>NW_027518618.1:0-600000 GCF_049243985.1 Paroedura picta
GGAGAGGAAGGGATGCCACATACTGGCCTTGGTATGGGGGGGGGGGGACTCTAAAAACATTATAAGTCAGACAGCAGGGCCAACCTCCACAGAGAAAGGGGAGAGCAACGGACATGACATCACAAAGAGCTCACCTCTGTTGCCTGGAGAGGAAGGGATGCCACATACTGGCCTTGGTATGGGGGGGGGGATCTCTAAAAACATTATAAGTCAGACAGCAGGGCCAACCTCCACAGAGAAAGGGGAGAGCAACGGACATGACATCACAAAGAGCTCACCTCTGTTGCCTGGAGAGGAAGGGATGCCACATACTGGCCTTGGTATGGGGGGGGGGGATCTCTAAAAACATTATAAGTCAGACAGCAGGGCCAACCTCCACAGAGAGAGTGGAGAGCAACGGACATGACATCACAAAGAGCTCACCTCTGTTGCCTGGAGAGGAAGGGATGCCACATACTGGCCTTGGTATGGGGGGGGGGGGATCTCTAAAAACATTATAAGTCAGACAGCAGGGCCAACCTCCACAGAGAGAGTGGAGAGCAACGGACATGACATCACAAAGAGCTCACCTCTGTTGCCTGGAGAGGAAGGGATGCCACATACTGGCCTTGGTATGGGGGGGGGGGATCTCTAAAAACATTATAAGTCAGACAGCAGGGCCAACCTCCACAGAGAGAGTGGAGAGCAACGGACATGACATCACAAAGAGCTCACCTCTGTTGCCTGGAGAGGAAGGGATGCCACATACTGGCCTTGGTATGGGGGGGGGGATCTCTAAAAACATTATAAGTCAGACAGCAGGGCCAACCTCCACAGAGAGAGTGGAGAGCAACGGACATGACATCACAAAGAGCTCACCTCTATTGCCTGGAGAGGAAGGGATGCCACATACTGGCCTTGGTATGGGGGGGGGGGGATCTCTAAAAACATTATAAGTCAGACAGCAGGGCCAACCTCCACAGAGAAAGGGGAGAGCAACGGACATGACATCACAAAGAGCTCACCTCTGTTGCCTGGAGAGGAAGGGATGCCACATACTGGCCTTGGTATGGGGGGGGGGGGATCTCTAAAAACATTATAAGTCAGACAGCAGGGCCAACCTCCACAGAGAGAGTGGAGAGCAACGGACATGACATCACAAAGAGCTCACCTCTGTTGCCTGGAGAGGAAGGGATGCCACATACTGGCCTTGGTATGGGGGGGGGGGATCTCTAAAAACATTATACGTCAGACAGCAGGGCCAACCTCCACAGAGAAAGGGGAGAGCAACGGACATGACATCACAAAGAGCTCACCTCTGTTGCCTGGAGAGGAAGGGATGCCACATACTGGCCTTGGTATGGGGGGGGGGGGATCTCTAAAAACATTATAAGTCAGACAGCAGGGCCAACCTCCACAGAGAGAGTGGAGAGCAACGGACATGACATCACAAAGAGCTCACCTCTGTTGCCTGGAGAGGAAGGGATGCCACATACTGGCCTTGGTATGGGGGGGGGGGGATCTCTAAAAACATTATACGTCAGACAGCAGGGCCAACCTCCACAGAGAAAGGGGAGAGCAACGGACATGACATCACAAAGAGCTCACCTCTGTTGCCTGGAGAGGAAGGGATGCCACATACTGGCCTTGGTATGGGGGGGGGGGGGATCTCTAAAAACATTATAAGTCAGACAGCAGGGCCAACCTCCACAGAGAGAGTGGAGAGCAACGGACATGACATCACAAAGAGCTCACCTCTGTTGCCTGGAGAGGAAGGGATGCCACATACTGGCCTTGGTATGGGGGGGGGGGGATCTCTAAAAACATTATAAGTCAGACAGCAGGGCCAACCTCCACAGAGAAAGGGGAGAGCAACGGACATGACATCACAAAGAGCTCACCTCTGTTGCCTGGAGAGGAAGGGATGCCACATACTGGCCTTGGTATGGGGGGGGGGGGATCTCTAAAAACATTATAAGTCAGACAGCAGGGCCAACCTCCACAGAGAGAGTGGAGAGCAACGGACATGACATCACAAAGAGCTCACCTCTGTTGCCTGGAGAGGAAGGGATGCCACATACTGGCCTTGGTATGGGGGGGGGGGGATCTCTAAAAACATTATAAGTCAGACAGCAGGGCCAACCTCCACAGAGAAAGGGGAGAGCAACGGACATGACATCACAAAGAGCTCACCTCTGTTGCCTGGAGAGGAAGGGATGCCACATACTGGCCTTGGTATGGGGGGGGGGGTCTCTAAAAACATTATAAGTCAGACAGCAGGGCCAACCTCCACAGAGAAAGGGGAGAGCAACGGACATGACATCACAAAGAGCTCACCTCTGTTGCCTGGAGAGGAAGGGATGCCACATACTGGCCTTGGTATGGGGGGGGGGGATCTCTAAAAACATTATAAGTCAGACAGCAGGGCCAACCTCCACAGAGAGAGTGGAGAGCAACGGACATGACATCACAAAGAGCTCACCTCTGTTGCCTGGAGAGGAAGGGATGCCACATACTGGCCTTGGTATGGGGGGGGGGATCTCTAAAAACATTATAAGTCAGACAGCAGGGCCAACCTCCACAGAGAGAGTGGAGAGCAACGGACATGACATCACAAAGAGCTCACCTCTGTTGCCTGGAGAGGAAGGGATGCCACATACTGGCCTTGGTATGGGGGGGGGGGGGATCTCTAAAAACATTATAAGTCAGACAGCAGGGCCAACCTCCACAGAGAAAGGGGAGAGCAACGGACATGACATCACAAAGAGCTCACCTCTGTTGCCTGGAGAGGAAGGGATGCCACATACTGGCCTTGGTATGGGGGGGGGGGATCTCTAAAAACATTATAAGTCAGACAGCAGGGCCAACCTCCACAGAGAGAGTGGAGAGCAACGGACATGACATCACAAAGAGCTCACCTCGGTTGCCTGGAGAGGAAGGGATGCCACATACTGGCCTTGGTATGGGGGGGGGGGATCTCTAAAAACATTATACGTCAGACAGCAGGGCCAACCTCCACAGAGAAAGGGGAGAGCAACGGACATGACATCACAAAGAGCTCACCTCTGTTGCCTGGAGAGGAAGGGATGCCACATACTGGCCTTGGTATGGGGGGGGGGGGGATCTCTAAAAACATTATAAGTCAGACAGCAGGGCCAACCTCCACAGAGAGAGTGGAGAGCAACGGACATGACATCACAAAGAGCTCACCTCTGTTGCCTGGAGAGGAAGGGATGCCACATACTGGCCTTGGTATGGGGGGGGGGGATCTCTAAAAACATTATACGTCAGACAGCAGGGCCAACCTCCACAGAGAAAGGGGAGAGCAACGGACATGACATCACAAAGAGCTCACCTCTGTTGCCTGGAGAGGAAGGGATGCCACATACTGGCCTTGGTATGGGGGGGGGGGGATCTCTAAAAACATTATAAGTCAGACAGCAGGGCCAACCTCCACAGAGAGAGTGGAGAGCAACGGACATGACATCACAAAGAGCTCACCTCTGTTGCCTGGAGAGGAAGGGATGCCACATACTGGCCTTGGTATGGGGGGGGGGGATCTCTAAAAACATTATAAGTCAGACAGCAGGGCCAACCTCCACAGAGAAAGGGGAGAGCAACGGACATGACATCACAAAGAGCTCACCTCTGTTGCCTGGAGAGGAAGGGATGCCACATACTGGCCTTGGTATGGGGGGGGGGGATCTCTAAAAACATTATAAGTCAGACAGCAGGGCCAACCTCCACAGAGAGAGTGGAGAGCAACGGACATGACATCACAAAGAGCTCACCTCTGTTGCCTGGAGAGGAAGGGATGCCACATACTGGCCTTGGTATGGGGGGGGGGGATCTCTAAAAACATTATAAGTCAGACAGCAGGGCCAACCTCCACAGAGAAAGGGGAGAGCAACGGACATGACATCACAAAGAGCTCACCTCTGTTGCCTGGAGAGGAAGGGATGCCACATACTGGCCTTGGTATGGGGGGGGGGGGGTCTCTAAAAACATTATAAGTCAGACAGCAGGGCCAACCTCCACAGAGAAAGGGGAGAGCAACGGACATGACATCACAAAGAGCTCACCTCTGTTGCTTGGAGAGGAAGGGATGCCACATACTGGCCTTGGTATGGGGGGGGGATCTCTAAAAACATTATACGTCAGACAGCAGGGCCAACCTCCACAGAGAAAGGGGAGAGCAACGGACATGACATCACAAAGAGCTCACCTCTGTTGCCTGGAGAGGAAGGGATGCCACATACTGGCCTTGGTATGGGGGGGGGAGATCTCTAAAAACATTATAAGTCAGACAGCAGGGCCAACCTCCACAGAGAAAGGGGAGAGCAACGGACATGACATCACAAAGAGCTCACCTCTGTTGCCTGGAGAGGAAGGGATGTCACATACTGGCCTTGGTATGGGGGGGGGGATCTCTAAAAACATTATAAGTCAGACAGCAGGGCCAACCTCCACAGAGAAAGGGGAGAGCAACGGACATGACATCACAAAGAGCTCACCTCTGTTGCTTGGAGAGGAAGGGATGCCACATACTGGCCTTGGTATGGGGGGGGGGGGGATCTCTAAAAACATTATAAGTCAGACAGCAGGGCCAACCTCCACAGAGAAAGGGGAGAGCAACGGACATGACATCACAAAGAGCTCACCTCTGTTGCCTGGAGAGGAAGGGATGCCACATACTGGCCTTGGTATGGGGGGGGGGGATCTCTAAAAACATTATAAGTCAGACAGCAGGGCCAACCTCCACAGAGAGAGTGGAGAGCAACGGACATGACATCACAAAGAGCTCACCTCTGTTGCCTGGAGAGGAAGGGATGCCACATAGTGGCCTTGGTATGGGGGGGGGGACTCTAAAAACATTATAAGTCAGACAGCAGGGCCAACCTCCACAGAGAGAGTGGAGAGCAACGGACATGACATCACAAAGAGCTCACCTCTGTTGCCTGGAGAGGAAGGGATGCCACATAGTGGCCTTGGTATGGGGGGGGGGACTCTAAAAACATTATAAGTCAGACAGCAGGGCCAACCTCCACAGAGAAAGGGGAGAGCAACGGACATGACATCACAAAGAGCTCACCTCTGTTGCCTGGAGAGGAAGGGATGCCACATACTGGCCTTGGTATGGGGGGGGGATCTCTAAAAACATTATAAGTCAGACAGCAGGGCCAACCTCCACAGAGAAAGGGGAGAGCAACGGACATGACATCACAAAGAGCTCACCTCTGTTGCTTGGAGAGGAAGGGATGCCACATACTGGCCTTGGTATGGGGGGGGGGGGATCTCTAAAAACATTATAAGTCAGACAGCAGGGCCAACCTCCACAGAGAAAGGGGAGAGCAACGGACATGACATCACAAAGAGCTCATCTCTGTTGCCTGGAGAGGAAGGGATGCCACATACTGGCCTTGGTATGGGGGGGGGGGATCTCTAAAAACATTATAAGTCAGACAGCAGGGCCAACCTCCACAGAGAGAGTGGAGAGCAACGGACATGACATCACAAAGAGCTCACCTGTGTTGCCTGGAGAGAAAGGGATGCCACATACTGGCCTTGGTATGGGGGGGATCTCTAAAAACATTATAAGCCAGACAGCAGGGCCAACCTCCACAGAGAAAGTGGAGAGCAACGGACATGACATCACGAAGAGCTCACCTCTGTTGCCTGGAGAGGAAGGGATGCCACATACTGGCCTTGGTATGGGGGGGGGGATATCTAAAAACATTATAAGTCAGACAGCAGGGCCAACCTCCACAGAGAAAGGGGAGAGCAACGGACATGACATCACAAAGAGCTCATCTCTGTTGCCTGGAGAGGAAGGGATGCCACATACTGGCCTTGGTATGGGGGGGGGGGATCTCTAAAAACATTATAAGTCAGACAGCAGGGCCAACCTCCACAGAGAGAGTGGAGAGCAACGGACATGACATCACAAAGAGCTCACCTGTGTTGCCTGGAGAGAAAGGGATGCCACATACTGGCCTTGGTATGGGGGGGATCTCTAAAAACATTATAAGCCAGACAGCAGGGCCAACCTCCACAGAGAAAGTGGAGAGCAACGGACATGACATCACGAAGAGCTCACCTCTGTTGCCTGGAGACGAAGGGATGCCACATACTGGCCTTGGTATGGGGGGGGATATCTAAAAACATTATAAGTCATACAGCAGGGCCAACCTCTAGAGAGAACGTGGAGAGCAACGGACATGACATCACAAAGAGCTCACCTCTGTTGCCTGGAGAGGAAGGGATGCCACATACTGGCCTTGGTATGGGGGGGGGGGGATCTCTAAAAACATTATAAGTCAGACAGCAGGGCCAACCTCCACAGAGAAAGGGGAGAGCAACGGACATGACATCACAAAGAGCTCACCTCTGTTGCCTGGAGAGGAAGGGATGCCACATACTGGCCTTGGTATGGGGGGGGGGATCTCTAAAAACATTATAAGTCAGACAGCAGGGCCAACCTCCACAGAGAAAGGGGAGAGCAATGGACATGACATCACAAAGAGCTCACCTCTGTTGCTTGGAGAGGAAGGGATGCCACATACTGGCCTTGGTATGGGGGGGGGGGGATCTCTAAAAACATTATAAGTCAGACAGCAGGGCCAACCTCCACAGAGAAAGGGGAGAGCAACGGACATGACATCACAAAGAGCTCACCTCTGTTGCCTGGAGAGGAAGGGATGCCACATACTGGCCTTGGTATGGGGGGGGGGATCTCTAAAAACATTATAAGTCAGACAGCAGGGCCAACCTCCACAGAGAGAGTGGAGAGCAACGGACATGACATCACAAAGAGCTCACCTGTGTTGCCTGGAGAGGAAGGGATGCCACATACTGGCCTTGGTATGGGGGGGGATCTCTAAAAACATTATAAGTCAGACAGCAGGGCCAACCTCCACAGAGAAAGGGGAGAGCAACGGACATGACATCACAAAGAGCTCACCTCTGTTGCCTGGAGAGGAAGGGATGCCACATACTGGCCTTGGTATGGGGGGGGATCTCTAAAAACATTATAAGTCAGACAGCAGGGCCAACCTCCACAGAGAAAGTGGAGAGCAACGGACATGACATCACGAAGAGCTCACCTCTGTTGCCTGGAGAAGAAGGGATGCCACATACTGGCCTTGGTATGGGGGGGGATCTCTAAAAACATTATAAGTCAGACAGCAGGGCCAACCTCCAGAGAGAACGTGGAGAGCAACGGACATGACATCACAAAGAGCTCACCTCTGTTGCCTGGAGTGGAAGGGATGCCACATACTGGCCTTGGTATGGGGGGGGGGGATCTCTAAAAACATTATAAGTCAGACAGCAGGGCCAACCTCCAGAGAGAAAGTGGAGAGCAATGGACATGACATCACAAAGAGCTCACCTCTGTTGCCTGGAGAGGAAAGGATGCCACATACTGGCCTTGGTATGGGGGGGGATCTCTAAAAACATTATAAGTCATACAGCAGGGCCAACCTCCAGAGAGAACGTGGAGAGCAACGGACATGACATCACAAAGAGCTCACCTCTGTTGCCTGGAGAGGAAAGGATACCACATAGTGGCCTTGGTATGGGGGGGAACTCTAAAAACATTATAAGTCAGACAGCAGGGCTAAGCTCCAGAGAGAAAGTGGAGAGCAACGGACATGACATCACAAAGAGCGCACCACTGTTGCCTGGAGAGGAAGGGATGCCACGTACTGGCCTTGGTATGGGGGGGGGGGAATCTCTAAAAACATTATAAGTCAGACAGCAGGGCCAACCTCCAGAGAGAAAGTGGAGAGCAATGGACATGACATCACAAAGAGCTCACCTCTGTTGCCTGGAGAGGAAGGGATGCCACATACTGGCCTTGGTATGGGGGGGGATCTCTAAAAACATTATAAGTCATACAGCAGGGCCAACCTCCAGAGAGAACGTGGAGAGCAACGGACATGACATCACAAAGAGCTCACCTCTGTTGCCTGGAGAGGAAGGGATGCCACATAGTGGCCTTGGTATGGGCGGGGGGATCTCTAAAAACATTATAAGTCAGACAGCAGGGCCCACCTCCACAGAGAAAGGGGAGAGCAACGGACATGACATCACAAAGAGCTCACCTCTGTTGCCTGGAGAGGAAGGGATACCACATAGTGGCCTTGGTATGGGGGGGAACTCTAAAAACATTATAAGTCAGACAGCAGGGCTAAGCTCCAGAGAGAAAGTGGAGAGCAACGGACATGACATCACAAAGAGCGCACCACTGTTGCCTGGAGAGGAAGGGATGCCACATACTGGCCTTGGTATGGGGGGGGGGATCTCTAAAAACATTATAAGTCAGACAGCAGGGCCAACCTCCACAGAGAGAGTGGAGAGCAACGGACATGACATCACAAAGAGCTCACCTGTGTTGCCTGGAGAGAAAGGGATGCCACATACTGGCCTTGGTATGGGGGGGATCTCTAAAAACATTATAAGCCAGACAGCAGGGCCAACCTCCACAGAGAAAGTGGAGAGCAACGGACATGACATCACGAAGAGCTCACCTCTGTTGCCTGGAGACGAAGGGATGCCACATACTGGCCTTGGTATGGGGGGGGATATCTAAAAACATTATAAGTCATACAGCAGGGCCAACCTCTAGAGAGAACGTGGAGAGCAACGGACATGACATCACAAAGAGCTCACCTCTGTTGCCTGGAGAGGAAGGGATGCCACATACTGGCCTTGGTATGGGGGGGGGGGATCTCTAAAAACATTATAAGTCAGACAGCAGGGCCAACCTCCACAGAGAAAGGGGAGAGCAACGGACATGACATCACAAAGAGCTCACCTCTGTTGCCTGGAGAGGAAGGGATGCCACATACTGGCCTTGGTATGGGGGGGGGGGGATCTCTAAAAACATTATAAGTCAGACAGCAGGGCCAACCTCCACAGAGAAAGGGGAGAGCAACGGACATGACATCACAAAGAGCTCACCTCTGTTGCTTGGAGAGGAAGGGATGCCACATACTGGCCTTGGTATGGGGGGGGGGGATCTCTAAAAACATTATAAGTCAGACAGCAGGGCCAACCTCCACAGAGAAAGGGGAGAGCAACGGACATGACATCACAAAGAGCTCACCTCTGTTGCCTGGAGAGGAAGGGATGCCACATACTGGCCTTGGTATGGGGGGGGGGGATCTCTAAAAACATTATAAGTCAGACAGCAGGGCCAACCTCCACAGAGAGAGTGGAGAGCAACGGACATGACATCACAAAGAGCTCACCTGTGTTGCCTGGAGAGGAAGGGATGCCACATACTGGCCTTGGTATGGGGGGGGATCTCTAAAAACATTATAAGTCAGACAGCAGGGCCAACCTCCACAGAGAAAGGGGAGAGCAACGGACATGACATCACAAAGAGCTCACCTCTGTTGCCTGGAGAGGAAGGGATGCCACATACTGGCCTTGGTATGGGGGGGGATCTCTAAAAACATTATAAGTCAGACAGCAGGGCCAACCTCCACAGAGAAAGTGGAGAGCAACGGACATGACATCACGAAGAGCTCACCTCTGTTGCCTGGAGAAGAAGGGATGCCACATACTGGCCTTGGTATGGGGGGGGATCTCTAAAAACATTATAAGTCAGACAGCAGGGCCAACCTCCAGAGAGAACGTGGAGAGCAACGGACATGACATCACAAAGAGCTCACCTCTGTTGCCTGGAGTGGAAGGGATGCCACATACTGGCCTTGGTATGGGGGGGGGGGATCTCTAAAAACATTATAAGTCAGACAGCAGGGCCAACCTCCAGAGAGAAAGTGGAGAGCAATGGACATGACATCACAAAGAGCTCACCTCTGTTGCCTGGAGAGGAAAGGATGCCACATACTGGCCTTGGTATGGGGGGGGATCTCTAAAAACATTATAAGTCATACAGCAGGGCCAACCTCCAGAGAGAACGTGGAGAGCAACGGACATGACATCACAAAGAGCTCACCTCTGTTGCCTGGAGAGGAAAGGATACCACATAGTGGCCTTGGTATGGGGGGGAACTCTAAAAACATTATAAGTCAGACAGCAGGGCTAAGCTCCAGAGAGAAAGTGGAGAGCAACGGACATGACATCACAAAGAGCGCACCACTGTTGCCTGGAGAGGAAGGGATGCCACGTACTGGCCTTGGTATGGGGGGGGGGGAATCTCTAAAAACATTATAAGTCAGACAGCAGGGCCAACCTCCAGAGAGAAAGTGGAGAGCAATGGACATGACATCACAAAGAGCTCACCTCTGTTGCCTGGAGAGGAAGGGATGCCACATACTGGCCTTGGTATGGGGGGGGATCTCTAAAAACATTATAAGTCATACAGCAGGGCCAACCTCCAGAGAGAACGTGGAGAGCAACGGACATGACATCACAAAGAGCTCACCTCTGTTGCCTGGAGAGGAAGGGATGCCACATAGTGGCCTTGGTATGGGCGGGGGGATCTCTAAAAACATTATAAGTCAGACAGCAGGGCCCACCTCCACAGAGAAAGGGGAGAGCAACGGACATGACATCACAAAGAGCTCACCTCTGTTGCCTGGAGAGGAAGGGATACCACATAGTGGCCTTGGTATGGGGGGGAACTCTAAAAACATTATAAGTCAGACAGCAGGGCTAAGCTCCAGAGAGAAAGTGGAGAGCAACGGACATGACATCACAAAGAGCGCACCACTGTTGCCTGGAGAGGAAGGGATGCCACGTACTGGCCTTGGTATGGGGGGGGGGATCTCTAAAAACATTATAAGTCAGACAGCGGGCCCACCTCTAGAGAGATCGTGGAGAGCAACCGACATGACATCACAAAGAGCTCACCTCTGTTGCCTGGAGAGGAAGGGATGCCACATACTGGCCTTGGTATGGGGGGGGGGGGATCTCTAAAAACATTATAAGTCAGACAGCGGGCCAACCTCCAGAGAGAACGTGGAGAGCAACGGACATGACATCACAAAGAGCTCACCTCTGTTGCCTGGAGAGGAAGGGATACCACATAGTGGCCTTGGTATGGGGGGGGGATCTCTAAAAACATTATAAGTCAGACAGCAGGGCCAACCTCCAGAGAGAACGTGGAGAGCAACGGACATGACATCACAAAGAGCTCACCTCTGTTGCCTGGAGAGGAAGGGATGCCACATACTGGCCTTGGTATGGGGGGGGGGGGATCTCTAAAAACATTATAAGTCAGACAGCAGGGCCAACCTCCACAGAGAAAGGGGAGAGCAACGGACATGACATCACAAAGAGCTCACCTCTGTTGCTTGGAGAGGAAGGGATGCCACATACTGGCCTTGGTATGGGGGGGGGGGGGATCTCTAAAAACATTATAAGTCAGACAGCAGGGCCAACCTCCACAGAGAGAGTGGAGAGCAACGGACATGACATCACAAAGAGCTCACCTCTGTTGCCTGGAGAGGAAGGGATGCCACATACTGGCCTTGGTATGGGGGGGGGGATCTCTAAAAACATTATAAGTCAGACAGCAGGGCCAACCTCCACAGAGAGAGTGGAGAGCAACGGACATGACATCACAAAGAGCTCACCTGTGTTGCCTGGAGAGGAAGGGATGCCACATACTGGCCTTGGTATGGGGGGGGATCTCTAAAAACATTATAAGTCAGACAGCAGGGCCAACCTCCACAGAGAAAGGGGAGAGCAACGGACATGACATCACAAAGAGCTCACCTCTGTTGCCTGGAGAGGAAGGGATGCCACATACTGGCCTTGGTATGGGGGGGGATCTCTAAAAACATTATAAGTCAGACAGCAGGGCCAACCTCCACAGAGAAAGTGGAGAGCAACGGACATGACATCACGAAGAGCTCACCTCTGTTGCCTGGAGAAGAAGGGATGCCACATACTGGCCTTGGTATGGGGGGGGATCTCTAAAAACATTATAAGTCAGACAGCAGGGCCAACCTCCAGAGAGAACGTGGAGAGCAACGGACATGACATCACAAAGAGCTCACCTCTGTTGCCTGGAGTGGAAGGGATGCCACATACTGGCCTTGGTATGGGGGGGGGGATCTCTAAAAACATTATAAGTCAGACAGCAGGGCCAACCTCCAGAGAGAAAGTGGAGAGCAATGGACATGACATCACAAAGAGCTCACCTCTGTTGCCTGGAGAGGAAAGGATGCCACATACTGGCCTTGGTATGGGGGGGGGATCTCTAAAAACATTATAAGTCATACAGCAGGGCCAACCTCCAGAGAGAACGTGGAGAGCAACGGACATGACATCACAAAGAGCTCACCTCTGTTGCCTGGAGAGGAAAGGATACCACATAGTGGCCTTGGTATGGGGGGGAACTCTAAAAACATTATAAGTCAGACAGCAGGGCTAAGCTCCAGAGAGAAAGTGGAGAGCAACGGACATGACATCACAAAGAGCGCACCACTGTTGCCTGGAGAGGAAGGGATGCCACGTACTGGCCTTGGTATGGGGGGGGGGGAATCTCTAAAAACATTATAAGTCAGACAGCAGGGCCAACCTCCAGAGAGAAAGTGGAGAGCAATGGACATGACATCACAAAGAGCTCACCTCTGTTGCCTGGAGAGGAAGGGATGCCACATACTGGCCTTGGTATGGGGGGGGATCTCTAAAAACATTATAAGTCATACAGCAGGGCCAACCTCCAGAGAGAACGTGGAGAGCAACGGACATGACATCACAAAGAGCTCACCTCTGTTGCCTGGAGAGGAAGGGATGCCACATAGTGGCCTTGGTATGGGCGGGGGGATCTCTAAAAACATTATAAGTCAGACAGCAGGGCCCACCTCCACAGAGAAAGGGGAGAGCAACGGACATGACATCACAAAGAGCTCACCTCTGTTGCCTGGAGAGGAAGGGATACCACATAGTGGCCTTGGTATGGGGGGGAACTCTAAAAACATTATAAGTCAGACAGCAGGGCTAAGCTCCAGAGAGAAAGTGGAGAGCAACGGACATGACATCACAAAGAGCGCACCACTGTTGCCTGGAGAGGAAGGGATGCCACGTACTGGCCTTGGTATGGGGGGGGGGATCTCTAAAAACATTATAAGTCAGACAGCGGGCCCACCTCTAGAGAGATCGTGGAGAGCAACCGACATGACATCACAAAGAGCTCACCTCTGTTGCCTGGAGAGGAAGGGATGCCACATACTGGCCTTGGTATGGGGGGGAGGAATCTCTAAAAACATTATAAGTCAGACAGCAGGGCCAACCTCCAGAGAGAACGTGGAGAGCAACGGACATGACATCACAAAGAGCTCACCTCTGTTGCCTGGAGAGGAAGGGATGCCACATACTGGCCTTGGTATGGGGGGGGGGGGGATCTCTAAAAACATTATAAGTCAGACAGCGGGCCAACCTCCAGAGAGAACGTGGAGAGCAACGGACATGACATCACAAAGAGCTCACCTCTGTTGCCTGGAGAGGAAGGGATACCACATAGTGGCCTTGGTATGGGGGGGGGATCTCTAAAAACATTATAAGTCAGACAGCAGGGCCAACCTCCAGAGAGAACGTGGAGAGCAACGGACATGACATCACAAAGAGCTCACCTCTGTTGCCTGGAGAGGAAGGGATGCCACATACTGGCCTTGGTATGGGGGGGGGGGAATCTCTAAAAACATTATAAGTCAGACAGCAGGGCCAACCTCCAGAGAGAAAGTGGAGAGCAATGGACATGACATCACAAAGAGCTCACCTCTGTTGCCTGGAGAGGAAGGGATGCCACATACTGGCCTTGGTATGGGCGGGGGGGGGGACTCTAAAAACATTATAAGTTAGACAGCAGGGCCAACCTCCACAGAGAAAGGGGAGAGCAACGGACATGACATCACAAAGAGCTCACCTCTGTTGCCTGGAGAGGAAGGGATGCCGCTTACAGGCCTTGTAATGGGCAGGGGGATCTCTAAAAACATTATAAGTCATACAGCAGGGCCAACCTCCAGAGAGAACGTGGAGAGCAACGGACATGACATCACAAAGAGCTCACCTGTGTTGCCTGGAGAGGAAGGGATACCACATAGTGGCCTTGGTATGGGGGGGGGGATCTCTAAAAACATTATACGTCAGACAGCAGGGCCAACCTCCACAGAGAAAGGGGAGAGCAACGGACATGACATCACAAAGAGCTCACCTCTGTTGCCTGGAGAGGAAGGGATGCCACATACTGGCCTTGGTATGGGGGGGGGGATCTCTAAAAACATTATAAGTCAGACAGCAGGGCCAACCTCCACAGAGAAAGGGGAGAGCAACGGACATGACATCACAAAGAGCTCACCTCTGTTGCCTGGAGAGGAAGGGATGTCACATACTGGCCTTGGTATGGGGGGGGGATCTCTAAAAACATTATAAGTCAGACAGCAGGGCCAACCTCCACAGAGAAAGGGGAGAGCAACGGACATGACATCACAAAGAGCTCACCTCTGTTGCTTGGAGAGGAAGGGATGCCACATACTGGCCTTGGTATGGGGGGGGGGATCTCTAAAAACATTATAAGTCAGACAGCAGGGCCAACCTCCACAGAGAAAGGGGAGAGCAACGGACATGACATCACAAAGAGCTCACCTCTGTTGCCTGGAGAGGAAGGGATGCCACATACTGGCCTTGGTATGGGGGGGGGGGGGATCTCTAAAAACATTATAAGTCAGACAGCAGGGCCAACCTCCACAGAGAAAGGGGAGAGCAACGGACATGACATCACAAAGAGCTCACCTCTGTTGCCTGGAGAGGAAGGGATGCCACATACTGGCCTTGGTATGGGGGGGGGGGATCTCTAAAAACATTATAAGTCAGACAGCAGGGCCAACCTCCACAGAGAAAGGGGAGAGCAACGGACATGACATCACAAAGAGCTCACCTCTGTTGCTTGGAGGGGAAGGGATGCCACATACTGGCCTTGGTATGGGGGGGGGGGATCTCTAAAAACATTATAAGTCAGACAGCAGGGCCAACCTCCACAGAGAAAGGGGAGAGCAACGGACATGACATCACAAAGAGCTCATCTCTGTTGCCTGGAGAGGAAGGAATGCCACATACTGGCCTTGGTATGGGGGGGGGGGATCTCTAAAAACATTATAAGTCAGACAGCAGGGCCAACCTCCACAGAGAGAGTGGAGAGCAACGGACATGACATCACAAAGAGCTCACCTGTGTTGCCTGGAGAGGAAGGGATGCCACATACTGGCCTTGGTATGGGGGGGGATCTCTAAAAACATTATAAGCCAGACAGCAGGGCCAACCTCCACAGAGAAAGTGGAGAGCAACGGACATGACATCACGAAGAGCTCACCTCTGTTGCCTGGAGACGAAGGGATGCCACATACTGGCCTTGGTATGGGGGGGGATATCTAAAAACATTATAAGTCAGACAGCAGGGCCAACCTCCAGAGAGAAAGGGGAGAGCAACGGACATGACATCACAAAGAGCTCACCTCTGTTGCCTGGAGAGGAAGGGATGCCACATACTGGCCTTGGTATGGGGGGGGGGGATCTCTAAAAACATTATAAGTCAGACAGCAGGGCCAACCTCCACAGAGAAAGGGGAGAGCAACGGACATGACATCACAAAGAGCTCACCTCTGTTGCTTGGAGAGGAAGGGATGCCACATACTGGCCTTGGTATGGGGGGGGGGGGATCTCTAAAAACATTATAAGTCAGACAGCAGGGCCAACCTCCACAGAGAAAGGGGAGAGCAACGGACATGACATCACAAAGAGCTCACCTCTGTTGCCTGGAGAGGAAGGGATGCCACATACTGGCCTTGGTATGGGGGGGGGATCTCTAAAAACATTATAAGTCAGACAGCAGGGCCAACCTCCACAGAGATAGTGGAGAGCAACGGACATGACATCACAAAGAGCTCACCTGTGTTGCCTGGAGAGGAAGGGATGCCACATACTGGCCTTGGTATGGGGGGGGATCTCTAAAAACATTATAAGTCAGACAGCAGGGCCAACCTCCACAGAGAAAGGGGAGAGCAACGGACATGACATCACAAAGAGCTCACCTCTGTTGCCTGGAGAGGAAGGGATGCCACATACTGGCCTTGGTATGGGGGGGGATCTCTAAAAACATTATAAGTCAGACAGCAGGGCCAACCTCCACAGAGAAAGGGGAGAGCAACGGACATGACATCACAAAGAGCTCACCTCTGTTGCCTGGAGAGGAAGGGATGCCACATACTGGCCTTGGTATGGGGGGGGATATCTAAAAACATTATAAGTCAGACAGCAGGGCCAACCTCCACAGAGAAAGGGGAGAGCAACGGACATGACATCACAAAGAGCTCACCTCTGTTGCCTGGAGAGGAAGGGATGCCACATACTGGCCTTGGTATGGGGGGGGGGGGATCTCTAAAAACATTATAAGTCAGACAGCAGGGCCAACCTCCACAGAGAAAGGGGAGAGCAACGGACATGACATCACAAAGAGCTCACCTCTGTTGCTTGGAGAGGAAGGGATGCCACATACTGGCCTTGGTATGGGGGGGGGGGATCTCTAAAAACATTATAAGTCAGACAGCAGGGCCAACCTCCACAGAGAAAGGGGAGAGCAACGGACATGACATCACAAAGAGCTCACCTCTGTTGCCTGGAGAGGAAGGGATGCCACATACTGGCCTTGGTATGGGGGGGGGATCTCTAAAAACATTATAAGTCAGACAGCAGGGCCAACCTCCACAGAGATAGTGGAGAGCAACGGACATGACATCACAAAGAGCTCACCTGTGTTGCCTGGAGAGGAAGGGATGCCACATACTGGCCTTGGTATGGGGGGGGATCTCTAAAAACATTATAAGTCAGACAGCAGGGCCAACCTCCACAGAGAAAGGGGAGAGCAACGGACATGACATCACAAAGAGCTCACCTCTGTTGCCTGGAGAGGAAGGGATGCCACATACTGGCCTTGGTATGGGGGGGGATCTCTAAAAACATTATAAGTCAGACAGCAGGGCCAACCTCCACAGAGAAAGTGGAGAGCAACGGACATGACATCACGAAGAGCTCACCTCTGTTGCCTGGAGAGGAAGGGATGCCACATACTGGCCTTGGTATGGGGGGGGATCTCTAAAAACATTATAAGTCAGACAGCAGGGCCAACCTCCAGAGAGAACGTGGAGAGCAACGGACATGACATCACAAAGAGCTCACCTCTGTTGCCTGGAGAGGAAGGGATACCACATAGTGGCCTTGGTATGGGGGGGAACTCTAAAAACATTATAAGTCAGACAGCAGGGCCAACCTCCACAGAGAAAGTGGAGAGCAACGGACATGACATCACGAAGAGCTCACCTCTGTTGCCTGGAGAGGAAGGGATGCCACATACTGGCCCTGGTATGGGGGGGGATCTCTAAAAACATTATAAGTCAGACAGCAGGGCCAACCTCCAGAGAGAACGTGGAGAGCAACGGACAAGACATCACAAAGAGCTCACCTCTGTTGGCTGGAGAGGAAGGGATGCCACATACTGGCCTTGGTATGGGGGGGGATCTCTAAAAACATTATAAGTCAGACAGCAGGGCCAACCTCCACAGAGAAAGTGGAGAGCAACGGACATGACATCACGAAGAGCTCACCTCTGTTGCCTGGAGAGGAAGGGATGCCACATACTGGCCTTGGTATGGGGGGGGGATCTCTAAAAACATTATAAGTCAGACAGCAGGGCCAACCTCCACAGAGAAAGTGGAGAGCAACGGACATGACATCACAAAGAGCTCACCTCTGTTGCCTGGAGTGGAAGGGATGCCACATACTGGCCTTGGTATGGGGGGGGGGGATCTCTAAAAACATTATAAGTCAGACAGCAGGGCCAACCTCCACAGAGAAAGTGGAGAGCAACGGACATGACATCACGAAGAGCTCACCTCTGTTGCCTGGAGAGGAAGGGATGCCACATACTGGCCTTGGTATGGGGGGGGGGATCTCTAAAAACATTATAAGTCAGACAGCAGGGCCAACCTCCACAGAGAAAGTGGAGAGCAACGGACATGACATCACAAAGAGCTCACCTCTGTTGCCTGGAGTGGAAGGGATGCCACATACTGGCCTTGGTATGGGGGGGGGATCTCTAAAAACATTATAAGTCAGACAGCAGGGACAACCTCCAGAGAGAAAGTGGAGAGCAATGGACATGACATCACAAAGAGCTCACCTCTGTTGCCTGGAGAGGAAAGGATGCCACATACTGGCCTTGGTATGGGGGGGGATCTCTAAAAACATTATAAGTCATACAGCAGGGCCAACCTCCAGAGAGAACGTGGAGAGCAACGGACATGACATCACAAAGAGCTCACCTCTGTTGCCTGGAGAGGAAGGGATACCACATAGTGGCCTTGGTATGGGGGGGAACTCTAAAAACATTATAAGTCAGACAGCAGGGCTAAGCTCCAGAGAGAAAGTGGAGAGCAACGGACATGACATCACAAAGAGCGCACCACTGTTGCCTGGAGAGGAAGGGATGCCACGTACTGGCCTTGGTATGGGGGGGGGGGAATCTCTAAAAACATTATAAGTCAGACAGCAGGGCCAACCTCCAGAGAGAAAGTGGAGAGCAATGGACATGACATCACAAAGAGCTCACCTCTGTTGCCTGGAGAGGAAGGGATGCCACATACTGGCCTTGGTATGGGGGGGGATCTCTAAAAACATTATAAGTCATACAGCAGGGCCAACCTCCAGAGAGAACGTGGAGAGCAACGGACATGACATCACAAAGAGCTCACCTCTGTTGCCTGGAGAGGAAGGGATACCACATAGTGGCCTTGGTATGGGGGGGAACTCTAAAAACATTATAAGTCAGACAGCAGGGCTAAGCTCCAGAGAGAAAGTGGAGAGCAACGGACATGACATCACAAAGAGCGCACCACTGTTGCCTGGAGAGGAAGGGATGCCACGGGATGCCTTGGTATGGGGGGGAGGAATCTCTAAAAACATTATAAGTCAGACAGCAGGGCCAACCTCCAGAGAGAACGTGGAGAGCAACGGACATGACATCACAAAGAGCTCACCTCTGTTGCCTGGAGAGGAAGGGATGCCACATACTGGCCTTGGTATGGGGGGGTGGGATCTCTAAAAACATTATAAGTCAGACAGCGGGCCAACCTCCAGAGAGAACGTGGAGAGCAACGGACATGACATCACAAAGAGCTCACCTCTGTTGCCTGGAGAGGAAGGGATACCACATAGTGGCCTTGGTATGGGGGGGGGATCTCTAAAAACATTATAAGTCAGACAGCAGGGCCAACCTCCAGAGAGAACGTGGAGAGCAACGGACATGACATCACAAAGAGCTCACCTCTGTTGCCTGGAGAGGAAGGGATGCCACATACTGGCCTTGGTATGGGGGGGGGGGGAATCTCTAAAAACATTATAAGTCAGACAGCAGGGCCAACCTCCAGAGAGAAAGTGGAGAGCAATGGACATGACATCACAAAGAGCTCACCTCTGTTGCCTGGAGAGGAAGGGATGCCACATACTGGCCTTGGTATGGGCGGGGGGGGACTCTAAAAACATTATAAGTCAGACAGCAGGGCCAACCTCCACAGAGAAAGGGGAGAGCAACGGACATGACATCACAAAGAGCTCACCTCTGTTGCCTGGAGAGGAAGGGATGCCGCTTACAGGCCTTGTAATGGGCAGGGGGATCTCTAAAAACATTATAAGTCATACAGCAGGGCCAACCTCCAGAGAGAACGTGGAGAGCAACGGACATGACATCACAAAGAGCTCACCTCTGTTGTCTGGAGAGGAAGGGATACCACATAGTGGCCTTGGTATGGGGGGGAACTCTAAAAACATTATAAGTCAGACAGCAGGGCTAAGCTCCAGAGAGAAAGTGGAGAGCAACGGACATGACATCACAAAGAGCTCACCTGTGTTGCCTGGAGAGGAAGGGATGCCACATACTGGCCTTGGTATGGGGGGGGATCTCTAAAAACATTATAAGTCAGACAGCAGGGCCAACCTCCACAGAGAGAGTGGAGAGCAACGGACATGACATCACAAAGAGCTCACCTCTGTTGCCTGGAGAGGAAGGGATGCCACATAGTGGCCTTGGTATGGGGGGGGGGGGGAATCTCTAAAAACATTATAAGTCATACAGCAGGGCCAACCTCCAGAGAGAACGTGGAGAGCAACGGACATGACATCACAAAGAGCTCACATGTGTTGCCTGGAGAGGAAGGGATGCCACATACTGGCCTTGGTATGGGGGGGGGATCTCTAAAAACATTATAAGTCAGACAGCAGGGCCAACCTCCAGAGAGAACGTGGAGAGCAACGGACATGACATCACAAAGAGCTCACCTCTGTTGCCTGGAGAGGAAGGGATGCCACATACTGGCCTTGGTATGGGCGGGGGGGGACTCTAAAAACATTATAAGTCAGACAGCAGGGCCAACCTCCACAGAGAAAGGGGAGAGCAACGGACATGACATCACAAAGAGCTCACCTCTGTTGCCTGGAGAGGAAGGGATGCCACATACTGGCCTTGGTATGGGGGGGGGGGGGATCTCTAAAAACATTATAAGTCATACAGCAGGGCCAACCTCCAGAGAGAACGTGGAGAGCAACGGACATGACATCACAAAGAGCTCACCTGTGTTGCCTGGAGAGGAAGGGATGCCACATACTGGCCTTGGTATGGGGGGGGGATCTCTAAAAACATTATAAGTCAGACAGCAGGGCCAACCTCCAGAGAGAACGTGGAGAGCAACGGACATGACATCACAAAGAGCTCACCTCTGTTGCCTGGAGAGGAAGGGATGCCACATACTGGCCTTGGTATGGGGGGGGGGGATCTCTAAAAACATTATAAGTCAGACAGCAGGGCCAACCTCCAGAGAGAAAGTGGAGAGCAACGGACATGACATCACAAAGAGCTCACCTCTGTTGCCTGGAGAGGAAGGGATGCCACATAGTGGCCTTGGTATGGGGGGGGGGGGACTCTAAAACCATTATAAGTCATACAGCAGGGCCAACCTCCAGAGAGAACGTGGAGAGCAACGGACATGACATCACAAAGAGCTCACCTCTGTTGCCTGGGGAGAAAGGGATACCACATAGTGGCCTTGGTATGGGGGGGAACTCTAAAAACATTATAAGTCAGACAGCAGGGCTAAGCTCCAGAGAGAAAGTGGAGAGCAACGGACATGACATCACAAAGAGCGCACCACTGTTGCCTGGAGAGGAAGGGATGCCACATACTGGCCTTGGTATGGGGGGGGGGATCTCTAAAAACATTATAAGTCAGACAGCAGGGCCAACCTCCAGAGAGAAAGTGGAGAGCAACGGACATGACATCACAAAGAGCTCACCTCTGTTGCCTGGAGAGGAAGGGATGCCACATACTGGCCTTGGTATGGGGGGGGGGATCTCTAAAAACATTATAAGTCAGACAGCAGGGCCAACCTCCAGAGAGAAAGTGGAGAGCAACGGACATGACATCACAAAGAGCTCACCTGTTTTGCCTGGAGAGGAAGGGATGCCACATAGTGGCCTTGGTATGGGGGGGGGGGGACTCTAAAAACATTATAAGTCATACAGCAGGGCCAACCTCCAGAGAGAACGTGGAGAGCAACGGACATGACATCACAAAGAGCTCACCTCTGTTGCCTGGAGAGGAAGGGATACCACATAGTGGCCTTGGTATGGGGGGGAACTCTAAAAACATTATAAGTCAGACAGCAGGGCTAAGCTCCAGAGAGAAAGTGGAGAGCAACGGACATGACATCACAAAGAGCGCACCACTGTTGCCTGGAGAGGAAGGGATGCCACGTACTGGCCTTGGTATGGGGGGGGGATCTCTAAAAACATTATAAGTCAGACAGCAGGGCCCACCTCCAGAGAGAAAGTGGAGAGCAACGGACATGACATCACAAAGAGCTCACCTCTGTTGCCTGGAGAGGAAGGGATGCCACATAGTGGCCTTGGTATGGGGGGGGGGGATCTCTAAAAACATTATAAGTCATACAGCAGGGCCAACCTCCAGAGAGAACGTGGAGAGCAACGGACATGACATCACAAAGAGCTCACCTCTGTTGCCTGGAGAGGAAGGGATACCACATAGTGGCCTTGGTATGGGGGGGAACTCTAAAAACATTATAAGTCAGACAGCAGGGCTAAGCTCCAGAGAGAACGTGGAGAGCAACGGACATGACATCACAAAGAGCTCACCTCTGTTGCCTGGAGAGGAAGGGATGCCACATACTGGCCTTGGTATGGGGGGGGGGATCTCTAAAAACATTATAAATCAGACAGCAGGGCCCACCTCCAGAGAGAACGTGGAGAGCAACGGACATGACATCACAAAGAGCTCACCTCTGTTGCCTGGAGAGGAAGGGATGCCACATAGTGGCCTTGGTATGGGGGGGGGATCTCTAAAAACATTATAAGTCATACAGCAGGGCCAACCTCCAGAGAGAACGTGGAGAGCAACGGACATGACATCACAAAGAGCTCACCTCTGTTGCCTGGAGAGGAAGGGATACCACATAGTGGCCTTGGTATGGGGGGGAACTCTAAAAACATTATAAGTCAGACAGCAGGGCTAAGCTCCAGAGAGAACGTGGAGAGCAACGGACATGACATCACAAAGAGCTCACCTCTGTTGCCTGGAGAGGAAGGGATGCCACATACTGGCCTTGGTATGGGGGGGAACTCTAAAAACATTATAAGTCAGACAGCAGGGCTAAGCTCCAGAGAGAACGTGGAGAGCAACGGACATGACATCACAAAGAGCTCACCTCTGTTGCCTGGAGAGGAAGGGATGCCACATACTGGCCTTGGTATGGGGGGGGGGGATCTCTAAAAACATTATAAATCAGACAGCAGGGCCCACCTCCAGAGAGAACGTGGAGAGCAACGGACATGACATCACAAAGAGCTCACCTCTGTTGCCTGGAGAGGAAGGGATACCACATAGTGGCCTTGGTATGGGGGGGAACTCTAAAAACATTATAAGTCAGGCAGCAGGGCCAACCTCCAGAGAGAACGTGGAGAGCAACGGACATGACATCACAAAGAGCTCACCTCTGTTGCCTGGAGAGGAAGGGATGCCACATACTGGCCTTGGTATGGGGGGGGGGATCTCTAAAAACATTATAAATCAGACAGCAGGGCCCACCTCCAGAGAGAACGTGGAGAGCAACGGACATGACATCACAAAGAGCTCACCTCTGTTGCCTGGAGAGGAAGGGATACCACATAGTGGCCTTGGTATGGGGGGGAACTCTAAAAACATTATAAGTCAGACAGCAGGGCTAAGCTCCAGAGAGAACGTGGAGAGCAACGGACATGACATCACAAAGAGCTCACCTCTGTTGCCTGGAGAGGAAGGGATGCCACATACTGGCCTTGGTATGGGGGGGGGGATCTCTAAAAACATTATAAATCAGACAGCAGGGCCCACCTCCAGAGAGAACGTGGAGAGCAACGGACATGACATCACAAAGAGCTCACCTCTGTTGCCTGGAGAGGAAGGGATGCCACATAGTGGCCTTGGTATGGGGGGGGGGGGATCTCTAAAAACATTATAAGTCATACAGCAGGGCCAACCTCCAGAGAGAACGTGGAGAGCAACGGACATGACATCACAAAGAGCTCACCTCTGTTGCCTGGAGAGGAAGGGATGCCACATACTGGCCTTGGTATGGGGGGGGGGATCTCTAAAAACATTATAAATCAGACAGCAGGGCCCACCTCCAGAGAGAACGTGGAGAGCAACGGACATGACATCACAAAGAGCTCACCTCTGTTGCCTGGAGAGGAAGGGATACCACATAGTGGCCTTGGTATGGGGGGGAACTCTAAAAACATTATAAGTCAGACAGCAGGGCTAAGCTCCAGAGAGAACGTGGAGAGCAACGGACATGACATCACAAAGAGCTCACCTCTGTTGCCTGGAGAGGAAGGGATGCCACATACTGGCCTTGGTATGGGGGCGGGGGGATCTCTAAAAACATTATAAGTCATACAGCAGGGCCAACCTCCAGAGAGAACGTGGAGAGCAACGGACATGACATCACAAAGAGCTCACCTCTGTTGCCTGGAGAGGAAGGGATACCACATACTGGCCTTGGTATGGGGGGGGGATCTCTAAAAACATTATAAGTCATACAGCAGGGCCAACCTCCAGAGAGAACGTGGAGAGCAACGGACATGACATCACAAAGAGCTCACCTCTGTTGCCTGGAGCGGAAGGGATGCCACATACTGGCCTTGGTATGGGGGGGGGGATCTCTAAAAACATTATAAGTCATACAGCAGGGCCAACCTCCAGAGAGAACGTGGAGAGCAACGGACATGACATCACAAAGAGCTCACCTCTGTTGCCTGGAGAGGAAGGGATACCACATAGTGGCCTTGGTATGGGGGGGAACTCTAAAAACATTATAAGTCAGACAGCAGGGCTAAGCTCCAGAGAGAACGTGGAGAGCAACGGACATGACATCACAAAGAGCTCACCTCTGTTGCCTGGAGAGGAAGGGATGCCACATACTGGCCTTGGTATGGGGGGGGGATCTCTAAAAACATTATAAATCAGACAGCAGGGCCCACCTCCAGAGAGAACGTGGAGAGCAACGGACATGACATCACAAAGAGCTCACCTCTGTTGCCTGGAGAGGAAGGGATGCCACATAGTGGCCTTGGTATGGGGGGGGGGGATCTCTAAAAACATTATAAGTCATACAGCAGGGCCAACCTCCAGAGAGAACGTGGAGAGCAACGGACATGACATCACAAAGAGCTCACCTCTGTTGCCTGGAGAGGAAGGGATACCACATAGTGGCCTTGGTATGGGGGGGAACTCTAAAAACATTATAAGTCAGACAGCAGGGCTAAGCTCCAGAGAGAACGTGGAGAGCAACGGACATGACATCACAAAGAGCTCACCTCTGTTGCCTGGAGAGGAAGGGATGCCACGTACTGGCCTTGGTATGGGGGGGGGATCTCTAAAAACATTATAAGTCAGACAGTAGGGCCAACCTCCAGAGAGAAAGTGGAGAGCAACGGACATGACATCACAAAGAGCTCACCTCTGTTGCCTGGAGAGGAAGGGATGCCACATAGTGGCCTTGGTATGGGGGGGGGGGGATCTCTAAAAACATTATAAGTCATACAGCAGGGCCAACCTCCAGAGAGAACGTGGAGAGCAACGGACATGACATCACAAAGAGCTCACCTCTGTTGCCTGGAGAGGAAGGGATACCACATAGTGGCCTTGGTATGGGGGGGAACTCTAAAAACATTATAAGTCAGACAGCAGGGCTAAGCTCCAGAGAGAACGTGGAGAGCAACGGACATGACATCACAAAGAGCTCACCTCTGTTGCCTGGAGAGGAAGGGATGCCACATACTGGCCTTGGTATGGGGGGGGGGATCTCTAAAAACATTATAAATCAGACAGCAGGGCCCACCTCCAGAGAGTAAGTGCAGAGCAACGGACATGACATCACAAAGAGCTCACCTGTGTTGTCTGGAGCGGAAGGGATGCCGCTTACTGGCCTTGGTGTGTTCAACAGGAGAAAACCACGCCTGTTGAACTGCTTTTTTGATGGACTTCTTCAGCAGCCAATAAATACACAGTATTTATATAAAATGTCCTTTCTCTCCTTTAAATTATGTTATATGTAACTTGCATGTTTAACTTATATGGTATATCTAACCATGACCAGTGCTGACCATGTGGCTATACCCAAAGTCACTTCATAGGCTCCTGTTGGCAGATGGGGTCCCCCAGAGGAGATTCCCAACCATCATCTTACTCTAGGATTATGTTTTCATGACTTTGGGATAAGTCTCTCTTTGTACAACTTATAGCGTTTTACTTTTGACTGAAATTGTCCTGCGTGATGCAATTATCTTTTAGTACCTTTTTAAAGTTAGGGCATTTCCGCACATTTAAAAAATTAGCGTTACGCCAGAAAAATGGCGTAGCACTAAAAATGATTTCGCCTCCAGCTATTCCTCAGCTTCTGGCTCTCTTGCTGTTGTTTGCCACCTTTTCTCGCTTCTTACACTCCATAAGCCTGCTTGAAATGGCGGAAGAGAGCAACACGCTTTACATGCAACTCTCTTTTACCTGTCAGCCAAGCCAGGCAGCCAATCCCCTTTCGCAATGTTTTAAAGTGCTTGCAATGTCCGCTAAAAACTTCTCCATTGTAACGACTAAGCATCTAATCATAGATGCATCTAATCATAGATGCAACGTGGTTTTTATAATGCCACCCCTTATGGAATCACGAATCTGGAATCATTAAAAAATTAATCTCGTTCCTGATTGTGGGGGTACTTTGTGTGAGAGGCATGCTTTGTGTGATAACTTTGGGGGAAAATTATTTTTTGCTTTGCCTGCACTATTGAACACCTATTCATTGCTCCAGGCAGTTTGCTTTAAAAAAAACATCCCTGGGAGAGGGGAGGCGGGTGCGAGGGCGGGACATTGGAGGCAGGGATTGCGCTTCTTCGTCTCCATACATTTCTTTAGTGAGTGGCCTGCTGGTTGCTCTCCTGTGCTACATAGTTTGCGGAATCCATTTTATGTGATTCCCCAACTAGTGCTTTAAAATCATGGATGTTGCTTGAGGTTTGCTGGATGGACACGGGAGGATGGCAACCTCATGGAAAATACCAAAATTATGGCGTCTTCATAAGGTAGGCATTTCACTATATGTATCATGTGCGGAATTGTTATTTATACTACCGCTAATGGTAATATCAAGAGCCTCTTGTGGCGCAGAGTGGTAAGACAGCCGTCTGAAAGCTTTGCCCATGAGGCTGGGAGTTCAATCCCAGCAGCCGGCTCAAGGTTGACTCAGCCTTCCATCCTTCCGAGGTCGGTAAAATGAGTACCCAGCTTGCTGGGGGGTAAACGGTAATGACTGGGGAAGGCACTGGCAAACCACCCCGTATTGAGTCTGCCAAGAAAACGCTAGAGGGCGTCACCCCAAGGGTCAGACATGACTCAGTGCTTGCACAGGGGATACCTTTACCTTTACCTAATGGTAATATCAGTATGCAATTTTTTTGATTTTCTGATTTTGGATTTGGTATACAGTTGACATATTCAACATGTTATAAATACAGACGATGGCTGCTTAGGAAGTTCATTGAAAAACCAATCCAACCAGTTCCATCTACCGCAGCTTATTTGGGAACCTCAATTCGGTATTTTGTTCCTTGGTTGGGTTATCCTACAACTGAGCGGTCATTGGTTTGTTTTCCCACCTGGAGGTTAGATATAAACACCACCTGTTTCAGCCAAGACCGTATCGTGACACTGAGCACGCAGAGGGGCAACTGGCTGCAAAGGATAAGTTAAGACGAGCCATGAGATCTTGCATTTTAAAGTCTAGTTTCCTGGTCACGAACATTCGAATGAGCTAGCTGTCCTTCTCTTGGCCCTGTCCCCAGGGTCCTTCAGGCCTCCTCTCCCGCCCACCCCACCCCAGTACCCCAACTCTCTTACCAGCTCCAGGATTGGCTCAAGATCGCTCTGGTTCAAGGCAAAGATTCCCTCTTCGGCACACAGGATTAAATGAGGCTCTGCAGAGCATGGTGTGGACAGAAAAGTGGGAAATGACTTGCTCAAGATATTGGATTAGATCCGCATTCATACTGAGACTCCCCCCCCCCCCTTCCATTGGAGATTCAAATTCCCACTTTGGATTTCCCAGTCACAGAACCATAGAGTTGGCAGGGGCCATACAGGCCACCTAGTGCAACCCTCCACTCAGTGCAGGATCAGCCTCAAGCAGCCTTTCTAAATCTGTGAAGGAGCCCCTGAAATACATCTTCAGACTTCACAAACGCTAGGAAGTGATGTCAGCTGGCCACCTCTCCCTGTCACGCCCACAGAAGTGACATCACCACCCCACACCCTTTGCCCTCCTTTCGCTCCCTCCCCCACCTTTACTACTATTATGGCAACTCCACCTCTTGTAGGCCGGAAAGAAGGGCTGGAGCTGAGGTTAGCTCAGACCCCCCTGCCACGCCACAACCAACTCCCCCCCCTTGATTGTTACACCCACAGCATCACCACCAAGCCCTCCGGACAGAGGTGGCCCCTTCCATAGCTTGTGGCCAGGTCCATTAAGGCAGGAGGGGAAAGGCCGCAGACCCCCTCCATGGACTCCCATGGGAGTCTGCGGATCCCTGGCTGGGAATCCCTGGCCTAACAGTTCAAAGATTCAGAAGGATCCAAATCTGAAACCCAAAGATATCATACAATGGGGGCTGTCCAGTTCAGGGCAGGGACCCCAAATTTATGAAACACTCCCTCCCCACAACAGGCCACCCCCCTCGGGTTCTCATTTTCACAGATGCCGACCACAGCCCCGTGGGATGGCAGCATGGGGAACCGGGCTGCAGGAATGCAGGAGGGCTTTGGGGTGAGGGCAGAGGAGCAAGGGCTGAAGGAGAAACGGCTGGGCCAAAGGAGAAGGAGAGCTCCTGTCCGGAGAAACCAAGGCAGAGACTGCAGGACAAAATCTTGGCGAGCTCGAGGGATGCTGGCAAGCAGCCAGCAAGAAGGCTGGGAGAGAGAGAGACTCCCCTGCTCCCTCCGGGGTCTCCTTCCCCCCACCCACCTTTCGTGTTGGGGTGAACCCAAGACGTAGCTGAGGTGACATGAAGAGGACACTCGTTAAAGACTTTCCTGAAGACCGTCCTGTCCTGGAAAGAGAGGGCAGAAAGCAATTCCCCAATGAAACCAATTAAAGGCCAATGTATGTTCAAAGCACACCGCTTTGCCCGCAGTGTCTCTGTGTGATTCCCCATCCCGGTCCTGCTTTCTCCCAACCAAGCCTCCCCTAGGGAAGGGCAGTCTATCACTCCAGGGCAATCGACTCGTTCAGATATCTCTGAGGCACGAAGGCAGCAGGATCGGCAAAAGGAGGCTGTTTGTCAGAGCTCTGAATGAGTCACGTGCCGCTCGTGCAGAGCGGCAATTTGTGAGGATGTGTAAACTGGAGTCATTCTCTCTTAACACTTGGGAAGCCAAACATTTTGGGATACAAGAGGGAGATTCACCCTGATTTTAATTCCGGGGAGAAACAGAAGATGTGTACTCCTTGGAAAAAGAGAAGAGGACGGTACTCACTGGTTTTGGCTTCCTCCCTTTCTTGGGGGGCAGGAGGGGGGGCTCTTCCGCCTGTTGAACCAGCCGCAGCTCAGGGACTGTAGGGGGCAGAGCAAGAATCAGCCCTTCCCAAGGCTTTGGAGACCCTGGAAGGATCCACTGCCCCACAAAATGGCGCCAGGGGTTTGCTGTCCGTGCCGTTTGGGTTCAGCTAGTCTGGCAGAGCTTAAATGTTACTTGATGTTACTTGAATAATAATATTTAGCCTATGAAGAAGGAGAAGTGCTGTTTTTTGTACCCTGCTTTTCTCTATCCGAAGGAGTCTCAAAGCAGCTTCCAATAGCCTTCCTTTCCTCTCCCTGCAACAGACACCCTGTGAGGGAGATGAGGCTGAGAGAGCCCTGATATTACTGAAGAAGAAGAAGAGTCGGTTCTTAGATGCCGCTTTTCTCTACCCGAAGGAGGCTCAAAGTGGCTTCCAATTGCCTTCCCTTCCTCTCCCTGCAACAGACACCCTGTGAGGTGGGTGAGGCTGAGAGAGCCCTGAGATTACTGAAGGAGAAGAAGAGTCGGTTCTTAGATGCCGCTTCTCTCTCCCAGAAGGAGGCTCAATAGCCTTCCTTTCCTCTCCCTGCAACAGACACCCTGTGAGGGAGGTGGGGCTGAGAGAGTTCTAAGAGAAATGCTCAGTGAGAACTGCTCTAAGAGGACAGTGACTAGCCCAAGACACCCTGGGAGGTGGATTGGGCTGAGAGAGCTCAGAAAGAACTGTGATTGGTCCAGGGTCACCCAGCTGGCTGGGGGAGGGAAATAGAACCCGGTTCTCCTGATTAGCAGCTGCCACTCTTAACCACTACACCCCACTGGCATGGGAGTCTGGCAGCACTGCAGGGTTGGTGGGGAGAGGCCAGCCTACGACCACTGAATGCATCTTGGGCAGATCTGAACATATGGGCCTCCTTGACTCCAAGCCCCCTCCTATCAACACGAAATCTTAACCCCTTTGTCAAAGGCCAGGATTCCCTGTGCCAGTCTGTCTGTCTGCCCCCCTCCTTTCCCCGCAGTTCCTTTACACTGGTGGGCAGGCTGGGCAGGTGGGAACAAGCTCTCTGCTTGTCAACTGGCTGGCTCTGCGAACAGCCTCACATCTGCATTCAGGCCAAGGCACAGGGGCATCGGAGAGATCCTGGCACATCTGTTTTGCAAACGGTAGCACTTCTTCTGGCAGAAGGTGCTGTCCGCTGGCGTTTCCGCAGGCAGGACAGGGCTGTAGGTCAAGACCAAAGATTTCTCTTTGGAACAAAAGCAGTGAGTTCAGGGGCGGGAGGATCTCATCCCTCCCAACCTCCGAGTCTCCAATTCTCATAGACAGAAGGGTCCTACAGAGTCATCTAGTCCAACCCCCGGCACAATGCAGGAACTCACAACTACTGCCCACCCACGGTGACCCCAATTTCATGCCCAAATGTCCTCCCCCCCCCATCACCAAAAGTCTCCAGAATCCAGCCTGGCCTGGAGAAATTCATCTTCCATCCCACAGAGGCAATCAGCAATTCCCTGGGGAGGCAAGGAAGGGCCACAAGAGGCAAACACTGGCACATCCCTTCCTGCCCACCCACTCACAACCTGCCTCAGTTCACAGAATCAGCCCTTCCGTCAGATGGCTCTCCAACCTCTGTTTAAAAACTTCCGAAGGAGGAGAACCCACCACCTCCCGAGGAAGCCTATTCCACTGAAGAACCACTCTAACTGGCAGGAACTTCTTCCAGATGTTTCGCCGAAAATTATTTTCAATTAATTTCAACCTTTTGGTTCTGGACTGACCCTCTGGGGCAACAGAAAACAACCCTGCTCCATCTTCTCTATGACAGCCCTTCAACCATTTGAAGGTGGTTATCAAATCCCCTCTCAGTCGTCTCCTCTCCAGGCCAAACAGACCAAGCTCCCTCAACCTTTCCCCATATGCTTTGGTCTGCAAACCCCTCACCACCTTCCTAGCCCTCTTCTGGACATGCTACGGTTTCTCAGTTCTGCTAAGTCATCTTTGCTTGGGAGCACAGTGGGCTTGCTGGCCCTGAAATTAGCCTGCCAATTTTCCCGGGGCACGTCATACCTGATCTGGCGCTAAGGTGGGATGCATGAGCCTCCATGTGCCCCGTCTGCAGAGAGGTCCAGCCTGTCACAGGCCCACTGGAGGACCGTCCCCAAGATCCAGGTTTGCCTGAGCAGCGCAAGGGGGATCGGTCAGCCAAAGACTCTTCTGAGGAGGTCCAAAGCTTGGGCTGTGGAGGGGGAGGTAGAGGGAGAGTTGGCTCACTTTATAGGTACTTGATCAGCGTGAATAAAAGGTAAAATATCGGGGCCAGTGACAGACAGTGGCTGGGCTCACGGGCATCACCCTCCAGGAGGGGAAGAGGGCAAGGGTGATTGGGGGCTGGGGCCAGGGCTGCCCACTAACCAGTCTGCCACCAGAGGGTTGACTTCTGTTTGGTGTGTTCATACATGTGAGAAGGAAGGGGGCGTTATTTGGAGACCACCAAAGACTCACCTTGGGGGGCAGCGGAGGAGGGAGATCCAAAGTTGAGGTGACACTGAAAGGTAAACAGACACCTAAGATTCCTCAGCATAAGGTGAGTGCACAGCACTGCTGTGCAATTTACAGATCCAAGACAGGCTCTTTCCCGCAAGGCGTGCGTTGCAAGACAGTCAACGTGTAACCTGAATTAGGGCGGAGGACAGGGTTTGGAAGTGGTGGGAGGGCTGTGGTTGGGGAGAAAGACAAGACCTCCTCTACTCAGAGGAAAGTCCAACCACAGAGTTCCTGGGGATTCCTAGAGCGGTAGCTGTCATTTCCAGGTACTCCTAGGGTCAGGATTGCTGTCAGTAGATGAGCCCTCATTTTTCTCCGCTGAGCAATTTGTCCCCTGCCCTGCCGGGCCCAATTTCTGCACACCCATGTAGGATTGCCAACCTCCAGGTGGTGGCTGGAGATCTCCCACAGTTACCATGGATCTCCAGGCGACAGAGAGAAGTTCCCCTGGAGAAAATGGCCGCTTTGGCAGGTGGACTCTGGGGCACCGTACCCCACTGAAGTCCCTCCCCTCCCAAGCTCCGCCCACCCACAAAATGCCCAGGTATTTCCCAACTTGATTTGGCCAATGGGAATCCAGCCTGTGGGTCTTCATTTACTTTCATTGGAGGGGCTACTGAGGAGCCAGCAGAACCTGTTTCCTCCCTTGTGAGGATTCTGGGAGACCCTCTGACAACACAGGCTCAGCAGGCAACAAGCAAGCAGCACGTCTTTGGGCAACATTTGTTGTCTACCCTCTTAAAACCCTCGGAGTGGCTTCTTTCCGCTTTCTGCTGATTCTTTCCCAATCCCCCTCCTTCTCTGTGGCCAAATTCAAGATTGCCAGAGCTTTTCCTTGTTGTGAGAATCTGCAAAACCTAAGATGAGCATAATTGAGCAGAATTTAAAGGGTGTCGTACAGGGGGCATCAGAGGAGATGTGTATTTTGCATAGTTAGGATAGGATCTTCCTGATGATTTTCATATTATCTCCTTCAGTTGATTGGCTCAACAGGAGATTTCCTGCATTCTGAGCACATTTCCTCCATGCTTGTCTCCAGAACAGCAGTTGAACATAAGGATGACTGCAGACAACCATTAGAATAGTTACTTAGGTCTCTGTTTCTTTCTGTAAATCGTTGTTTCTTTTCTGAACATATTCTGGTGCATATTCCAACTCCACCAACATCCCTTTTAAGCCGGGTTTGCGGCTTAAACCAGTGGTTAGCGACATGTTATCAAAGGCCATTTAGCATAACTCACAGGACACATGGTCATCATAGCTAGAATGTGCAGGTTTCACTCCCACCTGAGATGAATCTTTTATGGAAGCATCTGCCACTTACATGTCCACGTCGTCATAATCGTGGTCGGAGTCCGATGTGTCATCCCTGGTTTTAAAAAATATATAGGAAAACCATGTGGCACGATGGCCAGAAAGGGGTCAAGCCAAATGATGCCTAGGAAGTTGTGGGGTGAACCAGCAGCCCATGCCTCTTCCTGTACCTGGTGCTAAATGCAGAGCTGTACAGGTGGCTGCCGGTGCCGTAGCCGGGATCCGCGGGGAGTTCCTACGGGTAGAAAACACAGGCCAAACTCAATTTCCAGGTTGGTTTCAGTCTGTGCCCTGCTCAGACCGGGTTTCCGGAGGGACAGATGGAAGGTGCCTTACTGGGAGCAGGGAGGGGGGAAAGACAGGGGTCTCCAGTGCAGAATTCTCAGCACCCTTGCCAAACTACAATTCCCAAGATTCTTTGGAGGATGCCACAGCAATGACTTGTCCTGCAGCCGTGCCTGCCTGTATTTCATAATATCCTATCCTCCCACGACATTTGCAAGCGGGTAAAAAAAGCATTTCCCCAATGAACTACAGGACTGAGTTCCTCTACCATCACTTATGGTCACCAACCCCCAGGTGGAGCCTGGAGGGGGCGCATAATTACAACCAATCTCCAGGTGGCAAAGATCAATTCCCCTGGAGAAGAACGGCAGCTTTGGAGAGTGGATCATTTGGCGCTGTCCCCCTTCCTGCCTTCCTGTCCCCAAACCTCTCTCCTGTGTCCCCGTCCCACAAAGTGCCAGAAATTTCCCCACCTGGAATTGCAACAGGATGTGGGTCCAGGAGCACCTCTAAGATCAACAACGATTTATTCAAGGTGTGAGCTTGCATGTGCAGGCACACCTCCTCAAATTCTGTTGTGCTGCTTCAGACCAATACAGCTACCCACTTGACTCCACCTGGAATAGTCTGTCCGGTCGCCGTCCCCAAGCTATTCCAAGACAGACTGGGGAAGCTCCTCCCAAAACTTCAGAGCATGACAGATTCCAGTGGGTCACCATGTTGGTCTGAAGTAGCACCACAAGATCAGAGTCCAGGAGCACGTTTAAGACCAACAAAGATTTTTTCAAGGCGTGAGCTTTGGAGTGCAAGCACCAACAAAGATTTGTTCAAGGCGTTTTCGGGTGCATGCATATAAAACTTGAATAAATCTTAGTTGGTCTTAAAGGTGCTCCTAGGCTCTGATTTCAGAGCATGATGATGCTAAGGAAGCAAAGCGCCAGAAAACGATACCAGAACCTGCATCCTCAGCTGTCTCCTCCCCTCCTAGGGATGCCAGCCTCCAGGTGGGGCCTGGGGATCTCCTGGAATGGAAGCTCATCTCCAGATGACAAGGTTCAGAGGAAATGGCGCATTGGGAACGTGGTCTCCACAGCCTTATAACTGGGCCTCTGCCCTCCCCTGGGCTCCACCCGCACACCTCCAAAAATGTCTCTAACTAGAACTGGCAGCCCTGCAATGCCAGGGTGGGCAAGAGAAGGAAAGAGGTACCTTTTTTGGGGAGGAATCCAGCCCAGGTCTGCTACTAGAGCTGTGGCCAAAATGCTGAGCTGTAACAAGATTTGGGGAAAGTCAGACGCACAGTCTCTGGGTGGGAGGGGGAAAGGAGGAGAACAACCCCCCCCCAGGAAGGGTGTTTGTGGGGAAAGTGGGGGCTAGAACGCCAAAGGGCAGGCCAAGGTATGTTGACACCCTGGGCAAACTATGACGCTGGCATGCCCACATTTATTATTGTTACATTTCTAGTCCGCTCTCCCTGGAGGCTCAGGGTGGATCACATATCAAACATAATAATTTAAGATTTACAAAAAAAAATTTAAATTAAAACTCAACCGATTCAAGAGAGGAGTCCAAAATGAATGCATTACTTGCTGACCAATAAGCATCCAGATGACACTGAGACACCAGCAAGCTCTGTGTAGCTGCAGGTGGACCTGTCCTCGTGAGCCGAAGTTTGGCTGCTGAAGTATTCCGGGTTGTTGGCTAATAGATGTCAGAGTTTGGAATCCCTTGGTAAAGCGCAGATTAGCAAAATGGTTTGGGAATCATTAAAGAGCACTTCTTATTAAATAAACTAGCCGTAATGCCTGCTGCATGCCAAAATGCAGTGGGTGCTAGCCGGAGGAGGCATGGCTACAGAGGCAGGGAGAGACCTCTTGGTCACTTACCCACCCCCACCTAAATCACAGGGAATGCCCAGGGGGTGGGGGGAGGAAGAAAGGCAGGCAGAGAGGCAGACAGACAGACTGACAGAAAGGCAGACATAAAAACAGACAGAGAAAAGGACTGACAGACAGAAAGAATGGAGCTGGCTCCTGGGCGTGGCGTCATTTTAAAATGACAGGGGACGAGGGAGGGGGCCTGCCCTGTCACTTTGCAATGGCATCGCAGCCAGGAGCCAGCTCCCGGCCGTGGCACCATTTTAAATTGACTGATAAGTGCAGCGGGGGGGATCAAAGCCTTCCCCTCCAGTCACCCCCCCCCCGCACTTACCTGTGGCACTGTCAGCAGCCAGGGACAATCTGGCAGCAATGCTGAGTGGGCAGAGTTGGGTGGGCAGAGTGGGAGGGCAGGTCCGATGCAGGGCCCAATAGGGACACACTTCGCGTATACCAACTGGTCCCTGCCTTGGACAAGCCACGCCCACTCTCCGCCCACCCTGCCCTTAGCCTGTTATTTTAACAGAAAAGCTCTGTTTTGAAGACTGAAGACTCCTTGTGTGTCTACTCGCTACCCTTTTGCATTACCACTTAGATGTCCCCGTGTCCTCTGGTCTGCTTATTGTTCTACATCCTTCACTGGGTCCCACACTTCTCTCTCTGTAATTCCTTACTGGCAGGGAGATCTATTGTCTGCTTTGGGTATATTAGTTGGAGTTTTGTGTGGGTTTCTCAGTGTGGTCTTGGTACAGCTTGTGTCATGTTCTGGCACCAATAAAGAGCTGCAACAATTCTGGCGTCTGTGGTTCTTTACCCACAAGATCCACCACAGATCTAACAGCACCTATGATCACCATTTTTGGGGAACTGTGGTCTAGGGGAAGGGTAGCCAAACCGTGGCTCTCCAGATGTCCATGGACTACAATTCGCATGAGGCCCTGCCAGAAAATGCTGGCAGGGGACTCATGGGAATTGTAGTCCATGGACGTCTGTTTGGGCACAGTTTGGCCACAGTTTGGGCACTCTTGGGGGTCTGTTGGGAGGGACAGGGAGATGTAAAAAGGAGAGTGTCTTCTATAAACTTTGGGCTGAAATCCCAAACCAGCAGAGATTCAGCTAGGGTGCAACGGGGGGGAGGGGGCAGGGGGGGCAGACGTACCATGGGGATTGGAGAATCTGGGCGAAGTGAGGCCTGGGCGGTGGCTGGAGAGGATTCTTCGGGGCACCGGAGGGGGAGGCGGCTGCAGTCAAGAAAAGACTGGTTAGTTAGGGAGGGGGGGCTGAGCAGCTCTGAAGCACAAACCACCCACCACTGGCCCTTCTTACTTGTGTGGAACCCCACCGTTAGATGGCCCTTTGCCGCCAAAGGACAGGACCACAGAGATGGGACTGAAAATCAGTTGCCCCAAAACGGGACCATTCTCTGCATTCCCTCCCCACAGAGCTATCTGTGCAATTGGGGGATTAGGGTCACGCAAAACCCTCCCACTGACTTATGCTGTCCTGCCCCCGTTGCCAGAGGCTGCGTTTGCGCCTATGCCAGAAGCTTTGCTGCCAGACCCCTCGGAGCACGAAGAGGAGCTGGGGCAAAGCAGCAAGATGCTGCTGGATGAGAAGAGCTCTGATAGGGACACACAGCCAGGTAGGCACCATGCCCTCTGCGCCAGCATCACCTCAGCCAGGAGCAACACCCCTTCCCAGCCCGGACTCTTCACCACAGCATAGGAGAGAACCCAGAAGGAGCAATTTAACAGCACGCCATGGCAGGCTCAGAGCACGGTATGAAGCCAGATGGGGCCCAGCTGGGGCTGACTTAACAGAGAGCGACTGAGAGCACTTAAGGAAGGCAGAGATGGCTCTCAGCACGGATGCAACCTGGGCACAAGCTCACCCGTCGCCTTGACCCCGGTTTCTGACCTGCCTGTGCTTCAGCGAAGCTCTGCCCGACTGCTTCCCGGCCTTGTGACCTCAGATACGGCTTCTTGGACTGCGATTTTGATATTTGGACTTGGTTTGGCTTTGACTCTGCTCCTCCGGTTGTTGACCTTGGCTTGCTTATTGACTTCCCCTTCGACTCTCCCTTGGAATTTGTCTGCCACAGCTACTGTTAAGACCCGGACTGGACTATTGACCCTAGTGGCCAAGAGTGTGTTTATCTCAGGGGTAGTCAAACTGCGGCCCTCCAGATGTCCATGAACTACAATTCCCAGAAGCCCCTGCCAGCGAATGCTGTCCATGTAGTCCATGGATGCCTTTAGAGCAGGGGTAGTCAAACTGCGGCCCTCCAGATGTCCATGGACTACAATCCCCATGAGCCCCTGCCAGCAAATGCTGGCAGGGGCTCATGGGAATTGTAGTCCATGGACATCTGGAGGGCCGCACTTTGACTACCCCAGATTTACAGGGTTGCGAACGCTGGCAGGGGGCTTCTGGGAATTGTAGTTCATGGACATCTGGAGGGCCGCAGTTTGACTACCCCTGGTTTATCTGGACTGTCCCTGCGTGTGCCCGGCTAGGCCAGCACATATGCCTACATTTCCAACTTGTCCAAAGCAGCATTCCATGCTTGTATGAATGCCAACCTCCAGATGAGTCCTGGAGATCCCCTGGAATTAGCTCTTCTCCAAGCAACATGGATCAGTTACTCACTCTGGGGGTGGACTCCATAGCATTAAACTCTACTGAGGTCCCTTCCCTGCCCCAATCCCCCCCCCACTCCTGGATCCACTCCCAAAGTCTCCAGAATTTCCCAACTCAGAGCTGGCAACCCTACATGTTTGGGATATTTTCTATGGCAGTGGTCCCCAACCTTTCTGAGGTTGGGGACCGGCAGGGCATTGGGGCGCGGCCCGCGGCCCGCGTGGGCCACGCCCACGCATCGGGCCGCGGCCGCGGGCCGCGCCCCGCGCTGCACCCGCGAGCTGCGCCCGCACATCGGGCCGCGCCCCTGCATCGGGCCGCGCCCCTGCATCGGGCCGCACCCCCGAGCCGCGCCCACACATTGGGCCGCGCCCACACGGGCGCGGCCCGGCCCCGATTCCCTCTCCCCGCCCTCCTGCAGTAAGAAGCTTCCCGGGCCGCAAGCTTGCGGCCTGGGAAGTTTTTTACTGCGGGGGGGGGGGGGCGGGGAGAGGGAGCCGTGGCCCGGCGCCATGGCCTTCGCGGCCCGGTGCAGGTTGGGGACCACTGTTCTATGGAAACGTGAATACGCAATTGCCACCAGTTATTAGTGTTCCTGCTTAATATTTATTCTATTTTTAATTTGATTTGATTTCTATACCGCCCTTCCATATGGCTCAGGGCAGTTTACATACAACATCATAGGGGAGACATGGAACTGCAATTTGTTGTCTAACCACTGCCCAGCTCGCTGTTGCCTTCGGGAAGGTCTGGGAGGTTACCCAATGCTCTGGGGTAGGAGGTTTTTAGCATTGTCCCTGTTTTGTTGTTTGGATTTAAAGTAAAATACTACTTCCTGTCCCCCTTCAAGGATCGCTGCCTTGCCGTGGCAAGGGGGCTTGCGTAGCTCAGTGAAGCTATGAGCTATGCCGTGTAGGGCCACCCAAGACGGACTGGTCATAGCTGAGAGCTCTGACAAAAGGTGATCCACTGGAGAAGGAAATGGCAAACCACTCCAGTATCTTTGCCATGAAAACCCAATGGACAAGTTCAAAAGGCAAAACGATATGACGCCGGAAGATGAGCCCCTCAGGTCGGAAGGTGTCCAATATGCTACTGGGGATGAGCAGACGGCTAGTACGAGTAGCGCCAGAATGAATGAAGCGACTGGGCCAAAGCCAAAAGGACGCTCAGTTGTGGAAGTAACTGGAGGTGAAAAGACAGTCCGATGCTGTAAAGGTTTTTATTCCATAGGAACCTGGAACGTCAGATCTATGAATCAAGGCAAGCTGGACGTGGTCAAACAAGAGATGACAAGACTGAACATCGACATTTTAGGAATCAGTGAACTAAAATGGACAGGAATGGGTTAATTTCATTCAGATGACAATCAGGCATACTACTGTGGACAAGAATCTCACGGAAGAAATGGAGAAGCCTTCATAATCAATAAGAGAGTAGGAAAAGCAGTCTTGGGCTACAATCCTCAAAATGACAGAATGATCTCAGTTCGAATCCAAGGCAAACCATTCAACGTCACAGTAATCCAGGTCTATGCCCCAACCACTGCTGCTGAAGAGGATGAAGTTGATCAGTTCTATGAAGCCCTACAACACCTTCTAGAAGCAACGCCCAAAAATGATGTGATCATCATGGGGGATTGGAATGCTAAAGTAGGAAGCCAAAAGATAACTGGGATAACAGGCAAATTTGGCCTTGGAGTACAAAATGAAGCAGGCCACAGGCTGGTAGAATTTTGTCAAGAGAATACAATGGTCATAGCAAACACTCTTTTCCAACAACCCAAGAGACGACTCTAAACATGGACCTCACCAGACGGTCAACACAGAAATCAGATTGACTATGTGCTCTGCAGCCAAAGATGGAGAAGTTCTATCCAGTCAATAAAAACAAGACCAGGAGCTGATTGTGGTTCAGATCATCAGCTTCTTGTTGCAAAATTTAGGCTTAAATTGAAGAAAGTAGGGAAAAGCACCAGACCACTCAGGTATGAACTAAATCAGTGGTCCCCAACCCCCGGTCCAGGGACCGGAACTGGTCCATGGATCAGTCGGTACCGGGTCACAGCTCCTCCTCGTCCTCCTCCCTGGAGGCTGCCCTCCCACTCTGCCGCTGGCTCACCTTTGGTGCTCTCCAGTGGCTGTCATGGCTGAGGCTCCCCCTCGGTGTGGCACTGCACAGCTGCTGCTGGCAGCACCCCCCAGCGGACAGAGAGAAGTCAGAGGCGCCGGCAGGAAAGCAAGTGGAGCAGGGGCTCAGGCGGCGTCAACGTCCCTCAGCAAAAGACTACCCCCTCCCAGGCCTCAGTAAAATTGTCAAGCGTTGACTGGTCCCCAGTGATAAAAAGATTAGGGACCACTGAACTAGATCATATCCCCAATGAATATACAGTAGAGGTGACAAATAGATTTAAGGAATTAGATCTGATAGACAGAGTGCCTGAAGAAATATAGACGGAGGTTCGCAACATTGTACAAGAGGTAGCAACTAAAACCATCCCAAAGAAAAAGAAATGCAAGAAATCAAAATGGCTGTCTGAGGAAGCTTTACAAATAGCTAAGAAGAGAAGGGAAGTGAAAGGCAAGGGAGAAAGAGAAAGATACACCCAATTGAATACAGAATTTAGAAGCTAAATTTACCATAGAGTTCTTGCCCAAACATCAGAGTGTCACCCCGATGTCCCTAATGTGATATCACTTCCGGGTCACGTGAGCAGTGAAGTAGGCATGTTGCTTCACGTCAGCTCAGCCCCCCTGCTGCTCCCAGTAAGACCCCCATCCTTCTCCAGTTGCCAAGAAGAACCCAATATCCCAGAAACTAAAGAAATATTAGAAGAACAGCGATGGGGATTCAAGGGCGAGGGTGTAAAAACCTTGTGGGATTTGCCATGTTTAATGTGATTCTGTTGGATTCTGTTTGATTTCATTCCTCTAGGATGGCACCCTGTTGCAATGTTTGTTGCATTTTTCAACCCCTTTCTGTTTAGAGTAAGGCAGCAGCCATCCAAGTCCTGGGATTCTCACACGCAGCTCACCTCTCCTGGTCAGTAACCTTCCCCCACCCCTGCCCCGCTGGGCTCCTAGCCTTTCACACCCTTTGTAATCCCCGTCCCCCTCAAGACAGCCCCCAGTGCTTTCATGCCGACCACCTGCAACTCAAGGTGAAGCCTGGCCTTGCGGGGGAGTAGGAGGGGTACTCCAAAAGCAATATAGGATCTGAACTGAGGAGCCATCCGAAGCAAAAGTATGTATGTTGCTGCTCCATTGCTACCTAATAAAGAAGTCTGATTTTACGATCACGAGTCTTGTTGGTGTCTACGGGCGGCAATCCTCAGAGAGGGAAAATCGGAAGATCTCACCTCTTGCTCCTCTTCGTCTACCTCTCCTCTGCAGCCAGCCAGATGCTCAGGATGACGCAGTTTCTCCAGAAGGTCGAGGGTCAGACAGCGCCTCAGTCCAGGTTGGGCCAGAAACTGGTGCTGGGGAACGGAAGGGGAAATGGTTTCTGTGAACTCTTCACAGGGCAAAGCAACCTTCTCCCTCGTCACATTCTGCGTAATTTTCTCTCCCACACACACATATGCGGTCACTGTATTAAATGCCTCCAAAGCCATTTGTACAGAGCCATAAACAAGTGAACTACTGTGGCCTTCTACTGAATAAGACCCTCGGCCCATCCAACTTGGTATTGTCCACTAAGACCAGCAGCTACTCCCCAGGGTCTCAGGAGGAGGTCTTTCCCATCCCCTCCTGCCTGGTCCTTCTAACTGGAGATGCTGGGAATTGAACTGGGGGACTTCTGCATGCCAAGCAGAGGCTCTTCCGCTGAGATCCAGCCCCACTTCATGGCTCTCTGGGGTCCCAGGCGGGGGTCTTTCCCATCACCTCATGCCTGCCTCTTTTTAACTGGAGGTGTTGGGGATTGAGCTGGGACCTTCTGCATGCCAAGCAGAAATTCTATCCCTGAGCTACAGCCCCAGGTCTTTCCCATCCCCTCCTGCCAGGTCCTTTCAACTGGGGATGCCAGGGATTGAACCTGGGACATTCTGTATGCCAAGCAGAGGCTCTTCAGGCAGTGCCTCCCCTCAATGTCATGTGCTTTTCTTGGTACAGCATAGTTTAAGAATGACCTGCCCAAAGCAAAGTGCCAGCCAGGCTGCGATGCCACCTTGAACGTGGTGTTGGGCAGGAGATGGCAGTGCTAACTGACCACGGTTAGGTCCTAAGTAGCAGAGCAACCACTTTTTTTTGAGGGGGGGTTGTTGGGGATAGCGGTACTCACGGTCAGCATCTTGGAGGCGCCTGGGCGCTTCTTGGGGTTCTTGGTTAGTGTCAACTTGACAAAGTTGTGGAAGGCCGGCGTCCTGGAAAACAGGCAGCACCCAAGGGGGAGGGGGATATTCAGGGGTCTCGATCCAGGAGGGGCAGTTAGTAGCCACTTTACTCTCTATGTTGCAGGAGTTTGCCAGAGGAGGCTGCTGGGTTGCTCTCTGGCGCCACCTGCAGTGGTGGCCAGCAGGTGTCATAGCAGCTTCCAGGTCAGCAGGGGGTACATTATGGAACAGAATGGAAAGGGCCAACGTCTAGGTCAGACGAGAAGAAAACTGTCGAAGCAGCTATATGCAAACAAAGAATCTTTATTCCTAGACGAGATCCGGTGTTTCACTCGTTTTCAAGGCGAGGACTCTTCCTCAGTGGCTTCTATTTCTGAAATTTCAATGATTTTACAAAAACGTTCTTAATCAGTCACCGTGAATGTCCAACTCTACAAAGCCTTGGGTCCCAATATTTTTGGGGGTGGGGGAGTGCATGACTGCAGCCTACCTCCATAAAAAATATCCACTTAAATATTGGAACCTAAGCTCTGCTGGATACTTGTAGCAGCTGATTTTTTTTAAATCATTGGGATTTCAGAAATATAAGCCACTGAGAAAGAGTCTTTTCCTTGAAAACAAGTGAAATACCGGATCTCGTTTTGGCTTTTATGCCTAAGAATAAAGGAGAATCTTTGTTTGCATATAGCTGTTTTGTCAGCTTTCTTCTCATCTGTGATTTTCATTGGCTGGCAGGGTTTTAACCTCCAAGTCAGTCCTAGGGCCATTCCGCACGAGTTCAAAGTAGCAGGAGTGTGGCAAATTGTAATCGCTACTAATTTGCAGTTAAGCACAACATCGCACACAATCTGCCACACTCCTGCAAACGATCAGCTAAAAGCGCTTCGTAGTAACGCTTAAAGGGAAATCCCAAAAAGTGGATTCACCCTTCGAAAAGCGCTACACTCTTGCAACCAATCTGCAACACTAGCGAAAAAGTTCTGTGCGTTACCATTGTTGCGGTTTCAGCAAAGTCCCTCCCCCTGGCTCTCTCCTCTGATCTTCCAGCGAAGCGATCACCATTTTTTTTTCTTGGAGCGAGCGGAGAGCAACGAACTGGCGAGCCTTCATTCACCCAGCGAGGCTTATCCGGCTGCAGTCCCAACACAGAGCTGCTTTAAAGCTCGCCTCAAGTCACCAAGCACAACACAGCCCTGTTTGCTAGTTCCCTTTAATTTCGGCCGAAAATCACGCCCGTGCACGGGCGGGGGGGGATTTTTTTTTCACTCGGGGGAGCGTAGCAACGATGAATCGCCAGCTCAGACACCACCTGCCAGCTAGATGGGTCTCTCTGTTGCAATGAATCAACGCAGATTCATTGCAACATGTGTTCTTTCTTTTTTTTAACCTGCCTTAAAGGGAAAGGGGCTTTTTCGGAGCATGGTAACAACCACTCATTGGCTGCAAATATCGCTTCCTGGATAGCGATTTTTGCCGAGACCGGAAACCTGTGGGAAACGATTGAAACGCAATGGGATTCCACTACAAAGGCAGGTATGCATAACGACGAATTCCACTATTTAAAATAGCGTTTTTTCTTTCAGTAATCAATTTGCCACATTGATCCTGGTGCGGAATGGGCTCTAGAGATCTCCCAGGTTGGCTGTGGGGAGACGAAGGGAATGCGATTGTAAGCCGCTTTGAGACTCCTTCTGGAAGAGAAAGGCGAGGTATAAAACCCAACTCTTTTTCTTCTTCAGGAAGATACACCTGACATAAACATCATGTCGATATGACCTCCCGCTTTCCCCAAGAAACTGGAACATTCAAGCAAGGAAAAAAAGGAAGAAAAGTCCTACTGAGATGGTGGGTCTAGGAACCCTGTTCAAAAGGAGTCTAAGGCTGCACCCACAGACCGATTCCTTGAAAAAGGACCCTCTTACCCATGCAGGGAAGTGCAGCATAGGTGGGCAGAGGTTATCTAAGGATGGGGCAAGCTGGTCACTCTCCCAACAAGACTTACCACCTGGCTTTCTCCTTGAGCTTTGGGGGCTGGTAGCCACTCTTTGTCATGAGAACCAGGACGCTGCAAAAAGACACAGTGGGAGGAAATCTGATCATGCCCAGAACTTCATGACAGAAAATGATTAATTTGGAACCAAACAATGGACGATTCTGCAGTCATTTAGCCTGAGCTGGCTAGTTATAGGAGGGAAAAGGGGAATGAAGTTTCTCCACCCACCCCTTTCTGCCTTCTCCACCCCCAGAGGCATGGGAGATCTCAAGAGTTATTGTTCACATATTTTCAAACTCCTCTTTTGAGAACTGGTGCAGCATGTTGCAGGGATGGCTAAACTCACTTATTTGATCAAAGAAAAGGTAAAGAAAAGGCAATCCATTGCTAACAGAAAACCCCTTATTGACTTTTTGCATGACAGGGGAAAAATTTATTTGTGGTTTTGAGGACTATTTCTCTTTCTTAGATTGAATTTCGAGATAATAGATCTTGACAGCTTAAAAAAAGATTTTCTGTTATAACTTTGCAACAATTTTAGAATCAGAAGCTAATCTTGTTATAGATTTGTAAGATATGATTAATTCGGGAGCGCATTTGTTTTTGTCACCGAGAACCTCTAACGTTTTACTGTTATCTCTTATTTTATTTTTGGTCTTATTCTTTTTATCTGATCTCTCTTTTTTAACTTTTATCTTTTTGTGTTTTATTTGTGTATTTATTATTAGACTCGATTTAAAGCCCGCTGCATATTGTAAATACAACGGGGAGCTAGCATGCCCTGTCCTCCCTCCCGCTCCACGCCAGCCCTCCCCCCTGCCCCGAAAAGGCCTGACGTGGCCTCTCTAAGCCTCAGCGGGCATTTTCAGGGCAGGCAACTCCCTCCCCCCACACAGCCAGCTCCACCAACCTCCTCTCCCGGCAGTGGTTAGGGCAGACTGGTGGCACTTCCGCCAGACTGCCCCTTGCTGGGTTCACTGCTGGCCAGTCTGGCCTCCCTTTCTGGTCCACGGGCCAATCAGGACGTGCTCTGCGCATCCTGATTGGCCCGTGGACCGGAAGCAGAGGCTCAGCCCAGGAAGCCACTGCTCAAATATTAAGAGCAGGAAAGTGTTACAGATTGTTGGCTGCTGCTGCTCTCAGGCCGGCCGGCTGGCTCACGGCTGTTCACAACAGGATAATAAAATCCCAATAACAACCGTCAATATCAAAAACCCAACCTCCCCTAATAACCCCACTTGGCTCCATGCCTCAAGGTAGATGTTTAAATATTTAGATGTTCAGAAGACTGGAGATTCAGAAGACTGGAGATGTTCAGAAGACTGGCCATGCAGATCTTCCTTGCCTGAAATTATACATTTCAATGACAACATAATTTAAAGGAAGAGAACCGGGGTAGCACAGTGGCTTAGAGAACAAGCTAGACTTTCTTTCCTCATTTAAAATATTTAGAAGCCTCTTTTCTCCCTTACAGAACTTGAGGTGGCTTACCACATACAATAAAAAATATTTAAAAACATAAAAGCCAAATTTTAAAAAGCACAATTTAGGACTAGCTAACGAATGAAACAAGGGCAATCCGAAATATAACCATCTTCAACTGCCCCCTAAATATTGAAAGTGAGGGGTCTGTCACACCTCTCTGAGGAGGTTGTTCTACAAGTATGGGGCTACCACCAAAAGGGACCTTTTTCCTGTGTCCACCAAACGAGCTTCTTTGACTGATGGGGCAATCTTAATTCCTGGCCAAAAACACACGGGAAACATTCTTTGAGAAAAGCCAATTCCAAGCCATGCTGGGCTGCAGACTGGGAGGTGCTGGGCGTGAATCCCTCCTCTTGCTATGAACTCACTGGACAACCATTATCAATCTGCTTCAGCCAGGTTCTCCCTCTGCTGTACAGGGATGCTTACCAGCTGAACGAAGTGGTTTGAAGGACCGCAGCAAAATTAAGTCTGTGTTGTATTACACACATGTATTATATACATGCTAGGTACTATTATCCTTGCAGTCTCAGGGACTAGAAATGTGGTTTTTTTCATTAAATGAAAGCTGAGCTTATGTTGGCCCCCCAAGCACCAAGAAGACAGAGCATTTCTGCCCCAGACATTAGAACCTAAGAGAAGCACTGTTGGGTCAGGCCAGTGGCCCCTCCAGTTCATCCATATGTGTCACACAGTGGCCAAAACCCAGGGGCCATCAGGAGGTCCACCAGTGGGGCTAGAACTCCGGAAGCCCTCCCACTGTTGCCCCCCAAGCACCCAGAACATCCCTGACGCAGAGAGAAGGTGCCATCTAGACCTTAAGGCTAAGAGCCACTGCTGGACCTCTGCTCCAGATGTCTACCTAATGCCCTCGTGAGGCTGCCGGTGCTTGTGGCTGCCATTTCCTGCATTAGGGAATCCCCCATGCAAATGACTCTTCTGGTGAAGAAGGACTTCCTTTGGCCTGTTCTAAGTCCATCGCTCCTTAATTTCACAGTGACCACAAGTTTTTATACTGTGAGAAAGGGAGAAAAGGACGTCTGTCTCTGTCTTCTCTATCCCATGCATAATTCTGTAAACCTCTTTCCCTCTGCAGCCCACAAGCCACAGTGGGGTGGGAGATGCCAAATGTCTGTATGTGACGCATATAAGGATCACCACAAGCCTCCTTTCACCACCCGCACTGGCGTGAACGAATGAACTTCACCTTCTCCTTTTCCCAGGGCCCAGAGACAGGAAGAGCCAGGAGCAGCTGACAGTTTCCAAAATAACTCACCGCATCGGGTGCATGTCGAACAGAGGGGGCTGCAGTTCCGCCAGCTCGATGGCTGTGATCCCCACTGACCAGATGTCACACAGGACGTTATACCCTCCCTTCATCTCCACCGCAGCCACCTCTGGGGCCATCCTGGAATAGACACACATCTTAGAGATCACCTTCTCGCCCGTGTCCCACAAGTGTCTCCCAAATCCACCCAGGGCACAAACCGCATTTGTGCCGGCATAATATTCTTGCTCCATCTCCTAATCCAGGATCAGGGGGTTGGGTGTTCCCTACTGGTTCACTCATTCCTCCCTCTTCCTCTTGAAAGAATCCCCCGGCCTTTCGTTTTGGTCACAAACGGTGCTGTTCTACAGCGCTGTTCTTGCTGACCATGGTTAGCACCACATCACAACCAGGGTGAGAAGGTGCAGGGTGAGAAGGTGCAGGCCCGGGGTCAGCTGCAAGAACAGGATTCTCACCTGACGAAGGAAGCAGGAGGTGGATCCTGCATCTCTAAGCCTTCGCCAGGTTTAGGGATTTCATCTGCAACACCACCAAGCAAGCTTTCTCAACCAGGGTTTCATGAAACCCTGGTGTTTCTTGACAGCTCCGAAAGGGTTTCCCAAATGGGTGGGAGTTAATTAACTTTTTATATATCTTTAAAATTTGTTAAACATTTATCAGGTGATATGACCAGATATGATCATTTTGACACACACCCCCGGAGGGGGTAGGAAGGGGAGGGGTCCTGGGGGGGGGGCATGTCCCCAGCTGTGCTTGCCAGCCATATTCCACATGAACGTGCCACTTCTGGGGTTTAAGACAGCAAAGATGGATTGAATTTCCAGCCATGTTTCGCTCCCATGGCCAGTGGTGATACTTTTTTGGGAAGAGTGGTGCAGGGAAAGTTTGTTTGGTAATAACAGACAAGTGACAGGGAGAGGAAAGGGCGGGGCTAAGTAAGACCGCTCTCAAACGCACCCACTGATAACACTCCTCCACTGCCAAAGAATGTCCTCTTATTTACCAGTAAGGGGTGCCGATGAAAGACATTCTCCGGGCAAAGGTAGCACTGATTTGTGCCGAAATTCCAAAATCCGCTGCAGGAGAGGCAGGAAAAGATAGCAATAATTTTTTAGTGAGATGCAGGAAACCCGAAAGTCACCCGCAAAGCTGCTGTGTACCTAGAAAGGCAGAAACAGACAAGGAAACCGAGGGGAAGGGAGCTACTAGCGGGCCACGTTTCCCATTGTATAGCATCCAGGCATACTCTGCAGTATTTTTATTCGGAGGCTGGCCTAGGTAAAAAATTAATGCAGCATCGTGTCCAAACTGGACCACTTCCTAGGCAGAACAGCTACGTTCGTCATGTTCTTGTCAGGTGGCTCTTGTTTATCAGGCTCCTGTTCTAGCTGGCCACATGCAGCACTGATTGGCCCATGGCTGTAGCATCACAATCCCCTAATACCTGTTGAAATATTGGTGAGGGAGGGGGTGGCTGAGTTAGAAATAAAAGCAACAAACTTTGGGTTGCTTATGCAAGATAAAGATTGCAGGAACTCCCTAAGCCAACATACACCGACACAAGCTCAGTGGTTATGCTAGCAAGCCCTGAGCTGGATGGCCCAGGCTAACCTGGCCCAGGATTGCCACACAGAGGCAGACCATGGCTAACCACTACGTGCTGGAGTGAATGACTCAGCATGCCTGGAACTGCTTGGTGGTCTCCCATCCAAGTACTCACCAGGCCTGACCCTGCTTAGCCTCTGAGTTCTGAAGAGGCTGGGTGTATAGGCGTTAACGGGTTGCCTCTCTTCATCTGACCCTGAGCTGCCCTCAGATCCCTCTTTACTTTGTCCACTCCCTCCCTGCACGTGGCCTTCCATGGAGACACACATCGCGGCAGGTCTCTCCTGCAGAGACAAGGGCCTCATACGCCCAACAGGCACCAGGCCGGACAAGCTGGCCATTTGTGATCGGGAAAGTTCTCTATGGATTAGGCCAGGCTCTCTCAACCAGGTGATAGGACCATATATGGTCATGTTGACCCACGCCCCCTGCCCCCCAAATGGCCAATGAGGGGCCTGGAGGGGGTGGGAAGGGGAGGGGCCCCAGGTGGGCGTGTCCACAGCACCATTTCTGGGGGTTCTCAGGGATAAAAAGGTTGAGAGAGGCTGGATTAGTCCTCATCTCTCTGCTTTCGACTGCAGCCTGAATGTGAACCAGACCTGCTCTGAGACCTTTCCAGAGAGGAGTGGCCAAAAAGCCACAAAATAAACATAAATAAAATGAAGCTATTTGAATACATGCAAGTTTATCTCTCTTTGCAATATACTTCTTGGGAGATTAATCTCCCAAGGAGTATATTGGGGGGAAAGGTGAACTTATATTGACCTTTAGTGCACACAGGATCACGTTTCTATGGCTGGGCAAAATTCTGCTTTTATTAACCAAACATCCCAATGCTCTGAATTTCTCTTGCCGTGAAACCCCTAAAAGGGGGTCACCATGGGTCAGATTGGGCTCTCTCCATGGGTCAGACCCCGAAGGACTGATCTGGGCCCTTTCTGATTCTATATCCCAGGGGGGCAGCCGCAGTGTGAACGGACCCCGCAAAACATACCGAGTTTGACTTCCCCACGGTCGCTGACGAGGACGTTGGCTCCCTGAAAAGCGAAGAGGCACATAAAACACAGACGTGAGAAGGCAGAGGGAGAAGCCAGCAGGGGTTTCCTAGCCTTTGGATTGCTCTTTAGGATACCTGCAGCGGTTCATCGGCTGTCAGGAAAAGCACAGCCTGCCAGAAGAAGGCTCCCCTCTCTGCAAAACCCTGACCTCAAATCCCAGGTGCTCAAAGGCTAGTTTGACATATTTGGCATATTACATACAGAAGTGAAGACAATTCTGCATGTACTCAGGGGCCTTCAGCTTGTGACTGGACTGGCTATTTCAAGAGCTATTTCAACGTCAGGAGTTTCTCACCTCGCCTCCCTCAATCCCTGTCTTCCTTCTCTTCTCCAGCCTCACCTTCTGCCTCTTAACCAAGTCCAATCCTCCATTTCCTCGGGTCTTCTGCCTCTGCTGCCTTCTTTAGGACCCTGTTTCTTCTCCCTTTTTCCTTCTGGCTCCGCCCCCTCTTACATCATAGCAGCTCCACCAATGGCAGCCAAAAGCCTTTCTGGGGGCCTTCTCTGACATCACAGCCAAAGGTCTGGTTGCCTTTCTTGATGGTTCTGCTTTAAATACTGACTTTGTTGAATATTTTAGTCAGGCTTTGGTGAATTCCTGTGCACCGCCATGGGCATGCAAAGTTAGGATGATGCATACCTTAAAGCAAACCAAAAAAGCAGCCACTGCGGTGAACCTTGGCTACTCTGATGCTGCATGGACTGTCATTTTTGCTTTCAGAAGAGAAATGAAACTCTCCTATCTCTGCATTTCCAAGCAAGCAGTGAAACAAACTGCGGTAGCCTGAAAACCAGTCCCAATCTGATAGCCTGTGGTGCAGAGGCGGAAATCGCCAGGAACTTTGATAGCATCGCCGCAAGATTTAGGACCCCCCCCCCCCCCCGCCAACCAGTTGAGCAAATCTAAAAAGAAATGGCCACTTCTGCTGGTGGGAATGGTGCCTTCCCCAGTGGCGTTTAGATTGGACCCAATGACCTCTCTCCGTACGACCGACTGCATGCCAGAGGCATCTGACCCTGCTTGTTCGTTGGTTCTTCAGAATCTCTCACCTGGATGGCCGGGGCAAGCCCAATCCGGAAAGTTAAGCAGGGTCAGCCCTGGCTAATATTTGGTTGGGAGACCTCCAAGGACCACTTGGGTCATGATGTGGGGGCAGGCCATGGCAAGCCCCCTCCGCATGATCCCTTGCCCGGCTGCCGGACCATCCTAGGGTCTCCTGCCACAGGATCAATGAATAACACAATAATAAACAAAACCAGAGTCCAGCAGCACCTTTAAGACCAACAAAGATTTATTCAAGGCGGGCGCTTTCATTGTGCTACTTCAGACCAACATGGCTACCCATTTGAATCTACGGTAATAAATAATCACAGGTCAAAAGAGAGAGGTCTCCAATGTGTACCAAACAAAGGGGGATCAAGACCAGGGAAGTCAGTGCTAGAACGAAAACACTTCTTAGTCTTTAAGGTGCGGCGACTTTGCCTGCAACAGGACTAAGTAGGGTTGCCAGCCACCAGGTGAAACCTGGAGATCTCCTATTACTGGAATTGATCTCCAGATGACAGAAATCAGTTCCCTTGGAAATAATGGCTGCTCTGGAAGTTGGGCTCTTGGCCATCAGGTGCCGTGGACCAGGGGTAGTCAACCTGTGGTCCTCCAGATGTCCATGGACTACAATTCCCATGAGCCCCTGCCAGCAAACATTGGCAGGGGGTCATGAGAATTGTAGTCCATGGACATCTGGAGGACCACAGGTTGACTACTCCTGCTGTGGAGGATTCTCCCCCCCAAAAAAGGCCCCTCCCACCACAGGCCCCCATCTTCCCGATATGCTATTCCAAAGGGGCCGAGATGCCCCCCAGAGTTGCATTTCAAGGCAGGTGTGCATTGTGGGAAGCAAGGAGGTCTGTGGAGATTAGCACTGGATCCAAGTGCCACTCAGTGTCTCTGGAATCAGAGCCCCCCAGGAAAGAGGGCCTGTGGTCTCCAGCTTGGGGTTTGAGGGCGGGAGGGGCCCCAGGGAGCTGAACCTCCAAAGCTGCCATTTTCTCCAGGGGAACAGATCTCTGTCATCTGAAGACCAGTGGTCCTCTTGGGAGATCTCCAGTCCCCTCCTGAAGGGTGACCACCCTACTTGGCTCCCTCACAGAAATCCACCGTTCAAAGTGGTATTCTTCTCCCTCGGTGTTTTGCAGACTAAAGGGTACCAGCCTGGGTCTCGTTCCAAGGATGGGGGCCCAGACACAATGCTCCTGTCCCCTTGGGTCACCCTTCGCAGAAGCCTTCTCTTTTGTCTTCTGGAGGCCACTGGGATTTACTCTGCGACAATGGGGTTGCCAGGTTCCTGGTGGCACCTGGAGATCTCCCACTATTACAATGGAGCCAAGAATAACTCCCCCAGAGAAAATGGCAAATAGCCATGGGGGAAAAGGGGAACCTCTATGTTCAGAGGCAGTCAACCACTAAATACCATGGCCAGAAGGCAACATGGAGGAAAGCCTCAGCCTCTCTGCCCTGTGGCTGGCCCTGCAGAGGAACTGGCTGGCCCCTGGGTGAGACAGGAGGGTTGGACTGGATGGACCCTCCCTGGTCTGACCCAGCAGGGCTCTCCTGATGTCCTTAGGAAGGCCTCGGCCTCCCTGCCCTGTGGCTGGCCCTCCAGGGGAACTGGCTGGCCCCTGGGTGAGACGGGAGGCTGGACTGGATGGGCCCTCCGTGGTCTAATCCAGCAGGGCTCTCCTGATGTCCTTAGGAAGGCCTTGGCCTCCCTGCCCTATGGCTGGCCCTCCAGGGGAACTGGCTGGCCCCTGGGTGAGATGGGAGGCTGGACTGGATGGGCCCTCCCTGGTCTGACCCAACAGGGCTCCCCTGATGTCCTTAGGAAGGCCTTGGCCTCCCTGCCCTGTGGCTGGCCCTGCAGAGGAACTGGCTGGCCCCTGGGTGAGACAGGAGGGTTGGACTGGATGGGGCCTCCTAGCCTGACCCAGCAGGGCTCTTCTGAGGCTCTTTTCAGGGGAAGGCCTCGGCCTCTCTGCCCTGTGGCTGGCCCTCCAGATGAACTAGCTGGCCCATGTGAGATGGGATACTGGACTAGATGGACTACTTGCTTGATGCAGCAATGTTCTTCTGATGTCTGCATCTTCTAATACAGCTCTCCAAACTCCTTTAGTTCTCTCCCCCTGCTCCCAAGATCAGCCTGCCGGGATCCTCTTACCTTGATATCTCTGTGCATTTTCCCTTGGTTGTGCAGATAAGACAGACCCTAGAAGTGGGAAAGATACAAGGTGATATACACAGCCAACCAAAGCCACAAGCCTTTTTGGGGATAGGGAGGGGAAGCCCAATGGCTGGTGTTTTGCTTTCCCAAAGGCCTCCTGCTGTCTTCTATTCCAACAACAGTGTTTGACCTACGTGGCCTCCATGGTGGATGGTGGAGATGGCCTTTTCCCTGTTGGGGGCAAACTGTGATGACAGGGAATTCAGCAGGATATGGGGGCTTGAAAATCAAGGTAGCAAAGTAGAAATACACACGGGAGGATACGTGCAGACAAAGAAATAATACCCGTGGTTCAATAAATCCTGTAAGTTTCCCAAGTATTTGTTTCGACTGCAATGATATACTGGAGGTCAGCTTTAAGCCAAGCAAGAAAATACTGGAGGTCTTCAATAGCATTAATAGTAACCACCAATCAACACCGAGACTAGTACCCTAGCTACAAACTAGTTTCGTTGGACTTCCTCAGTTGTATGTTAAGTGTACGCAACCAAAATAAATTCATGCCAAGCGCAAAGTCTCTTGAGTAACAGAAAGGAGGGCACATGCCAATCCTTCAGGAACATACAGGATTTACTGAGCCACACCTGGAGCCTGGCAACCTTATCCAGCAACGTTTCATTCATTTAATTTTTATGCCGCCCATCTCGATCACCCTCTCTTGCCAAATACAATGAGTGCAAATTCTCTTGTGTCTGCAAAACACTTAAACCAACTTGGAACATTTTTTCTGATTGGATGCTTTGTTTTGTCTGATTGGATCATAGTATTTAGGTTTGGGTTGCCAGTTCCAGGCTGGAAAACTCCTGGAGATTTGGGGAAAGAGCCCCAGGTGACATCTGTAGCCTGGAAATGAGCTGTGATTCCATGGGAAGCCCTGCATCCCACTTGGAAGCTGGCATTGCACCTGGCCTTCCTTTTGCTAGCGGTTCACTTCCCCAAAAGGCCAGCCGTACAGCCAGTCCACATTTCTTTCACGAAGCAGGGTGAAGCAGGCTGGCTCATACTCACTTGCAACATTTCTCTACATATGTAGGCAATCTGCAGCTCAGACAAGGGCCCAGTGGCTGTAAACACAAAGGGGTAAGAGTCAGCATCGCATCAGCATCCAGCCCCCAGCCAAGCGATTTAGAAAGTGGGTCGGCGTTCTGATTGGCTACTGGAAAACCAACTGGCTGCGCAGATTTTTTAAAACACTGCTTTGCAGCAGTTTCCACCACCGCACAAGGATAGTTAAAGCTAAACCATGGCGGCCGTTTTGTGTATAATATAATAAAACGGTCTAAACTGGTTGTTTTTTAACCTGCTTTATTTGGCTCCATGCAGAATACCTCCTGGAAGAAAAATGCTTTGGAGGATGAACCCCATAGCATTGTTCTCCAATGAGGCCCATCCCACCCACTCCTGGCTCCACTCCCAAAGTCTCCAGGTATTTCCCCACCCGGAGCTGGCAACCCTACATGCAGACAGTGCCTGGCGGCCTCAGAACAAAAGCCGGAGAATAAGAAGGCTTGGAGAAGACAGAAACAGCTTGATTTCTAACAGTCAGAGGATGAAAGAGTTGCAGTGCTTTGCATCTCTGTCCAGGCTTCCTCCGGAGACTGGCAGCCACTGTTCAAAGGAGCAAAAATGGGGTGGTGTAAAGAAGGCTCAGTCCAGCTGAGCTTCACAGTCTGCCTCCCATGGGGGTGGGGGGGCTCTCTTCCTTTGAGCCAGGTGCCGGCTGCAACGGCAGAGAAAGCCACACTCAGTTTCAGTTCCGCGTTTCAGATCTGGCTGCTTGGTCTCTCTGGATGCCGACTGCCCTGGGGAGAGTTACTACAGTGTAACTCAGGGGATCGGTGCCCATGTGGGAGGGGTTGAAGCCAATTTCAATATCATGAAACATTCGCCTCCATGTTCAAGAACCCACCCAATTGCCCCCAGACAAGCAGCTGCCTACCCCTGAAGAACTGGAATTTTAGAGCAAGTAGTTTTAGTGTAGTTTCAATTATTTTAACCATTTTGAGATACCCTGCTTTTCACTGCCCAAGGAGCCTCAAAGCGGCTTACGTTCACTTTCCCTTCCCCTCCCCACAACAGACACCCTGTGAGGTGGGTGAGGCTGAGAGAGCCCTGATAGCTGTGAGAACAGCACTATCAAGGCTGTGACTAGCCCAAGGTCACCCAGCTGGCTGCATGTGGGGGAGGAGCGGGGAATCAAGCCTGGCTCACCAGGTTAGAAGCTGCAGCTGTTAGCCATAAAACCAAGCGGGCTTAAAACTTAATTAATTTAATGGTTATTGTATTATTTGATGTCTAGGCATCCTTATCCATCATCTCCTTATAAATAAAAGGTAAACAGCCTCGGGGGACGGACAGTCCGGCTGTCCAAGTAGGAAATAGGGCCAATCAGGTTTCAGCTAGCTGCACCCTGATTGGTCCTCCTCCTACAGCTCCTGCTCCGTCCAGCAAGCACAGCCGGCGTCTTGCAGAGCCTTCATGCTTGCAGGCGGGAGGGGGGCCAGGATGGCTTCCCCCGGGCCGCCAAGCACACCCGCGGCCTCAGCGAGGCCATGCGTGTGCTTGGCGGCCCGGGGGAGGCTGCGCCGTTTGGGGGGGGCAGGATGGGTCTTGCACGGAGCCCGGGGGTCGAGCCCCATGGAGGGGGGGGAGAAGGCCTCTCAAAGCCCGTTCTCATGAACGGGATTTGAAACTAGTTGTAGTTATTTTGTTTTACTTGATGTTACCCACCCTGAATTAATCGAGAAAGTTGGGAGACAAGAATGACTAACTTTTGCTCTCAATGTGCATGAAAAGAACAGCCAGTAGCCGTCCTCTCCAAAAAGAGATCGCATCCTGTCTCCCAGCCAGGAAAATATTGGAAGGAAGCGGAAGCAAGAAGGTCCCTGCTTTCCGCGTGACGACTGTACAGGGCAGGGTGGAAGGAGGTGGGGGAACATCTTTACCTTGGTAAATGTCCTGGAGAGACCCTCCTCCACAGAACTCCATGCAGATCCAAAGCTTGTTAAACCTGGTGGAACAGCAGAGCAGTGAGGGGGAATATCAGCAAGGTCGGGCGGTGGGGAGACCTGGCAGCTAAAGGTGGAGTGAAAAAGGAGGACGGGACCATCCTTCCTAACCCAGAGGAATGATACTCTAAGCCAGGGGTGGCCAAACGCTGGCAGGGGCTCATGGGAATTGTAGTCCATGGACATCTGGAGGGCCACAGTTTGACTACCTCTGCTCTAAGCATGTGCAACTCAGAATTTCTTATAAAGTTCCCAGGGATCCTATAACTCATGTTGCCTTCCACAAGGCCTGCCGCCACCTCCACCCACCCCGACTAGGATGTGGGGGAATCCCTGGGTGAGGGGCAAAGGGGAGGGCTTCTCACCGGATATAGCTCCCCAAATAGGCGACGATATTCTGGTGCTTGCAAGTCTTCACCATGACAATCTCTTGCTGAATGGCGGTGCAGTCGTCATCTGGACGCAGGGAGACAAGAACAGATTCACGTCACTCAGTTGAGAGCAGCCTACCCCAACTCCTTTTCAGTTGAGAAACCCCCGAGACATTCTGCAGGCTTCAAGAAAGCCCCAAAGAGCACGATCATTCGGAATATGGCTGGGAAGCAAAGATGTGGACACGCCTACCCAGGCCCCTCCCCTCTCCACCCCCTCCAGGCCCCTCATTGGCCATCTTAGGGGGCCAACATGACCATATATGATCATATCACCTGATAAAATGTTTAACAGATTTTATATATATAAAAAATTAATCCACTCATTTGGAAACCCTTCCAGGGACATCAAGCAAGCCTGGTTTAGAGGTTTGTGTTGACTTATACACCGCTCGCTGTTCTCCTGAGGAGGGATCCAAAGCTGTTTACAACCTTCTCCCTTTCTCCATTGTAGTCAAACAATGAGAGCTTAAAGCAGTTTTTGTTTAAAAAAATAGGCACACCTGTAGGGTAAGGTGACCAGATTTTAACATTGGTAAAGCAGGACACCAGTGACCGGGGGAAAATTTGGTCTATATGGAGCAACGAAAAGTTTCATAGAACACATAGAATGCAAAAATAGTATTGCAATATATATTTTTTAATTTCAACATAAGTACAATTTGCCAGGTACCCCCAGATGTCCCTCCAAAAGTGGGACAATCCCTCCTCCCCAAGATCATCAAGTCCAAAATCACATGGTCACTACTCTCATGTGTACCCACAATTTTTACCTCATCGACCTTCCATTAAGATATTAAGCCCGCTGTGGCCAAAATACAGCGGGCCCTGGCATGATGGGTGGGTGGAGGGATGGGGCGAAGGAAGGAGGAAAAGGAGAAAGAAAGACAGAAAGAAAGGGAGGAAGATAGAGACAGAAGAAGAGGGAGAGAAACAGGTAGCCAGAATGAGGCAGATGGAAGAGAGGGAGGAAGGGAGGAAGGGAAAAACAAAGGGAATGCTGGGAGGAAGGGAAGGAGAAAGGGAATGCTGGGAGGAAGAAAGGGAATGCTGGGAGGAAGGGAAGGAGAAAGGGAATGCTGGGAGGAAGGGAGAAACAGAGGAAGGTAGGTGGCCTTGGGACCTTCTGCTGGGGCCAGGGGCAGGCTCGGCTACACAGGGCCCAGCAGAAGGCTCCCTGGGCGAAGGGAAGCCAGCTGGAGGACTTAGCGCTTGGGAAGGCTTCTTCCTCTGAGTGGCGACTCTCCGGCCGGGCCTGGCGAGGCTGGGCCAACCAGCCAACGGGAAGCCGCGCTTTGCGCAGCTCCTCATTGGCTGCTTGGCCCCCGAGTGACACTCGGAGGGCCCAATCAGGAGCCGCGTCATGAGTTTTTATCACTAACTCCTCCCCACTTGCCCTTACTCCTTTATTCCTCCTGCTCCTCTGGAGCGGGGGGGGGGGGGGGATGAAGTTGTCAGCAAGACAAGGCAAGGGTTTATTGGCCTTTTCATTTTTAGCACAACTGGTCTTCCAACAGACATCTGGGTCACTGAAATCTCCCATGACTACTAGATCCCGTCTCTCTGAGAGCTTATTACCTGGTCTAGGAGCATCTCATCCAAGTCCTCTGCCTGGCCTGGCGGTCTATAGCTGACCCCCACCATAATACCACTATTATTTCCTTTTAATGAGGAGTTGGTTCTTATATGCCGCTTTTCCCTACCCGAAGGAGTCTCAAAGCGGCTTACAGTCGCCTTTCCTCTCCCCACAAGAGACACCCAGAGTGGTGGGTGAGGCTGAGAGAGCCCTGAGATTCCTGCTCGGTCAGAGCAGCTTTATCAGTGCTGCGGTGAGCCCAAGGTCACACAGCTGGCTGCATGTGGGGGAGAGCAGAATCGAACCCGGCTCACCAGATTAGAAGTCCACTACACTAGTGGATTTATACATGGTCCCTATCGGACATATTGTCTTGGGTTGTTTTACAGAAACGAAAACTCAGTAAAACCAGTATATTCCATAGGACAGGGGCTCATGGGAATTGCAGTCCATGGACATCTGGAGAGCCACAGTTTGGCCACCCTTGCACTATTTGACAGTAATTAGATTTATAGCCTATATTTTTACCACCATGCACCTAGAGCCTTCTGAGATGATTTTTTTCCTTGTGAGAAACACATGAACACATGAAGCTGCCTGGCGCTGAATCAGACCCTTGTCAGTATAGTCTACTCCAGGGGTGGGCAAACTGTGGCCCTCTAGATGTCTGCTGGCAGGTGCTCATGGGAAATGTAGTCCATGGACATCTGGAGGGCCGTAGTTTGACTACCCCTGGTAAGCTGTCACTCTGTGAGGATGGGAACAGAATTAATACGCTTTGGGGGATCCTTGTTCAAAATGCCAGGACTCTGTCCTGGCCTCAGCCATACGCCTGGCAAAAGAGCTCCGTCTTACAGGGCCTGCGGAAAGCTGACAAATCCCGCAGGGCCCTCAGTTCTTCCAGGAGCTCATGTAGCTACCTCACCATGCTTTGTGATGGGACCAGGCTCAGAGCTGATAAAAATAATCTATTGTATTTTATTTTTTTACTTGGAAATTCTCTACCCCATTTCTGCAAGTAGCTCACCTAAAGCAGCCTACAAAATATAAAACATAATAAAACCCTGAGGTAACAGACAATTAAATACAATGTGTTACTAGCAATATTGTTGTTGTTGCTTCATTTAATACACTATCCAATACAGCAATATTTTCATATTTGCATGGCAGAAATTCAGCAAAGGCCTGATAACTGCAGAAAAGGGGTCTATAATGCCACCAGTGAGGCGTATTTCAAAAAGGTTTGGGTCTGGTCTACTATCGAAGGTTTGTGTCATTTTAGCCCCCAAATAATTTGAGAATGAAAAAGCGAGTTTCTAAGAATGTTCAAGAAAACGCTGGAGGGCGTCACCCCAAGGGTCAGGCATGACCCGGTGCTTGCACAGGGGATACCTTTACCTTTAAGAATGTTCAAAGTGCTTCTGTCTCAGCGAAACAACTGTACCTGTGCATTTGGTCTTAGCACAGGGTCCTGCGTGCCTCTCAAAACCTTCATTTCGATCATGTCCTCATTCCAACTCGCACCTGGCTACAAGTTGAGATTCATAGATGGATCCCTACTTCAAGCCACACTTTTGGGGGGAGAGCAATCAAGCAAACACGGAGTGGAGATTCCTCACTCACCGGCTTCCATTTTTACAATCTTAATAGCCGCCATCTTCCCCGTCTCTTTGTTCTTGGCCTGAGAAAAATACAGAGGGAGAATAAAGAGGGGTAGCATTCTCAACCAGGTTCAGAAATGCTGACAACAAATCCGTGGGTTAGGAGTTAGTGCTTCTCCAAACTACTGGCTGCAGGTACATGCGCCTTCTAATCTGTGGCCCTCCTCCTGTGGAAGGCTCCCGCTGTCATGGCTTTCCGCAAACCGAATTATTCAAGAAGTCTTTTCTGCACAGACAATGGACTTGCAGGGTCCTACATGATACACAAAGTTACTTGGACAAATTATTAGGGACTGTGGTCTATACTACCAGGCAGAGCTTGTTTAAACTAGAGGGATCCTACTATGGAGTTCTGCAACCTTTAATGTGTCTTATTAATGCTTATGCTTGGCTTCAGTTCTGTTTTTTAGATGTGGGGTGGGGGCAGATAAATCCCTCTCCGAAGTAAAGTGACCTGCCACAGAGGCTGGTACTGGAGCAGCAGCTGGCATCCTTTGGAGGAAATCGACAGCTGTGGGAGAAAGGATCCCCACATGAGAGTATGAGAGCACCTATGAGAGCATCCTAGGTTCACATTTGTCTGCATACTCTTAGCCGCCCAAGGCCCCCATCTGCAGAGAGTTACATCCGCAGATCAGGGCCCTGTCAGTGCGAAACAGATCTTCAAACTTGAAAAAGTCTCCAGGTTTGCAGGAAATTATCTGAATTTTTTTTAATACGTGGAGGAGTTAAATCACTTGAAAAGTAAAAAAGTAAAGTAAAAGTATCATTTATTGCTACTTTAGTGAGCAAGCACAGAGCACACCCTCACCTCAGACTGCAATAAGAGACTGGAGACGTGTGGTGATGGAGAAAAAGGGAATCCCCCCCCCACGGGCCTCCCACCTGCCCCCACCGAGTCATAAGGAGGGACTGGGCAGAAAATGCAGGAGGGATCCTGCCCCCCCCCCCGGGCATCATGGGTTCCCACTTGTTTCTTATAATTGCTTATCATAGGCTCAAAATATACCACAAGAGTGGGTGGGTGGGTGAGTGGGTGGGTGCCGGCATGACAAGCTGTGTGTGGTGTGTGCACGTACAGGTAACAGTCACCAACTCCACGTTGGGAAATTCCTGGCGACCCGGTAACCGAAACAGGGAAAGGGATGGGCCTCAGCAGGGCATGACGCTGTCGAGTCTGACCTTTGAAGCGGCCATTTTCTCTAGGGAGATGGATCTCTTTCACCCGGAGGCCAGTTGTAATTCCAGGGGATGGCCAGAGGACTAAGGGGGCTCACTCCAGCACACTCCAGCTGCTTCAGCAAGCACCGAAGCCCAAGGCAGCCAGCGGCAAAGAGGGGAGGGGGTGCCGTGCCGAAGTGCGCTGGAGCGTGCCACCCTAGCCAGGGCTCACCAGGAAGCTGGAAACACAAAATGATAAAACAGCCCTTGAAATCCCCACTCCCTATTAAGATTTTAGCTTCCAGAGTTCGTGGAGAAGACCTGGGCAGATCCCTGATCTATGGATGCCAGGTTCCGGGTGGGGGCTGGAGATCATAACTATGACTGATCTCCAGATGACAGAGATCGGCTCCCCTCAAGAAAATGGCTGCTCTCGGGGATAGACTCTATGTGGAGGAGCCAAACTGTGGGTCTCCAGATGTCCATGGACTACAGTTCCCATAAGCTCTCACCAGCATGTGACTGATGTGTTGAACAGGGAGGTCAGGATTCTGGTCTTGTTTTCGGCCTCAGCCACAGGCCTGGTGAAATAGCTCTCTTTTGCAGGCCCTGCAGAACTGAAGGGGCAGGCCCTGATCTCAACAGGTAGAGCTGGAGCTGGAAAAACCCCAATCCTGGTTGAGGCCAAAGTCACATCTTTGGGGCCAGGGATTTTGAGCAAATGTTGCCCCTCATAGAATCATAGAGTTGGAAGGGACCTCATGGGTCATCTAGTCCAAACCGTAAGCTATGCAGGACACTCACATCCCTATCGCTCATCCACTGTCACCTGCCACCCCTTTGCCTTCACAGAATCAGCCTCTCCGTCAGATGGCTATCCAGCCTCTGTTTAAAAATTTCCAAAGATGGAGAACCCACCACCTCCCAAAGAAGCCTGTTCCACTGAGAAACCGCTCTGACTGTCAGGAACTTCTTCCGGATGTTTAGATGAAATTTCTTTTGAATTAATTTCATCCCATTTGTTCTGGTCCGTCCCTCTGGGGCAAGAGAGAACAAATTTGCTCCATCCTCTATATGGCAGCCTTTTAAATACTTGAAGATGGTTATCAGATCCCCTCTCAGTCATCTCCTCTCTAGGCTAAACAGAACAAGCTTCCCCAGCCTTTCCTCATACATCTTGGTCTCCAAATCCCTCACCATCTTTGTTGCTCTCCTCGGGACACGTTCCAGTTTGTCAACATCCCTCTTCAACTGAGGTGCCCAAAACTGAACACAGGACTCCAAGTGAGGCCGAACCAGAGCAGCGTAAAGCGGTACCATCACCTCCCGTGATCTGGACACGATACTGTTTGATACAGCCCAAAATCCCATTTGCCTTTTTAGCCACTGAGTCACACTGCTGACTCATGTTCAATGTATGGCCTACTAAGACTCCTAGATCCTTTTTGCACATGCTACTGCCAAGACAAGTCTCCCCCATCCTATATTGGCGTATTTGGTTTTTCCTACCTAAATGCAGAACTTTACATTTGTCCCTATTGAACTTCAATCTCCTTTGGGGGAACACAGGGGAGGAGGCGGTTCCACAAGTTTAGCAAGCCCAATTAAAAATGTTGACAAGGAATCCTCTAAAGCAGAGGTAGTCAACCTGTGGTCCTCCAGATGTCCATGGACTACAGTTCCAATGAGCCCCTGCCAGCATTTGACTACCCCTGCTCTGAAGTAGGGACAGCAACCAGTGCTCTAGCCCTGGTATCAAATTAAAGAAACCTTTGGACAACCTGAAGCTGCTCGAAGGAAAACTATCAGCAATAGAATATTTGCAAACAGCGCAGGAATTCAAAAGGTCACTTTGGGTGGGTGAAAGAGTTGAAGAGGGTCAATGAAGGAGAGAAGGGAGGGGGAAATCTCCCAAGCCTTGCTTCACATTGGGGTTCAGAGAAGAGCAGAAATGTTGAGCAGAAAAGTTCATATAAACCAAAAGAAGCAGCCAGTTGCTCAGTAGTCAAGTCTTGAGGAACTAGGAGAGGAATACCCATCAGCCTGCGGAGGAGAGAGGTCTGAAGTGTAAAAATGACCTTTCTAAATGAAAAGGACGGCCAAGTTCAGTGACTTGTAGGACAGGAAAACCTGTGTTCTGTTAGCAGGATGAAGCCAGAGAGTTTGGGAGTCAAGTTAGGGGTCTCAAGGGCGATGGGAATAGCGGGGGGGGGGTATATCCAGCCAGCCCAAATTTCACCCTCTGGTCTTCTGCTGGGAAACATTGGCCAGCACAAAGGGATGACTTGGAGAGCCTGACCAGAGGCACTTCCCCCGTGTCAGCTTGCTTGACGAACGCTTGCTGTTCCTTGCAGCTGTGAGGGACGTACAGTTCCAGCCGCATACGCAGCTCAGGGGGAAAGAATCTAGAGGCTTGGCAGAGATCAGGTGAGGAAAAGGATGGTTCACCCAAGTTCCATGAAGGCTTCATCCGCTCAGAGGAAAGCTCCCAAGGCTGCCTCCATTGACAAACCTTGGACACTAAAACTGGCTGAGCATAGAAACAGAACTGCAACAAGGAAAGCTACTCAGGGGACATCTCTTGAGTACATCAACAGCCGCCATTAGAAAGGCTACTGACGTGAAGATTCCCCAACTGTTACACTTCCATCCTTCCCATCCCAAGGTCGCGATCATTTTCTTTAACACATACTGGGGCTCACGTCTGCCTGGCTACTTCCATGATATGCGAAATGTACTCTGTCCATGCTCAGAAGCAGTCTCTTCAATGTATTACTTTCCCCTCCTCAATGAGGTGGATTGTGGGCCGTTGTTCCTACCAAGGCTAATGAGGCTTCCCCAACTTGGCTCTGGCCAAGTTGATTCCATCATCTGCAATCTCCAGTTTTGTTCACATAATTGCTCTTCGCCTATGCTCAGCCTTTGAAGGGACCCTCGGGTGCCGTAAAGGCCTTGGGTCAGCTGCTGGGTTTTTCGTATTTTCAACTAGTTAGGTTTTCAGCAGCAGGAAGAAATCAAAAGGGGGCTAATTTCCCTGACCAGGGATTGACAGGTCAAAGAAAGGTACACCTATTTCAGTGTACCTTGCATGCTGGGGAGGGAGATGCTGCCGTGGAAAACAGTCAACAGCCCCAGGAAGCCCCACATGCCAACCCCTCCTCCACCTACAGGACTGCAATCCTTGAGACACTAACCAGAATCTAAGCAACATTGAACATTATAGGGCTTCTTTCTATGTAAAGATGCATCAGGCTGGGCTGCATGTCACCTCTGAACTGTCACAACCACTCAGCATAACCTATCTTACTGGTCGTTGTGAAGAGAAGGGAGGGGGGCATGCCACTAGATTTTTAAAAGGAATAAACAAGGTTGATTTTCCCTGTAACCTGTGGAACTCCTGGCCACTGTTTCCATATTGTTCTTAAAGGTGCAATTCTTTCTTTGCTTTCTTTTAAAACATATAATCTCAGTACGTTATGGCCTGAAACGAAAAGTTTCCAAAACAGGGCAGTGAAATCAGCCGGCTGCACAATCCAGGATCCGACAAGCTGGTGCTTCAAGAAAGAAAGGTGAAGTTACCTTGTAGACTTCCCCATAGGTTCCCCCGCCAACTCTCTGCAGCAGATCAAAGTCCTCTTGAGGGTTTCTGGTGGAAATATCTAAGGCTGCTCTTTCTTGGGCATCCATCGCTCAGTGCTCTCCCACCTGCAGGGCGGAGGTTTGCAGAGCTTGTGAGACCTCCTGCGTAGGCGTCAAACAGCAATGTGGTCAGGGCACCAATAAACGTCTCAGAGCTCCGCTTCCTGATTTGAAGTACAGTTTGTTCACAGAGCCCTCCTAAGACCTCTGGTAGCAGCAGCAAGGGCACTGGAGACCACGTTGCTCTGTGTTCTCCTTTCCTAGAAGCAGACATGACAGGAACCGTTTCTTTTGAGAGCGGGAAGGTACTTGTGGTGGGGGAGACTGAGCAGGGAGGCAATGAACCATCAAGCTGACACAGAAACCAGTTTCCTTTCAGAGGATAGTCATGTCAGTCTACACCAGAACAACCAGAGCAACTTAGGGACCCACTTTGTCAAAACCTTATGCATCTCTCAGGTGGTATTGGATTCAAATCCAGCTTTTGCAGGAGGCAACTGTCGGGACTTACAATGCGTTGAGCAAGTACTAACATATCTAGTAACGTATCAACAGCCTGAGCAGGTAGCATGTTGGGAGGATCTTCGGTTACCCAGAAAAGCAAGCTCTTGAAGCAAAAGATTTCATCCATTAAGAAAGAACACTCAGCAAGGCATTCTCGAAACTGAAGCAAAAAGCATGGGGCACCATGTATTACTCCAACCCTGCAAACACACCCCGGGTACCCAGAGAAAGAACATCAAGTAGTCTCAACAACCCAACAGAGCAGTGTTTCCCAACCAGGAGTGTGGGGGCCCCCAGGGGGTGCAAGGGGTCCCTGGTGTTTCTCCTGCTGCCTTAGCTAGGCTTGGGAACTGGCCATTTCCCTCATTCCCCCTTCCCCTCAAGCATGAGTGGCTTAGTCTGCTAATGGTTTTCTTGGCTGGGAGGAGGTGGGACCCTGCATACTTATTCCCAACTTAAACTGCCTACTGTCTCTCCCACGCCCACAGCCCTTGTCAAGCCTGCTTGTTAGTACTTATGCTCCTTGGAAAATGTTCCTTTCTTGCGGCGCTATTGGGAGGTTCCGCTTTTCTGCCTAAAACTATGAGCTTTGAGAAGGAAAGGGATCCAGAGTTTGTGTGGGGAGAGTGGCAGGGGGGAAGAGAGACAAGAAGCTGTCTCTTAATAGCCTTTCCCCCTGCTTCTTCTCTGGGGGGGGGGGGTTGGCAATGGCAAAGGCATTTGGTTGAGGTCGACCAAACCACCACTTCCAGTTGGCCCTCAAGCTCCCCCCTACGACCAACACTAATCGGTTGCCCACAGGGTCCAGTAAGAATTGAGCTGAGGCTCTCACAATTTCTATTTTATGGTGTCCTCCTCTGTTCCTCCCTTCCTCCCAGCAATCCCTTTGTCCCTCCCTTCCTCTCTCTCTTCCATCTGCCTCTTTCTGGCAACCTGTGCCTCTCCCTCTTCTTCTGTCTCTATCTTCCTCCCTTTCTTTCTGTCTTTCTGTCTCTCTTTCTCCTTTTCCTCCTTCCTTTGCCCCATCCCCCCACCCACCCATCATGCTAGGGCCTGCTGTATTTTGGCCACAGCGGGCTTAATATCTAGTTGTTATAATATTACTGCTGTTACTGTTACCTGTTACCATGTGTATCCTTCCCTGTTTTCTGTAAACCGCCCTGAGCCCTCGGGGAGGGTGGTATATAAACATCATAAATAAATAAATAAATAAATAAGTACAAACTGATCTCCTATGCTTCACAAACAGAACAATATCTGCTCTCTGTGATAGCAGTTTGCTCTTCTTCAGGGAAAAGGTGCCTGAGGTGGATTCAAGAGCCCATGGCTGAAGCCTAAGCAAAGGGGCTGGACCTCTCTGGGCAGAATAAGGTGTCCTCCCTCCACCAGAAGCTGAGAGCCCAGATGCAGCTTCTTCATCCTAACTTTCCTGCAGAAGCCAGCCTCGCTCCTAACTGGGAATATTCACCAGATGGGCTGACAGCTAACCATAAGAACATGAGAGACCATGATGGATCAGTCCAGCCCTCTGTGTCACAGTCACCAAATCCCAGGGATCACCAAGAGATCCACCAGCAGGGCCAGAATTCCAGAAACCCTCCCACTGCTGCCCCCCCCCCCCCCAAGCACCAAGAATTAGACGATCACTGTCCCAGAACAAAAAAATTGCCATATTGGATCAGGCCAATGGCCCATCCAGTCCATCAGTCTGTGTCACACAGTGGCCAAATCTCAAAGGCCATCAAGGCCCCTTGTGCCACACGGGGAAGGCTGTGTGAATTACAAGTCCCCAAAGTCCCTGTGCCAGAAGCCAACCAAAACAATGACCACTGCAAAAAACAGACGTGTCACAATAACAATGTATGGTGAAGAGATTGAATATGTTCAAGAATTCATTTTTCTTGGATCACAAATTGATGCAAGTGGCGATTGCAATGCGGAAATAAAACGTCAAATTGCTCTGGATCGCTCAGCAATGATGAGCTTGAACCAAACATGGAAAAGCAAGGACTGACTCCCAGATGTAGACTAGTTCAGTCTTTCATATTTCCAGCAGCCAACTGCGGCTGTGAAAGTTGGAGGGAAAGATTGAACAAGAGGAGAATCAATTCATTTACACCCAGGTCCGGGAGCCAGTGCTCCTGCACCCAGGTTCATTTGCACACAGGTCCAGGTTCTGCAGGTTCCATGCACAGCAAAAGTCACAAACAAGGAAACAGTGCAGCGCATAAAGCCTGATCTATCACCAGTAGGCAAAACCATGACATTCTGGCTCACTTGCTTCGGCCATATCAGGCGATCCAAGTCGGTGGAGAAAGCAATTATGCTAGGATTGGTCAGTGGCAAAAGGAAATGATTGGACGCGATTGGGATGGGCAGTGGCCTGAGCCAGGGGTAGTCAAACTGCGGCCCTCCAGATGTCCATGGACTACAATTTCCATGAGCCCCTGCCAGCGAATGCTGGCAGGGGCTCATGGGAATTGTAGTCCATGGACATCTGGAGGGCCGCAGTTTGACTGCCCCTGGGGCGGTGCGGGTTCGGGGATCGCCAGGAGTCGGATCCGTTATTGAAAGACTTGTCTGGCGCTCCAGGAGGCCGCCACGTCGTGCTCCTTCTTCTCCCGTCAAAAGAACAAGGCCGGCCGGCGCCAAAGAGAAGCGGGGGAGGAAAGCGACACCCGCAGGAGACCCAGCCCGGCCGCAGCCTCGGAGGACTCGGAAGCCGCGCCCCCCCCCCCCGCACCACACGCGCCGCCCGGAGAGCGCACGCGCACTCGTCTCCCTCGCCGCGCGCCTTCCACCGGCGCATGCGTAGAAGCCGTCGGATGGTAGGTGTCCTCTCTGTCGGTGTCCTCTCTATGGCGCCTTGACGCCGTCGCGGCCAAGCCTCGCCGGAAATGCTCTCTTCCCCGGAAGCAGTGGTACGACTTCCGTTTCCGCCGCCGGCTTCATCCGTCATGGCGCTCTTCGAGCAGATGCGGGCGAACGTGGGGAAGCTGCTGAAGGGGATCGACAGGTACGGCGGGGAGGAGGGGGCGCTTGCCATGGCCGCCCAGGCGCGGTTCTTTCATGGGCTGTTAGTTTCTAAAGCCAGTGTTTCCTCGAATGGGGGTGCCAACCTCCTGGTGGGACCTGGGGATCCCCCGGAAGTACCGCTCACCTCCAGGCGACAGAGATCAGCTCCCCTGGAGAAGAGGCCCGCGTGGGAGGGGGGACTTCATGCCATTGGACTCCCCTGAGGTCCTTCCCCGACCCAAATTCTACCCACTCCCGGCTCCACCCCTAAAGCATCCAAGCAGTTCCCGATTCAGAGCTGGCAGCCCTATTGTCGAGTGTTTTCCTTAACTGCGCCTTGATTTCCTTTATGTATTGGGGGGGGGGGTTCAGATTGTTACTTCCCTGTCTGTAATCTCTTACGGCTATAGGAACAAGCAGAAGGAATCATACAGACAGAAATAGTCTTGTTGTGGTAGAAGCTTTTGTGGCTGGGTTAAGAACTTAAGAAGAGCCTGCTGGATCAGACCAGCGGCACATCCAGTCCAGCATCCTGTCTCACTCACACAGGGGGCAACCAGTTCCTTCTGGAGCACCAACAACAGGGCATAGAGGGCTGTCAGCAGTGTGTGTGTGGTGGTGGTGGTGGCGGCTCCAGCTGGCAGGTACTCATGGGAATTATAGTCCATGGACATCTGGAAAGCCACAATTTGGTCACTCCTAATATAGATTTTAAACTGTCCGGTAGTATTTCGAATTCAATGGAATTTTAAATCTTTTAAATAACTGTTTAAAAACAAATATATAATAACTAGAAATATAGCCCATTGCAGATTGAAATGCAATGGGCGCTAGCAGTTATCCCCCCCCCCGCTCCGTGGAGCAGCCTACCTAAAGCGTAGGAGGGAGGGAGAGCCATTCTCCCTCCCTCTCTTAGTTTCGTCCTTCCAGCTGCCCTGGCCGGTCATAGTGAGCTCCTCAGGCTCTTCTCTGAGCTTGGCTGGCTGGCTGATGGGCAGGAGAAGGAGGCTTCGAGCCAGCGGCAGCAGCAAAATCCTTGCAGCAGGAAGAGGCGATGGGGCGTCAGGGGCGGGGCGGACGTCTCCGGCGGCGCCGCTGATGGGGCGGCGAACGTAGCTTCCTGCGGCGGCGCAGCAGAAGCGGCTGTACTGTTGGGCTGACGGCCCCACCGGCTTCGGGGCGGTCAGCGACTCGGCGGCGGGCTGCGGGGCTCGTTGTTGTTGAGCAGGCTGCGGTCCAGCTTCTTCTGCCTGGGAGCCAGCTGATCCTGCAGGCGCCGCGTCCGCCAGTCCAGGTACCGGCTCCACATGCAGCTCGCCTGCCAGCCCACCAGCAACGCCGAGCCGAAGGCCAGCAGGACAGCCAACAGCAGCGGCCGTTCCGACAGCGGTAGGAAGCGTCAGGCCGCGTCAGGCAGGGAGTCCCCGGCAGTCGCGCTGTGCGCGGCTGCCGGGGACTCCCTGCCCGGAGGCCTGACGCGGCGAGAGGCGCTTCGCGCCTCTCGCCGCGTCAGGCCTCCGGGCAGGGAGCCCCCGGCAGCCGCGCACAGCGCGACTGCCGGGGGCTCCCTCAGGCGGCGGCCTGACGCGGCGAGAGGCGCTTCGCGCCTCTCTCCGCGTCAGGTCGGGAGCAACTGAGAGCCGCGCTGCGCGCGGCTCTCAGTTCCTGGGGCTGGGAATCGGAGGGACCAATCGGCAGGCGCTTCGCGCCTGCCGATTGGTCCCTCCGATTGTCTGTCATGAGGAAGGGTCCAATCTGGACCCTTCCTCATCCCGGACTCATCCCGCCCCAGGACCCCTTACTGCTTTATTTAGACCGTGGCGCCCGCGGCGCCACGGGCGGTTTACAGATGTTATATATTTTACATTGTTGAATCAAACTGTGATACTAATTTTTATACAGGTCCAAATTGGCCATCAAATCTAGGCTAGCTAGCAAAAGGTGAACCTTTTGGATATGTAGACCGCGCAAGACCATAATTTTTATCACAAAATCATGAAATTGGAAGGGATAGCCAGGGTTATCTAGTCAAACCCACCTGCAGAATGCAGGAAATTCATAACTACCTGCCCACTCACAGTGACCCCAATTCCATGCCTTATAAGATCCCCCCTCAAAAAAAACCAGAATCCCTGGTCAGTCTGGCCCATAATATAGCCCCATTTAGTTTCTCTACTCAAAATTCCTTGTTTAGATTTCTAAACCTGTTACTCACTATATTGTGTACATGAGATCATTGATCACTAACCTGACTACACCTGCAGAATTTGAAGCAATCAAAAGAATATACTTAAGTGTGGCAAAAGGTCAATACTATAAACAAATGCTGAGAAGAAAATGCTGTCTTTCTCTGACGTCCCCCTCCAGTGTTCTTTGAAACAGACAATCCCCACTAAAATTGGTGGGGTCCCCTGGGGAGACTGTATAACCAGAAGCAGCCCTGCTCCTTCCCATACTACCTTCTGACTCTTCCTGCATTTCAGGTATAACCCAGAGAACTTGGCCACCTTGGAACGCTATGTGGAGACCCAGGCCAAGGAGAATGCGTATGACCTGGAGGCCAACCTGGCTGTGTTGAAACTGTGAGTGAATGTCTCTTTTTGTTCCTTTAAAATGTTTAAATCTCACCTATTTCCACAGGTTTGTTTGTTCTTGAGGGGCGGGGAGAGGGGAGTGCTGGAAAATCTCTGAGAAATTTTGGCTCAGCTGTGCTGGTGGAGTCTCAGCTGCTCCACCTTAAAGCCAGGTTTGATTGAAGTACAGACATGCCCTCTCACGTTGGGAGACACTGGCCTGCATCAAACAAGATGTTCTGGGTACTTGGAACTTCCCCTGTTCCTCTTTGCTGCAGGCTTCCTTCTGATCCTTGGAAAATAATCCCAATGCCCACGTTCAAGAACAGTCACTTATTTGGGGGCTCCTGAAGGAGGGGGCAATGGATAAGAGCTGCCATTGTGTAGTGATTAAAGAGTGGCGGACTCCAATCTGGTGAACCGGGTTTGATGCAACCGGTTGGGTGGCCTTGGGCTATTCACAGTTCTCTCGGAGCTGTTTTCTCATAACAATTCACTTAGAGCTCCCTCAGCCTCACTTGCCTTACAAGATGGCTGTTGTGGGGAGAGGAAGGGAAAGCTGTTTGTAAGCCACTTTGGGACTCCTTCAAGGGTGGAAGAGAAATTTTCCTTGCTGTCTTTGTGCAGAGGTTTTGTTGGGTGAAAGCGGTTGCTGGTCTGCAAAACAAAGGATGCTCTGGCAGGCATTGGTAGTGGGGCCTACAGGTGTGTGGGGATGTGCCTGCCCTCGCAGTCTGAAATCTCAGGAGGGACTCTTTCCTTGTCCAGGTATCAGTTCAACCCTGCTTTCTTCCAAACCACGGTGACTGCCCAGATCCTGTTGAAAGCGTTGACCAACCTGCCTCACACCGACTTCACCCTCTGCAAGTGCATGATTGACCAGGCGCACGTATCCTTCATTAAAGGGGAAGTGAGTGCCACGCCACTGCTGAGAGAGTGCACTGTGAGCTAAAAAGGGCCCTGGTACATCTGTAGGAAAAGCCAGGGTCTTCTCAGCCTCATGCTTCCTCTGCAGCACAGTGACATTCTTGGCCTGCCTTACAAGTTTACTCAGATAATGTATAAAAGTTGGTGCCATGTTTAACATCAGCATCTTCTAATCTGGTGAGACAGGTTTGATTCCCTGCACCTCCACATGCAGCCAGTTGGGTGATCTTGGGATTGTTACAGCCCTGATAGTGCTGTTCTCACAGAGCAGTAACATCAGGGTTCTCTTAGCCCCACCTATTTCACAGGTTGCTTGTTTTGAGGAGAGGAAGGGAAGGTGATTGTAAATCACTTTGAGACTCCTTTGGGTAGAGAAAAGCGTCTTCTTTTCAGGATGGCTCCTGTGAGCATGTTTAATATTTCGGCTTTGTTCAGAGGTTAGCATCATTTCCAATTCCTCCAACTGCAATCCTGTCAGGTTGTTTAACGGGTGTATTGTCCAAGCGATTGGATTCATTCGTTTATTTATGGTCATTGACTGGCATCAGATCAGAAATGCCTGGAGCCGAATAACAGCAGAGTGGATCTGGCTGGCAATAGTTGGCATAAAGGGCCTCTGCCTCAGACCCAGGAGAGCTGCTGCCTGTCTGAATAGACAAGACTGACCTTCGTGGACTGAGGGACTAATGCAACTGAAGGCCCATCCATGTGGCTGTGCGTTTCTGTCTCCTAGGAACACCTGCAGCCTTTGATTTCTCTTTATTCTATTCATTTGATTTGTATACTGCCCCTTCAATCCCAGCAGCCGGCTCAAGGTTGACTCAGCCTTCCATCCTTCCGAGGTCGGTAAAATGAGTACCCAGCTTGCTGGGGGGTAAACGGTCATGACTGGGGAAGGCACTGGCAAACCACCCCGTATTGAGTCTGCCATGAAAACGCTGGAGGGCGTCACCCCAAGGGTCAGACATGACTCGGTGCTTGCACAGGGGATACCTTTACCTTTATACTGCCCCTTACGGTGACATCTTGGGTGGTGACTAGGGTTGAGCGCTTTGGCTTGGTTTGGCCGCCTTTGGCTTGGTTTGGCCGCTTCGGTGATTGCCGAGGCGGCTAAACTGAGCCAAAGCGCTCAACCCTAGTGGTGTCCGTAGAATCAATGGGGAGCTGAAAGGTACACTAGAACATTTGAAACGGTGAACGATAGAACAGTAGGAACAACTGTTTGGGAACAGTTTCTGTTAGGGACATTGTTGGATGTCAGGAGTTGCCTGGTCAGTGGCCAGGATGAAGGCAGGTTCTCGTTGATGGCCTTCGCTTGAAAGCCCAGTGGAAGAGCCCCGTTTTGCAGGCCCTGCTGAACTGTTAAAGTTCCGGTATGGCCTTGATTTCACTAGGGAGCTCGTTTCACCAGATTGGAGCCATGGATGGAAAAGCTCTAGTTGTTGCTAGGCAGATTTCTTTGGGGCCAGGGATCATGAGTTTGCAGCCATGGGTAGAGCGTGTTGCTCTTGATGGGGTAGAGGCAAACAGACCGTCCCTGAGGTGCACAGGACCCTGACCGCCTATGGCCTTTGCCGTCTACCAGTGTTTTTTGTCTCTTCAGTCCTTTTTCTATACTTCTATACTTGAAGAAAAGGCCGGGGTATAAAATCCCAGAGTGGGAAGGGGCCATCCAGGCCATCTAGTCCCACCCCCTGCTCCATACAGGATCAACCTCAAGCATCCAGGAGAAGGATCTGTCCAGCTGCTGCTTGAAGATGGCCTTTGAGGGGGAGCTCCCCACCCCCTTAGGCAGCCCATCCCACTGCTGAACTAGATTCACAGAATCCTAGAGTGGGAAGGGGCCATCCAGGCCATCTAGGCCCACACCCTGCCTAATGCAGGATTAGCCTAAAGCAGCCAGGATAAGTTTCTGTGCTGTTGAGGTGGAGGGAGGGGGAAATCCTGTCTGGGTCTGCTTAAAGACCATCTGTGGCTGTTTATGCTCTTGGGAAATACGCTCTTGCCCTTGTGGGTAAAAGGTGGCTTTTCCTGTGGTTTACACAAACATTAATTCAGACTCTGACCTGGGACAGGGAGGAGTATTTTGATTTTTAGCCTGCCTCTTCCCTAAGGCCTGGTGCAGAGGGGGCCCATATTGTTCCCCACCTCTCTATCTTCCTTGACGCCTTCCTTCCTTCCAGCAAGAGGAGAGACCCATCCGCCAGATCTTGTACCTGGGCGAGCTTCTAGAGACCTGCCACTTCCAAGCATTCTGGGTGAGGCCTACTCATCATTTTCTTGCTACTTAAAACTTTTCTGTGCCACCTTTCCTCCAGATCTGGGTCCATAAGGCAGCAAGTGTAAAAAACAACAACAGCAAAACAATATTTTTATTTTGAAGTTAGAAAAATCTAAGCAAAAATACAGGGAAAATTAGAAATCAACTCATTTAAAACCACATAAATGAACACTAGAAAGGGGGTGGGGAAACGCTATTGCAACATGCCACATGAAATAGAAACAGCCTGCTGGCAGAAAATACTGATAGTGGGAGACAGAGGAACCTGCCTGAGGAGGAAGGCCCAAAGGTTTTGGTGCCACAACCAAGAAGTCTCTTTCTCAGATTGGCCCCCGTCTTGCTTGAGATGGCAGGGACAACGGAAATGGCCTCAGTTAGAGAGCGCTTCATAGTCATCAGCGCTTCTTTGGGGTTAGGACAGATTTTCTCAGTTTTCATTGGTGGCCTCTGCATATAAAGTTCAGTGCTTCTTCCAGCCCTGCTTACATGTTGGGGTTGGCAGGAGGCAGCATCTCCAGAGCTTTTGTCCCCAGAGTTTAAAGGGTTATGTGTTCTTTTAAAAAAAAATAGCAAGCGCTGGATGAGAACATGGATCTCCTGGATGGGATCACGGGATTTGAAGATTCCGTTCGGAAATGTAAGTGCAGCCTGATGGCTTTTCTCTCGGTTGTGCTGTTTGCCCTGGGGCCATGCAATCCTGTGTCTTTTTATTTGGTCCTGGCCTGGATAGCCCAGGCTACCCGGATCGCATCAGATCTCGGCCCCGGCTGGTATCTAGGCGGGAGGTGTCCGGGGAATGGAGTCCTGATGTGGAGGCAAGCAATGGCAAACCGCCGTTAAACATCTCTTGCCTTCAGAACCTGGTGGTGATGTGATGGCATTTCCCACCCCCATCCTGCCCACTGCCAAAGCCACTCTGCACTGGAGATCAAGAGGGTGCCAGGCAAGAAGGAAGGATGGCCGTGCCTTGTTCTCCGCTGCTCACTCCCTGTGCTCTGGCCTCTTCCCTTTGCAGCGGGCTTCCTCAGGAGTGCTGAGAAGGGATGGAATGCTGGCTCCCTGGTAATGGCGACCTACGGATCACGCCTTCTATCTGGCGGGCTGTTCCCACAGAGACCCAGCATGATGTCGTGCTTAAGAGCAGCAACTTCTAATCTGGCGAGCCAGGCTTGATTCCCCACTCCTGCACAGGCAGCCAGATTGGGTGACCTTGGGCTAGTCACAGCCCTGATAGTGCTGCTCTGACTGAGCTCTCTCAGACCCACCTCGCTTGCAGGGAAGGTACCTGTTGTGGGGAGAGGAAGGCAATTGTAGGCTGCTTGGAGACTCCTTCGGGCAGTGAAGGGGGGGGGGAGTACAAAACCCAACTCTTCTTCACAGCAAACCTTTTCCCAGTTGCCCAGCTGTTCAGCGGCCCAGATGCTGACCTCAGCCAGCTGGGCATTTCCTGTGGCTGGGATCTGAAACCCTTCTGCAGCTACATGTATTTTGACTATGCTATATGTTAGGCCGTTCCGTGTATCCCCCTGCATCATTATATATACAGCCCTGAGCTGTATGGAAGGGCGGTATAAAAATCTAATAAATTTAAAAAATATATATATAAATAATACATTTTCTTAGCCTGCCTGCTTCTCTCTTGCAGTTATCTGCCATGTAGTGGGAATCACATACCAACACATCGACCGGTGGCTGCTGGCCAAGATGCTGGGGGATCTCACAGGTGAGCGGCATCACACCCTTCCTTGTTATTTCGGAGGTCCCAGGTGTGGAGCTCCCTTGGAAGGCTCCGGAGAGGCTGAGCTGGTTTTTGTCAGTGGAGCCATGTGAAGGTCATCAATGCAAGATTAAATTTGGGAGGTTGCTGCCAGTTCAAAAAGGGGGTTATAAGTGGACTGGTGAAGGAGAGGTCCATCCGTGACTACTAGCCCCGAGGACTAAAGAGAACCTCCATGCCCAGAAGCAGTATATCTCTGGATGCTGGTGCTAGGAGGCAACATGTGGGGAGGTCTTGGCCTTTTTTGCCCAGCTGGATGACCTTCCAAGGTAGCTGGCTAGCTTCTGTGCAGAAATGGATGAGGAGGACCCCGAGTCTGATCTGGAAGGACACCTTTGATGTTCTAAGGCAGGCTTCCCTGCCCTTTTCGAACCTGGCGGTGCCTTTGGAACTCTGGCATGTAGGTGGACGGACAGGCAATCCAATTGGAGGAGGTGGCATGCAGGGGCGGGACAGCTGTCCTGAGTGGCAGTTAAGCCATGAGACCAATCCTCCCACCAGCCCTTACCATATATAGTGGTACAGAAGATAAAAGCTAACAGTGGTAGGAACTACTGGCAATTTATCAGTATTGTAACTGGTGCAGTCAGTCCAATCCCTAGTGGCCAATTGGGAGTTATGCTAAGCAAGAATCCTACCTGGCCACACTCAGTTTCTGAAAACTCTTGGAAGGCACCAAGGCTGGCATGAGGGGCACTCACGGGCACCACCTTGGGGACCCCTGTTCTAGGGTTTTCCTAGAAATGTAGAAGAAAGGAATAGGAAGGCCAACTGTCCTTTGGGAAGAAGTCATAAGAGACAATTGGGCTTAAGGGTAGATGGAAGGAAGACAGAAGCTTTTAAACCCTTCTGGGCTTTCTCCAGCCGTGGGTGGGATCCCTCGTGGCTGTGGGCTGGGTCAAAACTCGAGCAGTTCCTCCTCCCCTCGCCATCAGGCCTTTCATTCCTCTCTTCCCGGCAGACAACCAACTGAAGTCCTGGATGAGCAAGTACGGCTGGACGGAACCGGAGCCAGGAACCATCTTCATCTGCAACCAGGAGGAGAGCATCAAACCCAAAAATATTGTGGAGAAGATTGACTTTGACAGTAAGCCTCAGCCTCTCTCCTTGTCTCACCTCTACCTCCTGCTTCCCTCTCATCTGGGCTTGAGAACTTGTAACTGGCCAGGCCCCTCTGAACACCAGGCCAAGAAAAGCTATGCTGTGCCCTCTCTGCAAATCAAGCATTTGCTTGATTCCCTTGGCATAATTCGGCTGTTTTGCATAGTTTGCGGTGGGGGGATATCTGGGGCACCAAACCCTCCCCTCCATCAGTATCTGACCTTCCCAGTTTGCTGGCAGGCATTACTAATTTTTCCCCAGTCTTTCTTCACAATCCTAATGGCTAGTGATAGGCCAGTGACAGGCTGCGTCTCTCTCTCTCTCTCTCTCTCTCTCTCTCTCTCTCTCTCTCTCTCTCTCTCTCTCATTAGCTGCCTTCCTCCCTTACACCATAAACAAAACATTATTTAAAAAGCTATCAAAACAACAAGTATAAAACCCATAAAAGTTCCCATTTAAGACTCCAATCCCCACATCCAAATAAATGCCGACCTTGATGGACCAATGGACGCTCAGTCCATCAAGATCTGTCTAGTTGTGTTCAGACTGGCAGGGGCTTTCCAGGGTCTCTGGTTACAGACTTCCATGTCACCTATTGCCTTTAAAATGGAGACACTGGGGATCAAACCTGGGACCTTTTGCAGGCAAAGCAGAGTCTGCACTGAAAAGCCTGCCCAGTCCTTTGCATTCTCTGTTCGAGGACCTTCTGCAGCAGGTGTTTGCAAAGACAGACTCCAAAAGCAGACAGACTCCAAATGTTACAGCAGGAAGGTCCACAACTTATAGGACAGGCATTTCTTCTGGGTAGCCGTGTGTAGGAATGAGATCTTGGAGTACTTGCGGATTGTAAGCTAAATACGAGCATACGAGTATAAGAAGGATGGTCTAATAATTAAACCGAACAGAGAGAAACGGACCTATCCAATGGCAATACAGTAAATGTATTCATAAAAGAAAGAAAAGTGTCCTTTTTTTGTAGTTTTGTAGTGGGGAACGTGTCAATACAGACCGGTATCCCCATACCTATGCGAGCCTGTGCCCAGTATTATAATATCTTAAAGTATCTTATTATAAAGTATTATAATATCTTAAATATCTTAAACTATAATAAAACCGCCCGCGGTGATGCGGGCGCCGCGGACTAAATAATTCGCTAAGCTGTGAGTGGGAGGAGTTAGGGCGGGTTCAGTCTATGATGAGGAAGGATGCCGATTGGCCCCTTCCTCCGGACTGACAATCGGAGGGCCCAATCGGCAGGCGCAAAGCCGGGGGCTCCCTTGGCGGCGGCCTGGGGCGTCGGAGGCGCTTCGCGCGCGGCTCGCAGTTGCTCCCTTGGAGGCGGGCAGGCAATCGGGCGGGTCTCCCTTGCCTAGCGCCCGCTGTATTTTGATTACAGCGGGCTTGATTACTAGTTATTATATATAAGGTTTAAATTCTCAATACTTATAAAATTGATAAATATACTGAAGACGCAGAGGACTTGTCACTGATGAAAGAATCTCACTGAAAACAGATATTACCTGGATTCCATTTTGACAGAAGTCCTACAGAATAAAGAAATAAGGAAAACTACAAAAAAGGACACTTTTCTTTCTTTTATGAATATATTTACTGCATTGCCATTGGATAGGTCTGTTTCTCTCTGTTTAGCCAAATATGAGCAGACAGCGTGATGCAGTGGTAAAGAAGGCGAATGCAGTCTTGGGCAGTATCGCGTCCGAATCACAAAATGTCATAGTCCCACTGTATACCACATTGGTCGGTCCCCACGTGGAGTCCTGTGTGCAGCTCTAGAGGCCTACTTTCAAAAAGGATGTGGACAAAATTCAGAGGGTGCAGAGGAGAGCAATGAGAATGATCCGGGGCCTGGGGACCAAGCCCTAGAGGAAAGGCTGAGGGACTACTTGGGAACGTTCAGCCTGCAGAAGAGAAGGCTGAGAGGGGACAAGATTGCTGTCTTTTAACGTATTTGAAAGGCCGTCTCTTAGAGGAGGGCAGGGAGCGGATCCTGTTGGCAGCAGAGGAGAGGAACTGCAGTCATGAGTTTAAAATGCATAGAGAATGATATCAGCTAGATATCTGGGGGAGGAAATTTCACCGTCTGAGTAGTTCAGCGGTGTAATTGGCTGCCGAAGGAGGTGGGGAGCTCCCCCTCACTGGTGGTCTTCAAGCAGCTGCTGGACAGAGACTTTTCATGGATGCTTTGGGCTGATCCCACCCTGATCAGGGCTTTGGACTAGGTGGCCTGTGTGGCCCCTTCCAGCACTAGGACCAGAAAGAGATAACCCTCTTTTAGCTGCACTGGATGAGTTCAAATCCCCTGGTCCGGATGAAATGCACCCGAGAGTACTCAAAGAACTTTCCAGAGAACTTGCACAGCCCTTGTCCATCATCTTCGGAACCTCTTTAAGGACTGGAGATGTCCTGGAGGACTGGAAGAGAGCAAACATTATTCCGATCTTCAAAAAAGGGAGGAAGGAAGACCTGGGAAACTACAGACCAGTGAGTCTGACCTCTGTTGTGGGGAAGATAATGGAGCAGATATTAAAGGGAGCGATCTGCAAACATCTGGAGGACAATTTGGTGATCCAAGGAAGTGAGCATGGATTTGTCTCCAACAGGTCCTGCCAGACCAACCTAGTTTCCTTTTTTGACCAAGTAACAGGTTTGCTGGATCGGGGAAATTCGGTTGATGTCATTTACTTGGATTTTAGTAAAGCTTTTGACAAGGTTCCCCATGATGTTCTGATGGATAAGTTGAAGGACTGCAATCTGGATTTTCAGATAGTTAGGTGGATAGGGAATTGGTTAGAGAACCGCACTCAAAGAGTTGTTGTCAATGGTGTTTCATCAGACTGGAGAGTAGCGGGGTACCTCAGGGCTCGGTGCTCAGCCCGGTACTTTTTAACATATTTATTAATGATCTAGATGAGGGGGTGGAGGGACTACTCATCAAGTTTGCAGATGACACCAAATTGGGAAGACTGGCAAATACCCTGGAAGATAGAGACAGAGTTCAACGAGATCTGAACACAATGGAAAAATGGGCAAATGAGAACAAGATGCAATTTATTTAATAAAGATAAGTGTAAAGTTCTGCATCTGGGTCAGAAAAATGAAAAGCATGCCTACTGGATGGGGGATACGCTTCTAGGTAACACTGTGTATGAACGAGACCTTGGGGTACTTGTGGATTGTAAACTAAACATGAGCAGGCAGTGTGATGCAGCGGTAAAAAAGGCAAATGCCATTTTGGGCTGTATCAACAGGGGCATCACATCAAAATCACAAGATGTCATAGTCCCATTTGATCAGACCACACTTGGAGTACTGTATGCAGTTCTGGAGGCCTCACTTCAAGAAGGACATTGATAAAATTGAAAGGGTACAGAGGAGAGCGACGAAGATGATCTGGGGCCAAGGGACCAAGCCCTATGAAGATAGGTTGAGGGACTTGGGAATGTTCAGCCTGGAGAAAAGGAGGTTGAGAGGGGACATGATAGCCCTCTTTAAGTATTTGAAAGGGTGTCACTTGGAGGAGGGCAAGATGCTGTTTCTGTTGGCTGCAGAGGAAAGGACACGCAGTAATGCGTTTAAACTTCAAGTACAACGATATAGGCTAGATATCAGGAAAATATTTTTCACAGTCAGAGTAGTTCAGCAGTGGAATAGGCTGCCTAAGGAGGTGGTGAGCTCCCCCTCACTGGCAGTCTTCAAGCAAAGGTGGGATACACACTTTTCTTGGATGCTTTAGGATGCTTAGGGCTAATCCTGCGTTGGAGCAGGGGGTTGGACTAGATGGCCTGTATGGCCCCTTCCAACTCTATGATCCTATGATTTTATGATTCATTTAATCCCAAAGAGCAGGGCATGGAAGAGACCCTGCTGTGCCTGGAGGCCACTGCAAGCCACAGGAGATCGTGAGCTAGTTCCAACCTTGTCTGAAGCAGCTTCTGATTCTCCCTCTCTTCTCTTGCAGGCGTCTCCAGTATCATGGCATCGTCACAGTGAGGTGGCTTCTCCTGGCATCTCTCCCATCCAGCCTGGTTTATTTCAGCTCTTCCTTTGTTACACAGCCAATAAATGACTCCTGTCCAGCCTAAACCACAGCGCTGCCCTTTCCTCTACCTTCTCTGGGTTTTGCCAATTCTTTTGGGGCCCTGAAAGAAATGGAGTGCCCCAGAGCAAGAGACTTTGGCTCTGTGGCAGAGCTTCTGCTGGGCGTGCAAATGGCCCCAGGTTCAATCCCCAGCATCTCCTGCTACAAAAGGATCTGGCAGTGAGTGATGCAAAATACCCTGGGGAGCTGCTGCCAGCTACGCAGCAAGTCCTAAGAGTGATGCGCCAAGGAGTCCAAGAGATCTGTGCCATCGGCAGACTACCAAGGTGGAACCAGCAGCGGAGTAAGACCTGTGGGTCTTGCTGCATGTCGGAGAGGGCTTCTCAAAGGTCTTGAGTTGGGGCCGAAAGGTATCAAGTGTGAAGGGAAAATGGCTGCCTCAGCTGGTGGAATTAAGTCCTGAAGTTCTATATAACTTTGATAGTAACTCAACACTATAGGCAGGGCTGTTTAATAAGGTGCCTTTTCATCTCCACAGCCCTACTGGGCCAGAATTCCACCTGGCCGTGCCCACTTTCTATAAATCATTTGGTGGGCGCCAGAGAAGGGTTAGCGGGCACCGTGTTGGGGATCCCTGCCTTGGACTTCGTGGTATTCTGGGAGAACCAGTTGCAAACTCAGAAAATCTTTAAGCTGCCCTGCTTATATGTCAACTGCCTTCTTGCAGGTGAGGCAGAAGCACAGAACAGCAGTCCAGTCATACAAAATACTCTGACCCCTCATATACTTATTTTAAGGAAAAAATGACAGCAGGTAATAATGCTGTGACCTGTTGTTCTTCATTTCACCAGAAGATGGTGCTGCTGAACCAGATGAAAAGACAAACTTTGGGTCGATCAGGGGTGGCCAAACTGTACCGCTCCAGATGTCCATGGACTACAATTCCCATGAACCCCTGCCAGCATGGACATCTGGAGAGCCACAGTTTGGTCACCCCTAGGTAGAGGAAAAGCCCCAAGAGCCTTTACTGGGTCTTGAGCACCCATCCCTACCAGAAGTATTTGGAAATACTGCATTTCCCCAGCGCCCTTTTGAATCTATGGTTGTGGCCCTAAAGATTAGAAACCAGCTGCTCCATGGCAGCGGGAGAATATGTTGTGCTCTCTTAGCACACTTGCTTAAGCCCCCTTTCCTCAAAGGAAGGTGGGGGACTGCAGGAATACCAGACCCACACCATGTAGGCGCAAAAACACTGTAACGACCAGCAGGATACCCAACGACTTGCCAGTCACCCGACCGATTCTAAATTTATTACTAGGGGCCAATCCCATTGCAGTCAGGAATACAACAGGTGCTAGATTGGGGGGTGAAAAAACTGTGGATGGCCTCTCCCACCCCCAGGACCTATTATTTATTGATTGATTGATTGATTTCGGTTTATTTCCCGCCACTCCCAAATGGCTCGTGGTGGGTTACAATGTCTTAAAACCCCATTAAAACTCCCATTAAAAGACTTAAAACCATCACAACATGGCGGTGCAATAATAAAATCCCCTTCCTACCCCCCATTCCTAAAGGGGGGGGCGGAGAAGAAGGAGATCAACGATGTTCAAGAAGAAGCCCAGGGGAGAGCAGTCGATGTGTCACGGCAGCCTCAACCGTAGACCTGGCGGAAGAGCTCCGTCTTTCAGGCCCTGCGGAAAGCTGAAAGGTCCCACAGGGCCTGCAGCTCTCCCGGGAGCTCGTTCCACCAGGTAGGGGCCAGGACCAAAAAGGCCCTGGCCCTGGTCAAGGCCAGGCGTGCTTCCCTAGGGCCAGGAATGACCAGGAGATTCTCACTCGCAGAGCGCAGAGCCCTGCGGGGGGCATAGGGCGCTAGGCGGTCCCTCAGGTATGTGGGTCTCAACTCCTGTAAAGCCTTGAAGGTTAGAACCAAAACCTTGAACCGGATCTGGACAGCAATTGGAAACCAGTGCAGCTGCCTCAGCACAGGCTGGATGTGGGCCCTCCAAGGTGTGCCGGTGAGGACCCTAGCGGCTGCATTTTGCACTAGCTGGGAGTTTCTGGATCAAGGACAAGGGTAGGCCTGCATAGAGTGAGTTACAAAAATCTAATCTAGAAAGGCTGCAGGCTGGAGGCCCCCAGGAAGGGAACTCACCGGCAGGGGCAGCTCTCATGCAGCAGAGATCTGCAGCCTCCGAGTCTCGGAGGGAAGTGGAAAGAGGAGGGGTGGTCAGGGGTGGGGGACGGAAGGCAAGTGGCTGGCTGCTAGACAGACACACAAGCCGGTTGGAGGAGGAGGCACTCGGGGGCGGGACAGCCGCCCTGAGTGGGTGTTAAACACTGAGTGGCACTTAAGCCATGAGACCAGCTCCTCCTCCAAGGCCTTACCAGAAATATATTATGTGGAACAGATTTTTAATACTTACATAAAACACAAAAATAGAAGTTCCAGTTACAAAACGTTAAAACGGGATGACGTCGCGTAGCCGTGGGATGCAGGCTGTTAACTCACGGACGGGCATGGCAAGCAGGACGGACGGTAACTTCGATGACTGTAGTGCCCGTCATGGAGGGCAGGGCCTGGAAAAGGGTCTCACTAAACGGAGTCAAAGAGCAGGCAGCTGTCCAGCCATCTTGGGCAGGCTGCAGGGCCCTGTGGGTCAGAGCTGGAGGGGATCCCAGCTGCAGAGTTGGGCGTTGCAGCTCCCCAAAGATTACCAAGCTGCCAGCAGCTTTTGGCTGTGGCTCCTTCTCACCTTACCTCTTTTCCCGGCTGGCTTCTTTGCAAGCGCCCCGGCTGGATCGGGGCACCCAGCGAAAGGAGCATGGCCGTAGCGGTGGGATGCATCCGCCTGCCCCGGAACTCTTAGCTCGTGAGTGTTTTATTTATTCTATTTGTGCTTGCCGCACTCTCTGCCCATCTCACAGCCTTTACAATTTGGTAAATGTAAAGTACAATGCAGATACCTGCCCTGTGTATAAAGCAATTAAAATGTCAAGACAATGTGCAGGGAGAAAGTAACTGGCCAGTTCCCCATTCTGCAATGTTACCCGAACAGAGCAACTTTCTGTGCCCTGGAGAACGGTAGAAGGTCCCACAGAACACGGACTTCCCAAGAGGGCACAACTGCTGAAAAGGCCCTTGGCTGTAGTCGCTGCCCAGCACCTATAGAAGGGGATCTGGGAAGTGGCCAAATTGTGGCTCTTCCAGGGGCGCATGGGAATTGTAGTCCATGGACATCTGGAGTGCCACAGTTTGTCCACCTCTTGGCAATGGGCAATTGTCCAGGCTGCCGGAGCTAGGGAGAGGGGCTGAAGAGATGAAAGCCGTAGGGCAGCCCAGGATGAAGAGGGGACCCATCTGGCCTTCCTTCTATGGATGCCTACTGTGCCCATTCAGACTGAATGACTTCCAGGTAAGCAAGCTCAGGACGGCAGCCTTCCAGCTGATGCTCCGACAGGTTTGTGCTTGGGTACCAGATTGGCTGAGCAGGTGCTTAAAAACTTTGGTTCAGCAGCAGCTGCTTCCACAGCTCAAAGGTGTCCGCTGTAGGCATTAAGGTGTGTGTCAGTGGTCCTTGTGTCGCTGCCCTCACTGTGCTAGGCCAGGATTTCAAATTTAGCCTGCAGTCTGAAAAGCTGGGGGGGGGGCTGGCTCACCGCCTTTAGGCTCAGTCCTGGCCTGGCATCAAGGCCCAAAACAGAACTGTGTTGAGGGGAGAGAGGAAGAAGAGATAAAATGCATTCAAATGCAATCAAACCTCTTGATTTGATGTTTCAGGTGCATCTTATTCCCCCCCTTCTTTTCACCCCAGGCCCACTTGCCCAACTAAGCTCTCGCCCTGTCTTGAGCCCAACGCATTTGGTAATCTTTTTTGATTCCTGTCTGGGAACTGGCCTCACAGAAGCTGCTCTTGCAGGGCCTGCCGCTGGGAACAGAGCCCAGAGCTTCAGGAACCTGCCCAGGAGTTGGCATAAGGAGCGCGCTGTCCCCCATGCACTGATTCCACCTGAGTGAATGTGAAGCAGGATTGAGACCCCCTGGGGCTTGCCTGGGGTTCCTCTAGCAGGTCCCAGAATCTTTCTCACCTAGCAATTAGGATTTTTTGCTTTGTTGCTCTTGATGGTACCTTGCTAGGGATGGTGTATTTATCCACGATTGCCTACCCTGGAGGATAATCGTTTTTGGCAGCCACCTCCAGGAAAGGGCATGAAAACACTTGTTGAACGGTCCGGCGCATGATAGAAAGCTAAGAAAGGCCAGGATGGAAATCTCCCCCACTTCTGCATGCTGAGATCGGGTCTGTAAGTTGCCAGGAACTGCAGGAGACACCAGTGGCCGATCCCCTGGAATAGTTTGAAAGGAAGTGTGGGGCAAAGATGCTTGCTCCAAAGTAGGCCCCTGTGCGTGGACCGAGCACTGCTTTGCCTGGGCCTGTGTGAATGCAGCCAGTCTGGGACGGCTCCCCCACCCTCCGGAGGCCCGTGGACTGGACCCTGCCTCCTCTCTCCCTCCCTCCCCTCCAGCCGCACACTTCATTTTGGCTGGGACCGTCTGGCTCTCGCAGCTTCTGCATCCGAGACTGCTGCCGTTGCAGAGTTCCAGAAGGCAGCCCTACAAAGCCCACCTCCAGATGTCGAGATTCTCCAGTAGGGCTGGGAATTTGGCGACCAACCAGATGAGCGCATTTGGGGCTGCTTGGGAGCTGGCGCCACTTCAGCTTCCCCTCTTTGCCGTTTTACAATTCCGTTGAGTTTTTTTTTTTTTCCCTTTCTTTTTCTGGCTTCTCTCCCCTCTCTCCCATTCTCCCCCCCCCCTTTTTATTTCCACTTTGTGGTCCAGTCAGGGTCACGGCCTCCCTTTTCCTGTCCACCAAGATACTGAACATTCCAGAGACGTGTTTGTGTTTGGATTCGGATGCCGGCCGGGCATTCCTCCAGGCGTCTACACGGGGAGCTGCTGTGCTTTGGTAGCGGAAGAGAGCCGAGTCGTTTACAGCAGGGGTAGTCAAACTGCGGCCCTCCAGATGTCCATGGACTACAATTCCCAGGAGTCGCCTGCCAGCATTCGCTGGCAGGGGGCTCCTGGGAATTGTAGTCCATGGACATCTGGAGGGCCGCAGTTTGACTACCCCTGGTTTACAGGAATGCCTTCTGAGCCTTCTGGCTGGCTGCAAGGAGGGACCCCCTTTCTGTGAAAACACATCTGCTTCCAAGGATCTGCCGTGAATCCCTTCTGCCAGTTATACATGCATACAGTCATACAAACATACATACAGCCTTTCTCAAATCTGTTACCATTAAGAAACCCCTGACACATTCTTCAGGCTTTGAGAAACCCCAGAAGTGGTGCCATCATGCAGAATAGGGTTGAGGAGCAGAGCTGTGGACATGCCCACCTGGGGTCCCGCCCCTTCCCACCCCCTCCATTTTTGAAGAGGAAGGGCAGGTCGACAGGACCATGTATGATCATATCACCTGTTACATGTTAACAAATTTAAATATATAAATATTAAAAATCAACTCCCACCCATTCAGGAACCCCAGAGCCATCAAGGAACCCCAGGGTTTCACAAGACCCTGGTTGACAAAGCCTGACCTAGCGGAAGGTTTTGAGGGTAGACACTGTAGAAGCAGACTGATCTTTCACAGAAGAATAACTGGGTTGTTTATACCCCACTATTCACTAACAGCTTACAAACACCTTTCCCACAGTGGACACCCTGGGAGATGGGTGGGGCTGAGAGAGCTCTAAGAGATCTGTGACTGGCTGGCTGCATGTGGACGAGTGGGAAAATCAAACCCAGTTCTCAAGATTAGAGTAGGCTGCTGTCACAGCGCTGGCTCTTCACCATGCCCCCACCCCCCACCCCGTGTCCTCCATTAGGTTGCTGCTAACCAGTATTGCAAAGCAAAATCTTTGTTGGCCTTAAGTGGCCCCTTATCACAGGAGGAAGGAAGGAACAGGCCCAAGGCACTTCTAAAGGGGAAGACGCAGCCTGTTCTGCGTTATTGGGAGATTTTTGCACAAATGTTTCCGGACTGCAGTTTGCTTCACCCTTTCCCAGCCTGCCTCCATACCAGGATTTTCCCGACTTCAAAATAAAAACATGGAACCCCCCCATCCACCCCCCGCCCAAGGAAGGAGGCAGAGGTAGCCTCTCCTAGTTCCTCCCATGCAGAGATCAGGTGGGTTGGCCATTGCTGGGCGACACAGGTGGGCTGCCCCCTCACCTGCCTGGGCCTCAGGTGGGCCAGGGGCCCCCTCCCTTGGGCTGTGCATACCCGGCATAGCGTGCCCCTGGTATTTGCTGGAGGTCTCCCATCCAGATTCTGGGATCCGATGACATTGGGCTAGCCTCAGCCAACCAGATCCAAGCAAGAGACAAAGAGAGGGGCTTTGCTGCCGCCTGCCTCTGCGACCCTGGACTTCCTTGATGGTCTCCCATTCAATCCTCACCAGGGCTAACCCTGCTTAGCTTCTGAGCTCTGACAAGGTCAGGTTAGCCAGGGTTGTCCAGGTAAGTGTTCCAATACAGTAAAATCCATCTAAGCCAGTGGTTCTCAACCTTCCTAATGCCATGACCCTTCAGTACAGCTCCTCGTGTTGTGGTGCATGGGTGCCAGTTTGGTGTAGTGGTTAGGAGTGCGGACTTCTAATCTGGCGAGCCGGGTTCGATTCTGCGCTCCCCCACATGCATCCAGCTGGGTGACCTTGGGCTCGCCACGGCACTGATAACTGTTCTGACCGAGCAGGGATATCAGCGCTCTCTCAGCCTCACCCACCCCACAGGGTGTCTGTTGTGGGGAGAGGAATATGAAGGCGACTGTAAGCCGCTTTGAGCCTCCTTCGGGTAGGGAAAAGCGGCATATAAGAACCAACTCTTCTTCTTCTTCTTCTTCTTTCACAGAAATTAAACCAAAACTGACCAATGGTGTGAAGACCCATTGTTCATGATTGTACATAAATTGGTTTTTTTCCGGGGTGTCTCAGTTCAGTTCTGCCTCTTGTCCCACCATGCCGATCTCACTCTTTTTTGCTGCTCCAGACAGATGAATGCTCTATCTTGATCTACCCCGCAAGGCTGTTGTGTGGATGGCGCCCCCCTGGCCAAGCTGCTGACCCTGCTGTGACCCCTTTGAAAGGTTCATTCGATCCCCAGGTTGAGAACCACTGATCTAAGCCATATATCAGAATCATGCTTTGCAACCCGTTGAGGATGGTTCCTGCCATCATTATCCCACTGTGCCGGAGAGTATGGCTGAACCCTTCCAGCCGTCAGCTGGAAGTTGGGCTCAACCCAGAAGCCCAGGCCTCATCCGGCTGCTCTTGGGCTCTGTGTCAAAGGACTTTGGGTGGGATTTTTATGACACGCGCATTCCGTGTGAGCCTAGGGCGACTCCACCTGGGGCAGCTCTTGCATCTGATCCGGCTCCAGGCGGGTGGCTGGTAGGTGCCTCAGAGGGAAAAATAAACAGAAGGGTGATGATGTCATGGGGTTGGCATTCTGTGCCATCTTCTCTCGAGGAAGGGCTGGGTGATGCGCCCGCAGAATACCGGCTTGGTTACTTGGCCGACGGCACCTGGATGGAGCCATTGAGGAATGCAGATGGTCAAGACCTGCCACCCAAGGAGGAATTCTTTTGTCCAGAAATGAATACGATTAAAGCAGAACAAAGGGCTAGGATATTGGTGCCCACGCCAAGCTGATATTGGGCACTAGAGCGCTGGGATTCGTTTTGGAGACCAATGTCCGATCGGGAACTCCTGCTTATCTTTCCTTCAGTCCGCCCCACAATAGACAGGAACTGATTTTGATTCCTCAGAATCCAGATCTTAGAATCACTTAAAATGGATGACCTCCCAGTTTTTAGGCAGAGTCCTCCAAACTTTTTGAGCTTGTGGGGACCTTGGGAATTCTGAGACAATATGGTGGGTGCAGCCACAAAATGGCTGCTATAAAATGGCTGCCAGAGAGGCCACAAAATGGCTGCTCCGGCTTGCCTTCAGTCATGCTGTGAAGGTCCTCGTGCTGTTGTGGCAGCTGCTCCCCAAGCAATATTTTTGGAAATCTGTACAGTCGATCAAATTGCCAATGGCCAGTCAGATGCCTTGCTGGCCCCACCTACTTTCTAAACACGCTTGATACGCCTGCCCCAGGGCTATGGGCATGACTATCTTTGAGCAAGGGTAATGGCACTTGGAGAGAAGAGGAAACCTTGCAGCGTTTCCTGTTGTCAGGAGCAATGGAGTGCCCCAAATTGGTTTGGCCCCTTGAGCACCGTGAGGACTGATGGTCAATTGTGCTTCATTTGCATAATGTGCACAAGTTACATTCATAATTCGGCTTCCCTTGCCACAGACCCTTGGCTCCTTCCATGCAGAATTCTGATTATTTGTTGTTGTTTGCCAACAGTACACTGATATCGGGTTACGTCCTGTTCCTAAATTGGCTTCTTCCGATTTTTCCTAAATCGCCGTCCCTAAAAAGTTTCTAATTTGAGTGGTTTGTACGCTACAGTTCCTCACGGCGGCCATCAGACAGGCTTGCCAGATGCTCGGATCTCTGGAAAGTGTCCCTTGGAGAGTTGTTTGATCCAAGGGACGTGCGATTAACACAGGCTTGAATGCTTTCCGTAAAGAATATGCGGTTTAGGCTGTCAATGTCCAGCCAGGTGGACTGGAACGGTTCCTACTGTGGGATCTGCTACACCAGACTACTATTTTAGAAAGTCTCCCGGGGCACTCAGCCTACTGCTAGATGTGTCAGAGACAATTTAAAGCCATTTCAGCACATATTTAGGACAGTACCGGTGCAAACTCTCTCTGGAAGACCCTCGGTGGGCTTCTCTGCCAAATAAACATTTCATGTAAAGACCCTTCTGCTCGGTGCAGGACTGGCTGCAAGTTTTGGAAAGCCCCGTGTAAGATAGCCTGCAGTGACGGCTGTGAACGCACACACACACCTGGAGGCAATTCCAGAGGGTAACTGTGTCGATCTGCAGTAGAATGGTTAGATTTGTGCTCTCCCTGATCATTTTCAGAGTAAAAACTTTTGAGAGTCACGACTCCCAGAAACTTATGCCCTGAAAATCATGTCAGCCTCAAAGGCGATATCAAACTTTAATTTGTAGGAAGAGGCAGTCAAAATTAGCTGCCTAAGGTGGTGATGCGCTCCCCCCTCACTGGCGGTGTTCAAGCAGTGGATGGACAGACGCCTCTCATGGGTGCAGAGGCAGTTTAAGGATGCTTAAAACACAGGAGCCCCCCCCCCTGAAAGTGCTGTCCCTCTGAGTGTCCTTAAAGAGGGAAAAGGGGAGAGGAGAGATCCATGGGGACGTCATCGTGTAAGGTCCCTGGAAGCATGGGGTCCATAGGACGTGCTATGTGGATAAACTGGCCCTGCATGGATGTTTTAAGCTGATCCTGCCTTGAGCAGGGGATTTGACTAGGCGGCCTGCATAGCTGCCTCCAGCTCTATGGTTCGATTAAACGTCTTGGTACCCCTTCAAGATCCCTCTGCACTGCAGTAGTGTCTGGTATTATCGTTCACTTCCTACTTGCAGAGAATGTCTGGAAGCAGCAGAGCACCATTATGGCATGAGAGATTCATGCTCTATTCCACTACAGGATGGGCAAGACTTGTCTTGGCAGGAGTACACGTGAAAAGGATCTGGGGGTCTTAGCAGACCAGACACTGAACATGAGTCAGCAGTGTGACTTGGTAGCTAAAAAGGCAAATGGGATTTGGGGCTGTATTAAAAGAAACAGTCTCCAGACCACACAAGGTGATGTTACCGCATTACTCCTCTCTCGTAAGACCTCACTTGGAGTACCATGTTCAGTTTTGGGCACTACAACTGAAGAAAGATGTAGAGAAACTGGAGCATGTCCAGAGGAGGACTACAAAGATGGTGGTGATGGGGGTTTGGAGACCAAGTCCTATGAGGAAAGATTGAGGGAGCTTGGTCCGTTTAGCCTGGAGAGAAGACAACTCAGAGGTGATATGATGACCATCTTCCAACACTTGAAGGGCTGTCATAGAGAAGATGGAGCAGAGTTGTTTTCTGTTGCCCCAGAGGGTCGGACCAGAACCAATGGGCTGAAATGGGTGTGAGTGGGTGGGCAGGAAGGGATGAGCCAGTGTGTCTCTTATGGCCCTTCCTTGCCTCCCCAGGGAATTGCTGATTGCCACTGTAGGAGGGTACATGAATTTCCTCCAGGCCAGGCAGGAATCTGGAGATTTTTGGTGGGGGATCACTTAGGTATGAAATTGGGGTCACTGTGAATGGGCAGGTAGTTGTGAGTTCCTTCATAGTGCAGGGGTTGGACAAGGTGACCCTGGAGTTCCCTTCCAACTCTATTATTAAATAATTCCAGTGGTCAACAGGAACAATACTACACACACAACAATATAGATGTCAGAAGAGAACCAAGGATCCATGCGTGGCTAATATTTATTTATATGATAAAGCCTAACTAATAAAAAGTCTTATTGACTTACTGTCTAAAGCTTGATAGGGAATGAGAATAATCCAGAGAAAATTATTCAGATAAAAATGCTTCCAACAAACAAGGTGAAACAAATATATCACCCAAGCAGTGCTGTACGAGGTTCCGGTATTCCCTCATTTCACAGGAGGCTCCCCCCTCTCCCAACAATGGCCAAACTGCAACTCTCCAGATGTCTGTGGACTACAATTCCCATGAGCCCCTGGCAAGTGGCAGAGGTGGCACAATTCATGGGAATTGTGATCCACAAACATCTGGAGAGCCACAGTTTGGCCACCCCTGCAAACAAGATAAAGAATATGAATAATTTCCAGTTTTGAAATTGGACTGGCTGAATTTTGATTCTTCCCTGCTAATGTGACCAAACTGAGGTACTCCTGAGTTCATCTGTCCTCTGGATTGTTCCAGGGGTGGCCTGGCATGGTGCTGGCAGGGGCCCATGGTAATTGTAGTCCAGGGGTAGTCAAACTGCGGCCCTCCAGATGTCCATGGACTACAATTCCCACAAGCCCCTGCCAGCATTCGCTGGCAGGGGCTCGTGGGAATTGTAGTCCATGGACATCTGGAGGGCCACCCTTTGGTCACTCCTGCTCTATTCTCTCTCCCCCGTCTCCAGAAATGGGAGAATGAACGCATACCATGGAAGCCCCTTGCTGAGATCAATGGGTGTGTCAAGCATCTTTGGGAGTGAGCACATATGACTGTGCTGAGCCTCGTTGTCAGACCCAGCTTTGCCCAGAAGTTGGAACACACATGCAGCCGCCTTACGCCGAATCAGACTCTTGGCCCACCTAGCTCCATATTGTCTGCAGCGCTCCAGGGTCTTACTGGAGGTCTTTCCCGTCCCCTCCTGCCTGGGCCTTTTACCTGGAGATACCAGGGATTGAATCTGGGTCCTGCAAGCCAGGCATTGGCTATTCCACTGAGCCACAGCTGATCCCTGCGGGAGGAATCAGGTCAGTGATTCTTGGCCCTGCTGTACTGTGGCCCAGCAGTCAAACCTACCTGTTCTTTTTGGCTCCCAGTCTGGTGTAGTAGTTAAAGGCAGTGGCTTCCAAGCTGGTGAGTTGCGTTTGATTCCGCCCTCCTCCGCATGCAAGCAGCTGAGTGACCTTGGGCTCGTCATAGTCCTGTTAGAGCTGTTCTCACAGAATAGTTCCCTCAGAGCTCTCTCAGCCCCACCTACCTCAAAGAGTGTCTATTGTGGGGAAAGGAAGGGAAGGCAATGGTAAGCCGCTTTGGACAGTGAAAAGTGGAGGATAAAAGCCAACTCTTCTTCTCTTCCTCCCATAATGGTCATTGTGTGGGTAGCTATTTTGACGGCTTCATTCCTTCTGCACTCCAGCGCAGCTGTACTCAAACATATATGATCTAAGGAAGAGTGAAATAGATGCCTTGGTATGGCGTTATCGCTCGCGGCCTAACAGCCTTGCGTCTTTTCATTTTGCGTGCATTCGGGACAGCCGCATCGGAGTGCTGAAGGAATTTTCTTAATCTACCATCCCTCGCTGCTGGATGCTGGAGCACAAAGTACCTCGGTGTTTTCCTCTAGAATTCATTCTGCTGTGGTCTTGGGGAATTGTTTGCAAATGCTTTGCAGATGGTTGAGAAATTGCTGGAATTGGCTGCCGGTAACATCTGCTGCAATGGACCATTACAGTCTAATACAGAACAAGAGTCAATTCCAAGAAACTCAGATTTCAGTCCCTGGCCTGCCACGGTATTATGGTGTAGCTTTGGAGAAGTCACTTTATTACAACCTCAGTTTCCCATCTGGAAAAAGGAATTCACAATAACCTATCCTGTAGCAATACTGTAAGGGCAGATAGCAAGTCCACAGGGATAATTATAGTAATTATAAGAGTGATTGCCTTGTCTGCAAGGCACGAAGTCTCAGGTTCAAGTCATGCCTCAGCCTTACAGACATGAGGTGGCCTGAAGCAACTCAGTAATCTCCACTGCACAACAGGAAAATAACCACATTGGTCAGCCTTTTAGGGTGGTTGTGAGGAATACCAAGAAAATATATCTGCCGTGTTCTGAATATTTATGGAAAGTGGTAAGTAATGACTAAGTATCGTTCAGGTGGGTGGCTGTGTTGGCCTGAAGCAGCAGAACAAAATTAAAGTCCTGTGGCATGCTTTTAGAGCAACCAAGTTTTATTCAAGGTAGAAGTTTTCTTTGCTGGTCTTAAAGCTTGCCACTGGACTTAAACGTTGCTATTCCAGAACTAGAGAAGAAGAATTGTATTTTCATACCCTACTTTTCCTTGCCCAAAGGAGTCTCAGCGCCTTCCCTTCGTCACCCCACAACAGACATCCTATGAGGTAGGTGGGGCTGAGAGAGCTCTGACAGGACTGTGAGAACAGCATTATCACGATTGTGACAAGCCCAATGTCACTGTTAAACCCATGGGTTCATAGATGAGGACCCCAGTAGTTAATTTCAGCTTTTTATTGACCCAAGCAAAACACAGCGAACCCAACTTAGCCAACATACATAAATCCTGAACAAAAGGATCAATTGGTCCTAGGTGGAGATCTCTCATTGGCTGTTAACTCTGGCATCTCATTGGTTACAGAACATCAGTAATCCTTGTTTCCCATTGGCTGTTTTTACGATCCCAGCTCAGTTCTGGTCCTTTGAGGAACTGGATACGCAACAGTCACCCAGCTGGCTACATATGGAGGAGGAGTGTGAAATTAAGCCCGGCTCGCCAGATTAGAAGATTAGAAGATCTTAACCTCTACACCAAGCTGGCTCTACTGGAAGACCAGCTACTGTGGAGGCCTCTAGCAACTTCTTCCTTGGGTTTCCATGCACTTAAATATGGTGATTAAATAAATAACAAGGTGACCACTTTTGTTCTCCCTGCACCCTGAGAGGGGCTCCTCTGCCTTGAATGGCGGCATGAGATCCATTAGTTCAACAGGTACAACTCTCCCTGTTTGCTGGATCTTCACACTGGGAGGAAGCCGGACCTTCTCTGTGGGAAGTCATTAAAGAACAGGACTGGTGCCAGAATCCAGAGTGGGCATTAGCCCACATCCAGGGTTACAAATGATCAATCATTGCTGGCGGATGGAAGATGCAACCACTTCCTCTATGGTATATAGAACTGAGGTTATAAATTAAGGAAGCTGCGGTGAAGAAGGAACTTGTGGCCGCTGCACGTTTTCCGAATTCTCGCTCCAGCCTTGCACTGAGAGCTTAAAAAGGGTTCTGCTTGTGGGGGCTTATTTTTCTCTCAGAACCAAGGGACCACAATATCTGCTCAGGTAATGGGAAGGCAGGAGCTGAGTAAGATGCTTCCTGGTGGAGGATCTCCTGGGAAAAGCAAAAAATAATGATAAAGAACTAAATTAGCCATCTGTGTGCCTGCTGCTGCGATTACAAACAAATGCAAAATACGTCCCCGTGTAAAATCGGGGGATCGGCTTGATCCTACAATATTAAGCCTGGAACAACCAGTTATCTCAAGTTTGTGACACACGCGAATGCTAACCTATGTGCTATAAAGTCCTTTCTGAGTTACGGGCACCCTGTAACTTCATCTGCCCTCCCAGATGTCCTTGCCCAGGTCTCACACCCTGAGGGCCATGTCTTTCTTGACGGAGTTAACCCACCTCATGTTGAGTTCTTCCATTTTCTTAGCATTATTGTCTTTTGCAAGATTCAGGTGGGTGGCCGGATTGGTCTGAAGCAACAGACCTTTAAGACCAACCAAGTTTTATTAAAAGTATATGAGCTTTCATGGGCACACATGCATCTTGAATAAAACTTGGTTGGTCTTAAAGGTGCCATTGGACTCACATTTTGTTCTGTCTTTTGCAAAATATACTTTTCTGAATGGAAACTGGTGGTGCTCTTAGAACTCCCTGGAAAGATGCTAACCAGTGTCCCCTTGGCACCAGCAGACCTCTGGCTTTCCTGCCAGATGTTTCCCCTACCCCAAGCTCCTGATGGGGTCACTCTGTAGCAGGAGATGGTAGAATGAGGCAGAAGCTGACTGGGAAAGATGGCACAGCGAAGCACAGAAGCACGCAGAGACACAGCCAGCAACCTCCACTTGAAGTTAGATACATAACAGGGTGCTTGCAGAACACTGGCAATTCTTGGCCCATAGGAGTATGTTGCTATCCTGTGGGCAGTCTGGCTGTGTGCATGCATGCTAGCACTCAGTGCTCACAGATAAATATGTGGAGAAGTACATCAGTGGCTATTAGCTGCGAGGTATAAATGAAACACTCTGTCTGGGGCAGGGATGCTGTGTATCCTTGGTGCTTGAGGTGTGACTGTGGGAGGGCTTCTGGAGTTCTGGCCATGCTGGTGGACCTGCTGATGGTACCTGGATTTTGGCCACTATTTGACACAGTGTTGAACTGGGTGGGCCATTGGCCTGATCCTACATGACTCCTCTTATGTCTGGGACAGTGAGGCTGTGTGTTCTTGGTGCTCGGGGGGCAAGAGTGGGAGGACTTCTGAAGTTCTGGCCCTGCTGATGGACCTCCTGATGGCTCCTGCGTTTTGGCCAGTGCAAGACAGACTGGACTGGGTGGGCCATCGGCCTGATCCAATATGGGTGCTTTTATCTTCTTATGCTGCGGAAGAGAAAGGCAGCTTCCACATGAAGAACATGGCACTTGATTTTCAAAAGCACTTGATTTTCTTTGATCCCACACACCAGAACGAGGAGTTGCCAAATGTAATGGCATAACTGTTCCTCGTGTTTTCACCTATTGCCCAGCTGAAGAGTAATGCAATTAAACCAGAAATAAGAGACGGAAGACCAAGGAAAGTCTGGCCCAAAACCAAACATGGCATCTGGAGTTAAATGACCCGGGATTCCTGAGTCCCCTGTGTGCATTTTGGAGACATGGGCCATGCCCATGAAAGCTTATACCTTGGCTTAAACATTGTTGGTTTTACAGGTGCCTCACAGGACTCACACTTCTATTACCCTCACAGTAAAGTGGTGATACTGATATGACTGGTTTAAAATATTATCACAGATAAAGTGGGTACAAGATTACTATTTGTATTGATATGTGTAGGGTTGTGCACGGTGGCGCCGCACACAACCCTATCTGAAAATAGCTATTAATATTAAGATTACTATTGGTGTCAACCATGCCCTACAGTGAGGGATGGCCAATCTGTGGCTCTCTTTCGAAGTCCACGGACTACACTTCCCATGAGCCCCTGGGTAGTGTAGTCCGAGGACATCTGGCAATCAAAGGTTTGGTCACCTCTGCACTACAGCTCTATCAGCACATCATCAAGATTAATATATGAATGAAGATTGAAATTAAGCAAGCAAGAGAGAGGCTTATCTATCCACATGAATATTAGTGACTCCCGATACTAATAGTAACAAGCAACAGATCTCCCAGCGATCTACAGCACAAAATATTAATTAGTATCCTATATTAATGATATTTACATCTAACTTCAAGGAGTATGGGGACCTGTCGCGCATGCGCAATATCAGAAAGCAACCCCCCCCCCCCGTCCGAGGCGGAGGAGAATAACGCACGCGCGCCTAAGCGGTTCTTCGAGCCAAAGCGGGAACAATCTGCGCAAGCGTGCTGACGGCTGAGTGAGTCTGTTGCCATCCCCGCCCCCACCCGCTGGCCTATCCTCGCGCACGCGCAGTCTTTGAACGAGTCCCCTTCCCCCGGGCGTTCGTCCCTCCTTAAAAAAAAAAAACCAGCCCAGCGACGGGCCTTCCAACCCTCCTGCCAGCGCATGCGCATTGGAGCGCGCAAGGGGGCGTGTCGCGGGCGGTGCGCAGGCGCAGCGGCGCCCCTGGGCAGCGGCCGCGGCAGTCGTCGTCAGTCGGTCGGAGCCGCCGCCTCGCTCGGGAGCTGCGCGCTCCTCTTCGCCCGCCTCAGCCGCCTCACGGAGCCCGCGCGGGAGCGATGGTGGATTACCACACCGCCGGCCAAGCAACGTATCAGTACGGGGGCAACGGGCCCGGCATCGGCGACTACATGGCGCAAGAGGACGACTGGGACCGCGACCTCCTCCTCGACCCCGCCTGGGAGAAGCAGCAGCGCAAGGTGGGCGCGCCTCTGGGCATGGGCAGAGCGCCGCCGTCCCGGTCAGGAGCCCAGGCACTCCCCGCTCTCGGATTCCCCGCCCCAGTTTCATTGGAGGGGGGGGGATGGGGCTGGTCTTCCTTGCGGGGAAGTTGCAAGGGTGGCAGCAATTGCTTTAGGTGGGGAGCCCTCGCCTGCCTTGCAGGGCTCGCGTAAGCCCTCGCCTGCTCTCCCTTCAGATTCTCCTCCTCTGAATTGCGACTTTGGACAGTACTGGCCTGCCCTGCAGGGTCGTCGTGTGGGTTGCAACTGGAGAATGAAAAAGAACGTGTCGGGGGTTGCGGGAGGGGCATGAAGGGAACTCAGGGATGGGGCAGCTGTGAGGTGTGGGGCGCCCCAAGTGGGCATCTGTTGGGCCTTTTCTGCTCGCTGTTCCATTGATTCCCTTCCCAGCTTCTCAGCCTCCAAGTCCCCCGCAGGAATCCCTTCTCCCTTGTGAAAGGGGTGGGGGTGGGTCATCTTGATTTGCCAGGTCAAAAGCTGTAGGTTGGGGTTGGTGTGTGTGTTTCCAATTAACGCAGGATTAAACCCCATTATTTTTGTTTTCAGCACAGTCTTTGGCAATTTGCACAGTGGCTCGGATAAAATGGAAGAAAGTTTGGGGTTTTTTGAAAGTGCCCTGGGGTGTGCAGAGGGAAGGCCTGTGGTTTGAATTATGAGCCCACCTTGGACAGGTGGAAAGTTACACACGCGTGTGTGGGGGGGGAAGGGGGGAAGGGGGTCCTTGTGTGGGGGGGGATCTCTTCCACTTGAGGAGCAGCTATGGAGGAGGGAGAAATGAGGCTTACCCAAAACAAGTATTGTGCTAGGTGGTGTATACTTAGTTTTTCAAAAGCAAAAAGCTTCCAAGGCCTTTGGGACAGCCTTGTTGTGGGTCTTTGGTGCCTCACCCCCCAATCCAGAGTAATGTCCACTGCCTCATTCTTTAGCCAGTGGGCTTTGGCCTCCTGCCTGAGGAAACCAGCTGTGACTCAACAGAGTTGCCTCTGAAAGGAATCTTTTCAGGGGCTGCAGTGCCTGCTACTGGCCTGTGGCCTTAGAGACTTCCGAGCAAGTGGGGCTGTCCTGTAGTGGGTACGGGGGGGGGGGCAGAATTGAGGTTAGTCCCATGAGGTCCCTTCCAACTCTATGATTCTAGGGGTATTGTTAAGGTTTGGGGGCCAGTGTGGAGAAAGTAGGTTTGGCAGGGGGCCACCACACCTAGGTGGCACGAGAACTTAGCCAGGGGTGTGGGGAGTGTATGTGTGTCACCAGTTTGGCCAGAGCAGGGTGGGGGTTGTGTGGGATGGAAGAGCCAGGAGGGTTGAGGAAGGGTGTGTTTGGGAAGAGCATGCCAGTTTAGGGAGGAGGCAGTGAGAGGGCCAGGTAAGGCTGGGGGGATGTTTGTGAGGAGGTTTGGGGAGACCTAAGGGATTGGGGGAGTTTCCAGGAGAGGGCTATGAAATATCAAGGAGCCCATCTGGAGCAAAGACTTCTGACCCAAAGGTGAAAGGGCAAGATCCACAGGGTGGGAATTGTGTACTGTGTGTGGCCTGCAGTGGAACAGATACAGCAGGGGTATGTGGGAAGGGAAATCAGTGCAGGAGGGTGGAAATCAGTGGGATTCCTGTGGGGAGGGAAGTTGTGTGGCATTTCTGAGACTCCCCATTGGTGAGCTAAACATGGCGAGGGTGAGCTGACCTTACTGTGGCTGCCACCCCCTTTTTGTAGGCCTCCTGCTAGAAAGCTAGGAGGAGGAAGAAGGGGGGGGTCAGGGCAGGTGTGGAACCATGGAGCGGAGGCAGCGGCTGGGCAGGGAAGGGCTGGGTGGGGCAGCCCCTCCTGCCAGCCATTGCTCCTGGCATTCCCCCTGGACTGATTCATTTTGCCCGGGACGGGGGGGGGGGAGGGGGGGAGTAGGAACTCAATAGAGAAGCGACTGCTCTCCCCTGCCTCAGGGAACCATTTTAAAATTGCAGACAGCTCACTGTAGATATATCCCCCCTCCCCCCATGAGAGAGGCATGGACACATAATCAATTGCTTTGTGGGTGACTGTTCCTTTGGGGAAACACCCCCACCCCTTTCTTTAGCTGTCTGAGACACCGGGAAGTTTGCGAGTCATTTCTTGCCCACTTTGTGTGCCTGGCTTCCCTTTCAAAGTGCCACAATTCTCCCTTTAGGATGAACTTTGTGGAATGTTGCCTGCAGCATCTCTTGCAAAAGGTTTTGCTGGATTGAATTTGGGGTCTCCCCTTCTAAAGTAGTGTTCTTGTTCTTGCTGTAACGGAAGCCTGTTTCCTTGCACGGGCTTCAGCAGACATGTGTTCAGAAGCTCTCCTGGCCGACAAAGGCGGCGGCAGCAGCAGAAAAGCCACATCCCTGAGGTCAGCTGTCACGTCCAGTATGGCTGATGACTATTGTTCTCTGTCTCCCGCTGGGCTGCCAGGGCTTTCTGCCTCCGGTCTCTGCGGCCTGCAATGTGGAAATATTTGTTTGGGGCAGGCGGGATTCTTGAGCCAGTGTGTGCTGTTCCTGTAGCAAAGCTCCCAGTATGCCTACTCTTAAAAGGCATGTGTGCATGCTCATGGGTCTGCCAGCATGCTGGCAGGGGCTCATGGGTATTGTAGTCCATGGACATCTGGAGGGCTGCAGTTTGACTACCCCTGGTCTAGTTGGTGGGGAAGGTTGCAGAACTGACCAAACAAACAAGTTTGGAGGACTTCTCCAGGCGCCTTACATTTCTCAGATCTCAAACACGTGTCCAGACTCTTTGTAAATAGCTTTTTAAATTGTTTCCACGACTGGCCACAGTAGCTAAGAAGCTGAGTAGTCAACCGGCATGGTGGAAGTCTTGTTTCCCTCGAGGTGACCTGCAAGAAGCTGGTTTTAGCCTCTCACTCTGACCTTTGCAGTGAGGAGCTAGCAATTCTGATTTCTGTGGGGGCTGGATCCCGTGGGTCTGTTTCGTTGGTAGAGGCCCCTTCCCCAAAGTGGGAGGCTGAGCTCTTGAACTGGTGGAAGGCAAATTTGGGGGAACGGATCCCCCAAACCTGGGTCCTTTCGTTGCAGGGTGCAAGGGCAGAAACAGCCATATAAGCCATATTTATATGGGGATACGCCAGGGAAGGTCTGAAGGATCATTGTCCATGGGGTCGTGACTGGTCGGACACGACTTCGCACCTAACAACAACATGCCAGGGAAAGAGCTGTCTTTGAATTGATCCATACCAGCCTTGTAGAGGCAGTCTCCTATTTCTGACAGCTCATTTTGTTGGTGTCCTCTTACAGCTTCCATGCCCATATTAACCGATTCTTCAACATGCACTTGCTTTCCTCTTTTGCCTTTCCCAATTTCCCTTGTCCTGAAAGACTTGGCTTACCAATTTAATGCTGGCACCCTCTGGAATGTGGAGTTGTTCCCAGTATCCCAGGTTATGCCACTTAGGGATCCTTAACCCTGGTGGTATCCCTAGAGGAACGTGGTTGACATTCATTTGGGACTTTATTTGTAGGGTGAGAAGCGAGTTCGAGGTGGCCATCTGCTGTTTTGCTTAATTGCCTTACGGGCATATGTTCCTTCAGATCACGGTCCAAACAGTGACTTGCCTGTCAATTGAGTGTCTAAACCAACACTGAGCATTTACATTCCTGCAGCCCCCCCCCCCCCCAAAAAAAAAGGGGAAAAAAAGGTCTGGGCGTGAAATCAACCCTGATATTTTTGCTGCTGAGCGAGCCAGGGCCCAGCTAATGACTTTCCCATATTTCTGGCCTTCTGGGAGGAACACCGGTGTCTCTTTTCCAAATGACGGTTCCTGAACATTTCCGGGGGAGTTGTGGGGGGTGAAGCTTCTGAAAACCCCAACTGGTAGTGCAGTGCTGCCTACTACACCTGGTTTGGGGGCTCCTGATCCACCGTGTTGCCGTGACGTGGCACTGCAGCGATTTTTATTGGAGAGCTCAGTTTATGAGTGCATGGCTCCCACGCCTCAGCAGACTCCCCTGGCAGTGCCCGGGTGTGTTGCACAGAGCATGCCTTCCCTTCTCCAACGGCCTTTCTGTCCTGTTCTGTGTGTCTCCTCTCTCCCCCCCCCCCCCATTTTCTGCAGTCCATAGAATTGAATGCTCAAAGTGCTTTGGCATATTTGAATGTGGGTCAGCGAAAGGCTAAGCTAAGGAACCGTGTCGCCCTGTGCTCCCTCCGCGGTCTGTGACAGTGCAGCGTTTATTGAATGATTCTGCTTGGTGCCCTAAATGGTTCCCCCGAGGGGGGGGGAGTGAGCACAGTGTCCTCCGTAGTCTGGGGTAGATTGAAGGGAAAGGGGTGAAGCTGGCTGAGTTGCCAACTATGGGTTGGGAAATACCTGGAGATTTGGGAGGGGGTGTTACCTGGGGGTGGTGGGATTTGGGGAAGGGCCTCCCTCCTGGGCTCTCCTTTCCTCCCCCACTTCCTCACTATAGTCTAACATCTGCTGGCGACAGCTTGACCTAAGTAATCAAAGTGATGCTGCAGTGTTAAATTGTGGTTTTGTATCGTTTCAACCAGGCTTCATCACGTGAACCATTGTTTTGCTGTGCTTCTAGACTTTGTAAACCGCCGTAGAAAGGGTAGCCGAGAGGAGAGGTATATAAATCATGAAATAAATGTGTAATCCCCCCCCCCCCGGAAGTCCCCCTTCCAAAGCAGCCATTTCCACTTGGGGGGCTGGACTTGGTTTTCTGCAGATCGCTTGTAATAGTGGGAGGTCTCCAGCTTGGCAGCATTTGGGACTTGAGCGGGGCTGTTTATTATGTTTCTAATTTGGGCCCTTGCTGTGTGAGGAGAAATGGGGTCTGCAGATAGTCCAAATAGGATGTTTGTGTGGTGAGGGAGGAATGCGGATTCCATTCTAAACAGTTTTCACTCCCATGAAAAAGCTTTGTGTGTCGGAGGAAGTGTTCCACCGAGTGGAAGTTATCCATGATGACATTGAATGGCCGGAGATTTTGCATACGGTGACGTGGGCTCTGAGATTTAAATGGAGGGTGAAAGTCCTGATAAGTCCTCCCCTTGATCAAAGTGTACATTCCTATCTCCACCGAACTCAGAGCTGTTCCAGGGTGTGAGTGTGTGTGTTTCCGTTAATGTGTGTTTTTTCTTTGCATGGGGCCAACAAACGTTTGGCTGTCTTCTGACAGCCGGGTTTGCCCAGGATTCTGAGCGCGCCCGCATGGCATGCTGGGGGCAGTTTCCGACTAGGCAGGCTTAGATTTGAATCCTCACCCAGCCCCTAGTTTGCAAAGTGGAGGAAATAAAGATGTGTCCTTCTGCCTATCCTGGATTAGGACTAACTGGTTTGCAGTGGAAAGTAGGCACGTATTCTTTTGAGGGGTCAATGTGACATTGGGCACAATTGGGACTGAGGCGTTATAATCCCCTGTGATTCAGGAGGGTGTGCCCCCCCCCCCCCAAGGTCGAGGAAGGGAGGCCCTGCATCCCGCTCTGGCTCTGCACGTCACGTTCCAGTGCCAATATTTGAACAGCGGGGTGACATTTGTGTGGCCTGCAGCTTTCGGCTGCGCACAGCTTGGGGTGGGGGCGGAGCATCTTAATGCTCGTAATGACTCAGGTGCAACAGGCTTAGGTGGATCTTCTCGGGGTGTATCTAATCATTGCTGACATACCCGGGCACCGTCTTAAACGGTTGGGTGACGGCCTGCAGGCCTGGCGATCCCAAGCCGCTTTGTGAGGTGTGCAGGCATCTGTCAAATCCCGAGCGTTTCTGTTAAAAGTTTTGCAGAGAGCAACTTGAAAAACAGAAACCGCAGCCATCTGGCTTTTGCATATCTTGCTGTGTTTGAATGAAGCAGCTAGAGGTAAGGGCCAGGGTCTGAGTGTCCCAGGTCCAATTCCTTGCCTTGCCCTGGACGCTTGCCAGGTGACCTTGGGCCAGTCAAGCGCTTTCTGCCTACCCTACCTGGTTGTTGTGAGGATAAAACGGACCTTCATCCCCTCCTTCGAGTGCGCCGAATGTCCCAGTGTTAACATTTTACCTGGAAAAATGTCATATGGGAGGATTAGGTGGTGGTGGTGGGTGTTTGTGTTGGTTTTATTAAGTTATGATTGCGGTTTTTAACATTGCATTTTATATCAGCTGTTAGTGGGTTGGTTGAACCAGGAGCGGCAGCCAACAAACCAATCAATAAGTTAATTAATTAATTATGAAAAGGAAGGCTGTAAGTTAACCTAGCTCCCCATTGGTGGGAACGATGGGTTAAAAATGAAGCTAAACCAGTTATTTTGGCTAAGGGCCTTCAAAAGTGGGTTGTTTTGAAATGGCAACAGTGTTTCTTGCCCTGTTTTCCTTCCTTGGCTGGAGAAACTTGGCAAAATATCCTCCCCCCCCCCTCCGTGCCAGAACTGTAACAGTTGCAGAGTTCTGAACCAGGGCCCAGTTGATAGGGAGAGTTCCAACACTTGCCGTTTTCAGCCCGGCTGGACACTTGGCTTGCAGGGTGGCTGGCCTCAGTTTTCTTGCAAGAGGGAGGACCTTGATGGGGGTCTCCATGGGGGGTGCGGAGTCTGGCTTTGGCCAGCTTGGGATCAAGCAGATTCTTGCTGCTTGGCCAGTTATTTGTTTGAGGGGGAGGGCAGTGTTTGACCTTTCCCTGGTTCCCCCTCTCCTTTCTCTCTTAAGCCTAGCACCCTTCTTGTGTCTCCATAGTTAAGAGACCCTAAAATACTTTAAAGGGGGGACCCATAAAATCAGTTTAACTAAGTTGCTAGTCTCTGGCAATATTGTGGCTTGCGAAAGCACTATCTTCACATGTTAGAAGTGGGCACACAACCGACATGGAGAAACACTGTGTCAGCCTGGGGCTTAAACAGTTGGGACAGGCTCTCTGGGCGTGCGGTTGTGTGAGTAGGCGGGCTGCATGATGTTGCCACTCACTCTCTAGCCACAGCTGAGTGACCACTGACACATTGGTGCCCCCAAATTTCTGTGTGTTACTCAGAGCGCCTCCTTGGCATGCAGGTTCCTAGTCCAATCCGTGGCATCTCCAGTTAAGGGCTCTAGTAGCATGTGGTGTGGAGACCCAAAGACCCTGCCTGAGACCCTGGAGAGCTGCCGTCAGTCAGAACAGGGACTGATGACCTTGGTGGACCAATAGTGTGCCATGTGGTAGGCCAAGGAACAAGGCTAATGGCAGTAAGTTGAGCTTGCAAGGCCATCTAGTTCAGTATTCCAGCAGACCTTGTCAGGAAAAAGTCTTCCTTGACACCCCTCAGTCAACAGCAGGTGACTCGAGCTGAGCCGGGGACCTTCTACTGACATAGTCAGTGGCCCCCTCATGAGCTGTGCACCCTCTCCTGGTAACAACTGAAGCTGGAGTGTTGGCTGCTCTGGCTTAACGTTCTCTCTTCTCTCTGGTAGCAGCTCTGCAAGGTAGAGGAAGTTACATCTTAACACCTGTTGCCTGAGATCCTTTAAGTGGAGATACTGATCTCTTGGGTCAGTCACAGTTCTCTCAGAGCTCTCCTACCTCACAGGGCATTTGTTATGGGGAGAGGAAGGAAAGGTGACTATAAGCCACGGAGACTCCTTTGGGTAGTGAAAAGCAGGCTATAAAAACAACTTTCTTCTCTAGTCTTTGAACTCTTTGCATGCAGAGGATTGAGTCCCATCATGCAAATTACTGTTGCACCCATGTAAGCCTCTTCCCACTAGTTCTGCTCACCAAGGGAGCTGTGCTGGCAATGCCTCCAGAGCAGGGGTCTCCAGCACGTTTCAGCTTATGGGTGCCTTTGGAATTCTGACTATAATGGGGTTGCTTTGGAAAGTAGCACCAATCATAAAATGGCTGCTGTAGGAGGTGGAGGCACACATGGAAAGCCCAAGCATGCAGGAGAAGAGGGCAAAACTGGAAATACACTGGGAGAAAGGAATGACAGAGAATAAGTGGCCATTGAAATAACGTTACTTTGATCTGCACATTCAGTCAGATCTCCCTCGATCAGTCGGAAGCCCAGCTGGGCAACGACACCATCTTGCTTCAGCCACTTTTCAAAAGCACTTGGTTGGTGCCAGGAAAGGTGTCGGTGAGCACAATGGTGCCCATGGGCACCATGTTGGGAACCCAGGCACTAGAACGTGGGGCTGCCAGCATGGGGTTCATGGGAACTGTAGTCTGTGAACATCTGGAGAGCCACAGTTTGGCCACACCCACTTTAGGGGCTTCATACTTTTCTCCTGAATCTTGCAGGAATGGTAGGGGCTTTGGGTTGTTCATGCTTGGCAAAGGGCTACAGGAGTCCTCTGGACCAGGTTTTGTCTCCTGTCTGCATACCCTGCAGATTCTTTCTTGGCTTTTATCCAGTGTTTTTTTTTGGGGGGGGGGGGGTAGAAAGAGAAGGAGTTTGCCTTGGCATGCTGGCTCTGCAGGGCTTCAACAGCAGGCAGGAAATCCTTGCTTGGAAATCCTGCGTTTTCCCTTCTCAAATAGTTGCAAAGAAGCTGCCACTGCAGAGAACCCAGCTATGCCTTACACAGATCTCCCCCCCCCCCCCAAGTCTGGAAGCACTGGATAAAAACACGAATGAGCATCGTGAACAAAGCGCGGAAAGTAAATTTGCAGAACACTAGCCTCTTAGAAAAGCACAGCAACCTTTTCCATCTGTACCTCCCCTCCACACTTCTCCCAGGCAGAGGCTGTAAATCCTACCACGTTCGCTTAGGGGAATCCGCATCCAAGTTTCTGGCAGCCGGGAAGCTGCAGCCAAGCATTGCATGAAAAGGTTCTTCTTTTGCCTGAGCGTGTTTGAAGGGCAGGCGGATGAATCATTCCCCCCTATTAGCTCGCCTGTGTAACAAATCATGATTTAAATTTCATTTGACTGGAGCAAGGCCAGGGAAGCGAAGACGTCCCCTGGTGGAGGCGGGATCTGTGTTCACACTTTTGGGGGGTGCCAAGCCACGGTTGGTGCCAGCTTGGAACGGTTCTCTGGCTTGTATGGTTGTAGAGGATTATCATGAATCCTGCTAAACAGGTTGGAAGCTGCCTGCTTCCCTCTACCCTTCCTCTTGCTCTCTTCCCCCCTCTCTTTTTGCTCTATGCTGCCAACCACATTAGAACATTGTCCTGATTAAAATTGAGGAGTGTATGTGCAGAATTTCTGATGAAAGGGATAAAAATGGGCGCTCAGTCTTGGAAGAACTTGAACTTGCGTAAAAGAACGGCTTTGGCTGGAGCTGGGAATTTACCATCTTGGGAATTCCAGGAAATATTGTTGGCGCAAACGTTTTACTAACCTGCCTGCCCAAACATGCCCGTGCTACTTGTGTGCCCTTCACATGTTGCCGCCTTGCTGGGGGAGCAACTTTTTGCCAGTTTCCTTGTATGCTGTGGCTCCCCAAAATGGTGCCCTAGTGCCCATTGACAGCTTTCCCGGTGCTCACCGAGTGTTTTTAGAAAGTGGTTGTCATTGTGGGGGGCTTATTGCAAAGCAGGGCTTCTGATCGGTCATTGAAGTGTTGAGCACCTGTGCTTTGGTAGGTGTGGACCAGGGGTAGTCAAACTGCGGCCCTCCAGATGTCCATGGACTACAATTCCCAGGAGCCCCCTGCCAGCGAATGCTGGCAGGGGGCTCCTGGGAATTGTAGTCCATGGACATCTGGAGGGCCGCAGTTTGACCACCCCTGGTGTGGACCTTTGTGGCCAAAGATCAGCTGGCAGGAGCTGTGCTATGGTTGACTCCGCCTCCTGCGAGAGCCCGTCTGTCAGCCATTTTGGGGCTGTGCTTGCCACGCTGTTTCGAAATTCTGAAGGTGGCCAACATCTCAGGCAGCTCATGAAACCCAAAATGGCAGTGAAGTCTGCCAACTAATCTTTTAAACAAGCCAGCATTATTTGCTAGTCTAAACGGTTCCTTTCTTAAGAGATGACACATCCAGGCTTTCTTCCGTGCCCTTCTCTGCCCAGTTGCCTGGACGAGCCACACACTGACTTTTTTCTGAACCGCTTCCACCCCGAGGTTTGGGCAACAGCATAAGAACAAACCAACAGTCCCCCTAGCCCAGCCTCCCATCTCACACTGTGCTCAGCCAGCTCCTCTGAAGGACTAGCAGACATCCCCTGATGTTGCCCCCTGGCACTGGGATTCAGAGGTGGACTGCCTCTGAACATGGAGGTTTGTCTCCTGAATCTGCTGCCCATCAGCTTCATTGGATGCCCTCAAGTTCTAGTCTTCTGGGAGAGGGAGATAAAAACCAGGAAGTGTCAGGGGAGATCCATCACAGCCTTCTGGAACGGACGTGGTGCTGTGTGGCTCGAGGCCTTGATTTTTCTGGAGGTCTCCACAACGTTTCACTCTGTGTCTCCACCTCCGTGCGGTGAGCACTTGCTTAGGGCGGGTGGAGTCTTTGCTGAATTGTTGTGGAAAGGAGATGCAGGCGCTACTGCCAGAGTTAGAAGATGCATTTCCTGCTTCAGAGCTTTGCCGCTTTCCCATATAAGGAGACAGCCGTGAAACCTCTGCTCATGAGGCAGGTAGAGCAGCTCCTTTCTGCACAAAGATTGGATTCTTCTTTCCGTTCTTGAATGCTCCCTCTGTTCCGGGAGCCCTTTGATTCTTTGCGAGTTCTTGTCTCCTGTTTGTCTGCTCTCATTCAGGTGTCCTGTCGCAGCCCAAAGAAAACCGGATCTTAAAACTGAGTTGGGAAAAGCGGATGGATGCCAGCGAACCAGATAGAGCTGATCAGCTTACCTTTCTCCTTGTTGGGCCTAAAAAAACAGAAAAACCCTCTGTTCTTTTAATGCTATCTAGACTGACAGTTCAGTTTTCATTTTCTTTTCTTTTTAAGGCAGCCCTTTTACAAAAGGGACACAGAGGTGGACTTTGGCCCCATTGCTCAAGCCAAGAGCTCCGGCACCCCTGAGAGGCCTGTAGAATGAGGAAGTAAAGTCCAGGACTAGCTTTCTATTGCGTATTTGGCCAGTTCACCTTACTTCATTTATAATCCACCTTTGCCCTCAATGGGGGACCTAAATCAGTTTACATTATTCTCCTCTCCATTTTGTCCTTCATACCAGCCCTGCAAGGGGGGCTAGGGTTGTGTGTGTGACTAGCCCAAAGTCACCGAGCAGGCTTTCACTGTAGGGTGGGGTTTGAGCTCTGCCCTCCTGGATCCCAGCCTGAGGCTGTCACCACTACACAACTGCTTCCTCTCAGTTTAAGGACGCTTTTCTCCTGAAGTAATTAGGAAGAAGAGCGCGTCTGTGTTCTGTCGATTGGCAGTCACTCCCCCACGGGCTCTGGCAGGGAAGGGTCTTTCCCAATGCCTGCCACGCACCTGAGGGTGGGAAATCTCTTCAGCAAGCCTCCAGCTATGATTATTTGGAGCTGCCTGTTCTCTTTGGTGCCCCCTGGCTTGGCATTTTCTCCCCTGGCTGCAGTGGCTATCTGGGATCTCTGGAACTACAAGCTGCTTGAAGCATGCCTTGGAATTGGCAGCCCTGTGTTAGCAGGCCCTCCCCTCCCCTCATATTGTAGCTTTACTCCGCATGTGGGCTCTTTGTTTATCTCCATTCCCACCAGCTTATTTTGTGGTGCTGGTTCAGGCAAAGGCACAGGGCCACGATGTTCATTTTAGGTGCTGAAAAGGGCAGGACGCACAGTTGCCATTTTTAGTGGCACTTATACATTGGAGAGAAGACACTGCTAAAGTCCATGTCTTGCCACATTCAAGGAGCAGCGTCTAACTCGCTTCCAGACTCTTTGTAGCTCTCCTTATTCCTGGGGACGTTTCAGAGGTGAGGACTAGGGGAAATCAAGCAGATGTTACCATTTGTTTCATCCGGCTTCCTTGGTTGAGGCTTGAAGGAAAGCGAAATATAAACTCTCTGAGCTTCCTCTTTTCTTAAACAAGGCATTTTCCTGCATTCCCAGGGCTAGTTTGGAGTGGTGAAACATGGACAGCCTTGTTGTTAATTATGAATCTTCTTTCACAATAATGCAGTGTGACTTTCCCCCGGAAATTTAAGATCCGTGGGCTTGATTGTTGGCAGTGTAAAAAAAAAAAGGATTTTGCATCCTACATGTTAGTTGTAAGATGTGTTTTCAGGGAAAGGCAGAAGAAAAATTATAAATGCTGTCTGTGTAATAGGAGAAAAGAGCAAGCGTCCAGTAGCACTTTCAAGACCAACAAAATGTGTTTTGGGAGTCCTCACTGCTCACCTCAGATAGGGCTAGGAATTAATCAGCTCATGCAAATACTTTCCCGGGAGCCGTGATTCAGTGTGCAAATACTGCAAAACCAATACATTGTTTCCCAAAAACTGCCACTCTTTTAAAAAAAATTCTAGTCCTTGTAATTGCAGAAGTTTCCATGCCGGGTCCCCTGCCTTGGACTTCTTGCCCCCTTCCCTAAGTTTAGCAGTAGAATAAGCCACATTGAGTGAGAGGTCATTCTCTGGGGGGGGGGGGGAACGATTGCAGCTGACACATGATGCTATAGGGCAGGGGTAGTCAAACTGCGGCCCTCCAGATGTCCATGGACTACAATTCCCATGAGCCCCTGCCAACATTTGCCATAGGAATTGTAGTCCATGGACATCTGGAGAGCCGCAGTTTGACTATCCCTGCCAAACTGGCTCTCCAGATGTCCCTGGACTGCAATTCCCATGAGTCCCTGCCAGCTTGATGCTGCCAGGGGCTCATGGGAATTGTAGTCCATGGACATCTGGAGAGCCACAGTTTGTCCACCCGAGCCATAGGGTTTTCAAGGTAGGCTGTGGTGGTTTGCCGCTGCATGCCTCTGCATAGCAACCCTGTTATTCCTTGGTGGTCCCTCATCCTATTAGTGACGGAGGCAGACCCTGCTTACCTCCTGAGATCTGACCAGACCAGGTTAGCCTGGGCCAAACGGGCTTAGCCACTGCCTGCCTCTGCAAAGTGGCCCAGGACTTCCATAACGATCTCTCATGCAAATAGTGACCAGGGCCAGACTTGCTTCATTTCCAGGCTGGGCTAGCCATGCACCCTTACGTAACTGAGTTTACAGAATTAATCTTTCCTTAGCTGCACAACTTGCCTCACCTTGGCACAAATTCTGATGTTTTTTTTAGCAGAGTACAGTAGGGCCTGTATACGCAGGTCCTTCCTGTTATTGTTCCCCATCCCCCCTACTCCCTGTAGGAGGACCCCCAGATATCACCAGAGCTCTTGCTGCATGGCTTGCACATAATGGCAAATGGTCTCCGATTGCTGAGTGCAAAACCCACTTGCCCTCCTGTTTGAGAGCATGCATGCTCCTGTCTCTTCAACAGAAGGCGCACCAGCAACAGTTGAAGTAATGGCACAGAATTCACTCAGAGGATGTTGAATGCTTACACCCCTCCCGCCCCCTTTAGCTTCAGCCAATGTATTTCCCGGTCAATTCACGGCTGCTGTGGACCATTGCAAAAATATGGTCACTTAACTGACCTGACTGGCCCAGGGTAGCCAATTTCATGAGATCTTGGAAGATAAGTAGGGTTGACCCTGGTCAGTACCTGGTCGCACTTCCATTTATACATTGAGCACTCTTGTCAAACGCTGCACAGCTGGGTGTGCCCACATGCAGCGTGGCAGCTGGACCACTTTCCTAGCTTGGCCACGCCATACATCAGTGGCCTCTGGTTCCTTCCGTACCAGCCTCTCTTCTTAGCATGCTTCTGAGCTGTGTTCTCAGGCACCACGCTTGGCCACCAAGTAAACAGACAGCTTCATTCTGCTGCCATTTCTGCCAGATTTGGCTCTCTGCTTTGTCTCTGCTGCCCCCCCCTCCCCCTGGCCGAGTTCTTCTGTTCTTCGCTTTTGTGAGGAAATGCCAAGACACTGAAGGCTTATCTGCTAAAACTTTCATAGCTAGATGTATAATTCAAAGCAGGGTTTCAGCACAGCTCTGTAACCTAAATCCAGGTTTCCTTTTTTTCCCTTTCCCTCCTGCCCAGGAGTTTGTTTTTGCTCCTGCTTGATACAGTTTCTTTGCCTCTTCCCTCTACCCCCCTCCCCAGAAGATTACCTTTATAGTTTCCCATGATGTAACTCTGCAAATATTGTTTAAATTTATATTTAGATCTCTCGATCTGTGGCTCGGGGAGGAAGGGGGGGTGGAATGCTCTCTGGGGAAGAACACGAGCATTTGAAAAATGTGCCACACACGCATCTCTCCTCTTGCTAGCCAGCTGTGGCTGCTTCCTTATCTGAAAGCACCCTGCATTTGGGGCAGCTACAGACCCCCAAAGTAAGCCCCGGTTGAAAGGAGGGCCATCAACTCTTCCCTTGGAATCTTCCATAATCAAGCCAGCCTCACTAATTTTGTAACATGTCCGGAATCCTGTCTGTGGCCTTTCTGGCACAGGAGGCAAGGTCAGGCTGAGGGAGCAGCAGCAATACCCAGTGTGGTGCTCGTGGCCACTGCGGCAACCACTGACGCCTTTCCTGGTGCCTGGAGAGTATCTTTAGGAAGTGGGTGGGTGGGCCTTTTGGCTTGCAGAGCTTCTGCTTGGCCTCTGGAGGCTGGATAGCCATCTGATGGACAGGCTGATTCTGTGAAGGGTTAAGGGGGTGACAGGTTACAGTGAGTGAGCGATAGGGTTGTGAGTGTCCCGCATAGTGCAGGGGGTTGGTCTAGATGACCCAAGAGGTCCCTTCGAACTCTATGATTCTGTGGACAGGAAAGGCCTTTATCTCTCCCTTCCAGGCATCTAGTGCTGCTATCTTCCTGAACCCATAGTTCACTGGTGGTCAAACAGTGGCTCTTTAGATGTTCATGGACTACAATTCCCCCTGCTGTACTCTGAGCTGTGTTCTGAGCTGTGCTAGCAGGGGCTTGTGGGGATTGTAGTCCATGAAGTCTGGAGGGCCACAGTTTGGGCCCCCAGTGTAGTTGGATCCACTGGCTACATCTTCCAGATGACTGTGGCCCAGACCCCGATTGACTTCCAAACTCATGGAACAGGGACTCAAGCAGAGATGTTAACACATCACCTCCTTTTTAAACCGGAGATCCCAGCGATTGAACTAGGGACCACTTTGGACACCAAAGCCCCCAACCCTAGATTGAACCTGGGACCTTCTGCATGCCAAGCAGACGCTCTACTGCTGACCCAAGGCCCCTCCCCTAGGAAGGTGTCCTAGGACTGCTTTTGGAAGGTCAGAGTACAGGAGAGGGATAAATAACTCTCTGAACTGTCTCTTTGGGAGGAAAAAAACAGCTTTGTCCACCAAATAAAGGTTTAGACCTTGCCAACCCGCCTCTTTTGAACTAGCTGCCCTCCCCCTGCAGGCTAATGAGAGACAGTGCAGTGTGGGGATCCTTGGCAGAGCAGGATTCGGCAAATCCAGATTCAAATCCCTGGTCTCCTATGGATGCTGACTGGGTTCCTATGGGCCAATCACATACCCTCGGTCTGATTCATTTCATGTATTCATTTATTTTTGCATTTATATTTGTATAGTTTATATATAGTTCTCACTGGGACTGAAGGTAGAGTGCCGAGAATAGATCAGTGCAATCAAGAGTAGAACACTGATATGCAGTGCGGTAGGACTGTCAGCCGTGACTTCTTTGATATACAGTGCAATAGGATTTGACTACTGCAAGTCAATGCATAACAGACCCATTAAACAAAACCAAAAATCACCTTGTGGGAGCCTGTTTACAGCAGCTGACAAGAAGTTAGAGTGGTTCCTCAGTGGAACAGGCTTCTTTGGGAGGTGGTGGGTTCTCCTTCCTTAGAAGGTCTCTTGTGGCGCAGAGTGGTAAGGCAGCGATATGCTGTCTGGAACTGTCTGCCCATGAGGTTGGGAGTTCGATCCCAACAGCCGGCTCAAGGTTGACTCAGCCTTCCATCCTTCCGAGGTCGGTAAAATGAGTACCCATCTTGCTGGGGGGTTAACGGTAATGACTGGGGAAGGCACTGGCAAACCACCCCGCATTGAGTCTGCCATGAAAACGCTGGAGGGCGTCACCCCAAGGGTCAGACATGACTCGGTGCTTGCACAGGGGATACCTTTACCTTTACCTTTAGAGAGCCATCTGACAGAAAAACCTAATTCTGTGAACTTGGGCACATTGGGAGTGGGGGGGGGGCAGGAAGGGACTGTATCCATGCTTGGCTCTTGTGGCCCTTTCTTGCATTCCCAGGGAAATGCTGATCACCACTTTGGGGTCGAAAGGCAAATTTCCTCCAGGCCAGACTTCAGTTTTTTTTTGGGGGGGGCATCATCTGGGTATGGAATTGGGGTCACTGTGGGTGGGCAGGTAATTGTGAGTTTCCTGCATTCTGCAGGGGGTTGGACTAGATGACCCTGGAACTCCCTTCCAACTCTATGTTTCTAAGACGGGCAGTGATGTTTGCTTTGTCTGTAGCAGTAGAAAACAAAGAGTTCATTAGCATCTTAAAAGGCTAACAAAATTTGTGGCAGAGGAGGAGCTTTTGTGAGTTGTGAGCAGTGGCTCACAGAAGCCTGTATCCTCCCTCAAATTTTGTTAGCCTTTGAGGTGCTCCTTGAAAGAAGTCCGAGGTGTCTTACGAGGGCTCTTACTCTGCCTCAACTTCTGTTAGTTTTTAAGGTGCTGCTGGACTCTCACTCTTTTCTCTTGTTACAGGAAAATACAAGCTACACACAGCGGTACAGTCCACAGTCTTGTAGGGTGGGGGTTAGGATAAAATGAAAAAGTGGAGGTTGATGTTGTAAATAGCTTTGGGTTTTCATTGGGAGGAAAAGTAGGGTAACCATATCTTTGAAAGAGTGAAGATAGATCTTAAGCTAGTTAGTCCAGACATAGGAGGAGGGGGTGTGAGGTATGGTTGCTGGGGGTGTTGAATGAGGGGGGCCCACAGTGGGTCAGGGATCCCAGTCCTATGGGGACAAGGGAGCTATCACGGTGGGAGGAGGTTAGACAATAGGATTGGGAGATATGCTGGTCTAACAGACCCTGGCTCATGGCTTGTCCACGGCCGGGCCCCATACAGACATGCTCACAATCCTCCTAGCCTCCGACCCATCCTGAGGAATGCAGGAGTGGAGTCTAGAGTGGTACCGACACTGATGTTGTGGAATACCAGGTCTTTTAATAACAAGTCCTTGACACTCTGGGAGTATTTTGTGGAGCATGACCTGGTGTGCCTGACCGAGACCTGGGTGTGCGATGGGGAGACTCTCGCCTTGAAAGATCTTTCACCACGCGGTTCTCGGTCCTCCATCAGTCCCAGCCCATGTGGAGGAGGGAGGGGTAGGTACTGTGGCCCGGGATTTGTATTCTTTTAGGGCTCTCCTGGCCCCTTCAATCCTGGGGGTGGAATGTATCGGCCTGAAGTGGTATTCAGTTGAGAACTTGGCCATTTGGTTGGTGTATCCAGCACACCACCAGCTGCCCTGCCAAGCTTGCTTAAGGCAGCGGCCACCTCGGCGTTGCAGTTCCCTAGGCTTCTTATCTTGGGAGACTTCAACATTCATGTAGACTTGCCATCCCTGGATCATAGCTTGGAACTGGTGTTGGTCATGGCAGCTCTGGGGTTCTCACAGTTTGTTGCTGGATCCACCCATCAGGCTGACCACACCCTTGATTTGATCTTCAGAGCCAGGGTGGAAGCGGATATGGTGGTGGTTAATCCTGTCCCCTGGTCAGACCACTGTGCCCTGAAGGCTCAACCCGGGAAGCCACTCCCATCCCGCTTGGGCCGTGGGCATATTTTAGCCTGCCCGCGGAGACATGGATCCTGCGAGATTCCTGAATGCTCTGCGGGATCCGATGCCTCCCAGTGACTCATTGGTGGCCTTGGTGGGGGATTGGCATTCCCGCCTGTCGGCCGCCGTTGACAAGATCACTTCCCGATGGCCTCTCTGCCCTCGCCTCAAGCAGGCTCTGTGGAGCTTCAGGAGAGGAAGAGGGAGGTGAGATGCCTTGAGCAAGCACAGAGGACGACTTGCAATGAGGTAAGGAGAACATCCTATAGCACGCTTATGAGGGCATATGAGATGGCAGTGAAGGTCACTAAATGCATGTATCCTCCATTGCGTACATGAGCTCTCGCCCAGACCAGTTATTTAGGGTAGTTCGGTTACTTACCGCCCTCCAGGAAGGGTGTCAAAATTTTAGTCAGTTGGATTTAGGCTGTGAGGCATTAGGGAGCCGCTTTGCGGACAAAGTCTCATTCCTCCACTGTGAACTTTCCTCCACAATTGATAGAGTAAGGGAACTGGAGGCCCATTGGCTGCCTCAGAAGGAATTGTTCGATGGCTCCAGGCAGCTGTCTTTAACCAAAGTGAGCAAGCTGCTGGGTGCGGTGAGGGTGACCACATGCCCCCTTGGCCCTTGCCCTTCCAGGCTCCTCAGAGGGGTGACCGGAGGATAGTGGAGCCCCCTCATGGGTATTGTCAACCTCTCCCTGACATTGGGAGAGTTCCAAGCGGGGCTGAAGGAAGCAGTGTTTGCCCCCTGCTGAAGAAACCATTATTGGATTTGTGGGACCCGATCAACTAGCGTCGCATCTTGCATCTTGCATTTCTGGGGTAGGTGGTTGTGAAGGCTGCTGCGGACCAGCTCCTAGCATTCTTTGAGGAAACTTCGGCACTTGATCCGTGCCGGTCTGGCCACAGGGTGAAGGCAGTTCTGGTTGACCTCCGGTGTCAGCTGGATAGAGGTGGGTCAGTGCTCCTCGTGTAGCTTGAGCTGTCAGTGGTATTTGATGTTGTTAACTGGGAATTGTTAGCCCACTGCCTTGCTGGGGCTGGAATACGGGAGGACAGCCTTGCAATGGCTGATCTCCGTTCTCCAGAACCAAACACAGAGGGTTGCCATGGTGTGGGAGCCGTGACACAGTAACCAACTGTCGTGTGGTGTCCCACAAGGGGTGGTCCTCTCTCCCATGTTCTTCAACATCTATATGCGCCCTCTGGCCTAGCTGGTCCAGAGCTATTGGCCTGGACGCCCCCCCCCCCCTTTCATCTTTGCAAGGCTTGCAGGGAAGAAGTTTGTGTTTTCTGCTTTGAGCGTGATAAAGATCCTTCCCTGCTTCGTACAAGTGGGCAGAAGTGTTCTGCTGGACTCCTTCAGCCAGTTCCTGGCAAAGGCACAGACGGGGCGGCTTCGTCACAAGTGGCACTTCATGAACAAGAGGCAGGAGCAAACTTCTTCGAGTGGCTTGGCCGGCCTTGCCAAGCACGGCTGCGTGGGAGGGCTCGGAGGCTTCAGCTGGGGAGTCTGCAGGAGGGAACTGGCAGATACGCCTGGCGAACAGGGCAGCAGCTCGGAGAGATCCTTTGGAGCCCTTGTTTTGGGTGTTGCTGCCCATGGCTATGGTTTGTGTGCTGGGCTGGGAGTGTTCAGGCTCCGGTTTCCATCTGCCCATAGAACTCACTGGCTGACCTTGAGTCTCTTGCCTGGATGAATATTTAATTAATTTATTAAATATTAATTATATTAATATTATATATAATTAAATAAATATATAACTTTAATTAATTAATTAAATTAATTAATTATATTTATATACCGCCCTCCCCCAGGGGCTCAGGGCGGTTTACATAATAACATAAGAACAATACATGGAACAATCTATGAAACATTTGAATAACCGTGCAGTAATAACTGATAATTGTAAATATAGTATAACCAGTATAGTATAACCAATAAACAATGCAACAATGCAACAATACAAACAGGTCCAGAGTGTATAGGTGGTGTTCTGAGTGGGGGACGGGGGGGGGAGCAGGGGCCCTTTAGCTACTGTTGGTTATGTCTGGTCTCAACCAAATGCCTGGCAGAAGAGCTCCTCCTTGCAGGCCCTGTGGAACTGCTTAAGCTCCGTCAGGGCCCTAATCTCCTCCGGGAGCTTGTTCCACCAGGTGGGGGTGAGAACAGAGAAGGCTCTGGCCCTGGTCGAGACCAGGCAGACTTCTTTAGGGCCGGGACCCTTAGCTACTTGGTAGCAATGGAGCGCAGGGTTCTTTTGGGGGTATAGGCAGGGAGGTGATCCCTCAGGTACTCTGGGCCCTGACCACGTATGGCCTTGAAGGTAATTACCAGAACCTTCAGTCTGATCCGGAATTCAAATGGCAACCATTGCAGTTGATGGAGAATGGGCTGGATGTGGGACCTCCACAGTGTTGCAGTGAGGATCCTGGCCGCTGCATTTTGGACCAGCTGTAGCTTCTGGGTCAAGGTTAAGAGGAGGCCTGCGTAGAGCGAGTTACAAAAGTCCAGTCTAGAGGTGACCGTTGCCTGGATCCCTGTGGCTAGGTGTTCCGGGGCCAGGTAGGGCGCTAGTAGTTTGTCTTGGCGGAGGGAGTAGAATAGGCTGCTAGGTTGGATAGATCCATGGGGCGACCCTATAGGGCAGCCCATTTTTAACACTGTGTCATTATTTTCCATGTGGCTTTGACCTGGATGGCCCAGGCTGGCCCGATCTTGTCAGATATCAGAAGTTAAGCGAGGTTGGCCCAGGTCAGAATTTGGATGGGAGACCACCAAGGAAGTCCGGGGTTGCTTTCCAGCAATGGCCTGCTACCTCTGGACATCGCTTGCCTTTCCATTCCCACAGGGTGGCCATGTCAGTTGCAACCGGATGGCCAAAAAAGAATTCCCATGTTGCAGAGGTGCACAAGGGGTGGCGGTGGTTGCGGACTTCTTGTGGCCCAGCGTAAGCATCCAGTGTGCTCGTCTGACTTTGCATTTGGATGCATTCTCTGAAAACGGTCCCTGCAGGATGAGGCTCCAAAAGCCGCCCCAACCAGGCAGTTGGCTATATAGATCACTTCTCTGTCACAGAAGGAAAAGATTCAAGGGGTTACCCAAGCATTTTATTTAGTGTTTAGATTAGATTTCTAGGCTGCCCCTCTCCAGGACGGCTTACAGCCAGGAGGGTCATATAAAAGGCCGCCATATAGAGGATGGAGCAGAGTTGTTCGCTCTTGCCCCGGAGGGACAGACCAGAACGAATGGAATGAAATTAATTCAAAAGAAATTCCATCTAAACATCCGGAAGAAGTTCCTGACAGTTAGAGCGGTTTCTCAGTGGAACAGGCTTCCTCGGGAGGTGGTGGGTTCTCCACCTTTGGAAATTTTTAAACAGAGGCTGGATAGCCATCTGACGGAGAGGCTGATTCTGTGAAGGCAAAGGGGTGGCAGGTTACAGTAGATGAGGGATGTGAGTGTCCTGCATAGTGCAGGGGGTTGGACTAGATGACCCATGAGGTCCTTTCCAGCTCTATGATTCTATGACACTAGGGGAGAGTAATCTCACAATAAAAAATACTGCCTCCTGCCCAGTTGATGCCCAGTGGCAGTTTCCCAAAGGGGCAAGGCAGGCTTGCTATGAGTGAGACATCAGGGAAGCCAGGACTATTCCCTCCAGATGGACAGGTGGGGGGGAGGGGGGCCAGCAGCACAGAGACAGATAACACCTGCTGTGGACTCCTAGCAGAGAAGGGGAGAGAGAGAGAGAGAGAGAAGCCATGCTTTCCTGTCCCCGCTTCTGTTTATGTGATCTGTCTCCCTTGCCGGAGCCGTCTCTTCATCTCCCTGAAAAGCTGTTTCCTGCTGCTGTACCTCGGCCTAGCCAGACGCTCCCCTGTCAACAGCCTAATAAGGCAAAAGAATGAAGGGAATCTTTGCGGACCGCTTCCCCCCCCTTGAGCATTAGCCTCAAATTGGAGGGGGGGGGGTGCATGCAAAAAGGAGCGTGAGTCTGTGTGCTTGGTGGGGGTGTCCCAGGAAATGAACAGCTGCCCTTGGGCAGCCTCTCCATCCCAACCCCAACCCCCCCTCCCCGCCCTCCCATTTGCATTCTCAGCCAGGGCATGCAGTCGCTTGGTGGGGTAGTTCATTAATAGGAAGCAGTGTGTTCTTCTCTAGCAGCTTCTACAGCCTGGGCCTGCATACTGTCTGCAATCCGTACATTAAGGGGGTCAGCCCTGCGGCAGTTGCTGCTCGTCTAGACCGGGGAGGGGTGGGGCGAAGCAGTCAGAGTGGCTCTCCTGCCTTGCAATAGGAAACTCCTCTTTAAGGCGATGGCTGTCTTGTTCCCTAATACCCCCCCCCCCCCCGTGCAACAGTCAGTGCGTGGAAAGCCTCCCCCCCCCCCAATCCTTCAACCAGTGTCTGGGGCTGTACATTGAGCAAGATGGCGTAACTGACTGCCATTTGAATTATTCCCCCCCCTTAAAAAAAACAGCAGCCCCTCCAACATAACACAAAATTAGGGCAGTCTCTCTAATAGCTGAGAATTCAAATGAGTGATTCTCCCAAGTCCTTTGGAGCTCTGTCGGGGGGGGGGGGGATGCCCTCCAGTTGCAGCTGGCTTCCAGTGACCCCACCAAGGGCCTTCCAAGGCACGTGAGCAGCAGAGGTGATTTGCCCTTGCTTTCCTCTGCAGCATCTTCCTTGGGTTCAAGTACTGATCCTGCTTAAGTTCCGAGATCTGACAAGACAGAGCTAAACCAGGCTGTCTTCCCTCAACACCCCGCCCCCCCCCCAAAAAAAGCCTTGCTTTCTGAAGATGTGTGGTCCGCTGTACATGCTCATTCCAGAAATATGTCTGGAACAGAACATGGGCTTCATCTCCCACTTTGCAGTCCAGGCTGTGATAGGTCTCGGAATGCATAGAGCTCGCAGGGGCTCATGAGAATTGTAGTCCATGGACATCTGGGAAGCCGCAGCTTGGCCACCCCTGCCGTAGAAGGTGACTGGATTAGGGACCTCGTGTACCGATCCTGCCACTGTTCTCTGATTTGGGAAGCGGTAGTGGTTTCAGTGTCCATTTCCACATGGAACCAGAGGGAAGAATTTGGTCCAATACAGAAGCCTGTCTGTTCTTTGCCCCCCCCCCCCCCAAGGATAAGTGTCCTTTGCTCTTCTTTCCCCATATGAGTAATTTGGAATGGGCAGGTGCACTGCTTCATTCAGTGTGTGTCGCTTCAGCAATGCTTCTATGGTAGCTCAGGTAGTGCTCTGGAAGCTGAGTGGCAGGTCCGGAGCCCAACAGACAGCTGCTGGAGGTCATGTGCCGCCAACCTCCTTGCTTGCAGACATTGCAAATCAAACCTGCCTGTGGAGGCCTTGCCACCTCCCTTGAAGGTGAGATGCTTAATTAGCCAGAGAGCTCATTAAGACTCATCTGAGATGGAACTGGAGCATAAGTAACTTCTTGTGCTCCTCTGCCCTCTCCTTCCATTTGCATTGCAGCCAGGGCAGCGATTCTCATCATGCCCAGCCCTTGTGTCCCTCTTGGTGTAGTGGCTACGAGGGGTGGCTAGCTGGGCTTCATTCCTTACTCCTCTACAGGAATCCCTTGATAGAGAAGTTCTGTCGGAGCTCTCTCAGCCTCACCTGCCTCACAGGGTGTCTGTTGTGGGGAGTGGAAAGTAAGCAAGCCACTTCAAAACTCCTTCTGGTAGAGAAAAGTGGCATATAAAAACCAACTCTTCTTCTTTGCAAGCCATTCCACCTGGACCGTTGTGAATGTGGCATTCCAGACAGGAGAGCCACAATTAGGAAATTGGGAAGTGGGGAGGGTCAGGGTGTGGGTATTCCGGGTAAAGTCTGTTTCCAGCTGGCATTCCAGTCGCAAGGGAGTGGCGGGATATAAATCTAATAATAATAATAATAATTTGAATTCACAACTGGATGTGACTCAGAACTTCAGGCTACATGCTAATCTCCTGGTAAAGGGGCCTTATTGGCATCAGAGCCCCCTTGCCCCAAAGCTGGAGTGGGCGCTTAGGGGAACTTCCTGAAGGGACAGGGTGTTTGGGTTGTTGTTTTTTGTCCTGAGGTGACGGCTGATGCCTAGGAACCCCATGTGTTTTTCAAGGCAAGCAACATGCAGAGGTGGTTTGCCATTGCTTGGCTCCACGTCACAAGCTTGGTATTATCTCTTGATGGTCTCCCTTCCAAATACTGCCCTGGGCCAACCCTGCTGAGGTTCCGAAATTGAACAAAGTTAGCGTCACTTGTGCTATCCAGGTCAGGGCAGATAAACCTCGTAGATAAACTCTCACAAGGGGATCCGCGTTGCTCCCCCTGAGGAAACCGTCCACGTTTCCTTGTGGGCCCAGTCTCCTTTTAGGTAGTTGAGCAGGCTGCAGTTGATGCTGGCCAAGACACCTTTCCCTTTCTTTCCAAATCAGAGCTCCAGGCTTGGTGGGGCATCAGAGAGCATGCTTCCTGACATCTGAGAGTTTGGGAGGAAGGAGCTGCATGACTGGACAGTGGCCCCTTGAAAGCAGAGGAAGTCCTTCCTGTGGAGGATCTGGTGGGTTTTGTTTCTTGAGATGAAAAATTGAAGAGTGTCCCCACCCTAAACCAATGTGAAGCCCATTCCACTGGTACATTCTCGGCTTGCGAAGTTCCTGTTTATTCCAGTGAGGCCAGCCTAAGAGAAATGAACTGGGTAGATTGGGCCCTGTGTGGGGGGGGGGGCACTCAAACCCACAGACTGAGGTGTTTGCTCCCCAGTGTGGTGTGGCTGCTGAAACACAGTGTTCCTTAGGAGTTCAGCGGTTGAATATTCCTTTTCCCAAACCTGCAAGATCCCTTTGACTACAAATGGTGGAAATAAAAATGAAACCTGCCTTCTGTTGGGGAGGTCTGGGACTTCACAGTTGCTGAAATCACGTTGGCAAGGTCTCTGGCCTGTAATCGGATTACATGGGAAATCTTCTCTATATCTCTTCTCCCCCCACTCCCCATTTCTTGATAACTCCTCAATGAGCCTGCCTTCCAGATGGAGAGGTGCTGAAGGCGCTGCCTGCCAAGCCATTGAACAGTGATTGGCCGAACTCGCCAAATGGTCCTTAGTCATGGATTTTCAAGGGAAAGAGAAGAGCCGGGAGTCCTGTCCCTTCTGGGGCAGCCGTATTTAACGTTAGCAGTTATGAACTCATGCTGGGAGGTCAGCTGTCGCTTAGCTTCTTTGGCACGGATGCATGGCCAGTCAAGACCACGCTCTGTGCTTGTGGGATTTCCCCTCCTCTTTCCAAACTTACTTACTTTGGACGCTGGAAAAATCATTAATGCTCGGCATGGTCAGCGGCAAAAGGAAACGTGGTCGCCAAAGGATCCGCTGGCTCGACATGATCAAAGCTGATACGGGGATGACCACGAACCAGCTAAAAGAAGCAGTCAGAGATGGGCGCATGGCGAAGACTTGCCTATAGAATCACCGAGGGTCGGACACGACTGAACAGATGACATCATCATCATCATCCAAGACAGGCTTTCTCAGTGGGGGGTTTGTGCAACCCTGGGGTTTCTTGGTGGCCCTGGAAGGGTTTCCCAAATGGATGGGAGTTAATTAATTTTAAAACCATTTTTTAAAATTTGTTAAAACATTTATTGGGTGATGTGACCATATATGGTTGACCCCCTCCCTTCCCAAAATGGCCAATGATGGGCCTGGAGGGGAGGGACCTGGGTCAGCGTGTACACAGGTGTACTTCCGAACTATATTCTGCACCATAGTGCCACTTCTGGGGTTTCTTGAAGCTTGAAGAAAGTTCTCAACAGTAAAAAAGTAGAGAAAGGCTGCTCCAGGATATGGGGTGTGGACACTTGCCCTGGAAGGGCAGCTTCTTCCCACATTTCTCCTTTGCAGAACTGCTGAATTTAGACCCCATCATCCAGTACCAGTCAAGGTAACAGGAAAGGGGTCCTATGACTCCATTCAGCGTTCTCCCTTCCGGGGCAGTAACCATTCCTTGATAGTCTTTCATTCAAGAATGACCCAGGGTTGACTCTGTTTAGCTTCCAAAATCTGCCAATATGGGGCTAGGCTGGGCCATCCAGGTTGAGGCTGGATGATCAAGACAGGAGATAGTCTGGGGGTTATTACAAGCTCTTCAGTTGCCTTCAAGGTGCCTCCTGGAGAGCAGGGAGCATGGTGGTCAGGTTGGTTTGTTATTGTAGCAAAAGGGTTAATTTGCAAGTGCCCTCGAATCATAAATTTGGAAGGGACCTCCAGGGTCATCTAGTCCAGTCCCCTGTCCAGTGCAGGAACTCACAACTACCTGCCCACCCACAGTGACCCCAATTTCATGCCCCAGTGATCTTCCTACCAAAAGTCTCCAGAATCCATCTTGGCCTGGAGGGAATTCACCTACCATCCCTCACTGGCAATCAGCAATTCCCTGCGCATGCAAGGAGGGGCCACAAGAGACAAACACTGGCCTATCTCTTCCTGCCCACCCGCGCACAATCTGCCTGAGTTCATAAAAATCAGCCTTTCTGTCAGATGAATATTTAACCTCTGCTTAAAAACTTACAAAGAAGGAGAACCCACCGCCTGCCTTTTCCTGCATACAACAGCCCTAATTTTGTTTCATGTGCAGGCCTGTTTTGCATACTGGAAGTTATTCAACCCTCGAGTGAACAAGTTGACAGAGCCCATGAAGAGTACTGAAAGGATGTTCTTGGCAATTTATTTCTCTCCCACTCTGGGATTCAGTGATCTCTCCGGTGGCTTTCCCCCACTTCCCTTCTAAGCCAGCCTTTCTCAATATTTTTACCATTGAGAAACCCCCAAAATATTCTTCAGGCTCTGAGAAGCCCCAGGTGACGTGATGGTGCAGAATATGGTTGGGAAGCATAGCTGCAGACACACCTACCTGGGCCCCTCCTCCTCCCACCCCCTCCAGGTGCATCATTGACCATTTTGAAGGGGCAGGTATATATGACCATATATGGTCATATCAAGCAAGTGTTTAACACATTTAAAACCTGGACCTGTTGTGGTATTGCACCGTTCCATCGTTATATTATTTTATTATACTGTTATACTGTTACATTATTCTGTTATATGGTTACAACCACTGTTATTATTTACTGTATGTTTTAATGAAGACTGTTTCATGTATCGTTGATTAGTTTTAATGTAAACCGCCCTGAGCCTTCGGGGAGGGCGGTATATAAATCTAAATAAATAAATAAATAAATAAATAAATAAAAGATATATCAAGTCAAGTCTTTATTATTACGGTACTAGACCAGTAGTCAAATTACAAGGTACATAAAAACATCTGGCATTAACAAGATAAAAGAATCATTGATAACTTAAATATTATAAAAGATAAAGCATTCCAGCTATAAGAATCATTCTGGTTTTAAAACTCCTAATTAAAAGATATATCACAATTAACTCCCAGTCATTCAGAAAACCTTTCCAAGGCTGTCAAGAAACCTCCGGGCTTCACGAAACCCTGTTTGAGAAAGCCCGAATGGCTATCGGTGTTCTGTCCCTCCCCTCGAAAGCAAACAGTCTCTTTTAGAATTTGTGTTAATTTACAAAGGAATCTTTTTTCTTTTTCTTTTTTGTTGGCAATCTTAGGGAGTGTCTCCCATCCACCAGGTTCATAGAAAGCCCTGTCTTGTTTGGTGTGACCTGGATTTGAAGCAGAAAGAACACTCTTTTCTTTGCTCAGACAAAGTAGCCACCACAGTGTGAACAAATGCGCCGTGCACCACACGTCTGGGACTCTGGGTTCTTGCAACTTACTCCCGTCACCCGGATGGCCTTTTGCAGGCTCGGGAGCTGCGGAGAGCTGGTTGTTAGGGCTCTGCTGATGTCTGCATGAGCTTGGAAGGGTGATGCAGCTAGGAGGCTGGCTCAGGGTTTTTGGTGTTGAATGTCAGCCTTTTAAAAAAGCAAGCAGAAGACGTGCTACTTGCCAGTTTCCTTGCAGTGTGAAGGAGTTGGAGGCACAGGCTTTCTGAGCTGACTTCGCTTCAGTCTGCTGACAGCTTCCTGGTTCTTGCTCCCTCAAGTGGTTTTTCTCACCACTCAGCCAGGGAGGCAGGAGTCGATAGTAGGAAGGATCTACTTATTGGAAGGGCTTGAAATCCTGTTTGATAACCCTGTGCCCTACCAGAGGGCCTCCCCAAGCATTTAGGAAAAAGGGAAAAGATCATAGAATAATAGAGTTGGAAGGGACCTCATGGGTCATCTAGTCCAACCCCCTGCACTATGCAGGAAGCTCACAAGATGAGCTGGGACATACAGAAAAAAGTTATCCAAATAAGTAAATAAATAAAATTAGGCAGATTTCTTACAGGTTTAGCCTCCCAGCAGCGGAACTATTGATGACACTGCAGATCAGTAGGCTAACTTTTTCTCTTCCCGTCCTATTTTTTGTTATTTCTTCACAGAAGGAACCAATGCAGTACAGTCAAGATGTCTCTTCCTCTATCCATAGTGTTCCCAGGATTTTTTGGCAAAATAGTAGCAAGCATATGTCCCATTAAGGCATCTTGTTGATCAAAGTGGCCTTACTTCCTAATGTTGCTCTGCTTAGCATTCGTACCATATATGATATTCCGGATCCTGCCAAACCTCCCTTTCTATTACTCCCTTATAGCGTGGCCTAGATTAGCCACCTGGTAGTTAAAGTAGCAGGGATTTACTGAGAGGTCATAAACACCATTGTAGTGTCTCAAGGACAGTCTGCCCTCCACATATGCATTATGTTCTGGGAGACCTTCGGGCATTGAGGGCGATGAAAGGAAGATCGATTCCGTCCAGAGGATTTCCCGAACTGTCTGCATTAGGGTATTCATAGAGACCTGCGCCTAGCAGCCCTCCATCAATTAAGCAATGTCTTAGGTACTACCTCATTGTAGCAGAATTTGTAGTCTCGGAACATCCACATGTTAGAGACACATTTGGGCTTGGGGTCCTTTCAAGTTTTTGGAGGTACATCTTCCTCAAAGATGAAGTGGTGCTATGCATTTGCAGGTTTCCGGTCTAGGATCAATTCTTTACTCCACCAGTCACAAGAAATTTTGTTTCCTAGACATAACCAAAACATTCAGAGAAGAGATAGGGCAAATGTTAGATGCCAGAAAAGGCTCTTATAAAATGCGCTGGAAGTTTTCAGAAAAATCTGACAGTGCATCTATTTACAGCCTTAGCACCAAACTTGGATTGTAAAGATGTCTAGAGCTGTCATTAGTCAGTGTCTCCAAACAGGTACAGTTGAGAGATACAAATATATGAAGCAGGCATTGGAAAATTTATGTATGAATCTCCTCAGATGCCATTTTTGGTAGGAGGTTGGCACAGCAGGTCACGGACCAGGAGGATGAAATCCCCACCCAGGATGTAAACTGGGGTGGCCAAACTGTGCCTCTCCACATATCTGTGGACTACAGTTCTCATGAAACTCTGCTAGCTGGTAGGGGATCATGGGAACTGTAGTTCACGGACATCTGGCAAGCCACAGTTTGGCCACCCCTGACAGACCATTGCTTTGAAAGTTCCTGTTATGCAGACATCTCCCACTTCAGAGGAAGACCGGCCCTTGATTACTCACTAAGAAGGGTCCTTCTCTTCTGAGGTGGAGGGGAATCCCTCCTTCCCTGACATTGTCTCCTAGTTCTTTTATATATATAACATCGCAGTCTTTGATAGCTACGTGTTTAAGTTCAGAAGCTCCTGAGTGAACTTCTTCTTCCCTCGCGGTTCCTGCGTTCCAGGTTCCTGTCCTCCCTTTTCCATTGCTGTAAGTTGTTTATTGCTACTGTCAAAGTTAGTATAGTGGAGTAACTTGATCAAGCTGTTGGAGTTACCAAACTCTGACGCAGGGGTAGTCAAACTGCAGCCTTCCAGATGTCCATGCACTACAATTCCCATGAGCCCCTGCCAGCATTCGCTGACTGCTCGTTGGAAATTGTAGTCCATGGACATCTGGAAGCAGGAGAAGAATTTTTCTCCTGCCTCCCTGGCTGAGTGGTGGGAAAACCCATTATGCAGATGTCTCCGTTAACCTCAGAGGAGAAGAGCCCTTCTCAGTGAGCAACCAGAGGTCCTTCTCAGCCAGTTTGGGCACTTGGGTGAAACTCCTCCACAATCTGGGGGTGTCCTAGCAGGGCCTGCTTGTCCTGGTTTCAAGTCCAGTTTGGCCTGTGCAGCTTTTCAGCGATTGCTCCCAAGGAGGGACTCTGAAGGTCTAGCAGCTGCAAAGGGCACATCCCACAGGTCAGGATAGAAGTCTGAACAAGATAAAGTATTAAACCACTCCTGGAAAATTATATCTACTTGCGCACTTTGGTTTCCCCTTACTATCTGACTCTCTGATCAGCATGGCCGTTGTAAATACGCCTGCAGCTGCTGCGTCAAAAGCCAGGGTTGACAGAAGGCTAGATTTTCACTTGTTGACCTCAGGGCAGGGGCAGCTTTTGTTGTGTGTGCCCAGCAGGCCCTCAGCGTGTAACCCAGAGGTGGCCAAACTGCGTCTTACCAGATTCCATGGACTACAATTCCCATGAGCCCCTGTCAGCAGGTGGGCACTGTAATCCATCTGGACATCTGGAGAGCCACAGTTTGGCCACCCCTGGTATAACACAACACCAACCAAGTGTTTTTGGAAAGTGAGCAGGGCCAGGTATTGCCCATTAGGGCTTCCAAGTGGCTTTTGGAAATCGGATTGGCCGGGCAGATTAAAAGAACCTTGTTTCCCTGGTGGCTGCCCCCCGCAGGGCTGGTTTTGTTCTCTCTCGCTCCTCTTTCCTCTTTAAAATTATCCTCCTTCTGTCTTGCACTTGGGCTTCCTCTGCACATTCTGCAGTGGCTGTTCCCACCCCCCTGAACCAGAGTTTCAGAAATGCTTGTAGGTTCTAAAAGGTTGCTCTAGCCAGGCTACGGCCCTGCCAGCATTTGGCCCTGTGGAGACAAGTGCCAAAGTGCACAAGAACATGCCATGATTGTTCTTACACAATTTTGTGAGGGATTCTCTTGATGGCCCTCATTTCCAGAGTGACTGGCTTTGCTGTACTCTTTGCAAATTGTACCATTTTTCTTGCTTGTGAGCAGTGGGGTTTTTTTTTTGGGAAGGTATGCACAGAGAGTGGAGTGAATGCAGCCCCTTCCTCACCACTGAAGAACCTCATCTTGATCAAACACTCCGAACCAGGCCTGGGTTGTGCACATGCATATGTGTTAAGTGCCACCAAGTCACTTCGGCCTTCTGGCAACCCTGTGAATTGACGACCTCCAAAAACCCCTCTCTCCTTGAAAAGTTTGGCTTGGTCTTGTAAATTCAAGTCCCTTAACTGGCACTAAAGTGAACTGGTTAGTATGACTAACACATAAATATCTTGAAAAGTTGCCTGGTTGTGCATACCTCTTTGACTGTCCAGCGGGAATGCAGTCTGAAAGTGTCAGAGGTCAGTTCTTGCTTTTTTTTCTGTTTTTTTTCTAGAGGCATGCTGGTGGGTTGTAATGCCAGTGCAGTCATATGCCATGTGGCCTTGTTCATCCTCTCAATAGCCCTCCAAGGGATCTGTGTTAAACATTTATTAAGTGATATGACCGTTGAATTGCCCTCCCAAAATGGCCAGTGATGGACCTGGAGGGGGTGGGGAGGGGCGGGGCCCTGCACAGCTCTGCTTCCATCGATATATTGCACTATCACGCCTCTTCTGGGGTTTCTTGAAGCCTGAAGTTAGTTTCAGAGGCTTTTCAGTGGTAAAAAAGGCTGGTATAGACATTTCTTCTCTCCATTTTATCTCGTGGGGAAGTTAAGGCTTTGCTGAAATATAGTAACCGGCTTCCGTGTCTTGACAGGGGTTGAATCTGGTTCTCTCTGGCCCTAGTATAACATTCAGCCCAACCCTGGGTCTCCAGGTTAGGCCAGTATTTCCTGTTTTATAGACAGGTGATCCAAGGCCAGTGAGCTCTCTACTGAAGGAGGACTTAGAGCAGGCATCTGTGCCATTTTGCCCTCTGTCCTTATCGGCCTACCTTACAGGGCTATTGGCTGTGAAACCTCCAGTAGAGATTGGCTTGAGCTGCCTTGATATCACAGAAGACGCCTCAGAAGCATTGGCGGCAGGTTGGGGAGAGAATGAGACAGGAATGCATCTTGGAAGAGAGGACGGAGAGATGTGCCTGTTTCAAATCACCAGCCAAATCTTTCTCGCCAATACAGAAAACCCAGTGCATAGACCCCTGTTCAACCCATTATTATTAAAACCTGGCATTCTTGATGAATGTTTACTATTTGCAGCCGCTCCACATTCCTGCCTATGCTCCCTTTTTTTTCAAGCATGAGGATGAATGGAAACGAAGCATTTGGAAATGTGTGGTGGGGAAGGAGGCCAGATCCCCCTGCCCGTCCCGTGCCATCTGTCTCCGCTTATGGAGTTCTCCAGACGGGAGGGGAAAGCTTGGCACGGCCATGCTCACAGTGGTGTCTGACCAGCTTGATAATTGCTGCTTGCAGCTAAATAGATATGGAGCTGGCAGAAACACCCGTGCGCCTGCTTGGGGGCGGGGGAGAAGAGAGAAAGACGGTGACCTCTTATTCCTTTAGGTTGAATAGCTGCTGGTAGATTCATGAGCATCTATGCTCCAAACAAAATAAACACCCTTCTCCTTTAGGGAGAAAGGGAATTGTACGTTTCCATGCCTCCAAGCCTGTCACGGGAGACAGAATTCAAATCTGAACCCAGTCCTGTGGGCAGCACCAGGCCTTTAGCCCCAGAGGACACAAATTTGTGCCCCCCCCTCTATCACAGCTTCACCCTTTGAAAATAGGTGGTACCGGATGATAACTCCCTCCCCCAGAAGCTTACAGTCTAAATGTTTTTGTGGCGAGGAGGAGAGGGGGCTGAACAGGGAGGGGAAGCTTTTGAATTTTTGCTTCTTTTGCTTGTCCTAGGCGAATGCACGTTAAGCTCGGGCTGCGCTTCCTTGGGATTGCGACCGCTGCCTCCAAAGAGTGCGTCAAGGAGCAACCAGCCCTTTTCCTCTGCCCCTACGGCCTTAGCTGATTCTCTCATCACCATCTCACCAAGAAAACCAGTCCAGAACACACACAGAGAGAGCACACACCATCGCACAATCTACCCTCTATACCAGGGGTAGTCAGACTGCGGCCCTCCAGATGTCCGTGGACTACAATTTCCATGAGCCCCTGCCAGCGAACGCTGGCAGGGGCTCATGGGAATTGTAGTCCACGGACATCTGGAGGGCCGCAGTTTGACTACCCCTGCTCTATAAATAGTAGCTAATAGCCACTGATGGGCCTCTTTCCCATATATTTATCCAATCACGTCTCCAGTTGAAAGGACCAGGCAGTCGGTGACGGAAAAGACCACTGCCTAAGACCCCGGAGAGCTGCTGCCAGTCTGAGTAGACAAGACAAGACTGAACTTGATGGAGCAGAGGTCTGAATCAGTATAAAGCAGCTTCGTGTGTGTTCGTCCTTCGCAAGGCGTAGGGCTCCTTTGGTTTTGTCGGCTGGAGGGAACCGCCCCTCCGTGTCTGTCTCTGTCTCCGTGTCTGTCTCCACAGTGTCATTCAGTCGACCTTGGCGTGGCCAAGCAGATGCTCTCATCCAGGTGAGAAAGTGCTTTCTGAACTCGAGACGTGACAGGGTGAGGTATCTTTTGTCCGGCAAGCCTGTATCCAGGGTTGCAAATAGACTGTCGCCTGATCCCAGACGTTGCCTCAGCCACGGCTTCAACGGATGGGATATGAAGGAGGTCTTGCAGTCTCTCCTAGAAAATGGGTATAGCAGGGGACCTACCTTGCAAGAGTGCTTTGAGGAATAGTAAGTGGTAAGGCAGCCATCTGAAAGCTCTGCCCATGAGGCTGGGAGTTTGATCCCAGCAGCCGGCTCAAGGTTGACTCAGCCTTCCATCCTTCCGAGGTCGGTAAAATGAGTACCCAGCTTGCTGGGGGGTAAACGGTAATGACTGGGGAAGGCACTGGCAAACCACCCCGTATTGAGTCTGCCATGAAAACGCTGGAGGGCGTCACCCCAAGGGTCAGACATGACTCGGTGCTTGCACAGGGGATACCTTTACCTTTACCTTTACCTTTACCTTTACCTAAAGTTTAGAAAGGGATGTTGATAACCCGGAAAGGAGTCCAGCTTGGGTGCCAAAGCTGATGAGTTTGGAGACCATGTCCTAAACTACACCAAAGGAAGGTTTGCCTAAATTTGTGGAAGAAATTCCTGACAGAGAGGCTGGAACAGTCTCCCGAAAGAGGAGGTTTTAAAGCAGTGGTCCCCAACCTTTTTATCACCGGGGACCACTCAATGCCTTGTACTGAGGCCTGGTGGGGGGGGGGGTAGTTTACTCCTCTACTCTCAACCACTGCCCTAACGCTCTCTGGTCGCTATGGTAATGTTTAAACATCCCCTCAAAATAAGATACAGTGGTCCGCGGCCCACAGGTTGGGGATCCCTATTTTAAAGTATCTCTTGGAAACCTCCTTGTTGGGGATATTATAGCTGTAGTTTCTACATTGACAGAGGGTTGAACAAGGTGAGGGTCTCTCTTTTTGAGCCTGTAGGCACCTTTTGAATTCTGACACAGCGTGATGGGCACAACCACAAAATGGCTGCCACAGGAGGCAGAGCCCAACATAAAATGGCTGCCACAGCTTACCTTCAGACACACGTTCAGGTATTTTGTGAGTTCCTGTATTGTGCAGGGGTGCACTAGATCAGGGGTAGTCAAACTGCAACCCTCCAGATGTCCATGGACTACAATTCTCATGAGCCCCTGTCAGCATTTGCTGGCAGGGGCTCATGGGAATTGTAGTCCACGGACATCTGGAGGATCGCAGGTTGACTAACCCTGCACTAAATGACCCTGAAGGTCCCTTCCAACTCTGTGATTTGATGACCTTGCACTGTGATAGCGGCTACCGCCAAAGCAGCACTTTTAAAATGCAGCTCTCCAAAGGCCAGTCAGAAACCGGGCTGGTTCAGAGTCCCATCCACTTTCTAAAACCACTTGGTGGACACCCGGAAAGGTTCCTATGGCACCCATGGGCACTCCGTTGGGGACCCCTGAAGCAGATGAACCTGGGTGTTGCTTCCACCTCAGGTGAAGTGAGGGAGTTCCTTGACATATAGAGACAGAATTCAACGAGATCTGAACACAATGAAAAAATGGGCGAATGAGAACAAGATGCAATTTAATAAAGATAAGTGTAAAGTTCTGCATCTGGGTCAGAAAAATGAAAAGCATGCCTACTGGATGGGGGATACGCTTCTAGGTAACTCTGTGTGTGAACGAGACCTTGGGGTACTTGTGGATTGTAAGCTAAACATGAGCAGGCAGTGTGATGCAGCGGTAAAAAAGGCGAATGCCATTTTGGGCTGTATCAACAGGGGCATCACATCAAAATCACAAGAGTTCATAAACCCATTGTATACAGCACTGGTCAGGCCACACCTGGAGTACTGTGTGCAGTTCTGGAGGCCTCACTTCAAGAAGGACGTAGATAAAATTGAAAGGGTACAGAGGAGAACAATGAGGATGATCTGGGGCCAAGGGACCAAGCCCTATGAAGATAGGTTGAGGGACTTGGGAATGTTCAGCCTGGAGAAAAGGAGGTTGAGAGGGGACATGATAGCCCTCTTTAACTATTTGAAAGGTTGTCATTTGGAGGAGGGGAGGATGCTGTTCCCAATGGCTGCAGAGGAAAGGAATGGGTTTAAACTACAACGATATATCAGGAAAAAAATTTTCTCAGAGTAGTTCAGCAGTGGAATAGGCTGCCTAAGGAGGTGGTGAGTTCTCCCTCACTGGCAGTCTTCCAGCAAAGGTTGGATGCACACTTTTCTTGGATGCTTTAGGATGCTTTGGACTGATCCTGCGTGGAGGAGGGGGTTGGACTAGATGGCCTGTATGGCCCCTTCCAACTCTTATGATTCTATGACCAAGCAACCGGCTGTTCCAGGAGCCGGCAAACAAAGGGGTGGACCTTTGGATCCGGTCCGCTAGTGGCTGTGCTTCCCAGCAGGTAGGAACTTCCCTGATGCCAGATGCTCTCTTGAGTTCCTTGTGTCGGGAGAAGCCGTCTTCATTTGGAGGAAAGGAACTTTGCAAATGGAACAGGCCTGCAGGATCCAGCCTTTTATGTATCTGTATGGTCACTTAACAGTGGGGCAAAAGTGTTTCGTTTATTTCTAACATCTATATGCTGCTCTCCCCTAAGGTTCCCAATGGGGACTATGTGGTGGCAAACAATATGAATGGGGAGGCTGCCACACTAATGAAAAGGATCCAAATACATCTCTTGGAGCCCTCCAGTCCAAATGTTTTTTCTCCAGAAGGCCTCTCTGTGCCACAGTGTCTCCTCATCTGCCTCATGGAATGTAGTGGGAAAGTCGCATTTTGAAGAATAAATATTTTAATTGGAGGGCTCCAGGAGACATATTTGGATCTTTCTGTTCGTGTGGGAGCCTCCCCATTCATATTGTTTCCCACCTTATAGTCCCCATTGCATCACAGGAGTGCATTGGTTATTTTGGTCATTCATCCATGTGTTAGAATGTTTTGGATTTGTGCAGTAGAGCATGATATACAGTGATATTTTTAAGTTTTATACTGTAATAAATATTTGCATTTAAATTTTTTAAACTTATTCCTATTCTGCTGCTCAGCCTTTTAGGTTCCTAACTTGTGCACACAGGTTGGGGTACTTTGCTCCCTCTTTTGTTGTTTCATTGATGGTAGATTCACAACTTGAGAATAAAGATGAAATTCTTTTTCCTCTGAGGATGGGAGCATTTAGGTCCAGCATACCAGTCTTTAGCCTTCTTGGGCCCAGGATCAAGCTAATGCCCCTGATTGGCAAGCCATCCGGAAGTTAGACGGCATTGCATGTGACAAGAAGAGGAGGAGCCAGAGCCTTTGAACTTGCTGTCACTTAAAAGGAATCCGCTTCATTGCTGAGTGACCTCACCGTCATGCATGTGTGGGCAGCATGGTACCCTTGCTTGTCTGCGCAGGTACGTCACCTGCAGCTGGAAAAAATAAAGGCAGCTCTACGAGGACTTATAGTCCAGCAGGTTGGCTTTTGCCGCCCACCTTGGGCAGGAGGCCACTGGCCCCGAGTGGCTTGTCTCGCTGATTTAGAAAGAGAGGCTGACGGTCTGTCCTCCCCCTTCCCCTTTATCTCTGTGTGTGTGTCACTCTCTGTTATGGAGGCAGCGGCTTGACGGGCTTTCTCTGCCTTTAATCTGGCTGATCCAGGCTGAGACCTGTCACAGGAAGGTGTGCGTGGCATTTGTCAACTGGGAGTCAGGATTCAGAGGCTTGTGGAGCCAGCTCACTTTCTCCCCCTTCCCCATCAGACAGGCCTCTGTGTACTGACTAGACTGGCCTCTGGGCAGGGAAAAGTAGACGTCCTTGTCTAAGGAACCTTGAACCATGCATGGTGGGATCCATTCTTGATTATGGCGCCGCTTTGGGCTGTGGTACAAGCCGTCTCTTGCGCCAGGGGAAAACTGTTTGAACGTCTCCCAGCCCTGACGTTTCTGCCTAAAATGGTGCTGATCCGTCAGGTCTCTGCCTCATCTGGTTGGACTGGTTGCACGGTTTATCTTGGCCTGTTTCCAGCGTGCGACGTTCACTATGGGTAGGGTGGTGGTGTTCGAGGAAGAGACTGATGTTCTCGTGGGGGGTGGGGGACTCCAGTGCATTTTGTAGTAACTTGCGCATGTGCACACCCACCACCTAGAAGCAAAATTGACTATGTAAAGTAGCAGAAAATGCAACATTTCTCTTTTTAAACTTGCAGATTCAACTTAATTGTGCCACTTATGCAAGCGATGGGTTTTTGAGGTTGCAGAACCTGGTTTGCCCTGCTGGGCTAAACCCCCACCTGTTGGAAGTCCCTGTTTCAATGGTTGTGTTGATGTCATTGTGGGTGTTTCAGCTCTGTTCTTAATTTGTTTTAATGGCCTTTGTCTCACACGAGGTGGGTGTTCGTTGTAGTGGTTTTAAAACATGACGTCTGTTTTAAATTGTGTGCCACTTTGATGAACGACGTGAGTGTGGAACGGTGGGGTATAAATTTCATAAAAATCAATAGGTGAGGCTCTGGGGTTGGACCGGGACCCATATTTGCACGCAGAGTAATAAAAAACACTTTCTTTGCCACACCCTCTCAGTGGGGCACTTGGGCAGTTTCCGTTGCCATTCGGCACTGAAGTCGGGGCAAGGCCCCCCCCGCCCCGAGGAGCCAGCGGAGCTTCCTGCTCTTGAAATGAGGGCGGGGCCCCTCTGGCAGGGCAATTACGGCTGCGCCCAAAAGGTGCGGGCATCTCTCTGGCAACGGACACGCCTCTGAGCAGGGAAAGCAGCAGGGAGTTCTCCCAGCAGTTGTAAGGCTTAACTGTTAGTTGGAACCAGCATGGACAAATAGAGGAGCTGGTCTTAACATCGGGTGGCACTCCCCCCCCCCCCCCCCGAAAAGAGTCTCCTCTGTGCAGTTGCACAGCCCAAAAGCTTTTAATAGCAACTTTATATAGCTCAGGTGGGGTTCCGACTTTTTCAGGGGTGGGGGGTGTTTCTCAGTCTACAGCAGGGGTAGTCAAACTGCGGCCCTCCAGATGTCCATGGACTACAATTCCCATGAGCCCCCTGCCAGCATTTGCTGGCAGGGGGCTCATGGGAATTGTAGTCCATGGACATCTGGAGGGCCACAGTTTGACTACCCCTGGTCTACAGCGACCATCCCATAAGCCAGGAAAGACAGGGCAGGAGTTCAGGGAGCTGGCCGGTGTACCGAAAAAGCTTTGTTCTCACTAATACATTCGACAGATCCTCCCGGTCTCTCTCAAGCGAGGCAGGATTCATCTCTCCCCTCCCCCCCCCCCATGTGCTGCTGGGACAAGTAGCTGCAAGCCGGCTGCTGGAAGTTGAAATCTTAATTGTGCACGCGGGCTTTCTCTGCCTTGGCAGGCTTGAGTGCAGCTCGACGGGAGTCTCTCTTGCTCGCCAGTGTGCTTCGGCCAACCCCAGCATAGCTCAGCCGTCCCGGGTCTAGGTCCTGGGCTCAACGCCATCTCAAAGGTCCATTGTGGTATAATAGCTGGAGCACTGTGGGAATGCCCTGCCCGTAGGAAGGCACCAGAGGCCTCTCACTGCTGGCAGGGGACGCCGTGGAGACAAGGTGGGCTTGAACATCGTGTGGCTCTGGCCTTCTTCAAGGCTTTGCAGGGTTTGGTTTCTGCATGTTCAGATGAGCATCTACTGGGGTGTGCGCTGCTCCCACCCCTTGGACTTCGTAAGGGGTCCTCCAGAAGATCTCCCAGAAACTTCATTTGCTTGGCAGTTTTTCTGTGCAACTCAAAGGGTGAAAAGGACAGAGAACTCTCCATTAATTTGTATTGTGCTGGTAGATTTAGGGTCAGGACAGGGTTCCCCAACACGGTGCATGCAGGTGCCATTGCACTCATTAAGTGCTTTAAGACAGGGGTAATCAACCTGCGGTCCTCCAGATGTCCATGGACTACAATTCCCATGAGCAAATGCTGGCAGGGGCTCATGGGAATTGTAGTCCATGGACATCTGGAGGACCATAGGTTGACTACCCCTGCTTCAAGACACTGGGTGAGGACAGGTGGGTCGTTTGCCCTGCAAGGCTTTTGATCGGCCGTTGGAGATTATGATTGTCTAGGCAGATTTTGAAAAGTGTTGCTTTAGCTCTGTCTTTTGTGGCAGCAATCTTGGACATCCTGATGCTGGCAAGGGGTTCAACCAGGTTTTGTAAAATCCTTGCATGTGAGAACAAATGACTTATGTTCCTAGCTAGTCTTCTGCCTGGCGCATCAGATCTCGGCATGCATGGAGACTTCTGGAGGAACATTCAGGGATCTGAACCTCCGCTGGGAGTCTGATTCAGTGCAGCCTTGTTGCTTGTCTGTTGCCTGAGCGAGCCCAACTAATGCAGGGGTGGCCAAACTGGCGCTCCAGATGTCTATGGACTACAATTCCCATGAGTCCCTGCCATCGTTGTAGTCCATGGACATCTGGAGAGCCACCGTTTGGCCACCCGTGTCCTAATGTGAGTTCCAGTCTTCCACACGGCCAAGGTTCATAAAGAGGGAAGACGTTGGGATGGAGGCCCCTTGCACTGCTGGTTCCCATTCTCTGATACAGACAAGCAAGCCCCCTGGGTTTTGTAAGAGAGGCCCCTGAGTTCAAGTTGTGCATTTCTTGCAGTGCTTCCTGCTACCCCTTCTGGCCCATGGAAGGTTCTGACACTGCCTCTTTGGTTGCTTACCCGTGGCCAGCTTCGGCTTGGCTGCCAACCAGAGCTGTAGCTGAGAATGTCTGGGTATTTCAGTCTGTCCGATGTAGCCACTTCAGGCACCTTTCAGTCTTCGCCTCAGCCCACGCTCCCAATTTGAGACCCAGTTTGGATGGTGCTTAAAGTAGCACGCGCCACTGCCACCTCCTCTTCCTGCCAGCCCTCCTGCCACAAACATTGGATTTCTTGTCCAAAACCACCCCATTCCGAAGGTGGCTTCCTGTACTCCTCATTTAGACGCCAGGCTGTCCCCTTTTAGCATCTTGACAGGAAGGTCATGCTGCTTGGAAGGGGGGAGCACTCTGTCCAGCCACACTCTCCCTGCTCTTTGTAGACCAGGCAGGTTACATGGTCTGGCTCCTTTCCCTTCCCATGCTCCCCAGGCCCCTGGTGTGATTCTGCCTGCTTCCCACAAATCTGCCTTATGCTCTATCAGCCTTTTGTTCCATCAAGCTCAGTACTGCCCGCTTGGACTGGAGAGGCCGGGGATTGAACTTGGGACTGTCTGCATGCCAAGTGGACGCTCTATCTCTGAATAAGCTGCCCTATACAGAATCAGAAGAGCCTCTTGTGGCGCAGAGTGGTAAGGCAGCCGTCTGAAAGCTTTGCCCATAAGGCTGGGAGTTCGATCCCAGCAGCCGGCTCAAGGTTGACTCAGCCTTCCATCCTTCCGAGGTCGGTCAAATGAGCACCCAGCTTGCTGGGGGGGTAAACAGTAATGACTGGGGAAGGCACTGGCAAACCACCCCGTATTGAGTCTGCCATGAAAACGCTGGAGGGCGTCACCCCAAGGGTCAGACATGACTCGGTGCTTGCACAGGGGATACCTTTACCTTTTTATACAGAATCAGACTCTTGGTTCATCAGAGTCTGTATTGTTTACCAGACTGGCAGCGACTCTCTAGGGTCACAAGTCTTTCATCACCTGCTACTTGGACCTTGAGAGCCATCTTGGTGTCGTGGTTAAGAGCAGCTGACTCTAATCTGGAGAACCAGGTTTGATTCCCCACATGCAGCTAGCTGGGTGGCTTTGGGCCAGCCATAGTTCTCTCAGAGCTCTCTCAGCCTCACCTACCTCACAGGGTGTCTTGTTGTGGAGAAGGGAAGGGGATTGTCAGCTGCTTTGAGACTCCTTCAGGTAGTAAAAAGCAGGGCACAAAGAAGCACCTCTTGTTTAAACTGTAGATGCTGGGGATCGAACTTGGGATCTTCTGCATGCCAAGCAGAAGCACTTCCACTGAGCCATGGATCCTCCCTATGCTGAATCAGACCCTGGGTCCATCAAGGTCTGAATTGTGTACACAGACTGGCTCTGGCTCTTCAGGGTCTCAGGCAGAGGTTTTTCCCATCACCTACTGGCTGGGCTTTATTTGAACTGGAGATGCTGGGGATCGAACTGAGGACCTTCCGCTTATAAAGAAGAGGCCGCAGCCTTTCTGCTGGGCTAGCTTTTTTTTCCAGGGGGGGGGGATAGTGGGGTGGTGGTGGATGGAATATTAGCCTCTTTTCCCACATTTTTGATTTTTTCATCTTCAGAAGACCCAAGAGGCTGATGTGGCCCTGGGAGTCCCCGCAACTCCTGGTTCCACTCTCCATGTTCCAGAAAAAGTTCAGGAGTTGCCAGGCAACGTGAGCTGCTTACCTGCAGACTGACCTTCTGGGTTAATGATAAAAGACGTGCTTGCGTGAGGGCACCGTCTTGCACCCAACTCATCGCCAGTCCTGGACAACCAAGCCCGATCTTGCTTTCTTTCCTGCCTCCCTCCCCCAGCTCTATAGCACCACTTGGCCCCAGAGAAATTTGCTATGTCAGCCCAGTGGGGGACCCAGTCCTTTAAAAGCTCCAGGCTAGCTGGTGGGTAGGGGCGATGGCTACAATAAAGAGCTGCCGTGAAGCCGCCCTATCCTTCTGGGCAAGAGATGGATGGTCAAGCCTTCTAAATCGTCCAGTAGGTAACATAGTTTTTCTAGTCTCATCATCTTGAGGGATATGGCAGATGGCCAGGGCAAAGGGCCAGGGAGAGACCTGGGTCCCCACTTGAATGTTAAGATTGTCAGAAGAAACTGGCCACAATTGACAGCTGCAACGTCTCGGCCTAACCCTACTAATAGGGTGGTTGTGAAGTTACAGTAGGGGTATACGCAGCCCCCACCCCAGGTTCTTTGAGAACAGATGCAGCTGGCGTGAAATTAAACTGGGCAGGCTGCAATTTCCTTGGCCTCAAGTTTCAAAGGTTCTGATAATGAGGGTAGATCAGGAACATGAGAAGAGGCCTGCTGGATCAGACCAGTGGTCAGTATAGTCCAGCATCTGGTTTCACACAGTGGCCAACTAGTTCCTCTGGTGGGTCAACAATCGGACAGCAAGACCAAGTCCTTCATAAGAACATCAGAAGAGTCCTGCTGGATCAGACCAGTGGTCCATCCAGTCCAGCATCTTATCTCACATAGTGGCCAGCTAGTTCCTCTGGTGGGCCAACAACTGGGCAGAGAGGCTGAGGCCTTCCTCCATGTTCCCTCCTGACCCTGGGATTCAGAGACTGATTGCCTCTAGAGGTTCTCTGTAATCGCCATTGACAGATCTCTGTCTAATCACGTTTCAGAGCAGTCTATGCCTGTGGCCATCATTGCATCCTTTGGCTGTGAATTCCCCATTTTAATCGCTCTCTGTGGGGAAAAAAGATTTCCGTTTGTCCATCCTGAATCTGTTTGCCCATAGCTGTTGAGTTCAGCTGGATTTCTCAGCTCTTGTAGGACTGGCCCATGGGGAAAATGGCTTCCCAGCTCTGCAGAGTTCCAAACATTTTTCTGATATTTGATGGCAGAGGAAGAAAATCTGGGCCTCTGCATCATTGGGGGGGGGGGGGGGAGCCTCCATCCGGCAGGGCCTCAGTCGCCTACTGCTCTTCCATCCCCGTCCTGTCAACTTGCAAAAGGACAGAAGGGTGTGTTAATTCATGCAAATCTCCTGTTTCCTGAAATCCCAAATTGGAATTTTTGGCTCTTCCAGCTCCTGATTATGAAGAGAGAAACTGGATTTAGGATAGTATTTTTAACAGCGTATTTTTAGTGGGAGGGAATGAGATATAAATAAAATAAGTATGAGTTCAGGAAAGTGAACTTTGCCCTGACACTCTGCAAGTTTACTTGGAATCAAATCGCTGTGAGTTCAGTGGGTTTTCTCCACTTAAATGTATGCTGGGCTGTTGCCTTCATAGAATGATAAACTTTGGCAGAGTTCACTGTTAACATTTAACTTGAATGCTCAGACTTATTTCTACCCTTTATGAAGATTTTTTAAGGTTTTTAGCCTTTTATTCTAAAAATAGTTCTGTGCTTCAATGTGGAATGCCAAGTCTTTTTATGGTTTCTGAACCCCTATAATAAAACCTCCCTTTTAAAAAATGCAGCCTTCCAGTTGTCTATATGTGGAAATTTCATCCGTCAACACAGTGAGCCAGTGCTTAAAATGCCTTTGTTTATACCTTTTGGTATTCCACAGATATACCAAATCCTACAATTGTAGTGCCACATGCTGTATAATACATTTTTTATGTCATAAAAATAGTAAAAGCAAAGTTTGGCCTATGCTTTAATCTTCCCTGTGCCAATTTTTTTTCCTACCTAAAAGGGAGGTGGAACAGACCTGCTGTCGCTCACCCTGCCTTTCCCTGCAGCGTCAACGTTTCCAGAATTTTTTTACCTTTTTAGCTTGTCTCTCATAAGAGCCCTGGGATGAACTCAAATTTCTACAAATTTCATGCCTTGCTTAGACACACACAAGTATAAGCAATGCAAATGAATTTCATGCAAATAGTGGTTTGACCTGTTCGTCTGAAAAAACAGCTTCTATCTGCAGGGTTTTGGTTCGGATGGGGTGTGCTCTCCTCCATGCCAAGGGAGGCTGCAGTCTGGGACATGGGTAAAAAACATTATTTCCCCTATGGAATTGGTGGCATATCGGCTGGGGTGGTGGTGGTGGTGGTGGTGGTGGGGTTATACCATGTCCACCTCCAAGGTCTTGGCCAGAGAACTCAAAGGCAGGTGGAAGCCGTTGCACAGAGCCCATTGGCTTCTTGTCTGTATTTGCATAAATGCAAATAGTGGTGCTTGGGAAGGGGGATCAATACATAGAGAGGGTTTGTATCGTGTCTGGGGTAGACAGAGCTTCTCTCTGAATGCACATGAAGCAGTTTCATACTGAATCAGACCCGCGGGTCATCAAGGTTAGTATTTTCTACTTAGTCCGGCAGTGCGTCTCCCCAGGCAGAGGTCTTTCACACCACCTACAGCCGAATCTTTTCCCTGGAGAGCCCGGGGATTGATCCTGGGACCTTCTGCTTGCCTGACAAAGGCTCTTTGCCATAGCCCCTCTCCTGGGAAATCCAGAAGCACAGCACCAGAAAGGCACTGTGCTGACATGGTAGAGCCTTTGCTCAGCAAGCAGAGGGTCCCAAGGTCAACCCCCGGCCTCAAAACTTGACTGATATTGCTTGAATGCCTGGTTTATAGTGGGGCAGTTATTTATTTTACTTCTCATCCCCTTCAAGCTAGTAGCCTGCGTATCATAATGGCCAATAGGGTAGCCTGTAATTGTGCAGATGTGGATTCTTTTGTCTGGGTTTCTTTTTTTTTTTTTTCTTTTATTTTTACGGTCTTCAGAAGGTTTCAGTTTTTCATAAACAGGAGAGCAAGATGATGATACACAATGGACTTCATAGGTCCTGGAGGTCTCACTAAGGTTGAAAGGTGATGGTTGTTGGTGGAGAGCAGCGTGGGAGACCTGTTCTAGGCAAGCCATGGGTGAACCGTTCTCGATAACGGCCACCCTGCAGTCCAGCTGTTTCTAGAAGCCCTTGAAGTCCAGGCCACAGCCTGCCTACTTGACCCTGGTCCCTGGCCTCAAGAGCTCAGCTCTCAAGTGGAATGGATGGAAGATGCTTCTCCATGGGGGCAAAAGCTGGGAACAGATGATGGTCAAGGAACTAGATTCATGTTTGCAATTTTGGGCCAGCTGCTTTTGAAGCTGCCTTTTCCCCCAGCTGTTCTTGTAAAAAGCATTGTTCAGTCTAGTGTCAGAGTAAACCTGCCTTGATTTGAGATGTTGTTCTTTTTTTGGGGGGGGGGGGGCACAGAGGCAGGCAAAAAATGTGATCCTGCCAGTTCTCCTTTGGCCTTTTAGCAGCTCCGTCCTCCACAATAACCTTCTGCGGTGGTTCCTGGAGGGACTTCTCCCACGGCACAAGTATTGTGTGTTTCTTTTTGTCCAGGGGTTGCTTTGATACCACCACGAAGCCTCAGCAAAGATTGTGGGGGTTCCATACTGATGAGGCACTGCTGTATTCTCCTTTTGTCTGAGTTGGTGGAAGCAATAAGAACAGTCTTGTCAGACATACCATAAGAGCCTGTCTTGTCATACATACCAGTGCGGCCCTGCTCAGAAAACCCTGGGTGTGAGGTTGGTGTCCACAGGGTTCGGACCCTATTGCTTGCCCCAACATTGTGGGGACACCCCCGCTCTCAGGGCAGAGAAGTTCTTTTTTGTTGTGCCAGTTAGCTATCAAGGCTCCTTAGAAGCAGTCCAAAAATCTGGTAAAATTGTATTTAGGTCATTCTGGGACTTTTTCTAACAAACTCTCCTTTGTAAAATTGCTAGAAGTAATTCTTTGTCACCGCTAGCCAGGAAATGATTTCATACAAACCTGGATTGTAACACGAAAGAGCAGGCAGTTGGATGTGCAAAAACCTCTGGTATTTTTTCGATTTGGGGATATTGAACCTGAAAAATATTGGTATTTCTTGATATTCCCAAATCCCAATATTGGTATGACATTTGGATTAGTTAACTATTTGGGAATCCCAATTTTGGGGGGGGGGGGTTGGAGATCATTATAGCCAATGATTCCCATAGGGCAGTGGTTCTCAACCTTGGGGTCCTGACCCCAAGTGGGGTCGCCTGTCCCATTCCGCTGGATTGTTCTGTGCCTGTGTGCCCACCCCCGCACACTTGCACATGCCACAGTTGCGGCCGTGGCCGTAAGGAAGTTGAGAACTCCTGCCACAGGGTATAATGGAGAATCAATTCGGGGGTATCTGGAGCTATTTTTTGTGGTATACTAAATAGAAGTGCCAAATTTGCAGCATAGGGGCTGGTGCCTCTCAAAAAAACCCCAAAGCCCAAGTTTCAAAAAGATTGGACCAGGAAGTCCAATTCTGTAGGCCCCCAAAGAAGATGTCCCCTCCTTCATTGGTTTCAATGGGGTGGAAGGGTATTTAAAGGAATTGTGGTCCCTTTAAATGCCTTCCCCAAGCCACAGGTGAAGGCATTTAAAGGGCTTGCAGTTTCTTTAAACACTTCCTCCAATTGGCAAATTCCCTCAGAAGGGAATTTGATCTATCTATTGATGCCTAAAAATTCCAAATATTTTCAGGGTTTTTTGGACTTTGCCACTTCAGAATGCTGAAATTCATCCCCAGTCGATATCCGTCTGAAAGAATAGTGGGCTTGTTTTTGCTTGGATCTAGCCTAATGCACAACTTACAGATGTGCTATACACCAGTAGCCAGGGTCACTTGACTTAGCTTTTGTGGTGGAATCAGTTTCATTCTACATTTCAGGCTGTTGAGAGGAGCAGCTTCCTTAAAACCAAGCTTCTAGTCCTCACGGTTTGATCGTGCAGGCGAGCCTTAATGCCTCTCTTTTGTTGAGTGTCCTCCTGTGAGTATTGATGATTCATTCTCTCTAGATCTGTGTGTGCTCTAGATTGACTGTAGAGAGGCCTTCCTTGGGGGACTTTGGCCAGGGGGTAGGGGGTCTCCAGTTGCTGATCTTTACCCTATATGCTGCAATGACGACAGCGTACCGAAGCAGCCATTGGCGACCGTTTGAGTCCTGCTACCACCGTGCTGGAGTTCCTGTCCAGCAACAAAAGTCGAAGTCCGGGAGTAGCCTTGTGTGGGAAGGGGTGTGTGCATTGCGAAGACTGGCCATTTGGCTGCTTCTCTTTCCCTTCAATGTCAGATTACGCCCCGTTTCAAAATAGCACGTTTCGAACACTTCCATTTTGGAACATTCCAGAGCCAGCCTGCTGTTTGACCTTAAGGCACGGTTGGCTGGAAGAAGACAGCGAGAGAGAACCACTCGGAAGGCTTCTTCTGCTGGGCAATGTTTAACCCGGCCCCTCCCCGGTTACGAGCCTTGAACAGTGACTTGTGTAAGAAGGTGCGATTGGTTATTTTTTAGCAATGGTCACTGTTTGTACTGCAAATACGCCATGTGCATTCTTCAGTAGGTTCTGTCCTGATGCGATTTCAACAGGAACCGCCCAGGCTGTCTCGTTACAGTGGGGTGAGTGAAAGACATAACCACCCCTAAGCTTATCCAGGGTGGACTCTGGTGTTCACACATCTCTCATTTCAACCATGCCTCTGCTTGCTCGGTGGGCACGCCGCTGCTGTCTACAGGTAGCATCCCTGTTAAAATATCGTCCACATGCAAAGTATTCGGAGGACGTTTTCCTCCCTTCAGCCAGCATCACTCTTAAAAATTCCAGTCTCAGCCTTATAACTCCACAGAAGTTACTAAGCCACGGCACTGTCTGTCAGCTTGCCTCGGCACGCACGCATTGAGTTAATCATTTATTTCACACTTGCTCCACCAGGAAGGGAGGGGAGGAATTCAGCTCTTCGGGTTTGCTCTTCGTTGCCTGGTCACCTGGAGGTGAGGATCACTCACCACAGTTGGCCACGCAAGCGGCAGGTTTTATAAGTCCACCTCTTTGGTTGTCTTCAAGGTGCCACTGAGGGGTCTAGGGAAAGAGCTCCCTGAGACCACCTAGCTAGCTGTGTTCGGTGCTGGACAAAAACACACTCCTTCACCTGGAGTGAGTGACTTGCGGAATTGACGGCTACTAGATGTAGCAGTGGCCCCTAGCCGGTGGGGTCATAGCTGACATACCGTGCCCCTATAGGGTCTTCAAGGGAAGAGACGTTCAGAGGTGGCTTGCCATCTTCTGCCTCTGCATACGGACCGTGGTCTTCCTCAGTGGGTCTCTCATCCAAATACCATCCAGGGCCAACCCTGTTTAGCTTCCGAGATCTGATGAGACCGGACTAGCCTGGGCCATCCAGGTCTGGGCGGCTGCTACTTTAGTTAGCTTTAAAAGAGGATTAGTCAACCTTCATGGAGAAGAGGTTGACCAGCAGTCATTAGCCCCTGAGACTGAATGGAGGAGCCTCCATTTGCTCCAGTAAACCTTGGCCAGCTCTGCCCATTGGAGGAGACAATACTCGCCTTGGTGGACCAATGGTCTGATTCAGTATAAGAACAAATGGACTTAAAGGTGCCACTGGACTCCCAGTTTGTTCTGCTGCTTCAGACTGACACGGCTACCCGCCTGAATCTGATTCAGTAGGAGGTTGCTTCAAGTGTCCTTGTCCAAGTGTTTTAACTGGAGATGCCAGGGATTGGACCCGGGCCCTCGCTCACGTCAAGCGGATACTCTACCACTGACTCCCCACCCCTCAGATTCATTGGCTTTCTCTCTGCCCAAGTGCCAGAAGCAGCAACCATCCAGGTTTCTTCTCTCGGTTGTAAGAGTTAGAGATGGCTCAGAGGAGGACCACACGGCATTCTCTTCCATGGCCAAGGAGAAGTAATCCGGGAACAGGTCTTCTTGTCGGAAGAGCAGGTTTCGGGCCTCTCGAGGTCCATCAGCCTGTTGCTAACATTGCAAACGGCCGCCTGGCTGGCCCTTGAGGGAAGGGGAGGGGCTGTCTACTGCCATGTGCAAACCCCTGCTCCCCTAGGACAAGCAAGGCAGACCTCCAAACTGCCTGGTTTTCCATGGGATTCAAGTCCCTACGTCCACTATACCTCCCCTATTTCCCACCCTATACTGTTGAGAAACCCCTGAGACATTCTTCAGGCTTCAAGAAACCCCAGAATTGGCATGATGGTGCAGAATAGGGTTGGGAAGCATAGCGGTGGACATGCCCACCTGGGGCTCCTCCCCTTCCCACCCTCTCTAGGCCCATCATGGGCCATTTAGGGAGGGGGGGGTGACACGACCATAAATGTTTACCAATTTTTTAAAAAATATATAAAAATGTATCAACTCCCACCCATTTGATGACCTCAGGGCCCAGCCTGTGCTAGACGTTTCCCCCCAGCCCCTCGCACTGTTGTTCCTCTCGCAGGGTGTGGGGGAGATGGTTAATACTCTCCCTCTTTACACCTGCTATTTTTTGGGGTTAGGGCTCCTTCCTCTGTGTAGACACATTTTGGAAAACGTTCCCTGGCTTGACACTCACTTGTAGGTTAACTGCCAGGTCCCAAGTTTCTATCCCTGGCCACACATGCAGCTGAAAGTATCATGGCGGTACGTGTAGACCCCATCTTATCCTAAGAAGTTCAACAAGGTCAACCCTGGCTGGTATTTGAATAGGAGACCGCCCGGAACGACTAGGGCTGCTACGCAGTGGCGGGCAATGACCAGGACCTCTGAAATCTCTTGTCCTGAAGAACCTGCAGGCTGACCCTGAGTTGTCTGTGGCTTGGCACTTCCCACCCCCCTCAGTGGGTGATGGGAACGGCCTCTGCCTGAGACCCGGGAGATCTGCCACCAACCTGAGTGGGCAGTGCTCACTTGGGTGCACCAAAGATTTGACTCGGTCAGAAGCAGCTCCCTATGCTTCAGTTAAAAAGACTTGAAAAGTGAGCAGTTTTCCTTCTCATATCAGATTTCGGAAACTAAGCATGGTCAGCCCTGGTGAGTACTTGGATGGGAAGAAGATGAGTTGTTTTTTACACCCTGCTTTTCGCTGCCCAAAGCAGCTTACAATCGCCTTCCCTTCCTCTCCCCACAATAGACACCCTGTGAAGGAGGTGGGGCTCAGAGAGCTCTGACAAGACTGCTCAGTGAGAGCAGCACTATCAGGGCTATGACTAGCCCAAGGTCACTCAGCTGGCTGCATGTGGAGGAGCCGGGAATCAAACCTGGCTTGCCAGATTGGAAGCCACCGCTCCTAACCACTACAGCATGCGGGAACACCAAGGAGACCCAGGGCCACTCTGTGGGGGCAGGTGACAGAAAATCCACCTCTGAACATCACTTCCCTTGAAAACCCCATAAGGCAGTCGGCATAAATCAGACTGCAACGAGTCGCTGCATTAGTCTGTCTGTGGCAGTAGAAAAGAGCCAGACTCCAGAAGCACCTTCAAGACTGGCAAAATTTGTGGCAGGGTTCAATACCTGAAGCCGTGCCTTGGGAAAAGTTTGGTCAGGCTTTGAGGTGCTCCCGGGCTGTTGTGCTTTCCTACTCCTGTCACGTGGCTTCCGTTTAATGGCGATTCCTGCCTCCACTGCTGAGCTGGAATCTGACCTGTGGCAACAGGGCTGCGGGGAGGGAAAGGGGGGGGGCTCATTTGCAAGCCCTGTGCATTCTTCCTGCCTTATTATCCATAGAAATGGAAAGCGGGTGTTTGGGGTTACTGTGGAGGTTTAAGCTTCAGATTCTCTTGTTCTTTTTCTGCCTGGGGAAGAAGCTTGCTTCCCTCCCGCTGCCCCTCCCCGTCAGGCGAAGGGTTCATTAAAACCTGTCAAAGCAACATTTCTGGTTGTTGAGCTCACCAAGTCCTGTCCGGATTGGCCAGCGGCCTGCTGGGGAGGGGCATCGGGGGGGGGGGAAAGAGATGGGACGAGACACAGGGCGCCCTGTTTGCTTACCCAGCTTCGTGATGCCACCCAGCAGACCATGGAGGGGGTCTTCCCCCCCCAACACACACACACACACACACACACACACACGGAGCAGTGCATGGTTTTGGTTCCCAATCCGTTCAGGACGCCGGGGTTGGTCTCCTCGGAGCGTGGGAAGGAATGCGTGCATGAGTAAACCATGAGGCGGCAAAGCCCAGCCCCTCCTTCCCCGGCTCGGTTGCTGGAGTTGGTGATGCAGCTGGTGCCCAAGGTGGGGACCCAACTCAGGGGTGGGGGCTGCCCAAACGGCTTCTTTATTTCTGCAGGGCCGGGTGTCCAGTGGCACCTTTAAGAGCAACAGAGTTTTATTCAAGGCATTCGCTTTCACAAGAAGTGTGCCTGCACACACCCGCTTATATCTTGGGGTGAGGGGGGGGGGAACCTTTGTGCATTATGGTGCCACCGGACTCCAACCTTGTCCTGTTACTTCAGACCCGCCCAGTGACCCACCCGATTTTATCTCTGAAGTTACTGACCTGCCTGAAGGCACTCAAGGCGTGTGGGTGGAAAATAAACCGACCTTGTAAAGGAGTAACAACTTTAATTCTAGCTCTCCTTTCTAGCTTCTCCTTTGGGCTGCAGACCCAAAGCAGTTTCTGTCTTTCTCCCCTTCCCTGCCTTATTCTCACAACAACCCTGTGAGGTAGACTATATTGAGAGTACGACTGGCCCCAAGGTCACCCAGCAAGCTTCCATGGCATTCGAACCTTGATCTCTCAGATACTAGTCTGACATTTTAACCCATCCTTTCTCACGTTTTTTACATTCTTCAGGCTTTGAGAAGCCCCCTCCAGGCCCATCATTGGCCATTTGGGGGGGACAGATTGACATGACCATATATGGTCACATCACCAACAAATTTTAAAGATATACAAAACATTAATTAGCTCCCAGCCATTCAGGAAACCTTTCTCGGGCTGTGAAGAAACCCCAGGGCTTCATAAAGTCCTGGCTGAGAAAGCGTGTGTTAACTCCTGCGCCACACTGGCCTTCATATTATTATATACTTCGTACGCTATAGATAAGCAATATTAGCTCTTCTTAGTATTTGCTCATATCATCTCAGTAATCACTACAACAGCCCTGCAAGGTGGATCACCAGTATCTCCGTATTGCCAGTGAAGGGCCATGGGGGAGGAGACCATGATCCCACGGCAGAAGTGAAAAGGGGAGATTCCCTCTCTTTACTACCCTGTGTTTTTAAACATGCCGTTTCTTGGCAGTTTGCGTGTAATGAGCAGGCAGGCCTCGTCAGTGCAAACTGGTTCCTGGCCAACACTAAACAGGAAGAAATGGGTTCCCTTTTGGAGTGGCTTGGCTTGGGTTGCCAACCTCCAGATGAGGAACTGGAGAAAGTGCACGGCCGTTCCAGGCCAACGCAGCACAACCCTAACGGTCCAAAGAAATCGCAAGCCGAGAGAACCGACCACGGCCATTCAGTAAAGTGATTTATTAATTAAACTTGTCCTTTATGTTTTTAAAACAATGTCCAAGTTCTTCAACAATAATGATTCTTCAAAAATGATAGAATATTCACCAATCAAATTTTTACCAGCAAAACAGGTAAAGGTAAAGGTATCCCCTGTGCAAGCACCGAGTCATGTCTGACCCTTGGGGTGACGCCCTCCAGCGTTTTCATGGCAGACTCAATACGGGGTGGTTTGCCAGTGCCTTCCCCAGTCATTACCGTTTACCCCCCAGCAAGCTGGATGCTCATTTGACCGACCTCGGAAGGATGGAAGGCTGAGTCAACCTTGAGCCGGCTGCTGGGATTGAACTCCCAGCCTCATGGGCAAAGCTTTCAGACGGCTGCCTTACCACTCTGCGCCACAAGAGGCTCATCTAGCAAAACGGGTACCTTGGCTGCATCCCTTGTTTTCTGGGAAATCTCCTTTTTCAGTGGTGTTCCTTTCCAACCCAAGTGTCAATCTTCCAGCCATTCTTGTAGATCACTTTGGCCACAAGCTTATAAATTCCCAGAGAGCCTCACCAAAAGGGCGTTCTATCATTTTTTGAAGAATTATTATTGTTGAAGGACTTGAACATTTTTAAAAAAACATAAAGTTAAATTAATAAATCTCTGTATTGAACAGCCGTGGTCGGTTCTTCTCTTGGCTTGAAACCTCCAGATGAGGCCCTGGAGATTTCCTGCTATTAGAGGCCATCTCCAGATGACACAGGTCCATTCCCCCCCCCAGAGAAAATGGCCACGTGGGAGGGCAGGCTCTGTGGCTTTGCTCCCTGCTTTGGACCCCTCCAAGCACCACACCCCAAGTCTCCAGGTGGCTTCCCACCCACAGCTGGCAATGCTCAGCTTGACAGACAGCCAGGATTTGCATCACTTGCCCTTATCTTGCAGGAATATGAAACCTCCCTTCCTGCCCACTTGAGATCAGCAGGGGAGGCTTTGCAGCTTTTTGCGATTGCCTGGGTGTCCCAGAGTGGCGGCAGGGATCACCATGCCCATCAAATCCTTTTTGACGCCTCGGAAGGGCTGAGCCCATGCTGCTCCCTTTGTCTCAGGGATCGGCTTCGGGCTTAGTTTTTCCTGCCCCACCCTGCATGGCAGGTGCATTACTGTCATCCGGAGGAACGGGTGTGGCTTCTCTGCCCTCCCCCCACCGGTGCCAGACTGCCCTTTCCAGATTCTTTCCGATCCCCGTCACTTTCTGTCGCTTTGGAGCATGCTTCGCTGGCCTTCTGGAGGGTGAGGCAGCAAGCCAGTTTGGCCTCCTGCTCCTCCTCAAAGATCACCAAGCAGAGAGTCCCTCAGCCCAGGGCTGCCTGCCTCCCCCTCCGGAGCCCTGCCTGATGCCACTTTCTCATCAAGTGGAATCCATCCATCAACGGATGATGGGCAGGGGTGGGAGGAGAAAGAACTTGAATCACGGAGTTGGAAGGGACCTCCAAGGTCATCTAGTCCAACCTGCTGCAAAATGTAGGAAACTCACCACTACCTGCCCACCCACAGTGACCTCAATTCCATGCCCAGATGATGCCCATCTCCAAATGAGGATCCCTGGCCTTTCTGACCTTTGCTTCCTGATCCCAAAGTGGGTGTCCAAGAAAGGGCCACAAGAGCCAAGCACTGACACAGACCCTTCCTGCCCAGCCACTCACAATCTGCCTAAGTTCACAGAATCAGCACTTCTGCCCGGTGGCTATCTGGCCTCTGCTTAAAAACATCCAAAGAAGCTCTGGATTCCCGTGTTCTCATTTTCTTGTGAAGCTCATTGTAACCTGCTTGGCAAGCCCTGCACTGCCTTGGTGCAGATGAATCAGCCACTCCTGACAAATTTCTGAATGAGGAGGGTTAGGAAACATGGCTTGGACAAAGGCCAGAGCTCTTCAGCTCTCCCTTCTATCCTGCCACCAGGCCCTGCTTGTGGATCTGGAGCGGGAGTGTTATGGGTCACCTCTTTGATGCGGAATGACTTCGTAGCCCAAAGCTCACTCCTTCTGAACAACTGGTGGCGCATTCCCCAAAAAGTCCTGCAGTTAGCAGCCACACCTGTGAGATTTGCCACGTAGGCTGATTTGAGCTCACCGAGGCACATCAGAATGGGGGAAAGCCCGTTTTTTGGCCATGGGGCATGCTTTGTAGCAAGAGAATCTGCACGCCTGGCTGACTTGTGCAGAGTTTCTGTATTTGGGGGAAAGGCAGATATGCATTGGGGTCCCTGGAGGGAAAGGGTTAAGCTGCGAGATGACTAAGGGGGAAGCAGCAGAGGCTTTTGAAATTAAGCATGGGATGAAGAACATGAACAGAAAACTCTCTTTCTTGTAACTCTGGAATTTGGGGCTTATTGGAAGTTGTCGGGTGAAAGGATGTACACTCAGTGGGTAATTAAACTGGGGCATTTCCTGTCACTGGGCATGTAGTGGTGGACATGAGTGTACATGGCTCGTAAAAGGGAATTAAGACAGATTCCTGGAAGAGGAGCCCATAAAGGGCTACTAGCGACAATGACTCCAAAGAGAAAAAGAGCGACCCTTTAAATCCCAGGGCACCATCAGGTCTCTCTGCTCTGCTTGTTGGCCCTCCAGGACAACCAACTTGGCCACTGTGGGAAACAGGATGCTGGACTAGATACACCACCGCATCTGACCCAGCAGGGCCCCCGCTCAGGAATTGCAGAAAGTTTGTATCTGCTTAGACCAGGGGTAGTCAAACTGCGGCCCTCCAGATGTCCATGGACTACAATTCCCATGAGCCCCTGCCAGCGAATGCTGGCAGGGGCTCATGGGAATTGTAGTCCATGGACATCTGGAGGGCCACAGTTTGACTACCCCTGCCTTAGACATGTGTGTGTATGTATGTATGTATGTATGTATGTATGTATGTATGTATGTATGTATGTATGTATGTATGTGTGCTAGAGACAGACTTGTAAATAGTCTCCTTGGGTTACTAAATAATTGCTGTAAGTGATCAGGCAGAAAAGGTGACTTGATCCTTTTTCCTCCCTGCTCCCTCCCACCTTGACTGTATTTCAAGTATTACTAATTGAGATGGGCTGCTGACATCTGTACCATGGGGAGCATATTATAATTGCGTTAAACTGGGGAGGGTGTATCTCCTTGTCCTTGAAAGAATGGGGAAGAAGCCCATCTTCCACTTGGAGCTCAGCCATGTTGGAAAATGTTTATTAGATGCCTGCCTCAGGTCCCTGGTGGTGGTGGTGGGGAAAACGGGCTCTTAAATATTTTAAATTAAAATAGTGTACGCCTGTTTTTTGGAAATGGCCACTCTGAAATCTGATCGGCGGCCGTTTCATCTTCCCCAATAGATCTGTGCAAAAGCGAGATTCTGGCAGCACCCAAAAACTGCTTAATTATGACTCAGGTGTCCTGAAGCCCACATCACCAGATGCATGAACTGTGTCCCAGAATATTAAGGGCACGGGGGAAACAACTCTATGCAGAGGGGGACATACTTACTGCCTGTGACGTGAGCTATAGTCCTCCGAAGCTGATGTCACGCTGAAGCTGTTAGGCATTAGGATGCTGCTACACTCGTCTCTGACTTAAGCAAATGAAACTCTCCTCTTGGGACCTGCTAGCGCTGCTGCCATTTAAGTCTTCCATAGACCAAGGCAAGGCTGATGAAATGGCTTCCCAAAGACCACAGGTGTGTGGCAGAGGTGTGACCCTGACAAGTGTCCCAGATTCTTTTATGTCTTGACCAGCGACTCTCAAATCTAACGTGGGTGTGAAGCATTAGACCAGGGGGCTCCCCACATTTTGAGGCCATGGGCAACTAGAATTTCTGACACAGGGTGGTCGGTGCAGCCACAAAATGGTTGCCACAGGAGGAGGAACCAACTGCAGAATGTAAGAGTGAGCTTATACGTAACTGAAATAGTAACTCTTAAAAATAGCACAACCAATCAGAAGCCCCAGGTGGCCCTGTCCACTTTCTAAAGACACCTGGCAAGCTCTGGGCAAGCTCTGGGCAAGGTGCCCGGGGGCACCATTTGCTGGCAGGGGCTCATGGGAATTGTAGTCCATGGACATCTGGAGGGCCGCAGTTTGACTACCCCTGCTTTAAATAGATGCATCGCGCATACTGTGCCCTCCCAAGATGGCTAGTTGTTGTTTAAAAAAAAACACCCCCTTTGTGGGATAGTACAAGGCTGAGCAAGGGAGTTTGGTCTCTGACCATGTATCAATCGAGTCACAAGCTTGTCACGGGGTGTCATCTCCTTCATCTAAGCAGGGATGACAACAGAAAAGGAGCATGCCTGTGTAAGTTAAAGATCGCCCTGATTCGCACTGGCCACTTTACTTGGAAAAACAGCCTCTGAGATCACACAGAGGACCTACCCCATCATCTCATCCCAGGACTGCTGCTTCTGGTATTTTTAACAAAAGCAATTTGTCATGTGCAGAACTGACCTCCCCCCAACACATTTTTTTTTGTCCCCAGATTAACTGGAAACGGAAAGAACATAGAAAGTGGACTCCTTGTAGACCTTGATTGGGAGAAAAGGCAGCAGAGAAATATTTAAAACTAGGGCCAAAGCCCACTGTACCTCAGAATACAATGAGCACTAGAATCTCCAGGTGTGGGGGGGAGGAAGGAAGGATGAACGAAGGAAGGAAAAGGTAAAAGAGGAGGCAGTAAGGAAAGAAAGGGGTAATGGAAGGGAAAGGAGGAGGGGGAAGGAAGGAAAAGGCGAAGGAAGGAGTTAAAGGAGGGGGAAGGGAAGCAAGGAAAGGGGATAAAGGAGGGGGAAGGAAGGAAGGAAAGAGTAAAAAGGGAAGGAAAGAAGGGGGAAGGAAGGGAAAGGAGGGGGAGAGGAAAGGGCGGAGATGGCTGGCTTTGTAGCTGCCCCAGGCCCCCCTTCCTGCCACTCCATGGAAGCTGGGCCACTTTGCAATGCCAAGGCCAGGGCTCCCCCCCCCCAGCTGGCTAGCCTCCATGTGGCAGGTCAGTACCCTCTCGGGCTGCGCAGATGGCTAACCATGAGAGTCAGAGGTGGGCTGGGCTCAAGGGCAGTTAGGCGGGAACAAGGGCCCATGTTGCAGGTCCCCCGTGCCCTCTTCCCTGGCTCGCGGTGGCGGCTGCCCCCCACCCGCGGTGAGGCAGCAGTCATGTTTCCGGCCTCAACGCGGAGGAGGCCAGGGCTGGCCCCCTCTCCTTCCCAGGTCCCAGCTGCTGGCTTGGCAACCGCCCTCGCTCCGACCATGGTCCCAAGCCCCCCATCCCTCCCTTCCCGGTCACTCACTGGCTGGCTCACCTCTGGGACATCTTCCACCTGGAAGAAGTTGGAGGGGAATGTGACGAGGGGTGGGGCAGCAGGTTGCTGCTCCTGAAGTCTCGCAGGCTCGCTCATTTATCTTTGCCGTGTATCCAGAGGCCACCTCAGATGCAGCAGGCCCTTCCCAACTCCCAAATGCAGATTTACTTGGCATGGCATCTCCCCCCAGGGCTGACCCAGCATTTGTGGCTGACCTAGGCAAGTTATGCCCTTGGTGCCTTTCAAGGCCAGTATTCCCCCAAGGAAGTGGCCTTCCTACGCACACAGCCGTTGCACATATGGAGGCTACGTCTCAGCCTTTGACAGTTCTTCTCCTTCACTCCATCTGATGTCCCTTAAGATTCTCAGAAACTCATTGTAGAGACCATCGGGACATGTTCTGCTTGATCAGCATTGTGTACACAGTGAAGAAAAAATGCATGCGTTCGGCATGGAAGAGACTGTTTGCAGGGTACCAAAGAGCAGGCTGGCCACCCGAGAGGGCTGGTTACAGCCCACTTTTAGAGGCCGTGCAAATTGCAATGCATTTCTGTGTCCCAGCCCAGTGGTTGGGAGACCCAGCCTTGCAGTGCTTGTTTCTTCTTGGGGAGTGGTCTGTGCTGAAGTTGTGATCTTCCAGGGGGGAGGGGGCTTCCCATGTTTGGTCATGGGAAACACAGTGTGTGGACTGTTAATCCCACAGAAGAGCAGGAGATTGGGCGACGGGGCTGGAATTCAGCCTCTGAAGAACACGTCCGTTTAAGCCGCAGGGGTAGTCAAACGGCGGCCCTCCAGATGTCCATGGACTACAATTCCCATGAGCCCCTGCCAGCAAACGCTGGCAGGGGCTCATGGGAATTGTAGTCCATGGACATCTGGAGGGCCGCCGTTTGACTACCCCCAGCCAGCGAATCCAGGCCTTTTTGTTCACCTCACCTCACCTTCTTTCTTTCTCCCTCCTCTTAGACTTTCACAGCATGGTGCAACTCCCACCTGCGGAAAGCCGGCACACAGATCGAGAATATCGACGAAGACTTCCGCGATGGCCTCAAACTCATGTTGCTGCTGGAGGTCATTTCGGGTGAGCTGCTGTTATCTGCCGCCACCTGCTCTGTGGTCCCTCCTCCCTGATGTTCTCCCCAACACAAGCCTTTTGTCCTTCCGCCATGAACGCCGGGAGGCGCGGAGCAGCCCAACTGCGACATGCTGCAACGGCAGGATACATTGGTGGCCTCTGGGCAGCCAGCTTCTCCCTGCAGTTGAGACAGTTCCCCATTTTCTCCAGTCCTGTACTCAGAATTAGCCTGCTAATGTGCACAGTTATCCCTCAGAGAGCTTGGCCTGTGAGGCTGTGAGGGTCCAGCCGACTGGGAGGAGCCGGTCACAGGGCTTGTGCCAAACCTGTTGTTTTAGGGTTGTGTGGGGTTTAAGCTTTTGCTGATGGACTCAGAAATGGGCTCTGTACTGTTTGTCAACATCCCTGTTTGGAGAAAGAAGGCGGCTACAAATCTTCTTTCTTTTCTGTCTCCCCTCTTCCCCCCCCCCCCCCCACAAAGAAAAGCTGGGGTAACAGTATATCAAGGGTGGCCAAACTGTGGCTCTCCAGATGTCCATGGACTACAGTTACCATGAGCTTCATGGGAATTGTAGTCTGTGGACATCTGGAGAGCCACAGTTTAGCTAGTCCTGCAGTAGATTTTCTCTTCCATGTTTTTTTCTAGTGTGGCACCCCCCCCTCCCCCCAGTTTGTCTTTCGAAACCTATTGAGTGCCTTATTTGAAGTCTGTCTCCAAGCTAGCTAACTTTCGTCTCTCTTCTCCCTCTTCCCCCCCAAAAAAACCTGGCCTCTTTCAGGGGAGCGATTACCAAAACCAGAGAGAGGGAAGATGAGGGTGCACAAGATCAACAACGTGAACAAGGCTCTCGATTTCATCGCCAGCAAAGGAGTCAAACTAGTTTCCATAGGAGCTGAAGGTAAGCTGGTGGCAGGGGATAGGGGTAGAGCGGGAGGAGGCCCTCTTGATCTGTCCAACTCCGTGTCGCCCGCTCGGTCTCTCTGCAGGATCTTGGGCTGTTGAATTTTGAACCAGAGGCACTTGAGACCAAATCCTTTGAGCATGCTCAGTTTGCACTTTGCCACAAATGTGATGGCTTCTCCCCCACTCTCATCTCCAGAAGCTCTTTCCTAGTCATCTGTCCCCTCTGAGTTTCTCTTCTCCCGGACGGAACCCTGGGACTTTCTTGGCCTCTGTGCCGCAGTCTTTGCTAGAATGCAGGGAGATCTCTGGGTTTGAAAGAAGAGCCAGGCATAGTAAGTGCAAGAGAAGTCGCATTATGTGACAGGGAATTGGAATTCATGCAGCTGTTGACTCAGGCAGCTTGGCAACTTTTGGGAGGGGCTCAGAGGGGGGACTTGACGTGGTAGATCAGGGCATGGCTCTGTAACTGACTGCATTTGGCTGGGTGAATGTATTTGAGAGCTGATGCCAATGTACTTTGTAGTCCTGAGTTTGAATTTCTCACTCAGCTGTGAAGTTTGCTTTGGAAAATCACCTCCTTCAGGCCCCAGCCTAGCTCAAGGACATTTGGACAAGATGGCTGCAAAAATCACCCAAATCCCCTGTAGGAACACTGTCACGAAAGTTAAGGTCCCCCATGTGATGGACACATCTCATGCTGAAATGACTGAGTGGGCTGACCAGAGTTCCAATATGCTTCCGAATAGACTCCAGATTGCTTAGAGTGTAGGAAGAAGAGCAGAATGGCAGGAGCAGAATTCAGCTTTCTGAATGCATCTCGAGGGGACAATTTTGGTTTGGTGGGAGCAGCATCTTGTCATCAGGATCTATGAAACGGGACGTGGGTCTAATTGGATATCTGTCTTAATTTCATTTTTTCAGTTTCTTTCCCTCATGATCTTGAAGGAGACCCCCGAGAGTATATGTGAGCAACCCCTCCTGAAATCTTGGAAACCAGAAGACCTTCAGAATAGAAATCCCGGGGGGGTTGGGGTTGGGGAGAGAAATGTCCATCAGCCTTGCCCCCTCCCTCAAGTAACACCAGAATAAATTGTGCAAAATGAGGGGAGGGGGAGAAGGGTACATGAACCAAGATTTTTATCCCCCTCTTCCAAATGGCTCAGAGTGGCATGTGGTACACGAAAGACCAAATAGTTGAGCAGACTTACTGTATGGAACAGGGGTGGCGAAACAGTAGCTCTGCAGATGCCCATGGATTACAGTTCCCATGAGCCCCTGTCAGCATCACTGCCACAGGTTTTGGAATCTGAATTGTCCCCATGCATCTTTCTAATTGTGTCTGAGGCTGTGCAGCTGCCAAGTGGGCTTCACACGAGGTGTCAGCAGAGTCTGGAATTGCCGTCTTGGAGCTCAACTTGCATCCAGACCTTCAGAAAGACATGAATAAGATTGCTCCTTCTTCTCCTCCATCCTATCCCCTCTCTCTCTTTTCCCGGCATCTGCAGGAAGCCAGATCCGCAAGAGGTAGTTTTAAAAGCCGTTTGGGAGCCGGAGAGGAAGCGAAAGGCAAACACAACTGTCTGTGATGGCTGGCCAAAGGAATAGTCCTTTCCTCCAGGGCTGGTCAGCTGCTGGGTGTTTTGGAGTAAATTGGATCAAACTTGCCAGCCAAACATTCTTCCTGGCCACTGTGACTGATCCTGCTTTGAGCCTGGCCAGAGCTGCAGTAAACTTATTGCAGGATTTATTTTTAAAGGCGCAAATGTTCCCATCCTCCCCAATCAGAGTTTGTTCCCCCTCCCTCTGCGCTGTTATTCCTTACTAGTTGGTTGCTGTTTCTCCACCTGCTGTGTGGATTTGATTTTTACTGGGGTTGGAGAAAATCCCCCCCCCCCCCGGGTAAGCTGTAAGAGTCATGGAAGGTAGAGCCTTGCTGATCTCTTCCCTTCGCACATACATAGAATTTAATGGCTGAATTTGAGACTGGGCATGGATTTAAAATAGGAGAATTAGCTACAGGCCCTCTGCCAAAGTATCGGGTAGGTGCTTGTTCTGATTCAGGGAAAGAATATAAGAGAAGCCATGTTGGATCAGGCCATTGCCTTGTCCAGTCCAACACTCCATGTCACTGTGTGGTCAAAACCCAGGTGTCCGCAGGAGGTCGTCCAGTGGGGCCAGAACTCCAGAAGCCCTCCCACTGTTGCCCCCCCCCTCCAAGCTCCAAGAAGACAGAGCATCGCTGCCCCAGAGAGAGTGTTCCATCTATACCTTGGGGCTAATTGCTATTGATGTATCTCTGCTCCAGATGATTCTCAAGTCCCCTCTTGAAGTTTGTTGCCGCCACCACGAGTGCTTCTCTTGTGAGAAAATGAGAAGGCGTTTCTCTGCCCTCTGTATCCCAGGCATAATTCTGTAAACCTCAGTCGTCATTTCTCCAAGCTAGTGAGCCCTAGCCACTTTTAACCTTTCTTCGCAGGGAAAGTGCTCCATCTCCTGGTCTCCTGCCCCCCTCCCAGCCCTGCTTTCTCTTCCCTTCTGACTCCTGGACCAGCTCCCTCTTTGACCCCAGCCCAAGCACCCAGCTGCCTCTTTTCTCAGGGTGACCAGTGACCCCCAGCCTCCCTCTATTCAGCAGAACATCAGAGAAAGCACGGGGAAGGCTGCCACTTCCGTGCCTTCCTTGTGAGCTTCGTAAAGGCAGTTGGCTGGCTGAATTCCTTTGTGGAGTTGGTTCAGTGTTACTGACACCTCCCATTAGCGGAAATGTCTTCTCTTATAACAGCCTTTTTCAACCTTTTGATCATGGAGGAGCCCCTGAAATAATTTATCAGACTTTGAGGAGCCCAGTTAACAAGGACCAGGTATTGGTCGGTGGGAAAACCTGAGAGCCAACACTGACCTTGACGGTCTGACTCAACGGCCCCAGGGGCCCAGCATCAGGCAACCGCTCCTGCCTCTTGGGACCTAACCTGGGAAAGTGAGTTGCCCTCGGTAGCTCTGAGCCTGTTCTGACAGACACCCTGTCAGTTCATCAGGCGTGGCATCTCGGGTTACAGGAGAGTTTGCCAAATAGGTTGCCATTGTACTTTCCCCACCCCACCCCACCCCACCCCAGTAGTGCCTTCAGTTGCCTCTGCTCTGCACCTCCCTCCACTGCACCTCCCTTCCTCGCTTCCAAATGGTCACGTTTGTCCAAGTTGCGCCGGCCAGAGCCTTCACCCAAGTTGCTTCTTGTTAAATCCTCCCAGTAGCTGAGCCGGCTCCCCGCCCAAATCTGGCAAGGACAGGCGTGCGCAATCTGGTGGGAGGATTGACAGCTGCACTCAGGCTTCCCAGTGGTTCAGACGGGCTCCGTTCTCGAAAAGAACGGGGAGGAAATCAGAATTCATGCCTGGGCCGTTGTAAATTCCAAACTGCTGAAAGCTGTAACTGGCACAAGTGAACATAATGCGCAGAACAAGGCATGCATGATACTACAACTGCAGAATTCGGGCTGCTTTTGCAACTAAGGCAGAGGAGCTCTTCCCTCATGGCTCACCTTAAGCAATCAGTGAGTAATTAACGTGGAATTCCCTGCTGAAGGAAATGGTGGTGGCTACCAGCACAAGCAGCTTCAAGAGGGAGTTGGATGCCCATGGGGAGCAGAGGCATCAGTGGCTCTTGGCCCCAAGGGATAGATGGAGCAAATGTCTGGGGCAGGGATGTTCTGTGTTCTTGGTGCTTGGGGGGCAACACTGGGAGTTCTGGAGTTCTGCACCCACTGATGGCCCCTGAGCTTTGGCCACTGCGTGACACAGAGCATTGGACTGGGTGAGCCACTGACCTGATCCAACATGGCTGCTCTCACGTTCTTTACCCTCTACATAAGATTTCAACAAGAATTGCCCATTAGCTCTAAAACGTCTCTTCATGGTCATAAGGTCTTGAAACTTGCTTTTCTTTAAAAAGGAAAGAAAGAAGGTACAAATTGAGCAATGGATCCTGTTCCCTTAAGGACTGTGACAGGCACACACAGTCCTTCCTGAGATCTCCGGGGCCTTGTGAGAACAAAAGAGTTGTCTTGGCGGATGGGAGCGTTTTGCTCCTTGCAAGCAGCCCATCAGAGGCTGCTAAAATCTGGGGCGGTGGCAGAGGAGGAGGAGGTGGGATTGCCTGCCCATGAACAGCATAAGGCCTGCCTGTACTTGCCTCTGTTAAACGGCAGTAGTTGGCTCCTGTAAGCTGTTCTCCCTTTGTTTCCCCCAGAGACAGGAAGCTCTGCTCCAGGGCTCTCTCTCCACAGGCGCTTGTGGAGGAGCGACTTTCAGAGTTTTATGCCGTTGTGTGTTTTCCAGTGGACAGGTTGAGAGGGCAAGCAGTGAGCAGACAATTAAAGAAGGTGTCGGCGGAATCTGTGACCTAAGGGAAAGGGCTTTCTCTCCCTGGGCGCTTCCTAGTGTCCTTCCCTAATTCAGCAGCTTTGCCCGACCCCTTTTCTCACAGGCCATGTAATTCTGCAGCTGCCTGTTGTGCAGGAGTGGAAAGTGCCCCCTTAAAGCCTGCTCACGAGCCCAAAGTCCTTGTCGCCCAAGGAGGCTGCCGGTGGCGTCTCTGCATGATTCACTGTGCCAGCTTCATTCCAGTCAGTGTCACCTGACGCACCTCTCGGCGATTGTAATTTAACTTGGATACTTCCCGTGCAAAGATGGAACACGTAGATTCCTGAGAGAGGTCTGTTTCTGGTGTTTCTCTGTATGAGTTGATGTTCTGGGTGCGCCTCTTTTCCCATCAAGATGCACCCAGATCAGTTGATGACGCAGAATGCTAAGTGGGCCAGTAATTCTGACACAAAGTAAGTGATCCCAGTGGCAACAGCAAAACAGGTCTCCTGTTTCTGTTTTATTTTTTCAAAGCACACTGCGGTTACCAGGAGTTTCGGGAGCACCACTAGCTGTGGCAGAATGGTTCCCCAGCACACACGCCCCCACCTACCTACACACACACATTGTTAACATTCTCCTCCTCTTTCATTTTCAGAGATCGTTGACGGCAATGCCAAGATGACCCTGGGTATGATCTGGACCATCATCCTCCGATTCGCTATTCAGGACATCTCGGTGGAAGGTAGGCACCAGACCTGGGGCATGGTGTTGGTTTCCCTTCATGCTTATCACAACATCACAACAGCTGTACAGATGCTGTGCTTTTGGTACGATGGAGAGGAAGATAAAAAACCCTAAACTAGCATCCCCATTCTCCCTCACATACCCAGCAGGCCTCCTGCCAACTTTCCCCTATGCCCCGAAATGGCCTGCCGCAGCCTCTGCTAGGCTCGGTGGGCTTTTTTGGGGCAGGGAGCTCCTTCCCCCCACCTCCAGGCCTACCAACCTCCTCTCCCAGCAGTGGTCAGGGGCAGACTGGCACCGATTGCGTCAGACTGCCCCTTGCTGGGTTCATTGGGGGCTGGGCTGCCCTCTGTTTCCAGTCCAATCAGGACTGTGCACACTGATTAGCCTGTGGACTGGAAACAGAGGCTGGACCGGCTCCGCCAAGGAGGCCACTGCTGAAATATTATAAGAGCAGCTAAGTTTAAAGATATGTTCAGCTCTCTTTGCCGGCCTTTATATTTGGAACCATAGATCCTAAGCTTGCTGCTGTCTTGTTCTGCTGTTAAGGACAGGCCAGTGGGCCTTGGGGAGGGGTTGCCATATAAACGTAGAGTTGGAAGGGGCCATACAGACCATCTAGTCGAAACACATACACATGCTCAATGCAGGATGAGCTTAAAGCATCCCCAAGAAGTATGTGCCCAGCCGCTGTTTGAAGGCAGGAGATCACCACCTCCTGAGGCAGCTGATTTCGCTGCTGAACTAGTTTTACTGTAAAAAAATAATTGTGAATGAATCCAACCCGAATCTTTCCACCAGTAATTTAAACCCATTATCGTGAGTGCTGTCTCCCGCTGCCAACAAGAACAGCTCCCTGCCCTCCTCTAAGAGATAGCGTTTCTCATACTTGAGTCTCTTGCAAGCCCCTTTGTAAAGTAAGGACAAAGACCTACTTTGCACAAGACGATTCCTGGCCCTGGTGAACCCCATAATATATAAGAAACTCAAGGCGAAGTGTGTTTCTTGTCAGAATGCTCCCACCATGAACCCTGCATGAATCCACCAGGGTTTCTTGTCTAGACTTGGACTGGGTCCGTTTTGTGCCTTTTCGGCCTCCACTTCCACTTAAGCTCCACATGAGGAAAGCCTGCTCTTGAATATAGCTTTGTAACTTCCTTTTCACCCCCCGCGCGCAGAGACCTCGGCCAAAGAAGGCCTGTTGCTTTGGTGCCAACGGAAGACGGCTCCCTACAAGAACGTCAACGTGCAGAACTTCCACATCAGGTAAAATGGAACCAAGCCCCACCTTGACGGAAGCTCCCCCACCCCCGTCTTCACTCCTTCACCTTCCCAAAATGCTTGAGTGTATCGAAGGCCGCAGGAATTGCTTCCTGATAGCGATCTTCTGTTAAGGCTTTGGATGAGCGGGCCCCTAGTCTCTTCTCCGTGAGCCAGAGGCCCTGAACAAAGTTGCTTGCTGGAGGTCAGGTCATGCTAGGAAGCCCATTACCATGGTCAGTGATGCAGGGCAGACAGTGTCCCAGGGTGGTGGAATGGTTAAGCACAGCAGCCTCTAATCTGGGGAACTGGGTTTGATTCTCCACTCCTTCACAGGCAGCCAGCTGGGTGACCTAGTCACAGTTGTCTTAAGGCAGTCCTCACAGAACAGTTCTGTTAGAGCTCTCTCAGCCCCATCTACCTCCCACAGTGTCTGTTGCGGGGAGAGAGAGGGAAAGGTGTTTGTCAGCCACCTTGCGACTCCTTTAGGTCGTGAAAAGTGGGGTATAAAACCCAACCTTTCTTTTTCTGATACTGAATTTTTCTGTGGGGAAACTTTCCACTCTACGCATGTAAATTTAGTCTGTTTATCTAAAGCAGGGGTGGCCAAACTGTGGCTCTCCAGATGTCTGTGGACTACAGTTCCCATGAGCGCCTGCTATGCCAGTAGGGGACCATGGGAATTGTAGTCCATGGGTATCTGGAGAGCCACAGTTTGGCCACCCCTGATCTGTAGCCATCAGCACTCCTGCATTGCAGATCAGTCGTGTTAGATGGGTGACGTGAGGGATATCCTTGGGAAGGGACCAGCAATGCCCTGGGAGGAATGTCTCACAGTTGTATGGAGCAAGTGACATATGGAGAGGGGATAGCCCAGGGGTAGTCAAACTGCGGCCCTCCAGATGTCCATGGACTACAATTCCCAGAAGCCCCTGCCAGCGAATGCTGGCAGGGGCTCCTGGGAATTGTAATCCATGGACATCTGGAGGGCCGCAGTTTGACTACCCCTGTGATAGCCTTTGATCTCTCTACCAGCAACACTTTGGTTTCTCTTTGTAAAGCATACTGAAAACTAGGGGATTCATTGGCTGTTTCGACAAAGGATTATCATTGGCTGTATCTGGTTGTGACACAGATGTAACAGAACTGATTTTTGCTATACATTCCCTGCCATGTAAGAAGATCATAGTCTGACGAAGGGTGCTTGCCCTCGAAAGCTCACGCCTTGAATAAATCTTTGTTGGTCTTAAAGGTGCTCCTGGACTCTGATTTTATGAGGGATATGAAGTAGTCATCAGATTGCATGAGCCAGGGTAGGCCAGGTTATGCTATTCTCATCAGATCTTGGAAGCTAATTGGGGGTCAGCCCCAGTCAGTAGTGCCAGCTTGGTGTAGTGGTTAGGAGTACGGACTTCTAATCTGGCAAGCTGGGTTGATGCCTCACTCTTCCACGTGCAACCACCTTGGACTAGTCTCAGCTCAGATAAAGTTGTTCTGACTGAGCAGTAATATCAGGGCTCCCTCAGCCTCACCCACCCCACAGGGTGTCTGTTGTGGGGAGAGGAAGGGGAAGGCAATTGTAAGCTGATTTGAGCCTCCTTCGGGTAGATAAAAGCGGCATCTAAGAACCAACTCTTCTTCTATTTGGAAAGGAGACTACCGAGAAAGAGTGGTCTATGACATGGGGGCAGCCAGTAGCAATCCACCTCCAGACATCTTTTGCCTTGGAAACCCCCTGATGATGTTGCCATAAGTCAGCTTTGCATTGGTGGGGAAAGAAAAGAGAAGAGATTACATGGCAGGGAACTGGGACGTGGTTGGCGGGGTCATTTGAGAATTGCGCTCCTGGCCTGGAGAAATTATGCTTGAGCCCATGACAGTGGGCAGTCTGATTTTGCAGAATGTGGGTGTCCAGTCAACATTTGACAGTCGTCCTCCCCCCCAAAATGCGCAAGTATATGAAGTTGACTCATGGTTTATTGAAGCGCAGCTTTAGCATCCGACTCTCTGCAGTAGCCGAAAAAATAACTGCACTGTACTTCTGTCCACAGCTGGAAAGACGGCCTTGCTTTTAATGCCTTGATCCACAGACATAGACCCGAACTGATCGAATACGACAAACTCAGGAAGGTACGTCAATGACAATGGCGACTGCTGTCTCACCATGTGGTTTTGCATGGTCTCCCCCCCCCCCCCCCGTCCAGCAGAGGCCTGCTCAGTTAGACCAGTGGCGATCTGGTCCAGCTTCCTGCCACACACAGTGGCCAACCAATTCCTCTGGAGGGCCAACAACAGGCAAAGAGGCTGAAGCCTTTGGAAGAACAGAAGAGTCCAGCTGGATTAGACCCTCTGGTCCCGCCCCGTTTCACGCTGTGGTCAACCAGTTCCTCTGAGCAGTGGTCCCCAACCTTTTTATCACCGGGGACCACTCAACGCTTGACAAATTTTACTGAGGCCCGGTGGGGGGGGGGGTAGTTTACTCCTCTACTCTCAACCACTGCCCTAACGCTCTCTGATCGCTATGTTTAAACATCCCTTCAAAATAAGATACAGACACGCCACAACAATGAGCATAAGGAACATTTTATTTTCATGGAAATTTTAACTCATGACAATGACAAATCAATGGGAACCCAGAGCTTGTTTCTCTGCAACGAGATAGTCCCACCTGGGAGTGATGGGAGACAATGACATCCAAAGTGTGTTGTAAAGCAGTGGTCCCCAACCTGCGGGCCGCAGCCCGGTGCCAGGCCGCGGCTCCCTCTCCCCGCCCCCGCCCCCCGCAGTAAAAAAGCTTCTTACTGCGGGAGGGCGGGGAGAGGGAATCAGGGCCGTGCCGTGCCCGTGCGGGCCACGCCCACGCATTGTGCATGCGCATGGCGCATTCACGCATGCGCAATGCGCGGCCGCGGCTCGATGCCCTGCCGATCCCCAGCCTCGGAAAGGTTGGGGACCACTGTTGTAAAGGGCCGGGGGGGGGAAGGGAGAAGGCATTGATAGACCTCTCCTCCATGACTCTATCTACTCCCCTTCAGTACAGGGTGGTTTGCCATTCCCTTCCCCAGTCATTTCTGTTTTACCCCCCAGCAAGCTGGGTACTCATTTTACCGACCTCGGAAGGATGGAAGGCCGAATCAACCTTGAGTCTGCTGCTGGGATCGAACCCCCAGCCACATGGTCAGAGCTTCAGACAGCATGTCGGCTGCCTTACCACCCTGCGCCACAAGAGGCACATTACCTGGGATCTAATCCTGCTCTGGCCGTCATTGGTGTCCTGGACTGAGTCATGGACCTTAAACCTAAGTTCCTCCCTCGATAAGATGAGCATAACATTGTGGCCGGCTTCAGGACAGAGAGTGTTAAGCGTATACTGAAAAATCCGGGGAGTGTAGCCTGTGTGCGGGATTTCGAGCGTTCGAATACAGAGGCGCTTTCTGTGGCAGAAAGCATTTTCCGAATGCACGATGCCCTTCCAAGAGTTTTGCATCAGGGAAGGCTGCTTTCACAGGAAGAAATTGCCTCAGTTTGCTGCAGGATTGCAGGAGCTGACTCACAGTAATGGAGATCTATCTGAAAAATTCCATTTTGAGAATGGCTGTTTCCAAAAATCACAGCTGCAGCCTCAGGAGCTCCATGTGGCCAAGAGGACATGTAAATTCTGGGGACACCATTTTAGCCTTCTTTCACTTGCCACCGTGAAATGTGGGTGTTTCCCATCCTCCTGAAGGTGGGACACCCACAGGGAAAGGCTTTAAGTATTTCCGTGGCTATGCAGAGCCATGGCATGCAGCTGTTATTTTCAGGGCTGAATACTGAAATGGGGTAGAAATGAAATGCTGACTTCAGCTCTTCCCAAGATCTGGGTTTGGTGGGTCAGAATTGCCAACTGCTGTGCCGGGTGCCTTCTTTAATGTCAAATTCCCTTCCCCCAGGATGATCCAGTCACAAATTTGAACAATGCCTTTGAGGTTGCAGAGAAATACCTCGACATTCCCAAAATGTTGGATGCAGAAGGTAAGCTTGGCGCTTCTCTGTGTTTTCGTGGTCTCAGGGCGCCAAGAGAACATTCCTTCCTTTCTGCTGCATTGCATTTGAGCTGTAATGTAGCACGTTCCATCAATAACTTGGCTTTGAAGAACCATTTATACTTTTTACCATCAGTGGGGATTGAGGTTGCACACGCCAAAAACACTGAACCAGGGTAATCGAAACTGCATTTAGCCAGTGATCCCCTGCAAGTATGGACTCCTCTTCAGGCAGACAATTTGCAGGTCCTCTGCCCCAGCCCTCCTCGGAGGGGGGGAGGAGGTGGTAGAGTCCTGCTAAGTGGGACATACCATTTCAACCTTCAGGTGAGGGATCGCATTTTTAATGTCCCCTCTGCAGTTTTTTTTTTTTTTAAGAGAAAACTCTTAACATTGGGGAGAAGTGTATTGGCAGATCTCCATTTCTTCCTGAAGCGTTCTGCTTCCAGGGAAATTGCTCCTTCTGCTTTAAAAAAGAAGTGATCCTACCAAGCACACTCTGAAGTCCTACAGAGTCCATTCTTACTCAGGTGTGCTGTTGGCTTGTTTTTCTATGGGCCAAAATGGGCCACTGGTAAATATTTGTCAGTTGTCTTCTTTTCTGAGAACAAGGAACAACCAGCAGTGAGAATTCCATGGCTTAAAAACAGCAAGTCCAGAGTTTGGCCTGCGTTCGGCCAGTATTCAGTTAGTCCTGGATATGGAGAACAGCAGACTCTGGGCTGGATCCTATTGATCCATTTGGTTAGTGAAAATGCTGCCCCACGGTGGAGTTGGGAACTAGCAGGATGGATGGGCATAATCCTCTAGCGTTTATGCACTGGAGGTTTCATGCTGGGCTGCAGGCTGGAGTTTTAGTCATGGCAGGTTGCCTCACCTATTCCTGCACCCACATGGAGGAGCATTTGGCCCGGTGCACTTCATCCGGCCCCGATTTGTGCTCCTGCACAGGAGCTGGGGCAGTGAAGTTCCCAGTGCATAAACGGTCCAGCAGCCTCTCTCGCACTGGCAGCCATTACAGTCTGAGGCTTTCTCTGCTGTGGCTTGCTTAGCATCATGGTGTATCTGAAGCCAAGTTTCCAGAGTTTCGGGTGAGCCGCAGTTCTCCGTTATGAGGATTCGGAGGAGGGAAACTCCAGAAGGAATTCTTTCAGCCTTTATATTATATTATGATTGCTGGGAAGGATCCAAGAGAAGAATCAACCCACTCCCTCCCAAATGATGCTATGGAAACAGCCACACGCCTTGGTTTGCTGTGTCAGCAAACAAGGTAGCATGCCCCTGTATTTATAGGCTTCTTACTTCCACCTCTGAAGGCGGAAGAAGGGCATAATAAACAGTCCACAAAAGCCAACCCAAAGTGACCGTATTCCAGCAGGCATTTATAGCGGCATTAGAAGGCCAAAGCCTCCTGTTGGGATGCTCAGAAAAAAAGGCAGGTGTCATTAGATGCCGCAGCATGGGGAGAACTCAAGGCCCATGTTAGTTGAAGAAGCTGCCCTGGAGTGTGGCATTCAGGGCTTGGGATCACTAGCTTAACCTCTCCCAGCAGCCAATTCCGCTTGGTTAGAATGTGTGGCTTGTTCTCGTGTATGTTAACATGTTCCAGATGGACTCTCTTTCCCCACAGGAGGACTTCTGAGCAGGGGGCCCCTTCACAATTTCTCCCCTCCCCGTGTCCTAAATGCTTATTGTTCGCTTTTCAGACATTGTGAACACAGCTCGTCCCGATGAAAAGGCTATTATGACCTATGTCTCCAGTTTCTACCATGCCTTCTCTGGCGCACAGAAGGTACCAGAAGCAGCTGAGCCTATGCCATCACAGCGTGTTCTTTTCATGCTCCTGAACTCTCTCTTGCAGGGGACAGCAACCGCTAGGAAAAAGGGCACCCAAATCTCAGCTAGATCAGGGTGTTGCTAAAGAGCATATGCCATCCAGGACCCAATGCACGTATCCCTCTGGGCAAAATTATTTTGAGGGCTCTGAGTGATGCTTAAAGAGTGTGTCTAGTATGCCTCTGTATTTCCAGTAGAGTGACCAGTGTGCCTCTGGATTTCATGTAGCATAATGACCCAGTGATTGTCCTTCCTTTTTTGGACAATGGATTAAGAGGTTAAATTCACATCTGTCAAACTGACTGAACAATTTACACTGGTGTCCCCTCCTGCTTTTAATTTGCATTGCTGGAGAAAGTTTGGGAGATTAGTTTTGAGCATGGGGGGAAGCCACAGGCCGTTCCTTTTAGGGTGAAACCCAAGGGCGTCAGAAGGCCTGTCGTTCTGTCCTCAGCCCTCCCACTGAGTCTCCTGCATATCGATTAACCTTCCTATTAGCAAAAGTTTTTTTTTCCTTTTGCCTTTTTTGTGGCTCGTGGCACATTAAAGTTGGGGCAGACCTTTGAGAAAGAGATCGAGAGATTTGCCTGGGCTTATGAGGATCATGGCTCTCTCATTCCAGCTGAGATTTGGGTCCCTGTCCAGAGTAAAAATAAATAAATAAAGCCATGTCGTTGCCTTTCCCCTCTGCTGCATGCCGGAGCAGGGTCTGGAGGGATCTTGCGTTTGCGCTCTTGACTTGGCCTCTTTCTTCTCTCCCTCCCTCTCTTTCATTCTTTCTGCACAGATATTGTAGGCACGCTGAGGCCCGATGAGAAAGCCATCATGACCTACGTCTCCTGCTTCTATCACGCTTTCTCTGGGGCTCAGAAGGTGAGCTTTGGCTGTGGGCTGAGGGGCTGCTGCTTTTGCGGGTGCATTGTTCAGGTGCCTGACTAACCAAAGCTACCGCTAACGTGTTTCCTGCGCTATTCCGGGGACACAGTTGAGGTTGGGTGTGGAAAGAATTGCCCGGAATGGCCAGAGATGCCAACCAGGGAGCTAGCACACTAATGTCATAACCATTCATCGCTGGCCACATCTCTCTAGAAGAGGAGTGCGCGACCATGTTACAGTTTTTGGAAATAAGAACCAATAATGCGCCCCACTCTTTGGTAGCAGCATGGTATGGGACAGGGGTGGCCACACCGTGGCTTTCCAGATATCCATGGCTGACAGCATGATGCTGGCATGGGGGTCATGGGATTGTAGTCCTTGGATAACTGGAGAGCCACAGTTTGCCCACCCCTGGCATAGAAGCTAAAGTGTCAGAGTCAGATTGGCAGTCCACCCTGGAAGCTCACCTGTTAGACCTGCTACACGTTCTCAGCTCAGTCTCCCTCACTGGGTTGTTGTGAGGGTAGAATGGAGGAGAGGAGAACAATGGCAGCTTATTTGGAGAGAAAGACAAGATACATCAATCAAGTAAATAATAAATGGCATGCTCAAAGTCCAAGTGATTTCCCAGAAAAGAATAATTAAACATTCAATGTCGGCTGCATTGTGAATTGGGGAGAATGGTCTGCCCTTGCTGAGGCTTGTGGGATTTCTCTGGGTGGGCAGGTTTCACAATCCTTATGAAACCGGCACCTCCATGGTCTTCTCAGTGAACGATCCGTGTGGTGCTTGCAACCCAGGAGGGTTGCAAGGCTTAAAATGGCGGAGAGGGGAGTCACATGCCCCACCTTGAGTTCCTTGGATAGGGTAGGGGGATAAAATGAGCGCTCAAGGAGCAAAAACCTATCTTTGCTGCTCGCTTTCACCAGACTCTGGATAAATGCCGGGGCCTGTGTCAAATCCACTGAGAAACTTTGCTGTATTCTTTCATGCTCTCCTAAAATTCCCCAAATACATTTGATTAGCCAATTCTACTTCATAGAATTCATAGAATAATAGACTTGGAAGGGACCTCAGGGGTCATCTAGTCCAACCCCCTGCACTATGCAGGACACTCACAACCCCATTGCTCATCTACTGTCCCCTGCCACCCCCTTGAGCCTTCACAGAATCAGCCTCTCTGTCAGATGGCTATCTAGCCTCTGTTTAAAATTTCCAAAGATGGAGAACCCACCACCTCCCGAGGAAGCTTCATTTCCTTTCTCCCCAGTAAGGACCCAGAGTAACTCATGCACGTCTCCTCTCTGAGTGCAGAACTTTATAGTCTGCCTACCCCCCAGTGGGAACCGAGGGAGGCTTGCCTCCTTCTCCTCTCCTCCATTTTAGTAGCATCACAATAATCCTGGGAGGGATGGGGAGGGGAGGCCAGGGGTGTGGGACCGGCTCAGGGTCACCCTAGGAGCTTCCATGGCAGAGCAGGGATTTGAACTCAGGTCTCCTTTCATCAGTTCTCGCTGCACCCCTCCAGCTATGAAATCGTCCACCTAAAACAGTTGGGGCTAGTGACTTGGTTGCACACTCACCTCCCTGCAGAATAAGCCCTTCCTAGTCCCAGGCAGGGCCTGTCCTGGGTCTCCAAACATACCAGGAGGGAGTGGGTGGAAGGGGCTCCGGACGGAGCTCCCTTTTGAGCCGCTGGGAGGATGAGAAACTGGCTCTGGGGCTTAGTCCTGAAGGCAGGGGAGCTTAACGGAATGCCCAAAGGTTGTTGCCACCTAGCACCATGCAGGTTGTAGAATTGGGTTGTTTTTGCACAGCCCGTTACGGGTTGCACCCAGAGGACTTCTTACCCGATTCCCCCTTTGGGTCTCCAGCATACCTGTTGAAGTCTCCCTGTAAGTGTGCATTGCGGTTGCTCAGCCAGGGCCCACACAGGTCCCGCCACCCCCAGTTTAGCCAGCACACCTGGCCTTGTTGGATCCAGCCGAAGAGCACAGCTCTTCATCTCGTGTGCCGATCGGCCTCCTTCCCCTGGCTCTCCCTTTCCTGCCTTTCAGCATCCCGCTTAATTCATTCAAGATCCCCCCCACCCCCCAGTTGACCCCCTGCTTGACTTCTCTCGCCAGCATCCCCTCAGCTTGTGTGCTGGGGTGGGTGGGGGCCCCATTTCTCTTGCACCCCCCCTACTTTGCTTTTCCTACCCTCTCCAACCGCAAAACTCATCTCATGGGTAACCTTTGGTAAGAGCCAATCTCCTATCCCTGTCCACACTAAAACTGATTTCAGATTGCTTTGGAGAGGAGGCTTTGTAAGGGGGGGGGGTTGACTACCATGTGCAGGATCACACTCCTTGTTCTCAGCTAATCCGGAATGACACAGGACTCTTAGTTGTGTATAAATCCTTTGCCAACTTGGTGTTGTGGTTAAGAGCAGTGGCCTCAGATCTGAAGAATCGAGTTTGATACCCCACTCCTCCTCCATGTGCAGCCAGCTGGGTGACCTAGTCACAGAAGCTGAAAGAGCTTCATGTGTGCGAAGGAGAGAGAGGAATTGGCTGTGTGTGTCCATTCCCTCGAGCAGCACCGAATGGGTTCGCTCTGCCACCAAGCTGTCGCAGTATGCTTCCCATTAGAGCCCGGCGTTAATTTATTGGCTCCCAACCGTGTAAATTCTTTACAGGCAGGAAAGGGAGCCGCTGCCGCTGTCCCGGCCAATGATTTCTCTGCCTGTGCTCTAAATGCAGGCTCTGTTCCCCACCCCCTCTAAAGTCTGAACTGGCTTGCACCCGCACGATTGCTTTGCCAGTCCTTCCCTTTAATTTCCTCTTGTGCCCGTTTCCAGACCTTGGGGGCTGAGCTGGCTCATCTCCTCCATCCACTGGGGTTTATCAGCCCCCTCTCTGTGGCCGCTGCCACAGCTTCCAGCATGCCTCTGCTGTGCGTCTACGCTCCCAGATTTGGGGCAGGAATGGCACGTGTTGTTTTTTTAACTTGTCTGTGTAAGCATGGCCAGTTGGCAGCCTGAAAGCTGAGTCGTAGATGGTTCCCATGTTTTCATTCGCATTAACTCACCTGCACTTTGCTAAACTGTCATTAGACCCCCATTGTGTTTGTGTGTTTCAAAGCAATAAGGTGTTTTTGACTACCAGTTAGTGTCAAGGTATACTGCTCAGTGGTTGCTTACAGTAGAGGGCCGTGACTTTAGGAAGAAGGGAAGTGTCGTTGGGGTCTTTCAGGCCCCGGCTGCCTTAATTATTCTACCTGCTTATGCAGATGGTTTTCTTAATGAACGGTTAGCACAGGTGTAGTCAAACTGCGGCCCTCCAGATGTCCATGGACTACAATTCCCAGGAGCCCCCTGCCAGCGTTCGCTGGCAGGGGGCTCCTGGGAATTGTAGTCCATGGACATCTGGAGGGCCGCAGTTTTGACTACCCCTGGGTTAGCACCTTAGCACAGGGGTCCCCAGCTTGTTTGAGCCTGCGGGCATGAATTCCAACACAGCACAGTGGGCACAGTGACAAAATGGTTGCCGCAATATGGGCACCACAGAAGGCAGAATCAGCCACCAGAAGGGTACAGCAGTTTAACTTCAGTGACACTGTGTGGAGGTCATCACCCCGCAGTGCCAGATGCTGCCAAGGCAGTATTTTTAAGACAACACAGCCAGTTCAATCTCCAGTAGTCAAGTCAGAAGCCGTGCTGGGCAAAATCCTCACCTGGCACCACCCGCTTCCCAAAAGCTGGATCTCGTCTGAGGAGAATCGTCTGTTTATTCTTGACTGGTTGACATTAACACTGTTTCCTCCTTCGACCGGAGCTCGGGTGTCCCGGCCCGATTGCTGCCTCCCATCCTTTTGGCCAGGGGTAGTCAAACTGCAGTCCTCCAGATGTCCATGGACTACAATTCTCATGAGCCCCTGCCAGTGAATGCATGAGCAGGCAGTGTGATGCAGCGGTAAAAAAGGCAAATGCCATTTGGGGCTGTATCAACAGGGGCATCACATCAAAATCACAAGATGTCATAGTCCCATTGCATACGGCACTGGTCAGACCACACTTGGAGTACTGTGTGCAGTTCTGGAGGCCTCACTTCAAGAAGGACGTAGATAAAATTGAAAGGGTACAGAGGAGAGCGACGAGGATGATCTGGGGCCAAGGGACCAAGCCCTATGAAGATAGGTTGAGGGACTTGGGAATGTTCAGCCTGGAGAAAAGGAGGTTGAGAGGGGACAAGATAGCCCTCTTTAAGTATTTGAAAGGTTGTCACTTGGAGGAGGGCAGGATGCTGTTTCTGTTGGCTGCGGAGGAGAGGACACGCAGTAATGGGTTTAAACTACAAGTACAACGATATAGGCTAGATATCAGGAAAAACATTTTCACAGTCAGAGTAGTTCAGCAGTGGAATAGGCTGCCTAAGGAGGTGGTGAGCTCCCCCCCCCCCCCCACTGGCAGCCTTCAAGCAAAGGTTGGATACACACTTTTCTTGGATGCTTTAGGATGCTTTGGGCTGATCCTGTGTTGAGCAGGGGGTTGGACTAGATGGCCTGTATGGCCCCTTCCAACTCTATGATTCTATGATTCTATTCTATGATTCTAGTCCATGGACATCTGGAGGGCCGCAGTTTGACTACCCCTGCTTTTGGCCATCAGTTCAAAGACCTGCCGTGACCTGCTTTGCCAAAGATTCTCAAATGTCTGGGCTAGGAACTGCACTGTAAGGGTGCCACTACAGAGTAGGCCCTGCTCCTTAAAAGCCACCCTCCCAGTTGCTGGGACACTTAAGCACAGGGTCTGTAATGGCTGCTGTTGGGGCTTTGGTAGTGCACCTGGGAAGGAAGGCCTGCCTATGAGCCTGCATAGCCTATTCCCCACAGCTTGACAGAAAGCAACTCTTCCAGACTGGTCTTGGGGTCACCCTGCTAATCTACAGCAGAACAGCTAGAGTCAAGTCGAGAAGCACCTTGAAGAGACCAGCAGGATTGTTGGGGCATAAGCTGGAGATCTTATACCAGGGGAGGCCAAGTGTAGCTCTCCAGATGTCCGTGGACAACAATTCCCAGGATCCCTTGCCAGCACGTGCTTCTACACTGAAAGTCTTGTTGGCCTCTAAGGTGCCTCTGGACTCTAGCTGCTCTACCTGGGCCAGGTTTGCTTGAGTCCTAGAACAAGTTCTGACTGAATAAACTCCACCAACAACTGCTAACGATGTCCACAGAATTGAAATGGACTCCTTTCTCCCGTCTCCCCTGTACTTGCTCTTCACCAGGCAGTTCTGGCTGTCTGCAGACTCTTCTCTGTAAGGATCCACCTTGATCTTTTCACACACACATCCCCCACAGTATTCCAACAAATGCAGCGAGAATCCCCCTTGAGTAGGTTGTGATCCTAGAGCAGGGGTGGCCAAACAGTGGCTCCCCAGGTGCCCATGGACTACGATTCCCATGATCCCCATGAACATCTGGAGAACCACCCCTGTTCTAGAGTGAACAGCATCTTTTTAAAAAGTTTTTTTTTCCTGATGGCAGAATAAAATAATAAAAATTGCATATCTAGTTCTGTTAGCAACTCATTTACCCCGTGCCTCTCTTCCTCTCCCCATCCTTCTATAGACCCTCTTCACCTTTTCTGTTGATGTTTTGGCTTCCATCTCCTCCCCTTGGACTCTGTTCTCCTGGCAAGGTACTTGAACTCTTCACTTTTCCCCTCCCATGGCTTCCATGTGCTGTTTTCTCTCTCTTCTCCGCCTTCCCCCCTCCCTTCCCCATTTTCTAATCTGCAGGGCACTGTGTATTATGGAGGGCAGAGCACAAGCCATCTTTGGCGGGTGCAAAAGCCAGGGAAAGAGGCCAAATTTAGCTGCCAGGGACATCCCATTCCCTCCCCACAAATCCCCTATACTTGAAAGAACGCTAAACCCAGAGTGACAGGTTCCTCTTTGACATTTGGGAGAACTGTGGAAAGGGGAAGACGAAAGGAACCCAGGGGAGTTACGAAATTCTCATCGAGCGTCCGATAGGGACCCCTTAATCCCACCTGCATTGCATGGCAAAGAGAAGACCTGATCCCCATATGAGGTGCACCAGATCCAAATGAGGAAATCCTCAAGTCCCAGGGAAGAACAGGGTGTGCAGATAGAGGTTTTGCTTTTCGAATAGATCCGTTTGAGAAGAATAGAGCATGCAACCAGGGGCATCAGTTGCACAGTGGGGTCAGGGTAGCCAAAGTAGGGATCCTAGAGCAGGGGTAGTCAAACTGCGGCCCTCCAGATATCCATGGACTACAATTCCCATGAGCCCCTGCCAGCAAGCGCTGGCAGGGGCTCATGGGATTTGTAGTCCATGGACGTCTGGATGGCCGCAGTTTGACCACCCCTGTCCTAGAGCCATCCAAGTCTTACCTGCTCTGCTGTTTGTCCTGGCAGGGGCTGTTAAAACTTTTGCCCCACGGGTAGGTTGAGGCTGCGGCCACAGTCTTTAGGTTGCTGGGCTCGGGGGGGGGGCGGTTGCAGAGGGGAATGGGGCCCATACAGCCTCCGCGTGATTCTCGGGCTCGCTGCAAGGACCGCTTAAGCCCGCCAGGGGCTTGGTTTCCCCAAATTCACGCTCTGCCTGTTGTTGGGCTTGACTGGATTGTGCCAGGCAGCTTCCTCTCCGATCTGTGTTTTGCACCACCTTCGAGGCAGGCCTAAAAATGTTCAGCTGCTTGTCTCTCCTCTTCACCTTCAGGCCGAGACGGCTGCGAACCGGATCTGCAAAGTGCTGGCCGTCAACCAGGAGAACGAGCACCTGATGGAGGACTACGAGAAGCTAGCTTCGGACGTGAGTATTGGCAGGAAAATGGTCCCAGGAGGTTTTCTCCAGGGGTCAAGGCTTGGTGTGACTAACAGCATGAGCCTTTCAGGCCAAAATTGAAGTCAGGGGAACAGGAGGAGCTGATATACCCAGGGATGCACGAACCCACCTTATGCTGAATCAGACCCTTGGTCAGTTGGCATCAGTGTTGCCTGCTGGGGATTGAAGCCGGGACCTTCAGCATGCCAAGCAGGTGCTCTTCCACTGAGCTAGGATCTCAGCAGGCAGAGGTCTTTCCCAGTACCTCCTGCCTGGTCCTTTTAGCTGGAGATGCCAGGGATTGAACCTTCTGCCCGCCAAGCAGGGACTCGACCACTGAGCTGTGGCCCCACTTCATGGCTCTCCAGGGTCTCAGGCAGAGGTCTTTCCCATCTCCTCCTACCTGGTCCTTTTAGCTGGAGATGCTGGGATTGAACTGGGACCTTCTGAGTGCCAAGCAGAGGCTGTGCCACTGAGCTGTGACCCTCCTTTAAGATACAGAAAGGTTGAATGAGAGTCCCATCATAAATCAGTGGAATTGGCAGTTACAAAGATGTTTGAACAGATAAGCAAATAGCTTAATAGACTATTCAATGACCTGACATCGGCACCAGATTACACGCTGAGAGCAGCCGATTTAATACAGGGTCTCAAAACAGGGTCCCATAGAGCAGTTAACACACTGCAGCGACTGAGCCCCCCCCCCCCCCCCGAGACTCCCTGGGCACTGCAACTGTGAACAGCGCAGCTTTTTAGTGGAACTGGACTGATTTGGCTAAGCAGCCATGGGCAGATGCACGCACACCGTGTGCTCTTTCCACATCACCCCATGCTGACCTTGTGCCCCATTCCCACAGCTGCTGGAGTGGATCCAGCGCACTGTCCCCTGGCTGGAGAACCGCGTCCCCCAGAAGACAATGCAAGAGATGCAGCAGAAGTTGGAGGACTTCCGCGACTACCGGCGGGTCCACAAGCCCCCCAAGGTGCAGGAGAAGTGCCAGCTGGAGATCAACTTTAACACCCTGCAGACCAAGCTGCGGCTGAGCAACCGGCCCGCCTTCATGCCCTCCGAGGGGAAAATGGTCTCGGTGAGTCCGCCAGGCAGGCAGGACTGGACGAGTTTTCCAGCAAGATGAGAAAGGGTTTGGGGTCGATTCCAAGTGCAGAGTGGAGGTCGAGAGGCAGATAGACGAGAGGAAGCGCAAAAGATTAACATCCCAAGCCCAGCCACAAACGCGATTTCTGTCCCGCCCCATTTTCAAAAAGGGCATGAGAACAGGCCCGCCTTACAGGGCTGCTGCAACCAACAGACATGCAAAGTGCTGGAAATGTGCTGTAACAGAGGTGACTTATCAGTAACCTGAATATCGGGGGGGGGGGGGTGTCAGTTTATGGCGAGGGCAATTGGATTCCTGTTCTCTGTCAAGAAGGTCGCTGTCTTTGCTCTCCAGGGTGGTGGTGCTGAGTTGCAGTGGGGCAGGGGGAAGCAGAGAGGTGTTAGCTGCTGATAGAGCATCCTTCTCTGCATCTCTGCACACAGCCAGGGGAAGGGGGTGAGGAGGTGTGGCTGTAGGCATCCGTGTTCAGGAGTGCACTGCCTCCGGATATGTGGGTGCCATTAAGCTCTTGCAGCTGAAACCCTTGCCTGGATCTGAGGCCTCTGAATTTACCTCCTTTCAAAGCCGTTTAGGCCAGCTGCAAGGACTGTGGCCAGCGGCACTGACTTCTGCCTTCTAGCCCACATGCCTGAAAGTCCTCCCAGTTTCCCCTCTGTCCCTGCTCTCTCCCCCAGGACATTAACAATGGCTGGTACCACCTGGAGCAGGCAGAGAAAGGCTTTGAAGAATGGCTGCTGAACGAGATGCGGCGGCTGGAGAGGCTGGACCATCTGGCGGAGAAGTTCCGGCAGAAGGCGTCCATCCACGAGTGCTGGACCGAAGGTGAGTGAGCCCTCCACCACCCTCCCCACCAGGGAAGCCGCTCTGTCCCTTGAACTGGAGGAGCGCTTCTCAGCAGTTGGCGGGTTCCGCACAGGTAGCAGCTCCGCTTCAGGAAACATGGTCACGTGACCGCAGATCCCAGCAAGGGCGGCTGTCTCTGTCATCCTGGCACAGAAGCTTGCAGAGGAGGGAGGTTCGAGCCTGGCCTTCCTCTTGCTGTGCTGAGTTCCTGTCTTGAGTGGTTTTGTTTTCCGAAGGCAGGACTCGATCAGGCCTTATTTTAGCTCTGTCCCAAGCAGGAAAAACATTTTTTTAAATCCTCCTCCTTGCAGCTTCCTGTTGGGCAGTGTCATATAAATGGCTTAAATTCCTGTCTCTGGGGGGGGGGGAGCCCAACCCACCCTCCAGACAACTGTTTTTCTCCCCCCCCCCCCCCAGCATCAGTTGCCGTGAGCAGCCCAGCCTCTCTTTGAACCACTAGGGAGAGTCTGGGGGGGGGGGGGGGGCTGCTGCCGAAAGGCAAACGTTCTGGGCTTTCATGGCGTCTTCCCTTGTTAACTGCGGATGGGTTTGTGAGCCTCTGATAGCCCCAGCCAGGCCTCTTAGGTCCCAGGTTCAATCCCCGGCACCTCCTGTTAGAAAGGACCAAGCAACAGGGGACAGGAAAGCCTGAGACTCTGGAGAGCGGCTGCCAGCCTGAGCAGACAATACCCACCTTGACGGGCCTGCACTCTAATTCAGTAGAATGCGACTTCAAGTGTGCCCTGCGGGGGAAAACGGAACTGCCACGCTTAGAGGACCTTCTATGACGCTGAAACCGGAATTGTTGTTTGCTAAACGTTAGGAAAAACTTGCTGAGCGGTTCCTCAGTGGAGTGGGCTTCCTCAGGAGGTGCGTCTCTCCTTCTCTGGAGGTTTTTAAGCACAGGCTAGATGGCCATTGGGCAGCCATGCGGATTCTATGACTCGCTATACATTTCAGCAGATTGCGACAGGGATGGCGGGTAGGGACGAGCTCGATCTTGGCTCTCGTCAGCCTTTCGAACATCACCAGGGTTGTGCTGATTGCCGCTTTGGGGCCAGAGGGGCCCAGGGCTCCTGGAGTGTTTTTGCCTTCCTCTGGGCAGAGCTCTGGGGTCACTGGAGGGTGGGGTGGAACAGTACTTGTGAATTTCCTGTGTTGTGCAGGGTGGTGGATTGGCTGACTCCTGGTTCCTTCCTGCTCTGACCTGGCCCCTTTGCCTACTCTCCCAGCAGTGTGCTCGCTAAATATGCACTCCCAGGATGTCACTGTGTGCCGGGGGAGGGGGGGATCAGTGCTGCATGGGGTCTTCTTACTCTGAATGACTGAGAGCTACGAGTGCCTGCAAGATAGGAGTTTAACTCTGCCGGGGGAGCCTTCGACCCAAGCAGGCCGCTCTGCCCAGAGCATGCTTGTTCTTCCTGGCTGGCAGCCAGGGACGGGATTTCTCAAGCGTGTCCGGGGGAACAGCTGATGGGAAGAGAGGAGCGATTTTCCAAACTCCAGCCGTTTCTTTGTTCCCAGCTCCCAAATGCAAATAGCTTTTGAATTAACGCACAAGCTCCATCCGTGCGCCAGGGCAGCTAGCGGCGGCATTTTGTTCAGCCCCCCTCCCCGGGCCTTGGAGGGGTGGGTGGGTGGGACACAGAGCCGATGGACTCCTGCCCCCAGGAAACCAAGTCTCAAGGAAGAGTTTGACAGCCCACGATTCTCAGGTTTCCTGTGTCCGGGGGGGGGGTGGGGTGGGGTGGGGGGGAGCCTTGTCTTCCTGCGTCTGGCTTCTGTTTGCAAGGGAAGTGCTGGAAGTGGCGGGAACACTGGGCTGTCGAGCAGCTGTTAGGGGAAGCCCCCCCCCTCGTCTGCTGAGGACCGTGGGAAGCAAAAGGGAGGGGCCAGTCTGTAGAGGAGGAGAAGGGGCCTGGCTGGGCGGTCGATGTGCCTTTGGAGAGGCTGAGCTGTGTCACCAGTGGTCCCAGCTGGGTCAGACTAGCAGTCCATCTGGTCCAGCAGCATGTCTGACACATTGGCCAACCAGGTCCTCTGGACAGACCACAACAGAGCAGAGGGGCTGAGGTCTTTAATAAGAACATAAAGAGTCTTGCCGGATCCGACCCGTGGTCCGTCCAGTCCAGCATCCTGTCTCATACAGTGGCCAGCATGGCGTAGTGGTTAAGGGCAATGGGTTCCAACCTGGCGAGCTCAGTTTGATTCCCCACTCCTCCACCTGCAGCCAGCTGGGTGACCTTGGGCTCGTCACAGCCTTGAGAGGGTTGTTCTCAGTCCTGTCAGAGCTCTCTCAGATTCCCCTCCTTCCCAGGGTGTCTTTTGGGGAGAGGAAGGGAAGGTGATTGTAAGCTGCTTTGAGAGTCCTTTGGAGTATAAAAACCAAGTCTTCTGGAAGCGTCCTGTGACATAAGACAGCAGCATGGCGGGGGGGGGGATCCCTCTTGCCCCTTCTGGTGCTAGATGTCCACACGTATTTGAGGCTCTCTGTGTCACTTTCATAAGCCCTGGGAGGTGGGCCTGATTTATTATCACTGCTGGGCAAGGAGGAGGGCAGGAATTGCTACCCCGTCAACCCCATTGCAGCTCCAAGCCCCATGACGATCTCCCTCCCTCCCTCCCTCCCTCCCTCCCCCAGGAAAAGAGGCCATGCTGAGGCAGAAGGACTACGAGACGGCCACCCTGTCAGACATCAAGGCCTTGATCCGGAAGCACGAGGCGTTTGAGAGCGACCTGGCGGCCCACCAAGACCGCGTGGAGCAGATTGCGGCCATCGCGCAGGAACTCAAGTAGGGGTCATCCGTCAGGCCAGCCCTGGGAAGGTTGCGGGCCGGGAAGCTTCTTACTGCAGGAGGGCGGGGAGAGGGAATCAGGGCCAGGCCACGCCTGCGCATTGGGCTGCGCATGTGCGAATGCGCCATGCACGGCTGAAATCGGCCGCACATGGTGCATTAGCACATGCGCGGCCCGTGCAGGCATGGCCCGCGGGCGCGGCCTCATGCACAGGCATGGCCCATGTGGGCGCGGCCCGATGCCCTGGCGGTCCCCAGCCTCAGAAAGGTTGGGGACCACTGCTCCAATCCTCAGCCAGCCCAAACCCCAAGATATTGCTGTTCATTGCAAAACCGGTGCTTCCAAGTTATAGCCACCCCCCCCTTTCCCCCCTCCTTTTTTTTGTTCCCCCCCCCCCAAAAAAAAGAAAACCTTGAGAAGGTGGAAAGCAGCCAGGACTTGAGGGGAGCCATCCCTTACCCTGGGAAAGGCTCCTCGTGAGCAGGAAGGGCCCACCATAGTCTCGCAGCCCTTCTTCTGCCCTCCTCGCCTGCACATCCTTGAAGGAGGGGCCTGCCTGGCGGTCTTCCCTTCCCAGCACACTCCCAAAAAGAAAGAGGGAGAGGTCTGGGCTTGCCTCAAAGGGGAGCTGTGACGCAACCCGACACCGTGCGGTATTTTTGGCAGGCCGAAAATAGCCTTTTCTGTCACGGTCTGTTTCTTGCAGATCCTTGGCTCTAGTGCAGACTCGGCCAGGGATCACCTCTCTTTGGAAGATGTTTCTCAGAGGAGCTCCGCCACCCCCCCCCCCAACACGCACAGTGGCCCCATTGTTCTCCCTCCCCTCTTCTCTTTTTGCCCACCTCAGAATACGGTTATTGTAAGAGTTTTGCTGCGAACCGCTTTTTCTTTCCTGGCCTCCCTTCGCTCGGATAAACTCGCGCACAATTAGTACACACAGGAGCCCGGAGTGCGGCCCCGCCATGAATGGAGGCTGTTATTCCCCTGACTGGGAAGGGCGGAGGCAGCGCTGGGAAAGGGGCGTGCTCATGGCCCCAGGATGATTTCATAGAGACGTCGCTCCGCCACCCAGGCCTGCAATAACTCTGGAACTGGCAAGGCCCAGTTGGACAGCTAGTCAGAGCCATGTTGGCTCTCCTCCCCCCCCCCCCCGCCTTCCTGGGTCTGGGCAACTCAACAAGAGTTTCTGGCTGTTGGGCGGGGGGGGGGGAGATGATTCCCTCCCCACTTTCATCTGTAGCTTTGTTACTCTGTCTTCACCCAAGTTGTTTTGCTTGGCACAAGCCCGACTTGCCCTGCCACTACTAGATCCTGCTCATGCAGCAGCCTGCAGTCTGGCTGTAAAACTTGGCCTTTGGGGCCCACTGAGAATTTGCTGCCAATGAGGGCTGCCCCCTCCCCAAACCAAATCCCCCCTTCCGCAGAAGGGACAGTGCCAGTTTCTAGCTTCCAGGGCCACTCGCCACAGGTTAAGAATGCGAGAAACGAGAAGAACCAAACAGCGTCAGGAAAAAAGTCTTTTCTCCATTCTTGTGTGTAGTCCTTGGCGCTTTTATTCAATTCACCGGGTCAAGCCAGAATGGGATCCAGATATCACCCCATTTACAAAGCCAGCACATTTCCTCAGTAGCTCATCCCTCTAATCACCCACCTCTGTCAATTCGGCTTCTCTTTCCTATATAGTTTATCAGTTCTATGCTTAATCCCAAATTTCAAGTATAATCCATCTTCCTTTCCTGGACTTTCGAGGAAAGGGACTTTCACGGGTTAAGAATGCAGCAGCATGCCCTGCTTCCAGAGAGCTTCCACTGTCATGCTGATGACATGGGTCAATTTTCAAAAAAAGGTCACACCTGAAACCTTAATGTTTATTTAGCCGCACCCCCAATTTTCTCCCCAGGGAAGACCCAGAGGGGCTTATAACCTCACACCCTTCAATTTACCCTCACAACAACCCTGGCAGGTAGGCTTGGCTGAGTGAGTGGAACTGGCCTCAAGTTCACCCAACCATCTGTGGTGGAGTGGGGATGCGCCTGAGAACCATGAGGTGTGCTGGGGGGCCCTTGTGCCTCCCATCTCTCACCCCTGTGAAGTCTGGTTTTCCCCTCAGCTTTCTCCATCCACTGCTTCTCCCCTCGGCCCCCATGACACCCACGGTTTAAATACCACTGGAGCACAATTACCTTCCCATGAGACCACCTGTTCACTCAGTCTTTTCATTTAAACTGGACCCTTACTGGGGATAGTTGCTTTGTGAGCAGCAGCCCTGGGGGGGGGGGAGATGTCAGGGGACTGCAAAGTCCCACAGGGGAGAACTTCTTGGCCTGTCCCATATGACCTTTCATCCAGGCCCCTGTACAGTCGGAAAGCAAGGCGGCATAAGCTGGAAGATCCAGTATTCCATTCCTTCCTGGGGAAGGCAGCTGGAGACCACTGAGATGGCTCCCATTTCACACAGACGCAGAGGGCAGAGGACTGGGAACTCTCCAACACCTTGTTTTAGCCCTAACTCTGTCAGGGTTCTGAGAATGGGACCAGGGACCAGGAGGCCAGCTTTCCAGTTGCGTCTGTGGCCTGCATGGATGCTTAGAGAACAGGTTGGCTCTTGCAAAAGGGAATGGAACGTGCACCGCAGAAGCCTCCCAGTGCTGCCCTGTCCACACCCCAAAATCAAAATGTTCCCGCTGGAGTAACCCCAAGGATCAGATTATGGGACTGGCTACTGCAATTCAAGCAGATTGGTGATCCCTTGCCGCAAGGAAATCCTCCTGGCCTCAGCCACAACCAGGGCCTGCTCGTCCGTGGCCCCAGCCTCCCCAATGAAATCAAGCCCTATCAGAACTCAAACGCTTCCGTAGGGCCTGCAGAAGAGAGCTGTTCCGCCAGGCTTTCAGTTGAGACCAGCACCAGGGCCCCCCGGTCAAGCATCTCTGACCCTCCAGGCCTCCCACGGGAAAGCTGCCACCCAGCTGCTGCCTCCCCCGCTGGCCTGATCCACCGCTGTCTGATGCCCTGTGGGCAAAGGCCCTGAATTCCAATGGCTGTCCTCCTGTTGGTGTTCCTTACGCCTTCTGTTTCATACACGTATTGTTTTATTAATATTTATTATTGATTTATTTATTTAATAATTACATTTATATACATACCACATTTATATACCACCCTCCCTTGCAGCTCAGGGCAGTTTAAAATGGGCTCGTTCTACTGTTCCATGTACACGGCTAGAAACGTCATAGTGAGGGGCAGTATATAAATTAAATGAATTAAATAAATGAATTCCTCCATTCTGGGGGTGCTTGGGCCTTCATGGTTTCACACTCGCTCTCCGATCTGCTGCTGAGTAACTCTGCCCTTTCTCCTCTGTCCGGCAGTGAACTGGATTACTATGACTCCCCCAGCGTCAACGCCCGGTGCCAGAAGATCTGTGACCAGTGGGACTTGCTGGGCTCCTTGACCCACACCAGGAGGGAGGCCTTGGAGGTGAGCAGGGGTTCCAAACAGAGCCATTTCTCATTTCGGCAGGCGGGTGGGGAGCAAGGTCTACAGCAAGGAGGCCCCAACCCACCCGCCTTCTTGCATCTCCTGCCCAGAAAACGGAAAAGCAGCTGGAGACTATTGACCAGCTCCACCTGGAATACGCCAAGAGGGCGGCGCCCTTCAACAACTGGATGGAGAGTGCCATGGAGGACCTGCAGGACATGTTCATCGTCCACACCATCGAGGAGATCGAGGTAAGGGGGAAGGAAGAGGGTCCCTGCGGCTTGAGGGGAGAAAAATGGGATCTGTGGCTCAGGAATGGGAGGACCCGTGGCTCAGGGCCAGATCACTCTCACTGCATGGGTAGAATTCCAGTTTCAGTCCACAGTATTGCCAGTTAAAGGAGAGTTGGGATGGGCATTTCTCTACCCAAAACCCTCCTGGTCAGAGGAGCCCACGCTGAGAAAGACGGATGCAAGGGTCTGACTCCGCCCTTTACGGCCTCAAGAGCATTTAGGGCAAGTAGCTGCCTGGCATGCAGAAGGTACCAGGTTTGGCCACCAGCATTTCCAAAGAACATCCGAAGAGCCCTGCTGGATCAGACCAATAAGCCAGCCTCCTTCCTCACAGAGTGTCTGGCCAGTTCCTCTGGAGAGCCAGCCACAGGGCACAGAGGCCGAGGCTTCCGCTGATGCTGCCTCCTAGCATTGGGGTTCAGGGCCTGACTGCCTTTAAACTTGAAGGTTCCTGTTAATCGCCATTTTTAGATGCCCTTGTTGGACCTTCTCTACAAATCTGCCGAATCCTCTTTTAAAACTGTCTGTGCCTGTGGCCAAAACTACAACTTCTGGCAGCAAATTGTATTCACTCTCCCACTGAAAGATTTTGTGGCTGGAAAACATGGAGAGCCCCCGCAGTCACTGGACCCCTAGGCTGTGACTCACTCTGAGGCCGTGTCGTCTGCTCTTGCCTCTCCGGTCTCGGGCCTGCCCAAAACCTTGGACAAGGGAAGAAGCCACTCTTGAAAGCTGCCCATCTTGGAGCAAAAACGAAAAAGCAAAAATGTTCAGGCGTTGAGCTGGTGGGATCGTTGAAGAAACTTCACATCTTGTGGCATCTCAAAAATGAACATGTTTATAAAATTCTGCCAGGAGCTTTTGTGCCTTAGAGTCCTGTTCATCAGACCCACACAGGGGATCCCAGCCAGGCAAACCTTGAGTGTGAGAGAGTGAATCCCGGACAATTCCGCCAGAATAAAAATTTGCTTTGTCTTGAAAGTGCCACAAAATTGCTGTTTGGTTCTTGCGCAACAGACTTAACACTCTGGGATTTAATTGTGTTTTAATTGAGTATTTAATTAAACTGCCAGTGACCCTTGCATTCACCGTAACTCTGGTCACTAAACACGAGACGTCTCCTTACTTCGCAGGGGAATATTTAAATGAAGGCTGTACCCACAGTCACCAACTGCAGTCCTGAGTGACCCCGGCCCAGTCGGAGGCCCTTCCGGCCCATTTCCATGTGTTTCTAACCAGACCGACCTTCCTCCCCCAGGGCCTGATTGCCGCCCACGACCAGTTCAAATCCACCCTGCCCGAGGCGGACAAGGAGCGAGAGGCCATCCTGGGGATTCAGAGCGAGGCACAGCGGATTGCGGACTACAACAACATCAAGCTGTCTGGGGACAACCCATACACTTCAGTCACTCCGCAGATTATCAACTCCAAGTGGGAACGGGTGCGTGGAGAGGAGGGGAAGGGAAGGGGAGCAAGTGCTGGCTGAGGCCCCTGTCGCAAATCTGTGGGGTGAGCCGGGTGAAGGGAAGCAGCGGGGCTAGCTGGGGTGGAGGGAAGACTCCCAAGGCAGGGTGGGGTAACTGGCTGTGTTGATGGATCAGGTCCAGCAGTTAGTGCCAAAGAGGGACCACGCCCTCCAAGACGAGCAGAGCAAGCAGCAGTCCAACGAGCACCTCCGCCGGCAGTTTGCCAGCCAGGCGAACATCGTCGGGCCCTGGATCCAGACCAAGATGGAGGTGAGGGGGGCTTGCGGCCCGGGAACGGGGTGAGGCACAGAGAAGTGGGGGGCACGGAGGAGGAGGAGGAGGAGGAGGACATGGGTGGTGACAGGATGGGGGGGAGGTCGGCCGGGGTCCGGTCCCAACTGGCCTCCACACACGTTGAGTGGTCTTTCAGGCAAAGTGGTTTTCCCCCCTCAGGCCCTAGCATGCCCCCACCCCTCAGGGCCAAGCAGTGGCAAGGGATGGCCTACTCCCCAAGACTGTTGGAAGCATTGGAGGTGGAAAATGCGGTCGGGGAGCCAGCTAATGTCTGCTGAAGGCAGGACCTGAGCAGAGGCGGTTTGCTGTTGTCTGCCTCTGCAGAGCAGCCCTGGACATCCTCGGTGGTCTCCCATCCTAAGACTGACCAAGACCATCCCTGCTTAGTTTTCAAGGTCTGCCAGGAGGGAGCTAGCCTGGGCCCTCTAGGTCAGGGGTGGCAAACTGTGGCTCTCTAGATGTTCATGGACTACATTTCGCATGAGCCCCTGCCAGGCAAGAGACTTTTTAAAAGTGGGTTTGCCATTGCCTGCCTCTGTTTAGTGACCCTGGACTTCCTCAGGGGGTCTCTATGCAAGCCCTCCCCAGGGCCGGCCCTGCTTAGCTTCCAGGATCTGAAGAGATCAGGCTAGCCTGGGCCATGCACGTAAAGGCCAGAGATGGACAGAGGGGGTTGGCCATGGTCCGCTTCTGCGTAGCAGCCCTGGTCTCTCGGTGGTGGCCCTTCCAAGCCCTCCCCAGGGCCGACTCTGCTTGGCTCTCTTGAGGTCAGGCTAACCTGGACATTTCCCCAGCCTCGGTGTTTCTCCAGGAAGCCAAGCCCGTCTCATCCTTCCCCTCCGCCTCCTCCCTTCCCCCATCAGGAGATTGGGCGCATCTCCATTGAGATGAACGGCACCCTGGAGGACCAGCTGAATCACCTCAAGCAGTACGAGCAGAGCATCGTGGACTACAAGCCCAACATTGACGTCCTGGAGCAGCAGCACCAGCTCATCCAGGAGGCCCTCATCTTCGACAACAAGCATACCAACTACACCATGGAGGTACGGGCGAACGGGATGGTGGTGAGCCCCCCGGCAGGGCACCGGCAGGCAGCACTCTCATGGTCGAGACCCGGCTTCCAGAAGGAGGTGGGCAAGGGACTTCCCAGAGGTCTCTAGGGGTTGCCAGGTTGGTCTGTCTGGAGCAGAAGGAAAGAGGGAGAGTCCAGGAGCACCTTCAAGACCGAGAAGATGGCAACGGAGGAGCTTTCGGGAGTCACCACTCCCTTCTTCAAGACCTGTTGCCCTGCTAGTCTGTCTAGCAAAAAAGATCAAGAGTCCAGGAACATTTTCAAGACCAACAAATCTGTGGCTGGGCAGGAGCTTCCATGAGAGGTGTCTGCAGAAGTGAGCAGTGACTTCTGAAAGATTACACTCTGCCACCAGTTGTGTTGGACTCCTGGCTCTTTTCTGCTGTTCCCGAAAGACTAACATAGTGACCCATCTGGAAGCGAGTGCTGACTCCCGAAAGCTTGCACCCTGCCCCAAAGTTTAGTCTTTATGGTGCTTCTGAACTCTGGCTCTCTCCTACTGTCCAGGGGTCTGCCCATTCCAGGGCTGGAGCTGGAAATCTCAGCCAATGGGTCTCTGGCCCTCTCCCCCGTACAGCCCTTCATGGCAAAGGCCCTTTGGCAAAGCTGCCGATTGGGAAGCTTCAAACTCTTGCCTGAATAGTCATTTGACCTCCAGTAGCCTCACATGGCCCAGGAACAGTCCGTTTCGGTGGATGTGGGCAGAGCACGCCTGGAGACAGTACCTGAAACGAGGCTTTGGGCATTCTCTGTGTGTTTCTAAATCTCCCCTCCCTGAAAGATTGTTCACTGTCGTAAAGGACAAACTCTCAGGAAAAGAAATCAGAACAGATTTGAGGCATTGGAGAAAAGCCTTTGTGGAAAAACACCTGGGGGGGGGGGTGGCTGTGGTCTCACTTTATGCCCCTGTCAGAACTCCCCTCCTGAAATTTCTGTGCTGCAGGAAAGGAGGTGGGGCTCAGACTCGGGGGTGATCCCCTGTGGCTCCCCTGTTTCCCCACCCTGACAGTTCCCGGTAGTGTAGGCTGACCAGGGTGCCTGCCTTTTCACTGGCCCGTTTCTCCTCACTGCCTCTCCCCAGCACATCCGTGTCGGGTGGGAGCAGCTCCTCACCACCATTGCCCGGACCATCAACGAGGTGGAAAACCAGATCTTGACCCGGGACGCCAAGGGCATCAGCCAGGAACAGATGCAAGAGTTCCGGGCCTCTTTCAACCATTTTGACAAGGTAGGCCTGGTCCTGGGCGGGGGCAGCAGCCTGACTCTGGAGCCCCCACCCCCACGTATGTCTGCGGGAGCACGGTCCTTCCACCAGCCGCTGTCTCCGTCTTTGCCAACAGAGATCCTGTCCGGGGTCGGAACTGCTGGTTAGGGAGTCATTGATTCCATTGTCCCGCATCTTCTCGATAAGTACAATGAATGGGCTGAGCACATGCCCTGCTGAACTAGACGGACCGCTGGTCTGATCCAACAGGGATCTTCCTGTGCATTTATCGGTCATGGTCTTTATCACTGACCTGCAATTGCAATGTCCTTTACTGTCTCTTCTCCTCCCCCTTATCCCAAGGATAACCCTGTGCCTTACGCCAGGCTGAGGTGGCCTGGCCTGGTGGAGCAAGGATTTGAACCAAGGGCTTCCCACGCCTGGTTTGGCATGAATCCAGTCCACTGCATCAACACCGCTATATCGCCATCCCCCCCCCACACACACACACACACTGACACAGTCGCACTTTTCTCCACCCTCCTTTCCCAGCCTACTACCTTCAGAAAACTGGAAGCTTCACTCCCTGGGGGAGAAGGCATCCCCCCCCCCCACACACACACCTTGGACTTTCTTCCACGCCCATTCCCACAGTCAGCATCTCCATGCTAAGCGATGCAGGGGCTGGCCCTCCTTGGATCAAGATGGAGTGCCTGTGGGATTCGGCCACTGAATGCCCATCATCACGTGGGCCTGTCCGCTCCTCCCTCCCCCCTCCCAGCTCCAGGGGATTCCCTTCCAAGCACGAAGGTTCCAGGGGAGCCGCTGCCATTGCCGCATTGATCGGTCCAATAATGTTAGCAACTTGGGAGTGCAGCAAAGCCGCATTGAGGCCGGATACTCTGCCTTGCTGCCCTGTAAAGCTGCGAAATCATGAAGACCTTTTGTTAGCTTTCTGGCTGCTGGGAAAGACCACTGGCTAGGAGGGCACTCCGTCTTGTTCTGCAGGGCAGAGAGCATGGTTTCTGCTGCCAAGTAGCATGGCAGTTAATTGCCTCCTGTGACCACACCTTGGTCTCTGCCCCAAATTAGCTGCACCTTCCTGCCCCTTTTGCTATCCTGCACACACCTCTCCGGATGAGCTGGTTCGTGCACTCCCATGCCTCATTCCCTGCGGTCCCTCTGCAGAACGGGCCCCCGTGGAACACAGAGCACCGCGTGGGAGACATTCTGAATCCAGCCGCCGGCCTGTGTGGGCTCCTTTGCTCCCGCACATTTTGGACGAGAGCCGCCACTGTTGGGATGGCCCCCAGGCCCCCGTGTGAAGCAGACCTGCCTCTTGAGGAGGCTGGAGGAGAACTGCAGAAAATGTTTTCCGGATTCTTAGAGGCTGGCCTCAGGCTCTCAAAGGTTTCTGGCTTGGGCAAAGAAGCTGCCCACTCTTAGTGGCCACTAGCCATCGCGGGCTCTTCTGCCGCCTTCCACAACCCCCTGGGTAGGCCGGGGGAGGGACTGTGGCTGAGTGGGGGAGCTCCTGCTTGGCATGCAGACGGCCCCAGAATCTCCAGGCACAAGGCTCCAGTAGAGGCAGCTGGAAAGTCCCATGCCTGAGGCTGCGGAGAGCTGCTGCCAGTCTGAGCAGGCAATGCTGCCCTTGATGGCCCGAGACTCCACCTTCCCCTGTGTCCACTGGGGGGGGGGGGCAGGTTGGGGAGAAATGCCTCCAAGGCAGAGCCAGCCTGGAACTAACTGCCTGTCTTTTCCCCTCCCTTGGCTGCGTGTGCCTGGGCCTCCCCTCCCCTCCCCTTCCTCTCGTCCTGGCGTGCACGTGCGGCACGGCGGCAGGACCATGGCGGCTCTCTGGGACCCGAAGAGTTCAAAGCCTGCCTCATCAGCTTGGGATACGATGTGGAGAATGACAGACAGGTACCCGGCGCCCATTTTGCCCTGCACAGCCCTCGGGGGGGAGCATTCGCCATTAACGTGGTCTCCTTTTCTCTCTTCCTTCACCAACGCTGTTGTTCTCCCACCTCTCCTGCCGTGCTCCTCCCTGTCCGCTCATCTCCCTTGCCGGCTTCCGCCCCGGTTTGTCTCGCTTCTCCATGACTTGACTGTCTGTCTTTCTCTGTGCAACTCTCGTCTTCCTCCCTTCCCGGGGCCTGCTGCTCTCCCCGCTCCCCTTGCATGCCTCCTCCATCTCCTCCTGCTGCTGCCGGCCTCTTGGAACAGAAACGTACAGGGAGCCTGGATACGGATGACTACCGAGCCCTCCTTATCTCCACGGGATACAGCCTGGTACGCTCTCTGCCTTTCCCCCTTTCACTTGCTCCAGCCTCTCCTTTGCGGTTTGGGCCTGTCCAAGTCTTGCTTAGGCTGCTGCGGCTCCCAGGGGGGCAGGAGGGAAGAGGGGAGGGTTGAAGTTGAACGGGGAGGTATTCTTCTGTGCCGTAATGTGGAATAGAGACCGAGGGGGAACTCAGGATTCCAGGTGAACAGTATTTGCTGGAACTGTCAGCTTCATGAAGGATCTGTGTTTTGGATCTGCCTTTCAAGCGATTAGCTTTTAAGTAATTCGATGGATTGCCCGAACACCAGTACTTGGGTAGATTTAATCTGGGGAAAGGTCTACTTGTGGTTGAAATAAACCCTCAAATGAGGCCTGTTCAAGTTGGCAGATTTGGTATTTGCTGGGGTGGATAATTAACCGGTAGGCCCAGGGTCTGCTGCTAGAGTGCTCGCTGATTTTGGGGAAGTCAGAAGGATGCCCTGTTGGTCAGGCCAAAGGCATAGAGGGATTGTGGTGTGTGGGGAGGACTTTACAGAACTGAAGGGTGGGGGCATTCCTTTTTTTTGTGTGCAGCAAAATGCTGTGTGCCCCCCCCCCCCAGCAGGACTGAATTAAGCCTCGTAGGCTGAGGGGCAAAGAGGGTCGGCCCTCACTGCATTGGAGCCTTCTAGGGCAAGAGAAACCCCGCCTTTTAACAGACTTCATGGGGCTTTGGCTCAGTGGCAGAGCATCCGGTTGGCATGCAGAAGGTCCCAGGTTCGATCCCTGGCACCTCCCATTAGAAGGATCAGGTTGTAAGAGATGGGAAAGACATCCTGGACTGCCAGCCTGAGCACTGCCAGCAACGAATGTGAAACCCAGGAAGCAGCCTTATGCTGAATGAGTCTTGGTCCACCAAGGTCCGTATGGTCTGCTCAGACTGGCAGTCCAGGACATCTGATGCTGGGACTGTCATAAGGGGGGTCTTCCAGTAGAGCTGCAGGCAGTTTCATTGCTTTGTTGGGCCATGGGCTTCTGTACTTGCTCCTCTGCAAGCCTCTGAAGTTTTGCAAAGCTGAAGTCCCATTCCTCTTGCTCATAGGCTGAATGGCCTCTTTCTTTCCCTCCCTCCCCAGGGGGATGCAGAGTTCAACAGAATTATGAGCGTGGTGGATCCCAACAACAGCGGCTTCGTGACCTTCCAGGCCTTCATCGACTTCATGTCACGGGAAACGACAGACACCGACACAGCAGATCAGGTCATCGCCTCCTTCAAGGTCCTGGCAGGAGACAAGGTGAGCTCCCAGGCCGAGGGGTGGTGGGGGTGGACATAGCCGTCCTGGCAGAGGGGCCTCAGGATTGGTACCCACACCTGCACGATAGCAAGAGAACAAGTCTCTAATCCACCTGGATCAGCATTTCTACCATTGATAAACCCATGAAACATTCATCAGGTTTCGAGAAACCCCAGAAGTGGTGCTATTGGGCAGAATATGGCTGGAAAACATAGCTGCATGCCCACCGGGAGCCCCTCCCCACCTCCTCCAGGCACATCATTGGCCATTTTGGGAGGGGTGAGTGGGTTGACATAGAAAGCTTCTCTGCTGATCTCCCAAAACTGGGGGAGTGAAGCAGAATTTCCAGCAGTTGAGACGGGGTCCTCAAGGACTTGTGGTGCATCGTGCTAGAGTTCCCCCGGCTAGCCCAGCCAGAGAATCTTACCCCGATCGCAAGATAGAAATTGGCTTAATTTGCACAATGCATTGAGGCCGCAGAATTCCAATTGAGGCACCGCAGGATTTAGAAAAGACTCCGCCTGTCCCCAAGAAAGGCATGACGAGAGCATCCTGCGGAACAGAGCATCAAAGCGTTAGTTACTCAGGATTTGCTTCATTTGCAAAATGAGTTTGGTGGCATCGGGTTCGGCCACGAAATTTCGGCCCATTACGAATTTTTGCAGAGGAGCTGCCACATCACGGTGGGAAGCAGTGGCAGTCCAGGAGTGAACTTTGACCTGCCACATTTTGCTCCTGCTCGCTCTCTTTCCCTGCCCAGAACTACATCACAGCCGAGGAGCTGCGCCGGGAGCTGCCCCCGGACCAGGCCGAGTACTGCATCGCCCGCATGGCACCTTACCAAGGGCCGGACGCCATCCCTGGAGCCCTCGACTACAAGTCCTTCTCGACGGCGCTGTATGGCGAGAGCGACCTGTGAGGCGGAGAGGGAGTCGGCGGCGGCAGCAGCAGCAACTGCAAGCGCTGGCGCTTTGGGCGGGGGGGGAGGGGGGGAGCCACAGTTCTCTCTCTTCTCCCTCCCCCCAAACACATACACCGTCTCTCTTGCGCACTCTCTTGCTCCCTCCTTCCGCAGTGGGGGCCCGGCTTCCTCTTCTCCTCTCTCTTTTCTCTCTGAGGACAGCAAGCTGCCTCCACGCCGGGCGAACCTGGGAGCTGGCCTACGAGACTCTTTTCCTCACTGCGTTTATTCTGCGAACGGTTACCTATGCAACGGCCTGGCCTGCCGTCCTCTCTTTTTCCCAGCATCGAGCCGGGGTGGAGGGCCAAGTTCGACACTCCCCCCCCCCCCCACCTCCACCATCACCTTCTTGACTTTGCCTTGCTTGGGAATAGGGAGGAAGGGGAGACAAGGGAGGGAGCAAAGAGGAGATGTGAGGAGGGAGCCAGAGAGCCTAGGCGGCTGGGAATTGAGTTTTCATTTGCAGGGGAGATGCTGGCTGCTGTTGTTCTGGAGTGGGACTCCTTCCTTCCCTGGGCTTGCCATTCCACCCTCTCTTAATCTTTTTTAATTTAAACCTCATTCCAGCAGAAATCTGCCCAGGTTTGGAAGGAAAGGTAGCTCCACCTCTGTGTTTCTGCCGCCTCATGGGCCTTGCAGCCAGCTGTCCTGGGCAGCATTTGGGGCAGCCTTCCTGGTGTGGATTCTTTCCCGGTCCCAATCCGGGAGGTGCTTCTAAACAGGCTCATTGAACCAAGCCCAGAGCAGGGCTGCTAGTGGCTCCCCGGGTTAGGAGGCTCCATGCACCAAGACTCCCATGCTCTGCCTGCCACCTTTCCTTGGGGTTGGCGCAGGCCCTTCCATGCCCGTCCACAGTTCAGCCTTTCCTCTTGCTGGGACGGGCTGAGGCCGGGAGTGAAGAGGGGTAGACTGCTCGCCTGCTCGCCTCTTTCCTTCCCGCAGGCCAGGGATGCCTTTCCTGGGACGTCTCTCACTTCTGGCTTTTCAGTTTCTGCTTACCGGGGAAGAGGGCAAAGGCATGCTGGGGGGCCAGGGCGGGAAGGAGGCCTCTGCTGGTGTGCAACGGCCTCTCAGGCCAGTTTCTTTCAGCTGGTTCTGGGCTGCATCCTCCCTTCCAGCGCTCACTTTTGCACAGCTTATTAGACCACACGATTTCTCTCAGCAATACCGACACACAAAAATCAAGGGCCGAACACCAAACGGGTTCACTTTACTTGCAAGCAGAATTCTGCGTTGAGGGGCTGGCCGAGGGGTATCCTATTCCCCCCTCCCCCATCTCTTGTTTCTAGTGTCTTTTTATTTGGCGCGGGGGGGGGGGGCTTGCTGGAGATGAAATCTCAGAAGCAACCAACCTCCTGAACGGATTTGTCTTGGTTTTTCTCTCCGCGTACACTCTTTTATACACAGTGGGTGGGAAGCGTGGGGGGGAGGGAGGTCCTCAAGCAACTTGAAGAGGAAAGGGGGGGTGGGGGTTTGGTCTTAACTATAAAGATGCTCTTGAAGGGGAAACAGCATCTTTTTAGAAACGAGGGGGAAGATCCATCACATTTTACAGTTTTCCGAGGGAGAGAACCTAATAGGATGTCAAGTTAGCAAACAGGGACCAATTAAGCGAGTCCTGGTGTAGATCACTCTCTTTTTTTGGGTGCCTCCAAAGTTGTCTCGCCCCCCCCACCCCCCACTTTCCGGGGTGAGAGCAGCATTGCCCAAAGTTTCGTCTTCCTTCTCCTCTCTTTTCTCTCCTCCATGCTCCGAGCAGACCCTTTTAAAAAAACTCATTGCTTCACGCATATATATATATATATAAATATATATCTATTTTTTTGTAATTTTTTTCTTCATCATGGTGCAGGGTTTCCCCCCTCCCCCTGAGGACCAAAATTTAAGCAGAGGAGAGACCCGTGCAGAAAGGAAAAAAAGATCTTCTTAAAAAACAAAATAATGAATTAAAATTTTTTAAAAAGCAGAGAAAATTAAAAAAAAACCACCAGACCACAGCAGACGGTTGCAATTTAATAACGTCCAGATTTGTTATTATTAAATATATATTCACCTAGCATCGTATATTTGCCGATGGGGTTATTTCCGTGTATGTCTTATTCATCATGTCATGAAAAGTTATGGCTGACTTTTTAGCACTGGAGATCGGTTAACATTCCCACGCCTTTCGTCATTCCGTTTTTCAGTTGTTGTTGTTGTCTTTTTTCTGTTTGGATTTTCTCCCCCCACCCCACTGCTCCCCATCACAGAAGGTTAGTTTTAATTTTATTGCGTTTGCTACTGCGCCCTGTCTCCCGGCAACGGCGAGGACTGGGCGTTTCAGCCAATAGGGAGTTGCCAGCTTCTTTCTGTATCTGTCGTTCATCAAGACTGTTCTGAAACTTCCACACTTTTATGGGGAAACCAGCCCCCCCCTCGGGAAATCAGACAATAAAATGTCATATTTTTAAGGATGACTGATCTGGTGTGATTCATTCCTCCCTCCCCCCCCCCTTTAGAGAAGAGGGCTTTTTGCTGGTTGTGCCAAGGAGTTCTGCTTGGATTCCACATCGACTCTGCACGCTTTTTGTTGGTCAAAAGGATGGAGCATAGACACACTTTAAAAAACGAAGTACCCAAAGCAGCAGCTCCCTGGCCCAGATAGCTTAAGCTGGCCTGCTCATCCCATCTCACAAGCTCAGCAGGCTCGGCCCTGGTGGGGACTGGGATGGGAGACCGCCAAGGAAGCCATCATCACGCAGAGGCAGGCAAAGGCAACCCACCCCTGAATGGCTCTGGCCTTGGAAAGCCTACAAGTTCACCAGAAGTTGGCTGCAGCCTGGCTGCATGAGAGAAAAACACAGGAAGGGTCCATTTCTAAAACCTCATCCAACTGGTTGAGAGAAAATCCTGGGAAGTAAAGCCCAGTCTGACTGATGAGAGGAAATCAGGTGGCACGTCCTTTGCTAATACCCAGTTGGGCTGCACGAGAGAAAATCGTGACATGCCCGTTTCTAAAACCCAGCCCAACAGTGTGAGAGGAAACCATATAATTGGTCCATTTCTAAAACACAGATGGATGTACAAGTCTGGGCATGTCTGGGATTTCACTTCAAGGTACGTCTTGGCAGATGTCATGCGCATGCGCAGTCCCCGGACCCTTCGTGTTCATGTGGACCCATCTAGGCATGGTCCAGGCACAGCCACAGGGATCAAAACCTCAAGCCGAATCCTGTCGAGCGAAAATCCACGCAGCTTGATCAAGGCCACTGGTAAAAATGTTAGCAAGGCAGTCACCGAGGGGGGAAACCGGCAGAGAGCAGGAAAAGGCGGGTTGGGCCACCTAACAGGTCTTTGTTGCAGAACTTGAGTTTCAAAGTGGCTCTAAAGAGTTGGCCCTTGAAATTCTCTCATTCAGGACAATTTTTGACGGGCTCTCCTTAAAGCTCTCTGCCCAGCAGTGAAATCCTTCTGTATTAGAGGACATTCTTAAGACGCCTGCTCTGGAACCGTCAAGTGCCAAAAATGGCTGTCTTTGTGGCCAGAATGATTTTGAAGGAGCAAGGCAATTTCGGGGGAATGGGAAGAGCAAAATGCTCGGGCTACGGAGAGCTTTTGCGCCAAATGCAGAAGGGGATGAGATGGAAACCACGGCCCAGATCTAACCTGAATTTTGAACTTGCAAGTGAAGACATGAACAGCAGATCATGTAATCATTGCAGCCCCTTCTCCCAGCTGTGGAGGTTTGGGGGGGGGGGTGCCAGGGTAGCCCCACAGAGTGTTCTCCCCTCTGCAGAGGACTGCGGGACGCAGATGGGTGGGTCACCCTAGGCAAACACACTTGCATTGGAGCCTGGTCCATGCGTTGTCTCTGCACTTAGCCACCAGTCTGCACTTAGCCACGGTCAGGAAGCATTTCGGCAACTTCCTGCTTGTGGTTTTAAGGATGTTATGCCACTTGTGTGAATAATTTAATTTTTTGTCTCAATACCAGGCCAACATAATCCCTTCTCAAGACCTTAGGTCAGGGGTAGTCAAACTGCGGCCCTCCAGATGTCCATGGACTACAATTCCCAGGAGCCCCCTGCCAGCGAACGCTGGCAGGGGGCTCCTGGGAATTGTAGTCCATGGACATCTGGAGGGCCGCAGTTTGACTACCCCTGCCTTAGGTAGTGGTCCTAGTCATACCAAAATTGATCTGGGGAAGAATGCCTGCCCACACCTTGTCCTGACCTGGCTTCCAGGTTGCGAAGCATTTCTGAACATTGCTTTTGATCCAGCCACGCAGCAGTCACGCATGAAGCACGAGGGCTTAGTCACACTGGCGGCCGTGAGCCGGTTAGACCAGGAAGACCTGGCACTGAGCCAGGTGCTAAAACTGGGTCTCATCAAAATCCGTACCCGGATGCTGTTGCGGCAGAGGCTGTTGAGAATTCCCACACACACACACCCCGTGCTGCCACACACATGAGAGCGTGGCCAGCCTCTTCCCCTTTTTTCTCTCTTCTAACCCCCCCCCCCTTGAAACCCCATGAATTTTCTCTGAAATGCTGGAGTGGAAATGATGAAAAAAGAACAAAGAATGAATCATGGAATCCTAGAGTGGGAAGGGGCCATCCCAGCCCAACCCCCCCCCCCTCAATGCAGCATCAGCCTCAAGCATCCAGGATAAGTACCTGCCCAGCTACTACCTGAAGACCACCAGTGAGAGGGAGCTCTCCCCTGCCTTAGGTGGCCCATTCCATGGCTGAACTAGACTCCTAGAATCCTAGGCCAGTGGTTCTCAACCTTCCTAATGCCGCGACCCTTTAATACAGTTCCTCATGTTGGGGTGACCCCAGCCATAAAATGATGCAAGGGTTCTTTCACAGAAATTAAACCGAAACCGACCAATGGCGTGAAGATCCACTGTTCAGGATTGTATATTGTAAACTGTATATTCCTTGGGGTTTCTCAGTTCCGTTCTGCCTCTTGTCCCACCATGCTGATCTTGCTCTTTTCCGCTGCTCCAGGCAGACGAACGCTCTATCTCAATCTACCTCACAAGACTGTTGTGTGGATGGTGCCCCCCCCCCCGGCCAAGCTGCTTCCCCTCCCGCAACCCCCATGAAAGGATCGTTCGACCCCAAAAAAGGTCCTGACCCCCAGGTTGAGAACCACTGGGCTAGAGTGTGAAGGGGCCACAGAGGTCGTCTAGTCCCACCCCCTGCTCAATGCAGGATCAGCCTCAAGCATCCAGGATAAGTACCTGTCCGGCCACTGCTTGAAGACGGCCAGTGAGGGGGAGCTCCCCACTGCCTTAGGCCATAGGATCCACTGCTGAACTACTCGGACTGTGAAATTGCTTTCCTGATATCTAGCCGCTATTGTTCTCTACATAGTTTAAACCCATTCCTGCGGGACAGGAAACCTGTCTTTCCACACACCCCTCCCCCCAAAGGCTGCCCCTCCATCTTGCTTTTCTGGGTAATTTTTGATCGCAGCAGGGTGAGCAGTAGAGCACGGTTCAGCTCAAGGCCTTTCAAATTAGAGTCGATGGGCAGGGTGATTGCCCTGTATTTTCAGATTAATACTTGGAATCTTTGCCCTAGTAAAAATAGCAGCCAAAAGCAAGGGCCAGAACTGGCAGGACAAGGGGTTGCTCAGGGTTTGGAGGGAGGGGGTCAACATGTGAGGGAAGCTTCCAGAGATGGAGGCGGATCAGAACGGGCTCAAAACGTGACACCGAATCCCAGTGTTGTGTCCCTTCTCTGCAGCAGGTGTACCTAAATCCAACCACCTTAACGGGCCTTGAAATCTGTGGCCCAAGCCAACCTCCACCTCCTGCGGCCAGCCGTGAACCTTAGCAGGTCTTGGAAGGCGTGATTGGAGGCCCCGCCTTAAACCCCACGGTCAGTCTTTCCCCTTTGAGCACCAGGGTGGCTCCCAGGAGAGAAGCAGCCAGGGCCAGACCGGAAGCCTCGTTGCTGAATATCTGCCTTTTATTATTTTCACCCCCCGTCCTCTCCTCAGTGCAGAGCTCGCCTCGGGTGGGAGGCACTTCTTGCTGCCCCCCCTCCTGTCAAGCATTCATCGGCCTGGAGGCAAATAGAGTTTCTCAAGCATCACATCCCCGTCCACCTCCAGAAAGATGGCGTCCTTCGGCGGGAAGCAGTGGGGGAACTCGTCCAGGAGTCGGCCATTGGCGAATATCTGGGAGAAAAAGAGACGGGGTGGAAGGGGGTGGAAGGAGCGGGCTCTGGCAGCCAGGCCAGCCATCTCCAATCACTGGGGTGGAGGGTCTTGCTTTGGCCCCCTCTCAACCAGGGGACTGGGCACCTTCCGGTGAGTTGCAGAGATCCACCCAGATTCTGTAGCACTGCCTGTTCTTTGGCAGCTTTTGGGGGGAGCCCACTGCTTGGTGCGCTTACACAAAGAGGGGCCGTGTTTCCTTGTCCCTCTCAGCCTGCAAGCTGAGAGGTCGACAGGAAAGAGGATTCTGCCACTGCTTGATACAAGTATTTCATCTCTCTTTTCCTGGCACTGCTGCCCATTGTCCTAGCCTTGACACCCGAGGTCCCGTAACCACACCACTTTTGTGTCTCTGAGGCCGCTCGACTTCCTCTCGAGCTTAAGAACAGCAGCAGAGCCCAGCTGGATCAGACCAGAAGTCTATCAGCATCTTGTCTCACCCAGTGGTCAACCAGTTCCTCTGGAGGGCCAACAATAAGGCAGGCAGGCCAAGGCCTTCCCCTGATGTCACCCCCTGGCCCCGGGATTCAGAGGTTTGCTGCCTCTGAATGTAGGTGTCCCTTTTAAACACCTTGGCTACTAGTCACATGCTCCTCGAATCTCTCCCATCCCCCTTTAATGCCCATGGCCATCCCTACATCCTCTAGCAGCAAAGTTCACATTTTAATCACCATAGCCTGCATCTTAGCACAGCCTAAAAACTATCCCTAGATCATGGCTCATAACTCTTCTGGATAGGACAAGGAAGTGAATACCTTCTTCTGCCCCCCCCCTTTCTGCAGTGTGCAGTTCCAGATAGACTGCCTCTATATATGAAGGTGCCATTTAATTGTCAATGCCCAGGTCCTCCCTTCCTGCCCCAGGGTGGCTAATAATCCCTTCAGTGGATCTTAAGCATGTTCCTGCGAGTTCCATCTGCTGTTCGTTGCAAGCGGAAGAGATTTTTGCTTTCTGCTCCAAACCACCAGAAAGTCAAACATGACTTCATCTCATACAATCCTCAACTGAGCCATGCATAACATGAAAACCTGTATTTGCCTTTCTCCTTCCAGATTTCAGAAAAAAGCCCCCCCCAATGGCATTCCCCCCTCCCCAGACAAACCTTGTAGCTGTTGTACGTCACACTGATCTTGATCGTGAACCTTCTGCCCGGCTTCAGGGGGCTTTCCTTGATCCGCGGTCGGTCGTCAAAGCAGTTCAGCTTAATGATGGCCAAGTAGGGGAAGTCCTCAAAGCGGGCTTCGAGTCGGAGGGCCTTAGCCCTCTCGTATTGGCCCTTGGCAAACTGGATGTAGAACCTGCCAGAGGAGAGGAGCCGTCACCCGTTTGCCCCCAGCAGGGTTTTTGAGGTGCTCAGATAAGGTTTTTGAGGTGCACACCTTGCCGACTCTCCTGCAGAAATCAAACTTGTAATAAAGGAACATAAAACATCGGAAGAACTCTGCTGGATCGGACCAGGAGTCCATCGAGTTCCCCTGGAGGGCCAGCCACAGGGCAGGGAGGCCAAGGCCTTCCTAAGGACATCAGGGGAGCCCTGCTGGGTCAGACCAGGGAGGGCCCATCCAGTCCAGCCTCCCGTCTCACACGGGATCCAGCCAGTTCCTCTGGAGGGCCAGCCACAGGGCAGAGAGGCCGAGGCCTTCCCCTGAGAAGACCCTCAGAAGAGCCCTGCTGGGTCAGGCCAGGGAGGGCCCATCCAGTCCAACCTCCCGTCTCACCCAGGGGCCAGCCAGGTCCCCTGGAGGGCCAGCCACAGGGCAGAGAAGCCGAGGCCTTCCTAAGGAGATCAGGAGAGCCCTGCTGGGTCAGACCAGGGAGGGCCCATCCAGTCCAGCCTCCCGTCTCACCCAGGGGCCAGCCAGTTTCTCTGGAGGGCCAGCCACAGGGCAGAGAGGCCGAGGCCTTCCCCTGAGAAGAATATAAACCAAGTCCTGCTGGGTCAGACCAGGATCTGGTCCAGCCTCCTCTCCCAAATGGTGGTGGAACAGTCCCTATGCAGGACCAATGGGCACGATGGAGGGGTGGAGGTTTTCCACAGCTACCTTGCCTAATAACTATTGATCTCCATGAATTCATCAAATCCTTTTTTAAAAGCTGTTTATGGCCATCATTACACCCTTTGGCAGCAAATTCCGCATTCTGATCCCCCTCAGTCTAAAGCGGCATTTCCTTTTGTCCACCCTGAGCCTACCGCCCAACTACTTTGCTGGGTGCCCTTGATTAGTAGTATTTGGGAAGAGAGACCAGGTTCCCTTTGTCAACTCTTCCTACCCCAGGCATCATTTTAGAAACCTCCCTCTTGTTCCCCCTGAGTTGTCTCTTTTCTAAACGGACATGCCCCAGACTCTTCAGCCTTTCCTCCTAGGGAAGGGGCTCCAACCCCCCCCCCCCCATCATCTTGGGTGCCCTCCTCTGTCCTTTCCCCAACTCTGTCCTTTGAGACAGGGTGACCAGAAGTGTAACCTGTACAATGAAGCAGCACCATAGATCTCTCCAGGGGCATCCCCAGACTGGCTGTTCTAGTCTCAAGCCCCTCCCTAAGGATCCCTGTTGCAGAGTTTGCCTTTTTCACGGATGCAGCAACACAGAGTTGACCCTTTCATGGAGCTGTCCATTCTCAGCAACGTCAGGCCACCGGCACCCCAGAATCACAGAATCCTAGAGTTGGAAGGGGCCATACAGGCCATCTAGTCCAACCCCCTGCAACACAGGATCAGCCCTGAGCATCCTAAAGCAACAGGGCAGATCCCTTTCAGTCTAAACTTCGCCTACATTCAAAGCTGGAATATTGTGGCCTTACCGATGCTCAGCTTCACTTGCCACTGTCACCCACCCTCACCCAGTTGGTCAAAGTCCTCTTGGATCTCTTCACAGCCAGCCTTGGTGGTCACCATCCCGAATAATCTTTTGTCATCTGCAAACTTGGCCACTGTGCTAGTCTGGTTCACCCTGGTTCTAGCTCTCCACACTGAAATGGGCTGAAATGTAGAAAGTACTCTGTGCATGCCCAGAAGCACTCTCCTTGAGTGACACTGCGCAAGTTCAGGGCAAAACTTTGGGTGGGGAGTGCCAATCCCCAGCTTGAGTGAAATAAAGCTGAAAGAGAGACACCCTCAAGGAATGTTAAACCAGAAGTTCACAAACCACAAGAGAGAGAGTCCTGCAGAGCTCAAAAATAGAAACATCACCTGAAACCACAACATGAAAAAGAACACGACAGAAAGACAGCCGCAAATAATCTTCTGTGTTAGTGGCGGCGGGTGTGTCCAGACATGGATAAATAGACAGGAGATTTCTGTAAATATACAACATCTCAAAAAGGAAGTCATGACAGCCGACAGCCCCCCAGTCGGACTCCATCTTCTTCAGATCGTTTCTCCCATTTGTTCAGTTTTTAGATTGCCACCAAAGGGTAATGTTGCCACAGTGTGTGGGTCTGCAGAGAGTCTGGAAGCTCCCATTCTTTCAAAGGACGTGTTCAAACATTAACAGCAACTTAAGACCCCCCCCCAAAAAAAAACGTACTAATTATTTTGACTTATGGCGACCCTGTAAGTCAGGGGTAGTCAAAGTGCGGCCCTCCAGATGTCCATGGACTACAATTCCCATGAGCCCCTGCCAGCATTCGCTGTTGTAAAGCAGGGAGAGGCCTGGGACCCACCTGGAGGTTGGCTACCCTGTTTTGACATATCAACTTCTAGTGAAAGAAAAATTGTCTCTGCTGAGGAGTGCATCTTTCCTTACTGACCATGCACTTTTCTGTCGCAAGGACTGACGGATAAGTTACCATTTGCTCTGTTCTGGAATCAAACCTTCTAGCACGACCACCGATTCTGGATGGAGGCCACCCCTGATCCTCCGGTTGAAAGGCATGTCCTGTAAGACAGAATTAGAAGCTGAGGCCCACTTGGCCATTCTAGCTGCCATATTTCTAGTCCTGTAGAGCAGTGGTCCCCAACCCCCGGTCCGGAGCCCGGGACCGGTCCGTGGATCAGTCGTCCTCCCCGGCTGCTGCCTCGGGGGCTGCCCTACCACTCCGCTTCCGGCTCACCTTTGGTGCTCTCCAGCGGCCGCCATGTCTGGGGCACCCCCTCAGCGTGGCACTGCGCAGCTGCAGCAGGCAGCAGGAAGTCAGGGGCGCCAGCGGGAAAGCAAGTGGAGCAGGGGCTCAGGCGACAACGTCCCTTGACAAAAGACTAACGCCCCCCCCCCCGGGCCTCAGTAAAATTGTCAAGTGTTGACCGGTCCCCGGTGATAAAAAGGTTGGGGACCACTGCTGTAGAGGACAGAAAAGTCTCTTGACTCTCAGAATACCCAGCCATGTCGGGCCTCTCATTTTCCAAGCTGTGGACTATCATGCTTAAATGCTGACTGGATGGCCAGTTTTGTGTTGAGAAACACCTGGAGATTTGGGGGTTTGATCCTGAGGAGGGCATAATTTGGGGAGGAGAGGGACTTCCAGGGGGCAGAATGCCACAGAGTCTCCCTTCTGAAGGGGCCATTTTCTCACAGTGAATTGACCACTGTTTGGGTTGGGCGCTTCAGCCACCAAAGCGGCCGTTCCAGCCTGAAGCAGGCAGAGCCGAAGCGCCCAGCCCTAACAGACCCCTTGTAATCCCAGGTGCAGAACATGCCCAGAACCTCAGAGGACCTCCTCGGGCTTTCCTGACTTGCAAAACGGGGCTGGGAAACCATAATAAAGTAGTTGGGAGGGTAATTCTACGGAAAAACGAGCAGGCTGATGTTTTGAAATGTTCAGTGGGTCTGTGAAATGGCGTGGCCTTTCCCGCCCCCAAAGCTGCACGGGATGATGCCGCAAGAGAGATTTGACACGTGGGGAGGTTTGTTTTTGCTCTGCTTTGCGGAGGTGTGGTTTTCTAAGGAATACGGATGTTGCAGCTCCTCCGCCAGCCAAACAGGCCCTGAACTGGCCCGGTGGGGCAATGAAGGTTTGTGCTGCATTTCTCAATTCTTGCACATTTAGAAAGGCAAACTGGTTGCTTTGTTTTTGCCATTGTACGATGGAGCAACTGAGGAACTGTCCAGATGAAGAGAGCCAAAAGGGATCCCTCCTTTTCGCTTGAGACTGCCAACCTGCCCAGACTGGGGCTGGGGACGCCAGGTATGCTTGGGTTTGCCGGGGTCTGCTCCGGTCACAGGCAGGGGCTGGGGCCATAGGGTTGCCAGCTCCAGTTTGGGGAAGCTCTTGGGAGATTTGAGGTGGATCCTGGGGAGGACAAGGATTCCAGCTGGAGTACAATCCCATAAAACCAGGGGTGGCCAAATTGGCTCTCCAGCTGTCAATGGACTACATTTACCATGAACCCCTGCCAATAGGCTATACTGGCAGGGGCTCATGGTAATTTCAGTCCATGAACAACTGGAGAGCCACAGTTTGGCCACTGCTGCTAAGCAGAGGGGTAGGCACATTTGTTATGAAGGCCAACAGAACGGACATAAAGGTCGCTCTTTCAGGATGGGCCATGCCTGCAAGAGAATATAATGCCAGGTATGGGAGACTTAAGTTTTACAAAGGATATGGGCAAACCCAATGACACAGAAGAGTTGTTTTTTATACCCCGCTTTTCACTGCCTGAAGGAGTCTCAAAGCAGCTTCCAATCACCATACCTTTCCTCTCTCCACAACAGACAACCTGTGAGGAAGGTGGGGTTGAGAGAGAGAGCTGTGAGAACAGCTCTATCTGGGCTGTGACTAGCCCAAGGCCACCCAGCTGGCTGCATGTGGAGGAGCGGGGGAACCGAACCCAGCTCACCAGATTAAAAGCCGCTGCTCTTCACCATCACACCATGCTGAACGATATTACTTGTTTTCAAACATGCTTACAACATTGACACCCTTTTGGTATTTCCCTGAGGCGGGACAGGCCCCAGGTGGAGGTGGAAAAGGTGAACAAGCCGGCCTTCGGTTAGGGGCTCCCGTTTCCCCTCTTGGCATCCCTGGCCAGGTAACCTTAGTGCATTAGCAGGAGTCTGTCCCACTCATGCCCTGGGGTGGCAGCTCTGGGTTGGGAAATACTTGGAGAGTTGGGGATGGAGGCTGGGAACTTCAGCTAGGCTTGTCCACTTCGGCGGCCAAAGTGGCCGTTCCAGTCCGAAGCAGCCAGCGCCATGGCGCTGGCTGCTTCAGGCTGGAACGGCCACTTTGGCCGCCGAAGTGGACAAGCCTAGCTGAAGCAGTGGACGATTCTACAGAACCCACGTTCCAGGCTGGCATTTCCCCCAGATCAGGGGATCTGATCTCTGTCATTAGAGATGGGTTCTAACACCAGCCACCCCTGGAGCTTAGCCACTCAAACACGCACACATTCACGGGCAGAAAGCCAAGAAAGTTAGTCACCCCCCCACCCCACCCCACCCCGAGAAATCGTTAGGAAACTGCAGACTGGTTTGGCGCAGAGTGAGAGCGGTAGGCCTGTGTTGGGTGGAAGGCAGAGGAAAATGTGCCGTTCCAGAGATTCCCTGAGAGAGAACAACAGCCGTTCCGCTTTCTCGCTCCGGTTGAACGCTGTCCGTCAACTGGCAGTTGTGGAATTCCTGGGCCACTCAGATCCCTGATCTGTTCCTTACAGGCCCATTTTACAATTTGGCTGGATAGGAAGTGCGTTGAACGCTCAATTTCAACTCTACTCATGTGGAACGAAATTGCTTAACCTAATTGACGTATACATTAGACACCCAGACAGAGCATATCCAGCTCCAACTCCTGATCAGCCAAGCAACTCACTGAATGACTCTGGGCTTTTCTCTCTCCGTCTGGCCTACCCCAAAGGTTTGTTGTGAGGTTTAAAAAGAGGTGGAGAGAACCATGTACTCCCCGGAGGAGGGGGAGAGAGAAAATAGCCATGTTTTACCATCTGTAATGTTATGCACTGTGCTGTTTGGTGTAGTGGTTACGAGTGCAGACTTCTAATCTGGTGAGCCAGGTTTGATTCTGCACTCCTCCACATGCTGGGTGACCTTATGCTCACCACAGCACTGAGAAAACTGTTCCCACCGTGCAGTAATATGTGGGCTCTCTCAGCCTCACCCACCTCTCAGGGTGTCTGTTGTGAGGGAGGACAGGGAAGGCGAATGGAAGCTTTGAGACTCTTTCGGGTAGGGAAAAGCGGCATCTAAGAACCAGCTCTTCTTTTTCTTCAGTAGTATCAGAGCTCTCTCAGCCTCACCTCCCTCACAGGGTGTCTGTTGTGGGGAGAAGAAAGGGAAGGCGACTGTAAGCCTCTTTGAGACTCCTTTGAGTAGAGAAAAGCGGCATCTAAGAACCAACTCTCTTCTTCTTCTTCTTCTTCTTCTTCTACTATGACACTGAGAAGGGGGTGAGCTTCAGTGCCCTGCCCCACCAGAGGAGATGGTAGGCCCCTCCTTCACCCCCTCCCCTTCCCTAAGACGGGGAGGTCTGACGTTTTGTGCCCTACCTGGCAGCAGATGGCGAGGTCTAATTCTGCAGAGAAAATAAGCCGGGCCTGATATGCCCTGAGAATTAAGCCTGCACAGGCCAATGTTGGTCTCCTGCTGTCAAGTCTGTTTGTTTGAGGGGGGCGGGGAGTCCTCTTTTTCAGCTAACCACCAAAGAATGAGTTTGGGAATGGACAGTGAGGGGAGAGCTCTTGTGTTGGTCTGGCTAGGTCAGCCGCAGCAGTGCAAATCCAGTTTGACAGACGGTGAAGCTTGTCCCTCAGGGTGTCCTTCCGGCAGAGTCCAAGTCATGCACGGGGCGGAAGGCTGTGTTCTTTCTGTGAGCACACGTCATGGCGACAGGGCCCTGCTGTTCAGCGAGGGGGGTGACCAATGCCAAACCAGTGCCCTTGCTGGCACTGACGCAGGCCTGTGGTATTAATTACTAGCTCTTTGCTTCCTTAAAAGAAAAAGAAAACAAAACCACACACACCCACACCCCAAATAGCCCACAATGCTGCTTTATACAAGGGATCCGGGGAGTTCAATAGCAGAGGCCTCTCTGGGCTCTGACATGTGAAGGATAACACCCGGTCTGGCCTGCAGTCCGTTTCTGCAGAGGAGGGATAAGCCCAGCTGCCCATCTGGAAGTGCCCCCCTTGCGTGGTGGGCCTGGGTGCCCCTGGGTGCCCCTGGTGTTCTGTCCAGGGCCTGGCACTTGAGCACTCAGCTTGGCCTCCTGTGCCTCCCAGGCCAGATCCCAACCACCCCTCCTTCCCCCGAGAAGCGGTACTCACAAAGGTCTCGGGCTCTATCGCCATCCTTGCTGTCTTGGTGCCAGGGAGGGGGAGAGGCAGGAGCGATGGCGGAGGCTTTGCTCCCAGGGAGGCCGGTCCCTTTTGTAGCCAGGATGCCAAGGGAGGTGGCTCTCCCTTCGGGGCATCCATCGCCGCCCACGCCCTGTGACTTCACACTTAGTCAGCGTTCCTCCTGTGTGAGATGTCACAGCCCTGACTTGTGAGGCGGTGCTCCAGAGGGCAACTGTTTTGGTGGTGCCTGGAATTACCCTCCAGCGAGTCACAGGCCTGGTTAGCCAACAGACAGGTGCGCGCACAATTTCCTTCCCTGCAGCTCAGGTAAGCACGGAAAGCGGCCGGGAGCCTGTCGGTGGAGGAGCCACGAACAACCACCCGTTGGAAGCAAGTTTTACATCAGATTCTGGGATGGAGAACCGCCCACTGGACATGATTCCAGCTCCAAAAGGTTTAGAGTATCTGTTTGGCACACAAACATCTCAGTGAGGACCTCTGCAGCGCCTGAATCGGCCGATTCGGACACTACCACACACAACCCTGGCTGGGCATTACTGCTGAGATGCTTTATGTGTGCTGAATAGGTTTGCTTTTAAGGTTTTAAGACATTTTTTTCTTGATGTAAATGTTTGTTGTACACCCCCCCGAACCGCGTGGGAGGGCGGCATATAATTAATTCATTAAATAATAATATTCTGGTATGGTTTTGAAAGATTTTTGAGCTCCTATTCTTCCACATTTGGTTTCACCCCTAACCTTTTGGTTCCCGCCTGTTTTCCAGGCTGGGTTTGTGTTTCCCTTTACGATAGATGTTGCCCGACTGGGTTGCCATCCTCCAGGCAGCAGCTAGAGGTTTCCTGGGAACTGCTTTGTGGACGGCAGAAGACGGACCGTCCGCCTGGAGAAAGGGGCTGCTTCGGAACGTGGACCCTGTGCTGTTATGCCTCATTGACCTCTCTCCCCTTCCCCAGCCACGCCCTCCTCAGGGCCCACCCCCCAAATCGCCAGGTATCTCCCTACCCAGAGTTGGCAACTGTTGTGTCCCTCTGCGTGAACAAAGGCTATCAGGTGGGCCTCATCAGCAATTCCCCTCGGGGCATTTGGTGAGCTGTTTATCTCCGCAGTCTGAGCGTAAGGAATCTGTCCTAATTTACAGGGGCCTTCTGACCTTTTAAAAGCTGACGTCATTTCAGCTTGTGGTTGGAGTGTCTTTTGAGGGGCCAAGGCCTGATCTGACTGGGACCACCGAATGAAAAAAGAGGTTTTGGGGAGGACAGCAACGGCTGACAGGGCCAAACAGCTAAAGGGTGTAGAGAGCTGTGGGAGGAGGATCCTCAAAAACACCATTAGCAACAAAACTTTGAAAGTTCCCTCAAATTTCCTTTTTTTGTTTGTTTGTTTGTCTCTAGCAGACGGGGCCAAACTGTGGCTCTCCAGATATCCATGGACTACAACTCCCATGAGCCCTTGTCAGCATGTGCAGACAAGGGCTCATGGGAATTGTTGTCCATGGTCACCTGGAGAGCCACAGTTTGGCCACCCTGCAGGGGACAGGATGAACGCATAGAAGAAGAAGGAGAGTTGGTTCTTATATGCCGCTTTTCCCTACCCGAAGGAGGCTCAAAGCACCTTCCCTTTCCTCTCCCCACAACAGACACCCTGTGAGGGAGGTGAGGCTGAGAGAGCCCTGATATTACTGAGGAAGAGTTGGTTCTTATATGCCGCTTTTCCCTACCCGAAGGAGGCTCAAAGCGGCTTTAATTCACCTTCCCTTCCTCTCCCCACAACAGACACCCTGTGGGGTGGGTGAGGCTGAGAGAGCCCTGATATCACTGCTCAGTCAGAACAGTTTTATCACTGCCGTGGTGAGCCCAAGGTCACCCAGCTGGCTGCATGTGGGGGAGCGCAGAATCTAACCTGACTTGCCAGATGAGAAGTCCGCACTCCTAACCACTATGCCAAGCTGTCTTCCCCATATATTCTGACTGTTCCCTTCTTTGTTCATACAGCATCTGTAGTTTTTATTTTATTTTTGTTATCTTTTAAATGTCACTTGCTGTCACTGTAGTCCTTTTGGGGAGGTGCCCCTCCCTCCCTGGCAGGGTTGCCCACCGACTCCCAGGGACCCCAGAAGGCTGCCAAGGGAAGAGGCTGGCAGAGGGGTTGGCCCTTGGCTCCTTCGCTTCCCACATGGGATGGCCCTGAAGAGCCAGGGCATTTAGCTCTAGCCAAGAGGAGAATTCAGTTTTCCTTTGGCTGTAAGAACAAACACGGTCGGATTTTAAATTTAGTACAGTGCTGGCAATGCTGGGGAAATTACCACACTCTCCTGCCCTCCCTCTGCTAAAAAAGAGGCCAGGGAGGGAGGCAATCCTGACATTGTCCACTAGATGGCAGCTTCGAGCCACACTCTCCTGCCCTCCCTCTGCTAAAAAAGAGGCCAGGGAGGGAGGCAATCCTGACATTGTCCACTAGATGGCAGCTTCGAGCCACACTCTCCTGCCCTCCCTCTGCTAAAAAAGAGGCCAGGGAGGGAGGCAATCCTGACATTGTCCACTAGATGGCAGCTTCGAGCCACACTCTCCTGCCCTCCCTCTGCTAAAAAAGAGGCCAGGGAGGGAGGCATTCCTGACATTGTCCACTAGATGGCAGCTTCGAGCCACACTCTCCTGCCCTCCCTCTGCTAAAAAAGAGGCCAGGGAGGGAGGCATTCCTGACATTGTCCACTAGATGGCAGCTTCCAGCCACACTCTCCTGCCCTCCCTCTGCTAAAAAAGAGGCCAGGGAGGGAGGCAATCCTGACATTGTCCACTAGATGGCAGCTTCGAGCCACACTCTCCTGCCCTCCCTCTGCTAAAAAAGAGGCCAGGGAGGGAGGCATTCCTGACATTGTCCACTAGATGGCAGCTTCGAGCCACACTCTCCTGCCCTCCCTCTGCTAAAAAAGAGGCCAGGGAGGGAGGCAATCCTGACATTGTCCACTAGATGGCAGCTTCGAGCCACACTCTCCTGCCCTCCCTCTGCTAAAAAAGAGGCCAGGGAGGGAGGCAATCCTGACATTGTCCACTAGATGGCAGCTTCGAGCCACACTCTCCTGCCCTCCCTCTGCTAAAAAAGAGGCCAGGGAGGGAGGCAATCCTGACATTGTCCACTAGATGGCAGCTTCGAGCCACACTCTCCTGCCCTCCCTCTGCTAAAAAGAGGCCAGGGAGGGAGGCAATCCTGACATTGTCCACTAGATGGCAGCTTCGAGCCACACTCTCCTGCCCTCCCTCTGCTAAAAAAGAGGCCAGGGAGGGAGGCAATCCTGACATAGTCCACTAGATGGCAGCTTCGAGCCACACTCTCCTGCCCTCCCTCTGCTAAAAAAGAGGCCAGGGAGGGAGGCAATCCTGACATTGTCCACTAGATGGCAGCTTCGAGCCACACTCTCCTGCCCTCCCTCTGCTAAAAAAGAGGCCAGGGAGGGAGGCAATCCTGACATTGTCCACTAGATGGCAGCTTCGAGCCACACTCTCCTGCCCTCCCTCTGCTAAAAAGAGGCCAGGGAGGGAGGCATTCCTGACATTGTCCACTAGATGGCAGCTTCCAGCCACACTCTCCTGCCCTCCCTCTGCTAAAAAAGAGGCCAGGGAGGGAGGCATTCCTGACATTGTCCACTAGATGGCAGCTTCGAGCCACACTCTCCTGCCCTCCCTCTGCTAAAAAAGAGGCCAGGGAGGGAGGCAATCCTGACATTGTCCACTAGATGGCAGCTTCGAGCCACACTCTCCTGCCCTCCCTCTGCTAAAAAAGAGGCCAGGGAGGGAGGCAATCCTGACATTATCCACTAGATGGCAGCTTCGAGCCACACTCTCCTGCCCTCCCTCTGCTAAAAAGAGGCCAGGGAGGGAGGCAATCCTGACATTGTCCACTAGATGGCAGCTTCGAGCCACACTCTCCTGCCCTCCCTCTGCTAAAAAGAGGCCAGGGAGGGAGGCAATCCTGACATTGTCCACTAGATGGCAGCTTCGAGCCACACTCTCCTACCCTCCCTCTGCTAAAAAAGAGGCCAGGGAGGGAGGCATTCCTGACATTGTCCACTAGATGGCAGCTTCCAGCCACACTCTCCTGCCCTCCCTCTGCTAAAAAAGAGGCCAGGGAGGGAGGCAATCCTGACATTGTCCACTAGATGGCAGCTTCGAGCCACACTCTCCTGCCCTCCCTCTGCTAAAAAAGAGGCCAGGGAGGGAGGCAATCCTGACATTGTCCACTAGATGGCAGCTTCGAGCCACACTCTCCTGCCCTCCCTCTGCTAAAAAAGAGGCCAGGGAGGGAGGCAATCCTGACATTGTCCACTAGATGGCAGCTTCGAGCCACACTCTCCTGCCCTCCCTCTGCTAAAAAAGAGGCCAGGGAGGGAGGCAATCCTGACATTGTCCTCTAGATGGCAGCTTCGAGCCACACTCTCCTGCCCTCCCTCTGCTAAAAAAGAGGCCAGGGAGGGAGGCAATCCTGACATTGTCCTCTAGATGGCAGCTTCGAGCCACACTCTCCTGCCCTCCCTCTGCTAAAAAAGAGGCCAGGGAGGGAGGCATTCCTGACATTGTCCACTAGATGGCAGCTTCCAGCCACACTCTCCTGCCCTCCCTCTGCTAAAAAAGAGGCCAGGGAGGGAGGCAATCCTGACATTGTCCACTAGATGGCAGCTTCGAGCCACACTCTCCTGCCCTCCCTCTGCTAAAAAAGAGGCCAGGGAGGGAGGCAATCCTGACATTGTCCAGTAGATGGCAGCTTCGAGCCACACTCTCCTGCCCTCCCTCTGCTAAAAAGAGGCCAGGGAGGGAGGCAATCCTGACATTGTCCACTAGATGGCAGCTTCCAGCCACACTCTCCTGCCCTCCCTCTGCTAAAAAAGAGGCCAGGGAGGGAGGCAATCCTGACATTGTCCACTAGATGGCAGCTTCGAGCCACACTCTCCTGCCCTCCCTCTGCTAAAAAAGAGGCCAGGGAGGGAGGCAATCCTGACATTGTCCACTAGATGGCAGCTTCGAGCCACACTCTCCTGCCCTCCCTCTGCTAAAAAAGAGGCCAGGGAGGGAGGCAATCCTGACATTGTCCACTAGATGGCAGCTTCGAGCCACACTCTCCTGCCCTCCCTCTGCTAAAAAAGAGGCCAGGGAGGGAGGCAATCCTGACATAGTCCACTAGATGGCAGCTTCAAGCCACACTCTCCTGCCCTCCCTCTGCTAAAAAAGAGGCCAGGGAGGCCATTCTAGTCATTCATTCATTCTTAGACTTTTATCCCACCACTTTTGAGGGACTCATGGTGGCTTACAGATATAAAATCCCATAAAATCCTAGAAACCCCGAGAAAACCCACAAATTCTCCCTAACCCCCAAGCAGACCAACCTGGGGATGCGTTGTATGGCTGTAATGCTTAGCCTAAGGAGGAGCTGTATTGATCTTAGCCCTGACCTCAACCCAAGACCCGACAGAAGAGCTCCATTTTCAGGCCCTACAGAACTGAGATAACTCCATCTGGGCCCTCAACTCTCCCAGGAGCTCATTCCACCAGGCTGGGGCCAGGTCTGAAAAAGCCTTGGCCCTGCTTGAGGCCAGGCATGCTTCCTTAGGGCCAGAGACCTCGGATTAGCATCCTCAGAGCGAAGTGCCTTGAGGGGGGCATAAGGAGACAAGTGGACCCTCAGGGCCCAAGCAACAAAAGGCTTTAAAGGTTAAAACCAACACCTTGAGCTTGATCCGGGCTAGGACTGCCACCCAATGCAGCTATCTCAGCACAGTCTGGATATGGGCCCCTCAAGGTGTCCCAGTTACGATCCTAAGCAGTTGCATTATGCACCAGCTGAAGCTCCCAAGTTAAGGAGAAGGGCAGGCCAGTGTACAGCAAGTTACAGAAATCTGGAGATCATCCACCAAGGCAACCAAGACTGTCTCCACCCCATGGCTAGGACCTTGGTGCCCATCCTTCCCGCTTCTGGCGGGACTGTCCCACCTCCAGGCCACTCACCTCGCATCCCGTCATGTTGCTTAAATTGCCCAGCGACGGCGAGGCGGTGCAGGGCAGGGCAAGGTGAGGTGGTGCAGCAAGAGGTGAGGCGGCAGAGCCACGCAGCAGGCTGGCCCGGATGGGGTGGGCAGCCAGGCAGCTGCCTCGACTCTGCCCCCAGCTTTGAGGAGACTGTCTTGCACGGGGCTTGGCGCAGCCACCACCCACCCTTCCCCGAAGCCGCTGGCAGGTCAGCACGTGAGCAAGCTGGGAGGAGACAGGAGGAGAACACCCCCGCTGCCACCGCCCCCCCCCCCCGCTGCCTGACAGGAGCCACCCCACCTCCATCCCTTCGTTCCCTCACAATCTGGTCACCTTAGGCTAGGATGGAACTGGCTGGTACGGGTCGAGGACTGAAGCTTCCTCCAAGTATGCCAGGAGCTGGTCTGCCACGGCTCTTTCATCTACCCTTCCCAGGAACACAAGATGCAAACCCAGGTGGTAGCTGGCCGGGTCCCACGGGTCCAGCGATGGCTTTTTCATTAAAGGGGAAACCACCGCCTCCTTCAGGACCTCCGGGAACCCCCCAGTAGACAGGGAGAGGTTGATGATCTCCCCCAAAGGCCCCCCTGTCCACTGGTCCCTGGTCTTGGGTAACCAAGATGGACAGGAATCAAGGAGGCAAGTGGTCACCCTCACTAACCCTAGCAACTCGGCCACTTGGGTTTCTGAGAGCTGCCTGAAGCCATGAAATGGCCAATGGGCCTTTAGTTCGCTTTCTGCATTAGAAGTGACAGGAAGGTCCCAGCAGAGTGACAAGACCTTATCTGCGAAAATGTTCACTAATGCCTCACAGCCAAGTGCCAATTGGCTACTATTTTGGCACCCCTCCTAGAGGGTGGTCAGAACAATTGGGTCGGGCAAGAGCTTGCAGATGTGACATAGGCAGCATAAAACTCTCATTTAGCCGCCCTAACCACCATCTCATATGCCCTCATAAGTGTGCAATAAGATGTTCTTGCTGCTTCATCACCAGTCTTCCTCCATACTCGCTCTAGCTGGCTCACCTCCCTCTTCCTCTCCCTTAGCTCCTCTGTATACCAGGAGCCAGTCTGAGGTGAGGGCGGAGAGGGTGCCTAGGAGCGCTCTCATTGATAGCAGTAGTCAAATGGGACTGCCAGTTCTCCACTAACAGCACCAGTGAGTTGTCAGGAGGTATCGGGTCCTACAGAGCATTCAGTATTGAATTCATTCAGTTGAATTCATAAGTCTCCATGGGCGAGCTAAAATGTGCTCACCACCCAGACAGGGAGGGGTGGTGTCCTGAGCCAGGTCTTCGGGGTGTAGTGGTCTGACCATGGGACGGGGTCAACCACCATCAGATCCACCTCTACCCCAGCACCGAAGTTCAGATTGAGTGTGTGCCTAGCCTGATGGGTCCAGCAACAAACTAGGAGAACCCCAGTGCTGCCATGGTCAACAGCAAGTCTGAACCAGACCTGTAGGCTGGCAAATCAGTGGGAATATTGAAGTCCCCCAGGGTTACAAGCCTGGGGTACTGAACAGCCCAAGCCATCACCATCTCCAGGAGGATCAACCCAAACTCTCCACTGACCCCCACTCCACTCTGACACACCACCCCAATGATCAACGGAGCTGGGAGAGCCCTATAGGAGAAAGCTTCCCAGAGTAAGATTACTCCTTCCCCTACCATGGAGCCAAGACTGGTGAAGGACCGCAAACTTGGGTTGGGCCATATCTTTAAGGGTGCCCTTGCTAACCCAGGTCCCCCTCACTGGCAGTCTTCAAGCAAAGGTTGGATACACACTTCTCTTGGATGCTTTAGGATGCTTTGGGCTGATCCTGCGTTGAGCAGGGGGTTGGACTAGATGGCCTGTGTGGCCCCTTCCATCTCTATGATTCTGTGATTCTAGGGACTCCCGGGAGCCAGTTTGGTGTAGTGGTTAGGAGTGCGGACTTCTAATCTGGCATGCCGGGTTCGATTCTGCACTCCCCCCCATGCAGCCAGCTGGGTGACCTTGGGCTCTCCATGGCACTGATAAAACTGTTCTGACCGGGCAGCGATATCAGGGCTCTCTCAGCCTCACCCTCCTCAAAGGGTGTCTGTTGTGGGGAGAGGAAAGGGAAGGTGAATGTAAGCCGCTTTGAGACTTCTTCAGGTAGGGAAAAGCGGCATCTTAGAACCAACTCTTCTTCTTCTTCAATGCCCCCAGTCCACTCTCCAAAGCCTCCATTTTCCCCGGGAGAACTGACCTCTGTGGGCAATCTCCATGTCTCCCCTGGAATGTCATCTGGAATGTCCCATGCAGCAAACGCATCTGATAAGCATGTGAGTTTTTCCTGGCCCTGTTTAACTGTCACCTCTTTTGCCTTAACCGCCCTTTACAAAGTTATACCGGCTGCAACAGGACACAAGACACATTCCCCCAGGCCTCTCCTCCTACTTCTGTTTCAAGAGCGTGAGGCAGGGGGGTGGCGAATGGGGACCCTCAGCCTCCTCTTTGACGTGGGGAGGGGGGAGAGGAAGGGGGAGCTGCTGCCATTCTGCTACCTCCATTGCTGGATTCAGGCCTCTGAGGCCCTTGTGTTGTGGGCTGTGGTGCAGACATTCATGCCCAGACCACTCTGGAGTTCCCTGTCTGGAGTTCCCTGAGAGCCAGTTTGGTGTAGTGGTTAGGAGTGCGGACTTCTAATCTGGCATGCCGGGTTCGATTCTGCCCTCCCCCACATGCAGCCAGCTGGGTGACCTTGGGCTCACCACGGCACTGATAAAGCTGTTCTGATGGAGCAGTAATATCGGGGCTCTCTCAGCCTCACCCACCCCACAGGGTGTCTCTTGTGCGGAGAGGAATGGGAAGGCGACTGTAAGCCGCTTTGAGACTCCTTCGGGAAGAGAAAAGCGGCATATAAGAACCAACTCTTCTTCTTCTTCAGTAATCTCAGGGCTCTCTCAGCCTCACCTCCCTCACAGGGTGTCTGTTGTGGGGAGAGGAAGGGAAGGCGACTGTAAGCCGCTTTGAGCCTCCTTCGGGGAGAGAAAAGCGGCATATAAGAACCAGCTCTTCTTCTTCTTCTTCTCGGAGAGGTTGGGAGGAGACTGGGTCACATTTTGATCATTGTGTTGAGATTCGGCTGGAGATCTTTGGAGGGGCCACCGGGATGTGAAAGGGCAGACGAGGGAGCAGCCTGGCCTTGCTGATGCTCAGCCAAACCACCCGCATTTTTTCCTCACCCCCAACCCCCCCCCCCCGCCTCACAGAGGCTGAGGACTGTTTCCATGTGTGTACAGAAGCAGCACGAGGGATGCAGGCTTCAACACAAAATGCTTTACTGCCGCTGCCACCCACAGAGGCCCTCCTTCCATCCGGGCTCAGCTTCTGGGGGCTCAGCCTCCTGCCCCTTCTCGGCTCAGTACTGGACATAAGACAGGACCACATCGCCGTTGATCTCCAGGGTGTTGATGTGCTGGAAGTTGCGGAAACGGTGCCCGTAGTTGAAGAACGGCTGGTCGTTGACAAAGACCTTGAAACGCTCGTTCCCGCAGCGGATGGAGAGCTGTCCACGGCAAGGAAAGACCAGGAGAGGAGGGAAATCAGAAGCAGGAAACCGGCCCACAAACTGGGTCTGTTTGAGCTCACTTCCCTCGGACAGAAGACTATTCCATTTGCCAGCCATCCGTCCGTCAGAGAAACAGGAGGGGGGAGGGAGGTTGCATGGAAGAGTTTGGTGGAATAAATCTCCAGCAGGCCCTCTCCCTGGCCCTCTCCCTCTCCCACCCAGGCCAACATTTCCTGACACCTGACTGGGTCCCCCCCTCCACCCCCCCCCCAGCCTGGGTCACCACCCTCTCAGATCCACCTGCCCCCAGGTCTCAGTGATGGCCCATGATCTTCTTTGATATTGTTTTAAATGTAAACGGTTCATATTGTTAGCTGCCCCCACACTGCAGCCTAAAAATATAATTCATTAACTAATAAATAATGGAGGACTACCCAGCCTTGCAGAGAGACGGGACTTTGTGATCTTAAAAACAAATACAGCATAAAGAGGGAAACAGGGTTTTTCCATCTGCAGCCACTGAGCAAATCCGTACTCCTAGATCAGGGGTAGTCAAACTGCGGCCCTCCAGATGTCCATGGACTACAATTCCCAGGAGCCCCTGCCAGCATTCGCTGGCAGGGGCTCCTGGGAATTGTAGTCCATGGCCATCTGGAGGGCCGCAGTTTGACTACCCCTGTGATATTCCCCTTTAAATCCTGCTAGCTGTTGAGAAGGTCAAAGCTGTGCCTCCTCCCCCCCCCCAACTATTCAGCTCAGTTCTCCTGAGAACCTGACTGCAGATTTTACCTGCGTACTCAAAAGTTACCTGCAGAGCAGAACCACGTCTGAGTCCAGAGGCTCCCTGAAGACCCACAATGCTCAATTTGAGGTCTGGGCGTTCCGCCTGCACACAGAAGCTTCTACCCAGAACTGAACCGTGTGGGTCTTCAAGAGGCCACTGGACTCAGATGTTATTCTGCTGCTTAGACCGACATGACAAAGCTCCGACATTTGACCCCCAGATAGACTCAGTTTCCTCAATTTAATACTTCCTACATTTACTCAATACACCTTATGGAACACACGATGGGCCTGTGAACACAATCTCAGCCATATCTTTGTGTAGGTGACACACAGTATTAAAGAGATGAATATCGTCCGTGTCAGAATTTGGAATTTTTGCGGCCGTCACCTGGTTAAAAAGGATCCCCGGCAGGCAATTCTGATACTTTCCAGCAGAGGGCAGCAGCCCTTAGCGCCTCCCCCTCACCCCCAACCCCGCTGTCTGGATTAGAACCCGTCTCCTAGGATAATACTCACATCAAAGTACTGGCCAGGCTGGAAGGGGTTGAAGGGCAGCTCCCGCTCCTCGCGGCCCCAGGCCCCGTTCAGGAAGCTGTTCCGCACCACAGCCCGCTCATTCAGGCGGGGGTTAATGTGCAGGGCTATATCGTTGCCGGCTTTAAAATTGATCCGGAAGCTGGAGAGAGAACATAAAAAAGACATCGGAGGTTCCACCGCTGGATCTGACACAAAACTCTGTCTGATTGTCTGATTTAGTGTCCTCTGGAGGGAGCCTGCAGTTTGCAGTCATAAAAAGGACTTGCACGTTTCCTTATCTGCAGGGGTTCTGTCTGCAGAACGCCACGGTTCCTTTTGGAATTTTTAAAATATTTGTGTATGTGATTTTAAATTTACAAATTACAGAGGAGGGCAAAAGATGATGAGGCGGTTAGAGGAACCAGCTGCCCCTGTGTGAGACAGGAGGCTGGACTGGATGGGCCCTCCCTGGTCTGACCCAGCAGGGCTCCCCTGATGTCCTTAGGAAGGCCTCGGCCTCCCTGCTCTGTTATTGGCCCTCCAGAGGAACTGGCTGGCCCCTGGGTGAGACGGGAGGCTGGACTGGATGGGCCCTCCCTGGTCTGACCCAGCAGGGCTCTCCTGATGTCCTTAGGAAGGCCTCGGCCTCCCTGCTCTGTTATTGGCCCTCCAGAGGAACTGGCTGGCCCCTGTGTGAGACGGGAGGCTGGACTGGATGGGCCCTCCCTGGCCTGACCCAGCAGGGCTCTCCTGATGTCCTTAGGAAGGCCTCGGCCTCCCTGCCCTGTGGCTGGCCCTCCAGAGGAACTGGCTGGCCCCTGTGTGAGACAGGAGGCTGGACTGGAGGGACCCCTGGTCTGACCCAGCAGGGCTCTCCTGATGTCCTTAGGAAGGCCTCGGCCTCCCTGCTCTGTTATTGGCCCTCCAGAGGAACTGGCTGGCCCCCGTGTGAGACGGGAGGCTGGACTGGATGGGCCCTCCCTGGCCTGACCCAGCAGGGCTCTCCTGATGTCCTTAGGAAGGCCACGGCCTCCCTGCCCTGTGGCTGGCCCTCCAGGGGAACTGGCTGCCCCCTGGGTGAGACAGGAGGCTGGACTGGATGGGCCCTCCCTGGTCTGACCCAGCAGGGCTCTCCTGATGTCCTTAGGAAGGCCTCGGCCTCCCTGCTCTGTTATTGGCCCTCCAGAGGAACTGGCTGGCCCCTGTGTGAGACGGGAGGCTGGACTGGATGGGCCCTCCCTGGCCTGACCCAGCAGGGCTCTCCTGATGTCCTTAGGAAGGCCTCGGCCTCCCTGCCCTGTGGCTGGCCCTCCAGAGGAACTGGCTGGCCCCTGTGTGAGACAGGAGGCTGGACTGGAGGGACCCCTGGTCTGACCCAGCAGGGCTCTCCTGATGTCCTTAGGAAGGCCATGGCCTCTCTGCCCTGTGGCTGGCCCTCCAGAGGAACTGGCTGGCCCCAGGGTGAGACAGGAGGCTGGACTGGAGGGACCCTCCCTGGTCTGACCCAGCAGGGCTCTCCTGATGTCCTTAGGAAGGCCTCGGCCTCCCTGCCCTGTGGCTGGCCCTCCAGAGGAACTGGCTGGCCCCTGGGTGAGACAGGAGGCTGGACTGGATGGACCCTCCCTGGTCTGACCCAGCTGGGCTCCCCTGATGTCCTTAGGAAGGCCTCGGCCTCCCTGCCCTGTGGCTGGCCCTCCAGAGGAACTGGCTGGCCCCTGGGTGAGACAGGAGGCTGGACTGGATGGGCCCTCCCTGGTCTGACCCAGCAGGGCTCTCCTGATGTCCTTAGGAAGGCCTCGGCCTCCCTGCCCTGTGGCTGGCCCTCCAGAGGAACTGGCTGGCCCCTGGGTGAGACAGGAGGCTGGACTGGATGGACCCTCCCTGGTCTGACCCAGCTGGGCTCCCCTGATGTCCTCAGGAAGGCCTCGGCCTCCCTGCCCTGTGGCTGGCCCTGCAGAGGAACTGGCTGGCCCCTGGGTGAGACAGGAGGCTGGACTGGATGGACCCTCCCTGGTCTGACCCAGCAGGGCTCTCCTGATGTCCTTAGGAAGGCCTCGGCCTCCCTGCTCTGTTATTGGCCCTCCAGAGGAACTGGCTGGCCCCTGTGTGAGACGGGAGGCTGGACTGGATGGGCCCTCCCTGGCCTGACCCAGCAGGGCTCTCCTGATGTCCTTAGGAAGGCCTCGGCCTCCCTGCCCTGTGGCTGGCCCTCCAGAGGAACTGGCTGGCCCCTGGGTGAGACAGGAGGCTGGACTGGATGGACCCTCCCTGGTCTGACCCAGCTGGGCTCCCCTGATGTCCTTAGGAAGGCCTCGGCCTCTCTGCCCTGTGGCTGGCCCTCCAGAGGAACTGGCTGGCCCCTGGGTGAGACGGGAGGCTGGACTGGATGGGCCCTCCCTGGTCTGACCCAGCAGGGCTCCCCTGATGTCCTTAGGAAGGCCTCAACCTCCCTGCCCTGTGGCTGGCCCTGCAGAGGAACTGGCTGGCCCCTGGGTGAGACGGGAGGCTGGACTGGATGGGCCCTCCCTGGCCTGACCCAGCAGGGCTCCCCTGATGTCCTTAGGAAGGCCTCAACCTCCCTGCCCTGTGGCTGGCCCTGCAGAGGAACTGGCTGGCCCCTGGGTGAGACGGGAGGCTGGACTGGATGGGCCTTCCCTGGTCTGACCCAGCAGGGCTCTCCTGATGTCCTCAGGAAGGCCTTGGCCTCCCTGCCCTGTGGCTGGCCCTCCAGGGGAACTGGCTGGCCCCTGTGTGAGGCAGGAGGCTGGACTGGATGGGCCCTCCCTGGTCTGACCCAGCAGGGCTCTCCTGATGTCCTCAGGAAGGCCTTGGCCTCTCTGTCCTGTGCCTGGCCCTGCAGAGGAACTGGCTGGCCCCTGGGTGAGAGGGGAGGCTGGACTGGATGGGCCCTCCCTGGTCTGACCCAGCTGGGCTCCCCTAATGTCCTCAGGAAGGCCTTGGCCTCTCTGTCCTGTGCCTGGCCCCATGTGAGACGGGAGGCTGGACTGGATGGGCCCTCCCTGGTCTGACCCAGCAGGGCTCCCCTGATGTCCTTAGGAAGGCCTCGGCCTCCCTGCCCTGTGGCTGGCCCTCCAGAGGAACTGGCTGGCCCCTGGGTGAGACGGGAGGCTGGACTGGATGGGCCCTCCCTGGTCTGACCCAGCAGGGCTCCCCTGATGTCCTCAGGAAGGCCTCGGCCTCCCTGCCCTGTGGCTGGCCCTGCAGAGGAACTGGCTGGCCCCTGGGTGAGACGGGAGGCTGGACTGGATGGGCCCTCCCTGGTCTGACCCAGCAGGGCTCTCCTGATGTCCTTAGGAAGGCCTCAGTCTCTCTGCCCTGTGGCTGGCCCTCCAGAGGAACTGGGTGGCCCCTGGGTGAGACTGGAGGCTGGACTGGATGGGCCCTCTCTGGTCTGACCCAGCAGGGCTCCCCTGATGTCCTTAGGAAGGCCTTGGTCTCCCTGCTCTGTGGCTGGCCCTGCAGAGGAACTGGCTGGCCCCTGGGTGAGATGGGAGGCTGGACTGGATGGGCCCTCCCTGGCCTGACCCAGCAGGGCTCCCCTGATGTCATTTAGGAAGTCCTCGGCCGCCCTGCCCTGTGGCTGGCCCTCCAGAGGAACTGGCTGGCCCCTGGGTGAGACGGGAGGCTGGACTGGATGGGCCCTCCCTGGCCTGACCCAGCAGGGCTCTTCTCGTGTTCTTAAGACCTTCAGACCCAAGCACAGTTCATACCCTTTGGCATCTTGTGGGATAAATCCTCTGACCACCACGGTCCTCTTGGAGCCCAGTCCTCCAGGGAAGTTGCCATTGTAGGGCACCGGCTGAAACAAAATTTCATCATTCAGACATGGGGCCTGAGAAGCGCTCCATTCACCCAAACCGTCAAACTGAAGGCCAACATGGTCCAGTGCATACAAGCTTCAGACTGGTATCTGGATGACCCAGGTTCGAATTCTGACATAAGCTCACTGGGTACCTTGGAGGGAGGTGATGCGGGGCTACTCTCTCCAAGTCTCAGCGGCTTGTGGAAAGAGGCATTTTTGAGAAACCACAACTTTCATGCGGATATTAAGTTGCCAATTCTTCCCTTCTTTTTGTGCATAGAAGTGTTCGCATTTCCCCAGGCATGTTATTGTTGTTGTTATTATTATTAAACTTTTATACCGCCATTCCCTTAGGCTCACGGCGGGTTACAAGATAAAAATTACAATAAAACCCATAGTTAAAACCAATCCACACTATCAATGTTAGGCAACAGGCGAGCACTAACTAACCCCACTAACCCCCCCCCAAAAAACCGCCACAGATGTTCTGAGCATCTGGTCCTCTCTCCATGGCTGAGTCCTCCAGGGCAAAAGCCAGAGAGCTTTAAAGGTGCACAGGGGAGGGGAGGGGAGTGGAGGGGGGTGCAAAGCCAAGCAATCTTTGCTGGAGTGAGCCATTCCGCCTGCCTGGACATCGGGGGGGGGGGAGGGGGGCGCTACATCCCTCTAAGGGTGTCCAGGTGTGACCGCCTTGAAGGGGCTGCCTCTCGTTGTCTTAGGCTGGGAGCTGCTCTTGGGATCTTTGCCCTCTCCCTCCCTTCACATGGCCTTCCACAGAGACGCCAATCACTGCCGGCCCCTCCTGTGGATGCAGCACCCTCAGGTCTTGGGAGGGCAGCTTAGAAATTTAATAAATAAGAAGTCATATAATAAATAATCCCACACACATGCTGCTGGACAGGCTGGCTATTTCTGAGAGGGAAAGTTTAGATGATGCTTCTCTTGCTTCGTTCGACCACAACCTGAATGTGAATTGGATCTCTTTGACTAAATGCAAGGCTGCCTCTTTTGGCAATATGCTTCTTTGGAGATTTATTTGCTGTACTCAGAATCACACTCCTACGAGGGGGCAGAACTCTGCTCTAGGAGCCAAATATCCCAATAATCTTTACCATCTTAACTCACCGGATTGTAAGCGGCTGGAGCCATCATCATCTGCAAAGAGAGGAGAAGAGAAACCAAAAACGGGGTTAGCCAGGAAAACTCTTGGAATGCTATTTGGGATCCTCACGCAAAAGAGACTTCTTACATCCCTGATAGCTTCGAAGAATTGAATGCTGCCCCCCCCCCCCCATGATCTGATCCTCTGCAGAGCAAGAAGCAAAATAATTGGGAGCTTTGGAGGAAATCTGGCCAAGGAAGGACTTGAACTCAGACCCCACAGCGCAAAACCAGAACAAGCTAGGAAAAGATGTGGTGGAAATTTGTACAAATCAATTCCAAGGCTGGGGGCATTCACTAGGCTGTCTGCTGATTTTCTGGGGTTGTGACTGATGGTCCTGGAGTGTACGTTGTGTCCGTGAGTGGTTTTTACCCGTAAAAAGTGAGAGAGAAAATAAACACCTCCACGGACACACCAGAGGCCATGCTCTGCAGGGCTTGGGTAGAAGCGGGTGAATGATCCGCCTTGTAAAAGCGCCCCCAAAGGCAGCTGCCACATTGCACTGGAGGGGGAGGCAAGAAATCCCCCGTTGTTTCATTCCACCCCAGGGTTGGTTGCGCTTCACCGCCAATGCACTCACCCCGCCTCCCACCCCCTCTTTAGTCTGCGTACTTACGGGAAGGTTTGGGTAGCCAGGATTCGGCATCATGCCCTAGGAAACAGAAGAGCAGCTCTCGTGAGTCGGAAGCCCAATAGGAATCTCTTTTGCGAGATGGGTTCTGGAGCTAAACTGAATTGTGGGCCGGGATTCGCTGTCTGGCACAGCCCCTGCGGGACTGCGGCTGCATGGCCCCGCTGGATGAAGTTCCAACAGGGGCCATGGCTCAGGGCAGAGCTTCTGCTTGGTGCTGTGCAGACAGTCCCCAGTTCAATCCCCAGCATCTCCAGTTAAAGGACCAGGCAGGAGGGGACAGGAAAGGCCAGAGACTAGGAGAGCAGCTGCCAGTCTGAGTAGACAATACTGATTTAGATGGACTGAGGGTCTGATTCCCCAGAAGGCAGCTGCAAGTGTTCACGGGAGGGGCTGTGGCTCAGTGCAGGAGCCTCTGCTTGGCAGGCAGAAGGTCCCCAGTTCAGACAGGGGACGGGATAGACCTCCACCTGAGAGCTACCACCAGCCAGACAAGGCCATGCCCACTCTGAGGAACCGGTGGTCTCATCCGGCCTAAGGCAGCTTCATGCAGCCACGTATCCAGCCGCGGGTTGCCAGCTCTGGGCTGGGAGATCCTGGAGACTTTGGGAGCAGAGCTGAGAGTGGGCAGGATTAGGGGCAGGGAAAGACGTCAGTGGAGGAGATGCTATGGAGTCCCCCCTCCCAAGCAGCCGTTTCCTCCAGGGGAGCTGATCTCTGTTGCCTGGGGGGGGGAGCTGCAGCACCAGGGGGTCCCCAGGCCACCCCCTGAACGAGGCTGAGCTGCTCGGCCTGCTGGGAAAGGCCTGCACTTCTCCGTCCCCCCTTCCCAGCTTCTCCTCCAGAATACTTACAGGGTAGTTTCCAGGGGGGCAACTTCCAGGTGGGCAACCTGGATTTGGCATCATGCCCTAAAACAAAGTGGGAGAGCACAGGCTGGAACCGGGCGGCCCTTTCCCTGCCGGGCTGTGAGGGGGGGGGAAGGGGAGGCCATTCCTTCCCGGGGGACCTCACAACTGTGGAGTGGAAAGGAGGAGGCGTTTGGATATCTAAGGTGCCATTCATCAGTTGGCGCCAGCTTTTGAGGGCCTGGGGGAGGGGATTGTTCCCCATGCTGCTCCCCTTTCCCTGAGGAGAAACCCCCTTTTCTCTGCCAGGCTCTTCAGAAGGGGCAGCTATGCCAACAGGGATGCCAGACGCCAAGGAGTGGGCTATGGGGGTGGGCGAGGCAAGGGCTATGCATGCAGAGGGCCCAATTCCGGGGGGGAACCTCCTAGATATTTGGTGGTAGAACCTGGGGAGGGACATGTTTGGAGAGGGAGCTTGGTGAGGCGGAAGTCCAAAGAGTCTATCTCCAGGTGGGGTTGCCAGCCTCCAGGTGGGACCTGGGGATCCCCTGGAATTCTAGCTCATCTCCCGGCTAAAGAGATCATTGCTCCTGCAGAAAATGGCTGCTCTGGAGGGGGGACAGTCTGAGGCCCCTCCCCGCCCCAAATCGCATCCACTCCCAGTCTCCAGGTGTCTCCCAGCCTAAGAGCTGACATCCCTGTTTCCGGGGAAAATGGGCTCCATGTCTGGAGCTGAGTTGTCCTTACAGATTTCCAGCCCCCAGCTTGAGGTTGGCATCCCTAATATAATGGTGGGGGGAAGCACCATCAAGTAGCAGCCCATTCAGGGTAATCCCGCAGGGCTTTTGAGGCAAGTGACCCTCAGACATGGTTGGCCACTGCCTGCCTCTGCGTGGCCCCTGGGTGGCCCCCCACCCGAGTATTCCCCAGGCCAGCCCTGCATAGCGGTTGAGATCCAGCCAGCCAGGTCAGGGGCCGACTGCCTCACCTGCCGTGCCATAGGGGTGGCCAAGCTGTGCCTCTCCAGATGCCCATGGACTACAATTCCCATGAGCTCCTGCCAGCACATTCTGTCGAGGGCTCATGGGAATTGTAGTCCACAGACATCTGAAGAGCCACAGCTTGGCCACCCTATACGGGGTCTTCCCTGCCTTCTGTGCCCATCTCCCTCCTTGGGGCTTCATGCTCCCACCTCCCGATGAACCCTCCTTCCTCTGGGGCTGGAGAACGAGCCCCGTCAGGCACAGCGTTAACTCCAGAGTTATGGGGGCACAGACTGGCTCTCCGGCGTCCGCCACATACACCAAGCCAGTCTTTTTAGGGGGGCACTCCGCGGTTATTTTCAAAAGAAGGTATCATAGAGTTGGAAGGGGCCATACAGGCCATCTAGTCCAACCCCCTGCTCAACGCAGGATCAGCCCAGAGCATCCTAAAGCATCCTGTCATGAGAAAGTCCCATGGCTCTTTCTTGTCATTGTCGGTTATCTGCCAATCAAGCTTCTCATCAGCCGCTGTTGCTGGTGGGAAACGCAGTATTGGACATCTTAAAATCAATCAATGAAGGGCCCAGACCTGGATGGCCCAGGAGACCCTGGACTTGTCAGATCTTGGAAGCTGAGCAGGGTCAGTCCTGGTCAGTATTTGGATGGGAGACCCCCAAGGACAGGGGTAGTCAAACTGCGGCCCTCCAGATGCCCATGGACTACAATTCCCATGAGCCCCTGACAGTGACTACCCCTGCCCAAGGACGTCCAGGATTGCTGCTAGGGTTGTGCGGTTCGGGTGCCAAACCACACAACCCTAGTTGCTACGCAGAGGCAGGCTGTGGCCCACCTCCTCCTCCAACATATCTTGCCTTGGAAGCCTTAATGGGTAAGTCGGCTTCAACTTGCTAGCATTTCCCTTCGTGGCCAAATACAAAGGGGGAACGTGATACTTGTGGGGTAGACCCCCTTGCTTGGAGAAGGGGATCTGCATCAAGTCTCCCTACACAGAGAAGAGCTGAAACTGTTGGCATTGGAATCAGCAAATAATTGGGTGAAGTCAGCCTTGAAGGGCTGTTGAAGCAGCTCAGCTGCACCTGTGTGCTCACTAGTGGCATCAAGTGGTCACTGGTGAGGTTGCAGAGGAAAACCCCCAAGCACATCTCCTGGGGGCTATTGCGTTTAAGGTGGGCCAGCGGCCGTCCCCCTCTCTGCGCCTGCATGCAGCTGCCGGCTGGTGTACCGCTGCCTTCGCCCCTCCTCTCTGCACCGCTGCACTGCCCACCTCGGGCTTCGGTGATTGCCGAAGCAGCTGAACTGAGCCAAAGCACACACCCCTGGTGCACCGTGAGTCTGGACCTGTGCCTCATCCACAAAAGTAACCAATGACTGTATATGTTCAAAGTGCTCTCTTTCTCTGGAGGGGGGACCTTGGACCAGCGGACATGAAGTACTGTCCCTGTGGTCCACAGGCTGAGCGCTTGCTTCGGAGCCAAACGGTCTCGTGTTCAGCTCTTGGAATCTCAAGGTGAGCTGTAGGGCTAATGTCCCATATTAAATCCCCACCCTCTAAGCACCCCCTAAGTTGTGACACTCACCGGCATTCCCATTGGAGGGCCGGGCTGTGCTGGCATTCCCTGCACAAAGAGAAACAGAGGGTTAAAACCCCCGGGATGGCTTAGCCTGGGTAGGAACTGGAAGGCGAGAAACCCGTTTTCCCTGCGCTCCCACAGAAGGACCCGAATCCTTTTAGGAAACCCAAACTAGGTGGGGAGGGGGTGAGATCGGCAAAAGAAACTGCTGAAGCCCCGGTTCCTCCTGCCACATTTCTTTGGGATGGTGAGCAAACGTAGCAGTCAGGGCTGGGGGAGCTGTCAGCCACTGTCTCGGCTGGGGGGAGCTGTCAGCCTACGTGGGGACTACTCACCCCGCCTCCCATCATGCCCCCTCCAAGGACGGTCAGTGATTGCAGCTCCATTTGTCCATCGACGTTCACCTCCTGCACCCGTTCCACTGGCATCCGGTGCCTGAATTCACAGAAGGGGTTCCTGTTCACCAAGATCTGGCAGGAGGCAAAACCAGAAGAGCTCAGGAGAGGAGCCCCCATGATCCATGAGGCACAGGGTGGGCAAGGACAACCTCGTCTGCACCCCAACTGCCCCGAGAAAGCCACGTTTGTCCTCTTCCCATTTTACAGATCGAGAGAACTGAGCACTCGGCTTCCCTCCCTGTCTATCTGGTACCTATGAGTCCCACTTTCCTCTGGAAGGACTCAAGATGATTCTGGCACTCCGCCACTGCCCCTCCTCTCCGCGCCACAGCGCTGGCCGCCTCGGGCTTCGGTGATCACCAAGGCAGCCGATCCCAGCCAAAGAGCACACCCCTCCTTTGAACCCAGGTTTCCTGAAATCCTAGTCCCGAAATGGAGTGAGAGTCTGGACCCAGATCAAACACGGCATCTGACAGTCTTAATTGTGAGGTTCTTCATTAGCCGAAGAAAACAAACATTAGTTATTTTAAATGAACGAATTACTACTCCTCACTCCTCGCTAGTCACAGTAACACTGGGTCTAATAAAGAGCAAGCGGTTAAGCCTGAATCCTTTTCCTCCTTTGGGCTATTCGGATTTTGGTGGGGTTGTGTTAAGAACGGTGGTGATCTGAGATTTGCATTCTGGTTCCCAATGGGTACTTTTCAGCCTCCCTCCCTCCCTCCCCCCAGGGCTTTCCCAGCCAGAAGTGCAGAGCAGCCCTTCCAGTCTTAAGGTTGCCAACTGCAGGACAGAAAATTCCTGGAGATTTAGGAGTGCAGTCTGGAGAGGATAGAGTTTGAGAAGGACAGGGATCTCGGTTAGCCGATTCTTGCCCGATTCTTCCCCCTTCCCGGCACAGAAAATGTTTGAGAACATTCTGTAACAACACACCAGGATCTCACAGGCAGCTTTGGGCTGCTGGTACGGAGCTGTAGAATCTCCCTCAAGTTCTGGCAGAAGCACCTCTCCGTTTCAGGGGTAGTCAAACTGCGGCCCTCCAGATGTCCATGGACTACAATTCCCAGGAGCCCCCTGCCAGCGAATGCTGGCAGGGGGCTCCTGGGAATTGTAGTCCATGGACATCTGGAGGGCCGCAGTTTGACGACCCCTCTGTACCAACCTGGAAATGGTCATTGTTGATGATGAAGACGATCTCAAAGTGCTGGCCCAGCTTCAGCGGCATCTTGTGGCGTTCCTCCTTCCCCCAGTTGCCCCCCTGGTAGGAATTCAAGACCACCGTGTCGTGGCCCTTAAAGCGAGGGTTGAAGTGGAGCACGATGTCGTTCCCGCAGGCAAAGTTCACCCGGAAGCTGTAAGCGGAGAATCCCCCCCAAAAAAGAACATCAAAGAATCTGTATCTAACCGAGGCTTTCTCAACCAGGGTTTCCTGAAACCCTGGGGTTTCCTGACAGCCCTGGAAGGATTTCCCAAATGCGTGGGAGTTAATTAATTTTTAAAATATTTTTTCAATTTGTTAAACATTTATCGAGTGATATGATTATATATGGTGATGTCCACCACCCCCTTTCCAAATGGCCAGTGATGGGCCTGGAGGGGGTGGGGAGGGGAGGGGAGGGGCCCCAGGTGGGCGTGTCCACAGCTCTGCTCCCCAACCATATTCTGCACAATGTGCCACTTCTAGAAGCCTGAAGAATGTTTCAGGGGCTTTTCAACAGTAAAAAAGTGGAGAAAGGCTGCTGTAGGGAGAACTTCCGGATGGTTAGAACAGTTTCTTCGTGGAAAGGAATTTTCTCTCCTGCCCAGATTGGCCCAGGGATCCTGGAGGGTTTTAGCCTTCCTCTGGGCCTGGAACAGGGGTCACTGTGAGAGTGCAAGGGAAGGCATGTGCAAATTTCTTGTGTTGTGCCAGGGGTTGGACTAGATGACCTCTGGGACCATCTCTCAGTTTCTATGAGAGGCCTGGAGGGGGTGAGAAGGGGAGGGGTGTCCAATGATGGGTATGTCCACAGCTCTGCTTCCCAACCCTATTCTGCCTGATAGTACCACTTCTGGGGTTTCTCAAAGCCTGAAGAATTCTTCAGGGGTTTCTCAAGGGTAAAAAAGTTGATCTAACCACTGGTCTAATTGGCCTAGGGTCCTGTTTCGCACAGGGGCCCACCAAGGGCCCCCAAAGGCCCAGAAGGAACTCTCTACAAGCATCTTCCAGAGTAGCAAATTTGTGGCCAGGAAAGAGTTTTCGCTTGAGCGGTGACTCCTGAATGCTCCTTCCCGGCCACCGATTTTGTGAGTGGTTCAGGTGCTGTCCAGGACTCTGGCTCCTTTCTCCTGTTACAGACAAAGGTTTACCTGTCAGTAGAGTTAGGGATCATCCCTTGAACGTAGACGGACATCCCAGAACGCAGTCCATACGGAATGGGCTTGCTGCAGGGGAGGGGCTGCAAGACAAGGAAAAGGCACTAATGAGGACCCTGCCATGGTCCCTTCAGCCACGGACAGTCAAATCAGCAGGAGGCAGAAGAGAAACAACAAAATGGCACATCAGCAAAAGCCACATGAAGCATCTTGACGCAGAAGGCACACACACCTCCTTCGGCATGCAGGGAGTTCCCCCACTATGCCTCTGCATGTTGGGCAGGGACTCTGGAGGGGCATCTCTCTCGCTGGGGTGGGTCTATGCATGCCGGTGTCTGCAGTTCAGCCAGGCCGTTGATCCCCCCCCCCCTCCGCCGCCTCAGGACCAAGGGAGCCCAGGCAGATCTTTTTGTTTGTTTGCGGGCAAATTGCTGGTTCTAAAGAAATGTCCCTTTAACTACTCTGATGCATAAAGTCAGGGGTAGTCAAACTGCAGCCCTCCAGATGTCCATGGACTACAATTCCCAGGAGCCCCTGCCAGCGAATGCTGGCAGGGGCTCCTGGGAATTGTAGTCCATGGACATCTGGAGGGCCGCAGTTTGACTACCCCTGCATAAAGTGGTGGAAGGAGAGGAGAAATGTGGTTCTGGGAACGGGGCTCCCCCGGCAATAGCCTCCTGAGCAGGCCAGGCTAAACCATGCCGTTTGGATCCACTCCCAGCATCAAAAGGGATCCAATGTGTGTTATTGTGTGTGTGTGTGTGTGTGAGTGAGAGAGAGAGAGAGAGAGAGAGGGTGTTCTTGAGCATGCACAGAGTATCTCCTGCGTCAGGCAACAGGGGGCATACTTTCCCCAGGATTGGCCCTCCTTGGTTGGGAAGAACCGAAGGAGAGCTTGGAAAACGCGTTTGTTTGCCCTTTTCTGCCGGCCCACCTCTAATCCGGGGCAAATTCCATGTCCCACCCACGCAACCCACACCTGGAGAACCCTGCCGTTCCTAGGAGAGCTTTCTGGGTCGAATGGGACTCTCCGGGGGAAATAACAGTTCTGGTTAATAATTGATGTGCTTGGCCCAGGCGCTGGGTGTGGATGGAGCAGAGTACCTCCAAGTTCTCCTTTTACCCCACCCAGCTGAATGGAGTCCAGCACAGGTTGGCCAGCTGGACAGCCTTTATCTGATCTTTCCATGCACGGTAATGAAAAGAAAACCGCAGAAAAGGAAATTAGACCAGAGGCCAACAATGCCAACTGGACCGTGCCGGCAGGATCCAGTGCATCTCCTGGCCAGCATTGACCAAAACAGCTGGACTCAGAATGAGAGCAGAGTTGCTCTTGAGTAGACCAGTTTTTGCCAAGATGCCCCATGCACATGTGTGCAGCAAGCCTCCCTCACTAGGAAACTGGCCCTCAAGCGCGACATGGGTGGCTGTCTTCAACAATGGGATGTGTTGAGATTTATTCTCCTTGCTTAGGAAGGCAGCAATTCAACAGGTGTGCAGCAGCCCCTTGTGCAAAGAAACCCCACTCGCCCCCCCCCCCAAAAAAAAAACTCACCCAGAGGAGTTCTCATTGCCATTAAAACATGCTCTGGAAGTTCTTGCCGTGAGCAAGTCAGAGACTTCTAGATTTCCTTTCTGGCCACATTTCTCTCTCTCTGCCACCAAGTCACAGCCAGGGGCCTTCCAGGCAAAGGAGAAGCAGAGGCGGTTGGCCCTTGCCTTCCTCCGCAGAGCCTTTCTGGATGGTCTCCCTTAGGGATGCCAGCCTCCAGGTGGGGCCTGGGGAGCCCCTGGAATCACAGCTCCTCTCCAGACTGCAGGGATCAGTTCCCCTGGAGGAAAGGGCTGCTTGGGAGGGGGGGCTCAGGGATGCCAGCCTCCAGGTGGGGCCTGGGGATCCAGCCCTGGAATGACAGCTCCTCTCCAGACTGCAGGGATCAGTTCCCCTGGAGGAAAGGGCTGCTTGGGAGGGGGGGCTCAGGGATGCCAGCCTCCAGGTGGGGCCTGGGGATCCAGCCCTGGAATGACAGCTCCTCTCCAGACTGCAGGGATCAGTTCCCCTGGAGAAAGGGCTGCTTGGGGGGTTGCAGCATTGCACCCCACTGAGGTGCCCGTCCTCCCCAGGCTCACATCTCCAGGAGCCTCCCAACCTGGATCTAGCAACCCCGCCCCCATCTCCTGCTGGGGGCCAGGAGGGACCTGACAGCCTATTTGGGAAGTGCAAAGATGCTTTAAGGGTCCGGACTTCTTTTCCTCTCCTGGTTCCTGCACCTGTGACTTTCGTCGGACTGAGGGTTCGAGCAGCCATCCAACAGATGAATGCAGCAGCACACAATCAGAGCACCCCAAGAGAAGAGGGGGAGGGGGAGGGAGAGAAGGGATCCAGAGGAATACTTACGGGGTTGTAGGTTGGCATATAGCCAGGTGCCGGGATGTAGGTCATGATGCCGGAGTCTCACCTGCAGGGCAGAGGGGCACAACTGGAGGAGAAAAAGAGAGGCCAGGCAGCAGGCGGGTTTTATAGGTGCCCTTCAGGGGGTGGGGCAGCTGGCACTACCCCCTCCCCCACCCGAGCAGGTAGAAAGCTCACAGGGCCCTCGGTTCCTTGCATTCCCTCCTCAGCCTCTCCCTGTGTGTGCAGAGGGGAACGTCCTGCTTCTGGAATGGGCTGGGGATATAGACACACATTTCATTTTGATACCACCCGGCCGGCCGGCCGTTAGGGCAAGAAGGAAGCTGCCCACGGCCTTCCTCTGAGCCACAGAGAGCCCTGCCCGCTCTCCCAGCCCGTGTTTGTAACAGCAGGTGGCCAGGAAGAAATGTCACCGGTGAAGCCAAGAAACAAAACCCTGAACCCACATCTGTGGAGTGGCAGGGGAACTGCGTGTCCATCTTGTTTCAAATAACTCAGAAGGGAATTTCTGCCCTCTATTTTACCTGCACAACAGCCCTGTGAGGGAGGAGAGAGAGAGAACGGCTGTTCCATCTGTCTTCAATGCCAATGTTCAGCCCTTGGTTTTGTTTAAATGGATTGTTGCATTTTATTTAGAAGGGGACTTTTGTAAGGATGCTGGACTAGATGGACCCTCTCTCTGGTCTGGCCCACTAGGGCTCCCCTGATGTCCTTAGGAAGGCCTTGGCCTCCCTACCCTGTGGCTGGCCCTCCAGAGGAACTGGCTGGCCCCTGGGTGAGACGGGAGGCTGGACTAGATGGACCTTCCCTGGTCTGACCCAGCAGGGCTCCCCTGATGTCCTTAGGAAGGCCTCGGCCTCCCTGCCCTGTGGCTGGACATCCAGAAGAAGTGGCTGGCCCCTGGGTGAGACGGGAGGCTGGACTGGATGGGCCCTCCCTGGTCTGACCCAGCAGGGCTCCCCTGATGTCCTTAGGAAGGCCTCGGCCTCCCTGCCCTGTGGCTGGACATCCAGAAGAAGTGGCTGGCCCCTGGGTGAGACGGGAGGCTGGACTGGATGGGCCCTCCCTGGTCTGACCCAGCAGGGCTCCCCTGATGTCCTTAGGAAGGCCTCTGCCTCCCTGCCCTGTGGCTGAACATCCAGAGGAACTGGCTGGCCCCTGGGTGAGATGGGAGGCTGGACTGGATGGGCCCTCCCTGGTCTGACACAGCTGGGCTCCCCTGATGTCCTTAGGAAGGCCTCGGCCTCCCTGCCCTGTGGTTGGCCCTCCAGGGAAACTGGCTGGCCCCTGGGTGAGACGGGCGGCTGGACTGGATGGGCCCTCCCTGGCCTGACCCAGCAGGGCTCCCCTGATGTCCTTAGGAAGGCCTCAGCCTCCCTGCCCTGTGGCTGGCCCTCCAGGGGAACTGGCTGGCCCCTGGGTGAGACGGGCGGCTGGACTGGATGGGCCCTCCCTGGCCTGACCCAGCAGGGCTCCCCTGATGTCCTTAGGAAGGCCTTGGCCTCCCTGCCCTGTGGCTGGCCCTCCAGGGGAACTGGCTGGCCCCTGGGTGAGACGGGAGGCTGGACTGGATGGGCCCTCCCTGGCCTGACCCAGCAGGGCTCCCCTGATGTCCTTAGGAAGGCCTTGGCCTCCCTGCCCTGTGGCTGGCCCTCCAGGGGAACTGGCTGGCCCCTGGGTGAGACGGGAGGCTGGACTGGATGTGCCCTCCCTGGCCTGACCCAGCAGGGCTCCCCTGATGTCCTTAGGAAGTCCTCAGCCTCTCTGCCCTATGGCTGGCCCTCCAGAGGAACTGGCTGGCCCCTGGGTGAGACGAGAGGCTGGACCCTCCCTGGTCTGACCCAGCAGGGCTCCCCTAATGTCCTTAGGAAGGCCTTGGCCTCTCTGCCTTGTTATTGGCCCTCCAGAGGAACTGGCTGGGCCCTGTGGGAGACAGGATGTTGGACTAGATGCATCACTGGCTTGATCCAGCAGGGCTCTTGCTAAGTTCTTACCCAAAGCAAACTTTAGTGCGTTCCTCTAGGCCGATCTTTGGCCAAAGTTCAGTCTGGTGGGATCAGGGAGTTAGGTTAGGATCAGGGTGACCTGGATTCGAAGCCCTTTTGTCCCGCAAGCCTTTCTGCGGTGCTTGATGCCCTCCAAGGCACCCTAAGCTGTCAGCACTGCCATGCTGGAGCTTTCAATGAGCCTCCCTCCAGCCACCGACTGTCTGGAGCAGTCCTCACCTGCCACTGGCAAGAACACCCAGCAGGACGTGGATGCAATAAAACCCCGAAACTCCCGGATGCCAGCGAGGGCAACAGCAGGGCAATCGCAGGGCGTGCTGTTTGCAGGGGGAGAGCCCATCCTGCATGAAGTATTCAGCAAACAACCCCCTGCGGGTCTCCCTGGCTGGGCGGGGCTGCTGCAGAGGCTGGGGCAAAGGCCACTCCGCCAACGGAAGGGCAGGAGGGTGACCGGAGGCGTGGCCCAATGTCATAAAGGAAGCCGGGCAAACTCTGGACCGGGCTTGTCACAGGTGGGGACAAAGTGGCAGCAGGGAGACGGAGAACGTGCTGCGGTGCCAAGGGGGAGACGCCCCGGGGCTTTGGCGCCAGCTCTGGGCATGGCAGGAGACACCTGCGGAGCTCGGAGCCCCCACCCCGCTCCCCTGGGGAGGCCAAATGGGGTTGGCCAGCTCAGCCAAGCAGAGTCAGGTGCTGGGGGCAAAAGCACAGGCATTGCAGACAGCAGCTGCATTACGCAGCACCGGTTCAAATTGGCTGGCATGCCCTGCTCAGGCGGGCAGCTGCCCTCCACAGTCTCCGGCAGGGAAAGGGCTTTCCCTGCACCCTGCCAGTGGTGGCTGAACTGGGACTCCCCGTGGGCAAAGCAGGCGCCCCTATCAGGCACTCCATCAGCCCCTCCCAACGCCAGGGGGAATAAAGCGGCACCACGTCCCTAGGGAAAGGGGCCGGCCACACTCTGTACCCCCAAGGCTGAAGATTAACCTCGACCCACAATACACAGGGGTGCCAGCCTCCAGGTGGCAGCTGGAGACCTGCTATTGCAACTGGCCTCCAAGTGGCAGAGTTCAGTTCTCCTGGCCACGTTGCAGGGTGGACTCGTTTGCCTTGTGCCAGGGATGCCAGCCTCCAGGGGAGACCTGGAGATCCCCTGGAATTACAGCTCATCTCCAAGTGGCAGAGATCAGTTTCCCTGGAGGAAACAGCCATGTTGGGGGGGGGGCGGTTGGCAGATGATTCCCCTTTGAAGTCCCTGCCCTCCCCAAGCCCTGCCCTCCTCAGGCCCCACCCCCAAACCTCCAGGTACTTTCCAACCTGACAAGGGGTCGGGTTTGCCGGTTTGAAAAAGCTTCACATGGGGCATCTTCAGTTGCACCCTTTCTGAGTGCAGGTTTTCCTTCTCAGATTCCTTGCTCAGGTGCAAATCCAGCATGAGCCCCAGAACCGCCCTTGTGGCAGTCAAGGACGCTGGCTTGTTCTGACAGTTCCTCTCAAGAGCCAGGTGTTGTGGTTAAGACAGCAGCCCCTAATCTGGAGACCCAAGCTCGATTCCCCACACCTCCTCCCTAGGCCACCACCTGGGCAACCCTGGGTCACTCACAGTTCTCTTAGAGCTCTCTCAGCCTCACCTCCCTCACAGGGTCTCTGTTGTGGGGAGAGGAAAGGGAAGGCGAATGGAAGCTGCTTTGAGACTCCCCTTTGGGTAGAGAAAAGTGGCATATAAGAACCAACTCTTCTTCTTCAGTAATCTCAGGGCTCTCTCAGCCTCACCTCCCTCACAGGGTGCCTGTTGTGGGGAGAGGAAGGGAAAGGTGTTTGAGGCTCTTTTGGATAGTAAGAAGCAGGGTACAATGGGTACAATGCCCCCCCCCCCCCAGCTCTTCTTCTCTTCCCTGTGGAGTCGATCCCATTTCTTCTCTTGGCCCCGTGAGGATATAGCCTCCCCCCCCCCCCCATGACTCCCAGGGCCTCCTGCTTTGTGACTGCTCGGATACTGACAAGGGGTACAAGAGTGACATTTCAGGACTAGGGAGAAGCTGATTCCCAGTTCCTTATTTCCCCAAGCTGACCTGCATGGCTCAGAGTAGCCTGATCGCAACAGATCTCAGAAGCTAGGCAGGCATGTAGAGGGCAGAGTGGCCAAGACAGTCCCAGCCCCTGTGGCGGCATTTCTTCAGGCGAGGAAGTGGCCGGCGCACAAAAGCTCATGCCCAGAATAAAACGCAGTTGGCCTTCATGGCGCCCCCGGACTCAGACCTCCTTCCTCCTGTCGATGGCACTTCACTTACATGATGTCATCTGCCTTGAAAAAGGGGTGGCCAAAATGTGGCTTTCCAGATGTCCATGGACTTCAATTCCCATGAGCCCCTGCCGGCATGATGTTTGGCCACCCCTGGTCTTGAGTCTCAGCTAGAATAAAGGTAAAGGTAAAGGTATCCCCTGTGCAAGCACCGAGTCATGTCTGACCCTTGGGGTGACGCCCTCCAGCGTTTTCTTGGCAGACTCAATACGGGGTGGTTTGCCAGTGCCTTCCCCAGTCATGACCGTTTACCCCCCAGCAAGCTGGGTACTCATTTTACCGACCTCGGAAGGATGGAAGGCTGAGTCAACCTTGAGCCGGCTGCTGGGATTGAACTCCCAGCCTCATGGGCAAAGCTTTCAGACGGCTGCCTTACCACTCTGCGCCACAAGAGGCTTCTTCTTCTTCAGCTAGAATAGTGGACTATAAATAACCAAAAACCAATCAATCAACAAAAGCAGCTTCCCCAACTGAGGTTTATTACTAGGCAAACCGGACACAGGGCTGTAGACTCAAGCCGGGATGAAGCCTCCAGGGTGTAGTGACGTGGCCTCTGACCTGGAGAGCCACGTTTGATTCCCCACTGCTCCTCCACATGCAGCCACTTGGGAGGGAGGGAGGGGGGAGGGGGAGCTGCCCCAGTCCTCTACTCCCCTCCCCTCCATCCCTGAAGCCCCCTCTCCCCACAGTCAGACTCCAGCTGTTCACCGACATGCACAGCTGTTGAAAGGCACTTGAGGTCCTTCCCTTGCAAGGGCCGGGAGTCCAGTCTGTGCACAAGGCAGAAGGCCGATCTGACCGTTCTTCACCGGGGCTGGCTGCCCTCCTCTAGGGCGATGGGGCCACTACAGCTTGGAGTACACAACCTCCTTGGGCGTCTTCTTCTCCATGGCAGCTTGAGCAGACTTGAGGATATCTTCCGTCTGGAGCATGCTCATGTTCCAGGTGGCCTGGGGGACGGGACAAGGCCAGATTTTTGAGGACTGGCCCGGAAATTCCAGCAGGCTGGACACAGCTTCTTGCAGGCAGCCCCCAGAGGGTCGGCATCTCACCTAGGAAATGCCACCCAAGAGGGGAAGGTATTTTCTAGGCCCCCAATCTCATTCCTTTGGGGCACCAGGCCAACACTTACCTGTGGGCCCAGCCAAGGGAAGAGTTTCAGGGTTTCTCCAAGGCTGAGTCGGACAATCATCCCCCTATAGCTCCTAACTATCTACACATTCTTTAAAAGGGCAAAAAGGAGGCAACCTAGCCCCTTCCCCTCCTGATCTGGGCAGTTTCCTGTGTCCTGCAAATCAAGTTGGTGCATCGCGGGCCTTATGGTGTGACTCCTCCATCCATGATGCTCACAGCCACCCAAAACAACCCCTTGAGAGACCACAGTGCAGTGGCTGCCCAGCACAGGATGGTGTGGCGGGTGGGGAAATTCCAGGAATGGGCAAAACAAAACAAAAGGGAAACAGCAGGGAAAGCCAAAAATGGTGCCAACAAAGAGCCTGCCGTGTCAAGGGCAATATTCTAAATAATATTCCTCTCCAGTTTATCAGTGTTTTATCACAAACATCCAAGCGCGTGATACCGTTTATATATTCTAAATATACCGTCTTATTCCTCCGTAGAGACCTGTGCCCAGAACTTTCTCAGCCTGCAGCGTTCTTCCCGACGTTTCGCTTCCCGCTCTCTCGAGGGAGACGCTTGGGGAGTAGGGTTGTGCGCTTCGGCTCGGCTCGGCCTCCTGCAGCCCAAGTGGCGCGTAGGAGGCCAGCGTCGTGGCGCAGGGGGGTGGCAGCAGAATACCAGCTGGCGTGTGCATGCAGGTGCAGAGCTGGCTGGTGCACCGCCGTTGCTGCCCCTCCTCTCCGCGCTGCCGGGCGCCTCGGGCTTCAGTGAGGGAGCCGAACGGAGCCAAAGTGCACATCCCTATGCGACAGATCTTACAAAGGTCTCCTGAGAGTTCGGCTTTTTACAGAGAGGGAAGTTCCCAATGAGACGAATGAAACTCTCAGCACAATGACACGACTGAGGCTTATCCCACTCTGAAATGACTACAATTTACAAGGTTTACTCTTTCGTTTCGTGGATTGGGAGCTTCGCTTCTCCTGCCTGAAAAACGGAAGAGGCCGTGTTTAAGTTCCATTATGTAGGGCATTGCCCTTGAAACGGCAGCCTCTTTGTTTGTGCCAAATCCCTTGAATGGACAACTCCCCGTTTGGCTTCCTAGAAACACATTAGAGCACCTCTAGCATGTTTCGCTAATGCACGGTCCTTAACAACATTTGTTTCCTGAGATCCACTGACGCCAGCAGGTACACTTATTTGCTGAGCCTCGCTGGCAAGAACCCCCCTCCCCCGCCCCGCAATGGTGAAAGAAAGAAGTCAAAGGTGAAACAGAGCAGTCACATTTGAAGGAGCAGCCTCTGCAGGAGCCCTTCACCCAGGATCGGCTGCCCGGCTGCCCTCCACCTTCCCGGATCTTGGGCCAAGCACCGTCTTCCGCAGCCCCGGTCCCCGAGGGCCCTGACCCGGAGATGCCGGATGCCAAAGACACGCTCCGCCCTCATTGTCCCTCGCTCACCATGTATTTCAGGCCCTCGGGCACTGGGTGGTCCCTGGAGTAGAGGAGGTTGATTTTGGTGCCCTGCACGGCCACCGGACTCTTGGAGGCGATCTCAGCAGCCAAGTCGAAGGCGGACTGCATCATGGCTTCCTTGTCTTGGAATACGCGGCTGGGGAAAGGCCCAGATGTCAGAGGGAGACCAGGGTGCTTCTGACATGGTTATTAATATTATTATTATTATTATTTACTTAATTTCTATACCGCCCTCCCAGAGAGCCAGCTCAGGGCAGTGCATTTAATTTAAACATGCAAGATACAAATATAAAACAGAATTATAAAAACGATCAACAGATAAACAGTCAGTCAGCATATGATTTTTTTTTTAAATGGTCAATATATAAATAGTTGTATCAACCATCCTGGTGTTAAAATGTCATCAGCTCACCTGGAGCTTGTCTTCAATCAGGGGCATTTTCGGGGGGTGTTATAATTTCACTGGCCCCAACCAAGACTGTGCCTGCTCCATCAGGGCCCAGAGGTGTTCAGGGAGCCCCAGGGGGTGGGGGCACGCGGAAAATGCCCTGGCCCTGGCTGACCACCAACTGATTAGTATTCATTAGTATTCAAAGCGCTCTCTGGGGAGTGGAGGCTAGACACACAGGCAGTCTCTCGGTACACAGGGCCCAAACTACAAATGGCCTCATAGGTGACTACCAGAACCTTCACCTGGAATTCAACTGGGTGCCAGTGCAGGTGGTGGAGCACAGGCCGGACATGGGCCCTCCAAGATGTTCCCGGGAGGACTCTGGCCGCTGCATTCTGGACTAGCTGCCTTTTTCAGAGCGAGGATAAGGGCAGGCCTGCAGGGGGTTTGCCTCCTGGGGAATTCTTGCAGAGTGGGGGGAAACCTACAAGCTGCTTTGTTAAAAATGGCCCCCAGGGAGTCTCTTTCCGGGGAAATAATTTATACACCAATCCCCATTCTGTCCCTTAGGATACAGTCAGAAGCCTCAGAAAAAAGGTGGTTCTTTTAAGCGGTTGCCTCTCCATGATAATCCCCAAGGCCAGTCATTTAGGTAGGAAAAACCAAATACACCAATATAAGATGGGGGAGACTTGTCTTGGCAGTAGCATGTGCGAAAAGGATCTAGGAGTCTTAGTAGACCATACATTGAACATGAGTCAGCAGTGTGACTCGGTGGCTAAAGAGGCAAATGGGATTTGGGGCTGTATCATCCCGTGGGGTCTTTTGCACCATGGTTTTGGTTGGGGCATGTGATCCTACATCCTATGGCTACCCCTACAAAAGTGCTCCTCTAACAACATCGTCTGGAATGACACCCGTGGAAAGGGACTGTAATAGAATCATCGCTATATATACCCGAGTATAGCCCCAAAGAGCATTACGCTCAGCCAGTTCCAACAGGCTGATGGTCCCTGGCCCGCTTGAGATGTGCCTAGCCTTGACCAGGGCCTTTTTGGTCCTGGCCCCTACCTGGTGGAATGAGCCCATGGAGGAGACGTGGGCCCTGTCGGAGCTCACTCAGTTCTGCAGGACCTGTAAAATGGAGCTCTTCCACCAAGCAATAGATTGGGGATGAGCCACAAGTTGCATCCAAGAACCCCCCCTCCCCCCTTGACACGCTCCCTCCTGGAACATCCAGATCCGGCAACCAACAGGGGAGAGCAATGAGGGGGAGGCTGGGATGTCGAAGCCATATTTAGAGAGTTAACAGACCTGGTTTTAATCATGTTGTTTTTAAACTGACAGCCGAGAGGGGCGGTCCTACAAATCCAATCATAATAATTATAAATAAAAACTAAAATAACTGCTGCTGCTAATTATAGATGTGGTTTTAATAGTTTAATGCTTTTAAAATGTTTTAAATTGTTATTAATTTTTAATTTGCATTATTATTGTGTTGTCTGTTGTACCAGCATGGTGTAATAGCTAAAAGCATGGACTTCTAACCTGGCGAGCTGGTTCTGCGTTCCCCCACATGCAGCCAGCTGGGTGACCTTGGGCTCGCCACAGCCTTGAGAGAGCTGTTTGGACCAAGCAGTGATATCAGGGCTCTCTCAGCCTCACCCACCTCACAGGGTGTCTGTTGTGGGGAGAGGATAAGGGAAGGCTATTGGAATCCGCTTAGAGACTTCTTCACGTAGAGAAAAGCGGCATATAAGAGCCAACTCTTCAGTAATATCAGGGGTCTCTCAGTCTCCCCCTCCCTCACAGGGTGTCTGTTGTGGGCAGAGGAAAGGGAAGGTGAAGGTAAGCCACTTTGAAACTCCTTCAGGTAGAGAAAAGTGGCATATAAGAACCAACTCTTCTTCTACACTGCCCTGAGCTGGCTTCGCCAGATGGGCGGTATACAAATCAAATAAATAAATGAATTTGATACTAATCTAGTGATACTAATCTAGAGTTTCCCACACAGCCGTTTTCAGACTTTTGACTGTGGAGGCGCCCTGGAGTCCTGAAGCTCTGAGAGAGCTCCCCCGGAGATCCCCAGCCTTTCTCCTGTAGCCTGCCTTAGTGGACTTGGCCCCCCTTCCATCCCACTTCCAGGGCTCCTTGAAGCCTGAACTATATTTCAGAGGCTCCTCCAGAGTCAAAATGGCTGCTCTAGCGTGCGGTGAGGACCCTCGGGGTTCTCCTCACAGCCCTTTCCCTGATAAACACTAGCCTTCAGCTGTCTTTGCTGCTGCGGAGACTGACAAGGAAGGGGCTGTGGAGGAGGAGGAGGCGGCGGCACCACCAGACAACACACAGCCACACCGACCCGACACACACACACCTGACAAGACCGCTGCTCTGCGCTTCAGGAGCCATCAGCTTCCGGGCTGTGAAAGCCAACTCGTTCACCAGGCTGGAGAGGGAGGTAGAAGGAAAGTTGCCGGTTCAGAAACGAACAAGCAGGTAAAACGGAGCAGAAGAAAAAAGCAAACTATCAGCAGTCAGTTACGTCAGGAAACTCTGGGATTTCATCAGCACTACAGGGGTATAAACACACTTCTAGGGCCAGGGCTGGAACAGCCAGGAACAGGGCATTCCGCTTCCTCCCTGGAGAAAGAAAGAGGCCTGCCTACTTGAGCTTTGGAGTTTTCCTGTTCACTTGAGTTGATTTCCCACAGTCCTTTGCAGTGCAGCTCATGAGAGACACCTCCCCCTTGGAAGACAGCCCAGGGCCAGGTTTTCAAAAGCTGATTACAGCCATCCTTTAGAATCCAGGAAACGCTGGGGGGAGCAGAGAAAATGGAGCCCAACCCTCACCTCCGACTGCCGATGGCATGGGGTAAGCGCTGCAAGGCCCCAACGTCAGCTGCAAGCCCAATGTCCACCTCCTGGAAGAAAAGAGGGAACCCGCTCATGTTAAACAGATTCCCAGGCATTCTCCTGCCCGTCTAGGCGCTGACCAGTCTCAAGCCAGCTTGGCTGCTGCAAAATAGCCACCGTGGGGGCCCTCCAGTGATTCCCCAGGACTGTCACAGAGCAGGTCAGAGCCAGGTGAATGGAATGAGGGGGGGGGGCTGCAGAAGAACGGCCACGCACCTTCACCTGGAACCAGGCGTCCTGGGTGCAGTACCGGATGTCACAGGCCGAGATAAGATTCACACCTGGAGAGGCAGCAGAACCAACTGAGTCCAACTGAGACTCCAAAATCTTCCTTAATGTTCTACGACTGTACTAGAAGGAAACCTTCCCTGTGGGTCAGACTCAATTGTCATGTTATCCTACAGGCACCACTGATTGGGAGACTCCCTCTCCGTAGGGGTCCTAGTCCAGGCTGTGACTGCTTCATCTCACCTCTCTCTGTCTCTTTCGAGGGGAATGTTCAGCAATCAGGTGTTAAATCTGGAGTTACTTTCACTTTGGGGACTGAAAGGGCTTTTCTGTGGGAATGGCTTTTAGCGCAAAGGCACCCTAGTGAAGGGGGGTGGGTGGGGCTGAAATGTATATATATCCTGACGCGACGTTTGTACTCTGTCTTTAGCAAAGATTGCTTGTCGTGATCATTTGCCTGTTGCTGCTCTCTTAGACTAAATACAACTCCATGTGGACTTTCTACTAAGGACTGGCTAAAGTAGTTTTCTATGACTTTCTGGTCACAACATTGATGGTCTTAGGAAGCCCCTGAGTGGCGACAGCAGGTCACCAGGGAACATCTGGCTTAAGAAAATTTCCCAGCAAGGAAAGCATGCCCCCCACTACCTGCTGAGACAAAGAATTATATAAGACAGGGGTAGTCAAACTGCGTCCCTCCAGATGTCCATGGACTACAATTCCCATGAGCCCCTGCTAGCATTCACTGGCAGGGGCTCATGGGAATTGTAGTCCATGGACATCTGGAGGGACGCAGTTTGACTACCCCTGATATAAGACACCTTGGATCCTCACAGAATAAATGAATAAAGAAATAAAGAAAGATAAGAACTAGGGATTCTGTGGCTTCATGTCGGCGCTAGGTTTTTCTTCCCATTTCCTGTACCTCGATCTATGCACAGGAGAGCAGATCACAATCCTGGGCAGATCCCAATCCCAAGGGCAAACTCTGACTTCCCGAAAACCTCAGCCTCTGTTAAAAAGACAGACACAGCAAGTTTCTAGTCCTCAAGTTTATGAAGGGAGGACCGCAAATGCTCAATCTCAGAGGCCGAGAGAGCAGCTAAGCTAGATTGCCGGCAGCTGCTGGGAGAAATGGTTTCAAATTCTACACAGAAACTGGACTGGAGCAGAGGATATACAGTTCCACTCCACTCCCTCTTAGAAGAATACAAAAGAAGGAAGTTGTGGCTGAATATTTGTAAGGCGAAGATTTGGAGTTATTGGTAGAATTTTTAGCTTGCAGAATTAGTTTTTCAGCCAATGTGCTGCCTGCAGACAGGCAACTCATTCCATGGAAACTGGGGGAAGGGAGCAAGGACGGGGCGAGGAGCGAGAGACGAGCATTTCTTTGCAGTGGTATCCTTGCAAATTGTAGGTGTCACCAAGGGGCAAGTATCTGTACTTAAATGAAAGTCAAGGAAAGTGAAAGGACCAGACAGGGAACTGGGCTGAACCTTCTGTCTGGCCAAAAAAGAGAATCTTTCCAATTGATTTGAGCCAATTGTGCTATTGGGCAAGGGAGGATGGAGGAGCAGGAGAGAAAGATCCCTTCCCATCTCCACCTTTGGACCTATCTGCTTTCCTTTGCCTCAACTAACTGAGGCGCTGCAGGAAGAGAAGGGAAGTGTCCGTTTTGGTGAAGGGCTCAGCAATCAGTTGGGGGTGGTCAGACTGTATCTCTCCAGATGTCTACGGACTACAGTTCCCATGAGCCCCAACCAGCAGTTTGGCCATTCCTGGAATAGCTGATCTGTGTAACTAACCCACACAAACCTATCCTACTGCATGCGGGGAGGGGGAAAGGGAAATGGTGAAGGGACGCTGGGCGACTGGCACAGCCCAAATGAGTCGTGTGTGGCTTACCTCCTCCAATGCAGGCCCCGTGGATAGCAGCAATAACAGGCTTTGGGCACTACAGGGGATAAATGAAGCCGATCCTGTGACCAGGATGAAGCGGGTTCTGTGCCCCGCCCTGCCAGGCACTGACCTCCCTCCCCCACACCTTCTCCAGCACAGTGAAGGTCTCCTGATATTCCCGGATCTTCTTGCGGAGATGCCAGGATTTCCGGGCCGTGTCCTCTCCTTCCATCATCATGAACACGCTGCCCATTTCTACCAGGTCAATGCCTACAACAGAGGGGGGGGGGGGAGGATTCAGAACAACCTTCCAAAACAAATTTAAAAAAAAAGGTTTTTAAATACCGTGGGCTGGTTTTCGAACTCTTTACACCAGGATTGTAAGCTCTGTCCTTTATAGCAGTGGTCCCCAACCTTTTTATCACCGGGGACCGGTCAACGCTTGACAATTTTACTGAGGCCCGGGGGGGGGGGTAGTCTTTTGCCGAGGGACATCACCGCTGCCTGAGCCCCTGCTCCACTTGCTTTCCCGCCAGCACCCCTGACTTCCCGTTGCCCGCTGGGGGGCGCTGCCAGCAGCAGCTGCTCAGTGCCATGCCAAGGGGGAGCCCCAGCCATGGCGGCCGCTGGAGAGCAACAAAGGTGAGCCGGTGGCAGAGTGGCAGGGCAGCTCCTGAGGCAGCAGCTGGGGAGGAGGATGAGGAAGAGCCGCGACCAGATACCGACTGATCTATGGAACCAGTACTGGTCCCTGGACCAGGGGTTGGGGACCGCTGCTTTATAGCCTCAAGGTACATGAGGCAGATTTCAACTGAACAAGAAGAGCTGGGGGTTTTGTGTCCTGCTTTTGACTACCCGAAGGAGTCTAAAAGCGGCTTCCCATCGCCTTCCCTTGCTCTCTCCACAACAGACACCCTGTGAGGGACGGGAGGCTGAGAGAGCATTGAGAGAATTGGGACTGGACCAAAACCACCCAGCTGGCTGCCGGTAGGAGAGGAGTGGGGAATCAAACCTGGTTCTCTGGATTAGAGGCCACCAGTCTTAACCACGACACCACGCTGGTGTAATGAGAAGCTTCCCAACATCAGAGAAAGAGGATTCTCTGGTAGTTTAGAAGAAGGTTTACAGGTTTCAGGTTACATGGGTGGGGGAAGACTTCAAGAATGTAAAGCTGACTCTTAGCCGGTCTGTAGGACAGAACTTCCAGGACAAGCGCAAAGATTTCCTGCTGGAGGAGCTATTTCCTACAAGGACTGGGTTCCTTATGACAACACAGCAACATCTTGCTAGGGACTTTTCCACTTTCTCCTCCTTGCTTGTACATCCCGCCTTTTTCAGGGTTTCCTCCCCCCACCCTCCTTCTTGTTCTGCCCATGTTTTGCCCCCTCTGGTGGTCGCTTCGATATCACACCACTTTGTGTCTATCGTATCTCCCTGCAGATTTTTATGTAAGACATTTATTTATTTGTTTATTTCAGCGGTTCTCAACCTCTCTGAGTTGTCAACCTCAACTGGGGTGGTGGCAGGTTCAGCATGTGCGTGGGCGGAGTGCGCACAGGAATACAACAGTCGGGCGGCGTGGAAGTGGCCATTACCATGGCTCCTCCTTCATTGGCTACCACCCACCGCCGCTGCCTGCCGCCCACTGAGACCTGCCACTGCTTGCGGCAGCCGCCACCCGCTGCCTCTACCCACCCACTGCCGCTGCCATCAACTTGGGGACCCCCCCAGAAGGGGCCAGGCAACCCCAAATGGCATCCTGACCCACAGGTTGAGAACCATTAATTGATAGATTGATTCATTCATTCAATTTATATACTGCCCTCCGAGCGGTTTAAATAATACGTATAAACAATACAAGAAACAATCCATAACATGTAAATAACAGTAAGATTGATGCTATTTGTAACAGTGCAAAGAGATCCTGGAGCAGAGCGCACTGATGGAGTTCTGGGAGGGAGTGGGGGCCCTTCAGATGTTGCTGGTTACCTGGTCTCAACCAAATTCCTGGTGGAAGAGTTCTCGTGTGCAGTCCCTGTGGAACTGCTTTAGCTCCAGCAAGACCCTGATCTCCTCTGGGAGCTCGTTCCACCAGGTGGGGGCCAGGACAGATAATGCTGTGGTCCTGGTCCAGGCCAGGCGGGCTTCTTTAGGGCCAGGGACCCTTAGCTGATTGGAGGCAGTAGAGCGCAGAGCTCTTTGAGGAGCATAGGCAGGGAGGTGGTCCCTCAGGTACACTGGGCCCTGACCGTGTACGGCCTTGAAGTTAATTACCAGAACCTTTAGCCTAATCCGGAATTCAACTGGCAACCACTGCAATTGGTGGAGAATGGGCTGGATGTGGGACCTCCATGGTGTTGATGTGATGATCCTGGCCACTGCATTCTGGATCAAGGCTCAGGGCAGGCCTGCCTACAGCGAGTTACAGAAATCCCGTCTAGATGTGACCGTGGCATGGATCACTGTGGCTAGGTGTTCTGGGGCCAGGTAGGGCGCTAGTAGCTTGCCATGGCAGAGATGATAAAATGCCAGCAGAGCTACCTTTGGGACCTGGGCTTCCATTGTGAGGGAAGCATCCAGATTCCTGGCGGAGTGAGCCGTAGAGAGCTGCACACCATCCAGGGAGGGCAGACTGGCTTCCTCACATGGGCCCTTCCTACCCAGCCACAAGACCTCCGTCTTTGAAGGGTTGAGCTTCAGAGGACTCTGCTTGAGCCATCTCGTCACTGCTTCTAGACAGCTGGCTAATGCTCCTGGGGGAGAGTCAGGGTGGCCATCCATCAGGAGGAAGAGCTGGGTGTCATCTGCATATTGATGGCAACGCAGCCCGAACTTCCGTACCAGTTGTGCAAGAGGGTGCATGAAGATGTTGAATGTGATAGGACCGCTCCCTGTGGGACTCCGCAAGTAAGTTGCTAGCAGTTTGTTGTTCTCTCTCCTATTGCAACCCTCTGTCCACAACCCTGGAGGAAGGAGATCAGCCACTGAAGGGCTGTTACTTGTATTCTGGCATCAATGAGGCGTCGAGCTAGAAGTTCATGATCGACTGTGTTGACCGCTGCTGAGAGGTCTAGTAATATCAACAGTGCCGACCCGCCTCGGTCCAACTGGTGACAGAGGTTGTCTGTCAGGGAGACTAGTGCTGCCTCTACCCCATGGCCAGGCTGGAAATCTGACTGGACCGAAGCGTCTTCCAGGAATGCCGTTAATTGGTTTGCGACAGCCCTTTCTACCATCTTCCCCAGAAACGCTAGGTGTGAGACGGAATTGAATAGAAATACTAGAGGGAGCAAAACATACCAACAGAGGGAAAAAACCTCAAAGCAACAGGACTGCGCTAGAAGGGAGAACACAGAAAAGCCTCAGAAGTAGAGGAAACTCATCCTCTAGCCAGCTTGGTATAATAGTTGAGAGCGACAGCCTCTAATTTGGAGAGCTGGGTTTGACTCCCTGCTCCTCCACCTCAGACCCGTTATAGTCCTGCTAGAGCAGTTCTCTCAGAGCTCTCTCAACCCCACGGACCTCGCAGGCTGTCTGTTGTGGGGAGAGGAAGGGAAGGGGATTGGAAGCCACTCTGGGACTCTCTTCAGGTAGTGAAAAGCGGGGTATGAAAACCAACTCTTCTTCTCCGAGTTCTCAGCATCTCTCTCTGTCTCACCTGCACTGAACATTTTCCCAGCACCGGATAGTACCACGGCACGACATTCCGAGTCCTGTGTGATCCTGTTGAAGCACTCTACCATCTCCCTGCGGCAAGAAAGAACACAGACAAAAAAAGTGGACATGTTTGAACTTGTGCAATTCACTCTTACTAGTTTAGCTGGTTTCTAAAGAGCAGACGTATTCACAGAGGAGAGACCTTGGAAACACACTAAGGCACACCCATGGAGCTGCCTTATGTGGACTCAGGCTTCTAGCCCAGCAAGGTCAGGATTATCTCTAAAGTCAGCATGGCTCTCTGAGGCAGAAGTCTGTCACCTCACATACTGCCTAGTCCAGCCTTTCTCGATTATTTTCCCATTAAGAACCCCCTGAAACCTTCTTCAGGCCTCGAGAAACCACAGAAGTGACACAATGGTACAGAATATGGCTGGGGGGCAGAGCTGTGGACACGCCCACCGGAACCCCTCCCAGCCTATTATTGTGCAATGGGGGGGGGGTGTTGACATGACTGTATATCAGGGGTAGTCAAACTGCGGCCCTCCAGATGTCCATGGACTACAATTCCCAGGAGCCCCCTGCCAGCAAATGCTGGCAGGGGGCTCCTGGGCATTGTAGTCCATGGACATCTGGAGGGCCGCAGTTTGACTACCCCTGCTGTATATAGTCACATCACCAGATAAAACTTAATTACCTCCCACCCACTTGGGAAACCCTTCCAGGGCCATCAAGAAACCCCAGCTGAGAAAGTCTGGAGATGAACCTGGAATATTCTGCATGCCAAGCAGATGCTCTATTATTGGACACCAATAATACAATAATGCCTTATCCCAAATCAGAACCCTGGACCATCAAGGTCAGAATTGTCCACTGGCAGCAGCGAGGGTCTCGGCTCTTTCCCATCCCTTCCTGCCTGGCCCTCGACCCTCGAAGCACCAGAGGCTGAACCCGGGACTTTCTGCAAGCCAAGCAGATGTTCTACTGCTGAGCCAGGGCTCCTTCCCAGCTCACAGCTGTTCTTCTACCCCGGCTCCTCACTCGGGGACAGTGAGCCTCTGAGCACCAGTTGCTTGGAGCCAGCAGCGTTGGCGGCTGTGGTCCTCCCTCCCCTGGCTTCCTTGCTCGGCTTCCTGGGTCGCCACTGTCTGAAAGAAGGTGCCGGACCAAAAGGGCCCTCAGCCTAACACAGGAGGCCCTCTTTCGGCGTCCAGAGCTTCCAACTCCAGAGCAGGAGCCTGAGGGGGACACCTTGATGCTTGCCACCTGGCCATTCAGATCTGACGCTGCATCTGGCACAGAGGTTATCAGCTGCCCAGCTTTGGAGAGTGGGGGTGAGAGGACAACAACCGCCCTGGCCAGAAGGCTAACTCCACTTGTATCTAGAGCCCAGTCTGACGTGATTTCCAGGGTCCGGGCTTTTGAAAGTCAATGCTCCCTTCCTCAGATACATTTTGACTCTTGGAAGCATAGATGCCCTGAAGAATCTTGTTGGCCTCAAAGGTAATGGCGGACTCAAACCTGGCCCTTCAACTGCATGGCTGAAACTGCTTCTAGTTCCTTCTCCCACCCACCCTCTGCCTGCCCTGACAGTACAAAGAAAGGAAGGGTTCCTTCCACCTCCAGCTCGAAGACCCCCAAAGGAACTTGCTGGGGGCACCAGGCCAGGCCCTGAGAGTTGCCACCTGTAGCAGAAAGAATGTAGCAGAAACGGGCTGCTATTAGACCCTTTGGACCAAAGTCCAACAGAATCCGATTTATGCCTAGCGCAAGCCTCCCAGGACTGTGCATGCCCACCCCGTGGAAATCGGCACGGGGGCCAGCAGCTCAGATGGCCTGCAAGCTCTAAGGACAGAAATGGCAGGAGATTCTGCTGCCTCCCGCCCCATGACAAGTGATCCAGTTGAGGCCGACGAGCAACTCCTGCTTCTGGTTCAGGAGCTGCTGCCTGTCACCATCACCTCCAGAAGGCGGCATTCATGGCGTTCCTTTTCTCCGGCCGGTTGAGCTCCACATGCAGCACCTTCTCTTGCACCCGTTCCACCTTCAGGGTCTCATAGCTACCCAGGCCGTCCTGTTTCATCGTCTCCACAGACATCAGCCTTGAGCTCAGACAGGGACCACGGTACACGGAGAGTCCTAAGAGAAGACAAACAATTGCTCATGGGCAAGGGGCAGCCTCCCCGCCCATCATCACAAAAGCCTTGCTGGATCAGACCCATGGTTAGGGTTGCCAGGTCCCCCCGGGCCACTGGCAGGGGATTGTTGGAGAGGGTTGCCCAGCCGAGCTGAGAAACTCCTGGAGATTTGGGGATGGAGCCTGGGGAGGACAGGGAGCCTCAGTGCAGTACAATTCCATAGAGTCCACCTTTCAAAGCATCAGAGAAACTGATGTCTGCAGCCTGAAGATGCATGGTAATTCCAGGAGATCCCCAGGTCCCACCTGAAGTCTGGCATCCAGACCCATGGTCCATCCTGTCCAACATTCTCTCTCACAGAGACCAACCTGGTGCGCTGCAAGGCTAACAACTGGGCTTAAGAGGACAAGGCCTTCATAAGAACATCAGAAAAACTCTGCTGGATAAGACCAGTGAAGGTCCATCATCTTGTCTCACAAAGGAGATCCCTTCCAACTCTATTATTCTATGATTCTAGGGGCCAACCAGTTCCTCTAGAGAGCCAACTACAGGGCAGAGAGACCGAAGCCTTCATAATGACATTGGCCCTGCTGGATCAGACCAGGGGTCCATCTAGCACAGCATCCTCTCTCATACAGTGGCCAACCAGTTCCTCTGGATAGCCAACGCAAGCCTCTTATTTGTTTTTATGAAATATTGTGAACCGCCCTGAGCTGATTTGCTGGGAGGACAGTATAAAATCAAACAAAATTTAAAAATAAGATAAGGGCCCTGCAGGATCAGACCAATAGTCCCTAGACTGTCCTGTCTCACACGGTGGCCAGCCAGTTCCTCTGGACAGAGAGGCTGAGGCCTTTCCCCGATACTCCCTCCTGGCTCTGGGATTCAGGGGTTGACTGCCCATTAGTCCCCATGGATGCCCTTAAGTCCCCACTGATAGACTGAACCTCCATGAATCGATCTAATTTACAACTGTTTATTCCCACAGCCCTCACTACATCCCCTGGCAGTAAATTCCACATTTTAATCATTTGCTGTGTGAAATATTTCCCTCGCCTGTTTGGAATCTGTCACTTACCAGCTTCACTGAATAACCATCTCAGGCACAATTCAGAATGGGCTCAAGCAGCAGCTGCCTGAAATGTACTTATTTTAAACACTGGTTTAGTTGCCTTCCTGCTTTACACAACTCAAGGCAGCTCACAGTGCAAATCCAGTGATGATTATAAAAAACATCAAGGACCACAAGATAAAAATGTCAATTAGGCCTTCCAAAAACACAAAAATTACACTGGTCTGTTGGGAAGCCACAGTTTTTTCATTTGTGGACCTCGCTTTGGATGAAGGCAGCTAATCTGCCACCTTTGTCCCCTCAAGGTTTTGCAACCAAGGGGCAGGGGAGGAGGTTCCTTTCTGGGAAATAAACCTGGAGCTACAAGGACAGGGCAGGCCCAAGCAACAGAAAAGGTACAAAATGCTCCTCCACACGGTTGCAAAGGAGGTGAGGGGGGGGGGGAGCATCAAGAAAGCCAGTTTGAGGAAAGAACCAACCCCTGACTTTATCTTGGAGCAAGCCATTTGAGAGGGCAAGCCAGGAAGGGGCCAAGAGTCAGTGAAAACAGGTATCTACAAGAAGGGGGAGGAGCCAAAGAGAATGGGGCAAGTGAAATAGGCACAAAAGGGGAGGGGCTAGCAGAGAAGAGGGAGGGGCCAGTTAGAAGGGGCACAGAAGGGGGCTCAGATTATAGGGGAGCAGCCAACGATGGGGGGGCCAGGTGGAATGTGCACAAAGGGATGGGCCTAGAGAAGAGGGAGGGGGTAGTTAGAAGGGGCACAGAAGGAAGCTGAGAGTAGGGGGAGGAGCCAAAGTGGGCGAGGCCAGAGGCATGTGCACAAAGGGGAGGGGCTATCAGAGGAGGGCCAGTTAGAAGGGTCACAGAAGGGGGCGCCGATAATAGGGGCGGAGCCAAAGATTGAGAGGCCAATGAAGAAGGAGGGGGCAGTTAGAAGGGGCATACAAGGAAGCTGAGTAGGGGGAGGAGCCAAAGTAGGCGGGGCCAGAGGCATGTGCACAAAGGGGAGGGGCTAGCAGAGGAGGGCCAGTTAGAAGTGTCACAGAAGGGGGCTCAGATAATAGGGGTGGAGCCAAAGACTGAGGGGCCAGAGAAGGGGGGGCCAGTTAGAAGGGGCATACAAGGAAGCTGAGAGTAGGGGGAGGAGCCAACGTGGGCGGGGCCAGGGGCATGTGCACAAAGGGTGGGGCTAGGGGAGACGAAGAGGGAGCCAGAAGGGGCATAGTAAGGGAGAGGGTCATATGAGAGGGGCTCCTGTCAGGGCGGACAAATACGGGGAGGTGATTCAAAAGGAGGCCAGTAACGGGGAGGGGTCGAAGTTTCCCAAAGAGGACGAGGAGGCGCCCCCTCCCCTACTCACGTCTGCGCAGCAACCCCCCCAGGACGAGCCTTGCGCCCCCCGCCGCCATGAAGCCTTCTCCCTCTGCTCTCGGGCGCTCTGGCGAATACCAGCGAGAGGGCGGCCTAGAAAGTCCGAGAGTCACCTGACAGAGTGGTCCTTCTTGAAGAGAGGGCATGCCCGGCCCTTAAGGAAGATGGCGGCCGCCCTCCCGCGTAGCCAATCGGCTCCCTCCGAAGCCATGAGAAGGCGGGTAAGGAGGGGTTGCGCGCGCCCTCTGTCGGAGGCGGGCAGGGACAAGGCGAGGCGCGGGGACGGGCGGGCTGGGCCGCACCATTGCAAGCCGGGGGGGGGGGGGTTGGAGGAAAGATCGTTACCGGCTCTTTCCTCCCCCCGCAGAGCGTCCGCGGTTGGGAGGCAAAAAATGGATTTTCCCGTTATTGCGACAAAGCTGCAGTCTCCTCCGTTCCTCGCATTCTCCTGCAAACGTTTTCAGCTGCGCTTGGAAAACCGTCGTGCCCCCCCCCCCCGGGCAATAGAGTTTATCTCCCAATCCTGTTCACTTGTACAGCTCACTTTCCCGGTGGAAATCTGTCTCTTCTCCATGTTACCCACAGCAACCTTGCAAGGTAGCCTTGGCCGAATATTTGGGTGACCCAAGCTTTAGCTATGAACATGGCGATTTGAACCTAGGTCTCCCAGATCCTAATGTGACACTAGCACGCTGGCCTATTGACAATCCCTGCATTGCAGTAGGAAGGGCTTTCAGTCATGTTGCTACTGATGAACATTAACCTAGACCTAAAACTAGCCCGAATACAAGAAAATCTTTTGTTACAAGAAGCAAAGGACCTGCCCCATTAAGAGTAGCCCCCTTGGTCATCTCAGTTCAGATTGCCTCAGGGGTTGCATACACAGCAGGGAAACAGAAATGTGAAGGGATCTAGAGCCCCATGTGTGTCCCAGTGCCACTATTAAAGGGCCAGTTACACCCAGGAGTTCACGAGGAAGCAAGCTTCAGAAGTTCCCCCATTACCCTATGCCCTGATGACCCCTCCCTTGTGTCTGCAGAGCCCTCAAGAGCCAGGCGACTTGTTTTTCCAAAGCAGGACACTCAACAAAGGTGGTTTACAATACATAACCCTGGAATTCCTTGGCTGATCTCCCATCCCAATACTACATAGGGCCAATCCTGCACAGCAGCTGAGATGTGGCTAAGATCAGGGAGGGCCTGAGCAGAGACTTAAAATAAAACAAAACTGGAAAAGGCTGCAAGTCTGTCACCAACTCAAACATGTATGCCTGTGCTGAGTGCAAGATCTCTGTATCCCACCTTGGGCTCAAACTGACAGGACGTCATGTCAGCATTTTGCTGTAATTTCAAGTCAGTGTTTGAAGCCCATTTGCTCCAATGCTAAAAGCAAAACACAGACTGAAGCTGTAAGGATTCCAAAGATAGAACCTGAGGAAAAATGTTAACCTCTAAGATTGACAGAGCAAAGAGGTGTGTCTGTGTATCTGTTGTGAAATGGCAGAAAAAGGATCCTCCACAAGGGAGGGGTGTATTATGAACCATGAGAGAGAGAGGAAGGCACACAGCAGGTCACATCCGCTTCATGGACTCTTATGATAAAAATCTGGTGTTTTCATGTAACTAAACTAGGGGTGGCTAGGCTGTGGTTGTCCAGATGTTCATGAACTACAATTCCCATGAGCCCCTGCCAGCAAATGCTGGCAGGGGCTCGTGGGAATTATAGTCCACAGACATCTGGAGTGCCAGTTAGGCTACCCCTGGTTAAAATTAAGACAAAAAACCACATGAAATATCAGCAAACATTACAGAAATATTCTCCTAGCAAAGATTCTAAGGTACAGGTTGGCCCTTTCGAATAAACATGTGCACATGCATGTGGCCATTTCAGGTGCTTCGGTGTGTTGGTCCAAAGCAGCAGAATGAAGCTGGAGTCCAGTAGTACCTTTAAGACTAACACCGTTGTATTCAAGGGATAAGGGCTAGCTTAGGTGTACAGGCCTGAGCGATCTACCCCAAGACAAGTGGTTGGGCAAGCTATTTACTATTCCCAGGGATACCAAAAATAGGGGGCTCCTCTAGACAGACGACAATATATTTTCCAAACAGCTTTATTAAGGAGTGCTAAACAGCACAGGCAGCACAGAGTATGAATGGGGGGAAAACAAGTCACATGTACAGTATGTTTTTTTAAAAAATCAGGAGCCTTCTGAATGCTGCAGAGCTTTCCTTCTTCTCAGCTGATTCAGGCTTTTCTTCTTTTTATAAAAAAAAAAGGAACACAGGTGCGTTGCCAGAAAGGGGGAGGGGAGGGGGGAATAACGGAGGAAGCCTTCCTGGGTAGGGGCTTGGAAGGAAACTTACGAGGCGTGCTGAGCGGTTGAGAAGCAGAGTTTCAGGGTGTAAGGATACGGCCCATCTGGGGGGAGGAGGGAGAGAGAGAGAGAGACATCAAGATGCCTCAAGCATTGTTTTCTTATCACTGACTAAAAGCCCTGATTAATTAGGTAATTAGATTTCTATCATCCCACCTACGGCATACCATCTCACGGCGGGTAACACAGTAAAACCCCATATAAAATACAGATCCCCATTAAAAAACTAATTAAGACAGTCCTCTGTTCAATTTCTGGTGGCAACTAACACCCTCTTCCCCCAACCTGTGCAGGTAGCACTTGGCGTGCCAGGGAGATTTATGCCACCAGCATGAGGAGGTCACAAACAAGCAATGGCAAAATCTCGTGCTTGAGTGTGCCAGGAGATGCAGGAAATGTACTGAAGGCGTCTGGGTCTGGCAAAGGAGCATCAAAGGCCCTTACCACCAGCATTAAGTTTCTGGAAGTGCAGCTAAATAGCCACTAGGTCCCTTCTTCCCCACAGTGTCTCTGGGAGCATGAGGCAATTGACACAAAGGCTTCCGCTCTCCTTAATGAACTTGCCAATTCTTCCTGAACCTCGGCAAGCAACCCCCCTCCCCTCCAGCATGTCAGAGAGGCTTACTTGGGTTTTTCATCTGGTAATGGTTGAGGAATGCCAGCGTCTCCAGGGCATCCCCTTTCGTTTCCCACTCCAGCAAGCCAGAGGAACTCCTTTCACCTTCCAGAGACAAGAACAATTAGGACACACTTGAGCTGTGCCAGTAGAAAAGAGTCCAGAAGCATCTTAAAAACTAACAACATTTGTGCCGGGGAGGTGATCTCCTGAGTCGCTTCTCACTTCTTCAAGATGGGTGGCTGTGTTGCTCTGTCTACAGCAGGAGAAGAGAGCCAGAGTCCAGCAGCATCTTAAAAACTAACAACATCTGTACCTGGGGAGGAGCTTTTGGGAGTAATGGCTCATTTATGCAAATACAACTAGAACATGAGCCTAGTGGAAATGGTGGGCAAGATTCCAGATAGCATTTCTGCTTCATTAGATTTTTTTTTGGGGGGGGGGAAGCTTACATTTGTATACCACCCTCTCCTGAGCCTCAGGGCGGTTCACATGGAACTTTGTATGTATAACTCTATACAACATATGAACGGACTACAACAATAAAAGTGACACTGGCAACCTTGTTCTAAACACCACAACCAATCTCAGGACAAGTTACTGTTTCTCCAGAAATGGGGAAAAACTAGATCAAAATCTAGACTCTTATCTCAAAGCTCCCTTCCAGCCACTCTCTGTGCTCAGCCAGCCTCACAGGTGTGTACAGGTGGAACATGGAGGTCTTAGGGGAATGGCAAAGCACACTCTTTGTTGTTGTTGTTATTAGGTGCGAAGTCGTGTCTGACCCATCGCGACCCCATCGACAATGATCCTCCAGGCCTTCCTGTCCTCTACCATTCCCCGGAGTCCATTTAAGCTCACACCAACTGCTTCAGTGTTTCCATCCAGCCACCTCATTCCCTGAGCCTCCGGGGAAGGCAGTATATAAATATATAATAAATAAATAAATAAAAATATGTTCCCTTGGGAGCTTTTATACAACCTTGCCTATATCAAGAAAGTATTGGGGAACATCAACAGACTATAGAGATGCACATCCCTCTCTTTTTGCGTTAGACAACCCCACTTTCACGAAGAGCGTTTTTGCTAGGCAGAATGTGCACTCTCCCCTCTAATAAAAAGCTGGTTTAATAAGACCTGTTTCCCTGCACGGGTGTTCTACTCCTGGTACATTGGATCGTCTAATTTTAGACAGTCCACATGTTGAGAGTTGTTGCCCAGCTTGGACGGTTTCTATTCTCACATCTGGATGGGAAACCCCGGGAGAGTATTGAAGGAGAAGCATCCTGCTAAGATGCATGCAATCACACTGATGTTTGTTTGGATTTTAGTTAACTTAGAACGGATTAATGCAGGGGTAGTCAAACTGCGGCCCTCCAGATGTCCATGGACTACAATTCCCAGGAGAATTGTAGTCCATGGACATATGGAGGGCCGCAGTTTGACTACCCCTGGATTAATGCTTTGCATACTTGTAATTGCACATAATTATCTTTAACAGTTTTGTTTTACAAACCTGGTTTCATACAGAGACTGTATTTTATTTTTGTTTTATTCCTTTATTTTTGTTACGATACGATGAAGGCTGTGTGTGTGTGTGTGTGACTGAGAGAGGGTGAGTGAGCGAGCGCTCTGGTCATGTTACTTGGGCTGCTCCTGAATAAAAAGGGGGTTCCTTTTAGCTCCTTGCAGGAGGGTTACAAGTCAGCATTCTGAAGATCTGTTAATATAGGGCTTCTGCAGAATTCCTCAGTCAGGAGAAAGGTCATGGGGCAAGAGTTTACGAAAAAAATTCAGGCAGGTTGCCAAGAACAGCTAATTCAGTTGTCCTGTAGTACAAGCCAAGTGCCACTTCCAAGAGGCAGATATTCTGAGGCAAAGCAAATTGTACCGTGCACTTACTTTTCCCTGAAAACACCTTGACTGAAGCTGGTCTCTTCACCCCCAGCTCATCACAAATCTGACAAAAGAAGATTCACTTATGAGACACTGCAGCTGTTCAAATATGATGCACACACACCTTGCAGTTCCATGACCCATGCATTTAAGTCTGCAAATTCCAAAGATGCTTTGGTGGAAAACACTTAATTGAAGCCTACTTAAACTCAGTGGCTACAGGATGTTCGTAACAGTGAGGCAGCAGGGTGATGGGAATTTTTTAAAAGCAGGCAAATTACCTTTCCCCAACCAGTGATTCCAAACCATCTCCACAACATGCTACATCACATTAATGAAGAATAAAACCACCACAATAAAACCAAACGGACATCCCTTTGTAGCAGCACAAAGTAGAACTGCAACTGCCACCCTTCCTTCTGTTTATTACACAGATCTTTCGTAGCAAAATAGCCTCAAAAGTGCTGTTGCATTTCGACAGGGTGTTTCTGTTTCAGCATACTGCGCAGTCCCTTCCAGCCAGAATTAACACGCGTCCACTACGATAGTCAAACACAGGAAAACAGCTTAACAGACCCCAAAACTCGTGAGAGTCTCTTGGCAGCCTAAGTACTCAACTCTCTTCTTTACAAAGTCTATCTCTGCTCCTGGACAGCCCTTCAGAGGACACCCGGACAGGCAAAAGGATCAAAGCTCTCACCTCATAGAAGTTCTCCTCTGTCACCTCCAGAGGAGCGTTAAAGAAATGGAGTACATTGCTGGGGTGCTGGATCCTATTCTTGGCTGCTTGCTCCGGGGTTGAAAACCTGTTGTTCCGAGAGCCGCTGAAGTCCTTGTAGCTGCACGAACCATCCTCAAGTCCATAGGACTGGCCGGGCATGATGGCCTGCTGCTTGGACACACTGCAGACAATTGGGCAAGGAGGAAGAGAGGAGCCAGTCAAGCAAACTCAGCAGCTGAGGAGCTGCCCGCCAGGAGCACAAAGAACCGGGACTGATGACCAAGGAGGAGAAACGCTCACCAGACATTCAGCTTCTGCTCGAACATGAAGTTGTTGTTCAGGTGGGTGATGGCTCGGTCTACAGCATAGCCATCTGCCATTTCCACCATGGCTGCCCCTGGCTTGCTTTTCATGAACTTCACCTAATTATGATTAATTAAAAAATTTAAATTAAAATTAAAAATTTATTTAATTAATTAATTAAAAAAACACCCCCTTTATTTATGTAGGGACAGGGTCTGCTTGACTGCTTTTGGGACAACATGGCACAGAATAAGCAACATTTGGAAACTGGGTTCAGAATATGGATTCAAGGCACCTTTCACATTCCTCCTTTCTGCAGTCACTTGCCACGTGACAATCATCCGACCACAAGAACTGGCTTCCATCTGCTTGCATTACCTACTGCCCCACTTGAATTGGTTTTTAGAAGCACATGCTGCAGGGAAGTCTGGGTATTGTGGAAAGGTTTTCAAGTACAAGAGTATCTTGCCCCTCAAAGAGAGGTTTCCAAGGCAGACAGCAGACGCACAAACCAACCAATGTCAGTGCCAGCCTGACATTACACAGAAGAACCTGCCCAATCGCAGCACAATCCAGTAACAAAATGTTGTTACTCAGCAGTCAGAGTACAGGAGAAGAACAAGCCATTCACGCCCCCAAAGTGGCAAGAACCACCTTGTGCCACATCACCCAGAACAGGAGCCAAGGGTGCCCAGGGGCACTGCAGCAGCCACTGACACCTTCCCCCAATGCCCAGATGTTTGTAGAAAGTGAGCAGGGCTCCTCCTCAGTAGACACTTCGGACTGGCTGCGTGGATTAAAATAACACTTCAGCCACAGCCGCCACAACAACGTCGGTGACATGTTTGCCTCTTGACGCCTCTTCCTCAGTGATTTCTTGGAATGTCCTCCTTCCCCCTGCACTTGGGACTTCCTGTGGTGACTGTTCTGTGGCCTCCCTCCAGCAATAGCCCCGCAATAGATGCCAAGCCACAGGGGGAGGCAGAGGTCCGGGTCCGGCACTCACCTTCTCCACATTCCCATACAGGCAGAAGACATTGAAGACTCGGTCACAGTTCATCTTGGACTGGTCCAAGCCGTAGACCATCAGCACGGGGCTGTCGGCATGGGGGCCAAATTCCGGGGGCGGGGGTGGTGGTGGGGGGTGCCCGTACTGGGGGCCGTAGCGGCTTGGTCCCCGGTGGCGGCCACCCACAGGTGGGCCCATCCGCCTTCCTTCGTAGTGTGGTGGTGGAGGGCCATAGCCTTCATCGTGGTAATGCCCATGGTAGCCACCATGAGGTCCTCCTGGAGAGGGACAACAAGAATTAAAAGCCTGGACAGATGAATAGGTCCGTCCCCCCCCCCCCCCCCCAAGAAGCCACTGTCTGCAGCCAGTCTCTTACCATACTCAGCAGGATGATCCCCAAGGAGAGGGGGCTGCCTCTGCCTCTTGTTTGGATTACCACCTGGCTCACCTACCAAAGAAGAGAAGAGCTTTTGGTACACTTAGAAGGAGCACCACGTAGCCTGTATTTCTGGGGCAAACCTGGATGCTACACCCTTTTTACCTAACAAGCATAAGTATCTCCAGTACCCTCAGAACCAGTCACTGAAAGAAAGAGGGGGACCTGAAAAGGCATACTAGATTTGCTTCCCTTTTGAGGCAGGGGCCATGTCCCACTGGAAGACAGGGAGTTTAATTTGACCTGCCTTCCTCAAAGAGAAAAGGGAAACACCCACCACCAAGCTGTCCTCCTGACCACTCTGGTGGGAGCGAAGGGTCTCCCACCGCCAATCTCATTGCAGAGTGGTGCAGTGGATAGAGAGGATCCTAAACAGGCTCAACATCCAGGAGAGCCGGGTTCAGATCCCCGCTCCTCTGTAGAAGGGTTGATCAGCCCAACACACTCCCCCTCTAACCTACCTCTAAATGCTGTTGTGAAAAGGGAGGGGAAAATGTTGTGAGCCGCTCCCCAATGAGCAAGGCATGAATGAAACAAACAAGAATAAAATACAGGCTGTATGATGCGCAGACAGCCACACTTTGTAGGCTGGCAAGCCATTTCATATCATGTCTTGTTTCTTTAGGCTGAACCTCCTCCAGCCCCCCTGCCAGATTTGCATTTGGCCCCAGACAGAGCAGCAAAATGTCCATGGCTGGCCAAAGGCAGAGTTCAATTTGTACCATAGCCTGTGTCTAAAAGCTAAAAAAGAAAAACACCAACACTGGAGCACTGTTTGAACACAGCTGCTTTATAAAAAAAGTTACAAAGGAAGATGACTTGACCCACCTCTCAAGAGTAGTGGGAGAGGAACAGAAGGAGAACTGCAGGAAAGGAATGACACCTGCCTGGTTTCATGACCAAACAGGTGCAGAGGAATACTCTAGAAAAATCAATTCGGGGGGGTGGGGGGGAGAGACAGAACACCAGACTCCTGCCCTGAGTCCAGCAGAGATATAGGGACTGAAGAACAGGGTAGCAAAGCAAACCAGCAGTCCATCAAGTATTGGGGGGGAGACATAATCAACTCAATCAACTGGCTGTACAAGGTAGAAGATTTTTAAAGCCATCCAAACAATTCTGACTTTACAATTTTTTAAACGTTTGGTACAGTTTTATTTCAAACGAGTCAGTACAAAGATTGAAAAGGGCTACTTACACAGCAGAAGTACACAGTACAATCTCCATTGTCACATACATATTCTGCATTTCTCTTACCATTGGACGCTTCAACAGTGTAAGCACAGTTCTGAAAGATGGCGTCCCATCAAACATACACTGCGACCCTGCGTTACATGGTTTCAGAGTCAAAGACATATCAAAGGCACCAAACGGACACAAAATTTAAAGTAAAAAAAGTTTTTGTAAAGGGCTCACAGATGTTTGGTTTTTTTGTTTTGTTTGTCTGTCTTCAGATGGTATCAAGCAACAAAAAAAAGGACATGACAAGGTGTAATAAATGAGTGTCCCTTCCGTGTTGCGTCTCTCTTGAGTTTTGTCATGTGCTGTTAGAACAGGTTTGGTGCTTCTGGCTCTCTGTGTAGGTCTTTCCCGTGTACGTGTCTCTCCTCTGTTAGTGGAATGTGCTTTGGACCTCAAGCGCCCCTGGAGCAGAAAGCACACCCAGCGTCTAGGGAGCTGTGTACTCAGGGGACTTGGTGTTTTTGTGGTCTGTCTCCGCTTGGCGCTGATAAATGTTGCACCCGAGGACTCCAGGAACAGGGAGGAGTGATAAAACGGCTCTCCCAAACCAAACCGTGTTGATGTGGAGAGCCTCTTATGCCTTGGAGGGCCTCTGGAATCTATTCCGTTCTCCGGTAAGAGCGCTGGCGCCTTTTGTCTGAGACCCCCTCTGGTCTGTGTTTTTCCTAGTTTCTGTGTTACAATTTCTTGGGTTCAAGGTTTGGTTTGGGTTGTTTTTTTAATTTTGGTCTGGTTTGGATTTGTAAGAATGTCGTGGCCTGATGCGTCTCTCTCTCTCTCTCTCTCTTTCTTTCTCTCTCTCTCTCTTTGTGCTTGTAGATGTTTCTCGGATCTCACGGTGTGGTGTTCTTGATGTAAAGGAACATGAACTCAATTTGCTGCGTTTCAAGTACGTCTAGATGGCTGCGTGTTCTCTCCAGGCAGAGCTAGTGGAAAGGTTGACATTTTTTTTCCTACACTGTGTGGTGTTAAAGAGAGTGTGCAGCTCAGGCAGATCAACGGCACATTCTGGACTTCCACTGTAGCAGTAATGCAGTTCCCTCAGGGTTCATGTGTGAAAAGGCACTGGTTCGGAGCTGGGGAAAGGCCCAGTTAGGACGCCTCCTCTTTGCCCAGCCTCTAGGCAGAGGGGCCCAAGAGGCAGCTAACTTTTGCACGGCCCTGCCAAACCAGCCTCTGCCAGTCTGCACATCTTCTAGTTATGTACCTTGGAGGAGAAAGTGAGTCATGTTCATGTCAAGTCATGTAATGCCATTGCTTGCCTTGCTAGGTTGGGGAGGGTCAAAAATGACCAGACCCCCACCACACTCAGGATCAATTCCCTTCATCTGCGCTCCAACTGCGCGCCTTGGGTATCGGGCAATCCCTCCGACTCCTCCGAGCACAGAGTATTCCATCCATAACTCTCGGTGGCATGGCTACGGCACACATGCACCAGTTTTGCCGTAATGTTTGGCACCGAGACTCCCTTCCCCAAGCTATGCTGCATTCCTGTCAGTGCCATGCACAAAGGCACACTGACAGGACGCAATGCATGAGTAACCTGGAATGGATGACTCCCATCCCTTAGGCCTTCAGAAACTGAGGCAAGGGTTTCCCTACTATCTGTGGACCCCAAGCTCATGAAAGCAACTTGCTTTGCCCCACTTTTTCATCCCAGGCACAATGGCTAGCTGTATGAAGGACTCTGCCCTCCAGCATCTGCTGCTGCGACCCCCTTGCTAGGTACAGGAAACTGGCAAGCGGGTCTCCCGAGAACCTTTCTTCCCCCTCACTCGACACAGCGAACAGGAGGAGTGCTGGTCCGCTCAGACCCCAGAGCTGGAGTTGGTTCCAGGCCACAAGTGATGTCCCAGAAAAGGGGGGGATGTTTGCTATGCTTTCCTGGTGATTGAGGCCACCCAGTCCCTGAAACGGCAGCCTCAGGATGAAGACAATTTCTGGGCTATCACTCCAGGAGCAGTTTTAGTGGCACCATTCATGCAGACCAGGCCTCTAGAGCAGGGGTAGTCAAACTGCGGCCCTCCAGATGTCCATGGACTACAATTCCCAGGAGCCCCCTGCCAGCGAATGCTGGCAGGGGGCTCCTGGGAATTGTAGTCCATGGACATCTGGAGGGCCGCAGTTTGACTACCCCTGCTCTAGAGGGTTCAGGCAGAGGCTGGGTCATGAAGTTGGACCTCAGGAGTCAATCTCCTCTCAACTGGGCCCCATAGTTCAAGTTCTCTACTCCTGCCACAGCTATGAACCGCAGCAGAAGACAGACAAGTTTTCAACACTAGGCTCAAGACAGGTGGCTGCTGCACGGTGCAGTCAGAGCTACTCCTACAATGACTTCCTTGGTCACTATCTAGACCTGCAATGAGCAACCGTCAAGTGCCTCTGTAGGGGCCACTCTACCCAACAAGGCCCCCTCTTTATATCTATATAGACAGATATAGATATTAGAACAGAGCACCAAACTTTTAAAGATCAGGCACCGCAGTAGAGAGCAGGCAAATGGCATTACATCACACCAATCAGGTCTATGAAGTGTGCTACTCAGTGGGAGAAGACAAGGGCTTGTGTGTGGCACCATGGCAGTCTATCATGGTTACCTTGTCCACTGAGGTTGGGGTTGGTGTAGTCCCACGTGTCCTGGTCGTTCCGGAACACATTCAAACGGGCTGGCTAGAGAAGAACCAGACAAGTTAGGCAAAGGAGTCAGAAGCGTTCAGGCAAACTTTCAAGCATCTTCCAAGCACCTTAAATAATGTGCATCCTAAGGCAGCCGGCCTCATGCCTTATTCTTGTGTTTCAGATTATATGATGCAGATCACCAATAAACTGATATCTGGTAGCCAATCCTACGTGCATCAAATTAGCGTGTTTCTTCCCCATAGCAGCAAGACAATTCATACATTAAGTCTACAAGCAATACCTTTTTAAATCTTATGACCTGAAAGTGAATGGTTCAGGACAAGACTCAACCCATAACTACCATGAACTCAAGAAAATCTTGACTTTGTGTCTGCTCCTCTATGGTCACCCTCCCACGCCCCAACAAGAAATAATGTCAAATTAGCAAGTGCCTCAGCACTGTGAAAACTCTTGGATATTTGCAAATTGTTGGCAGAAATGGATAAGCCCAGAACACAGTCTGGGAAGCTTCAAGGCAAGGAAGTCCATGTTTCTCTTTTTAGAAAACAGAATCATAGATCTGAACCATGGAAAATCAGCTCCCCTAGTAGCAAGAAAGACTTTGCTTGTAGCAGGTACTTTCAAATGCATTAAGGCAGAAACAGGCAAAGAGACACACAGGCCCTTCCACAGACACAATCTCTTTTCTGCCTTGGCCACACTCACCTTTGCATACTCAATCTTCAAAGTACAGCAACCAGAGTAAATGTCAGCCCCATTCAGAGATGCCTTTGCTCTCTGGGCACTCTGCACCGAGTCAAATGTTCAAAGCATTAAGGAAACTATTGCTTTATGTGAGTTAAGCAGAACTGATTCAAGGCAGAAAGGCTGGGAACAGCTCCCTTTGTTCTCAAGTCACTCATGGAAGCATCTTTTTGTTTCACTGTTAAGAACTGCCTTCCAGGCACCCCCAACTCCCTCTTCTAGTTTAAAGACAGCATTCCTCCAGAACACATTCCTCCACTGCATCTTTAATCTGCCTGCAGCCTCCTGCAAGAAAGACTGATTACAAAGAAAGTAAAATGAATTCCACACCAGGCAGTGCGCTCTTCAGGCAAGAGAGAAAAGCTGGGTCTTGTTACCATGGACAAGCAGCCAAATGCAGATTCAAAAAAACCTGCAATAATATTTTGCCAATGTTCAGATGTGCACTAAATGATCAATGCAGGTTCAATTGCAAAAGCACAGGCTGGTAAAGGCAAAGCAGACTACCCAATGCAGGTACAATGCCCTTCTAGCTAAACAAATACAATTGTGGGGCGATTTAGGCAGCTACCTTTTACAACTTAAAGCAAATTGGGACATTCACTATCCTCATGCCATCTGCCATTCTCTAAAAATACAGAAAATTGGGTTTTCTCCAAATAAAGAGTCCAAACAGAAACAAGTTATGATGCAACCACCTGATTTGTACTACTTGAAAGACTGATGCAACTCAACTACTTCAGTCTACTAAGAACAGACATTTGATTTTTTTGAAAAGATATTCCACCATAGCCTGGACTCCATTTTTCCGGAAGATAACAATCCGCTGAACTGGACCACATGGGTTACAGATCGTGTACAGCACGTCCTATGGAAGAATATGAGAAAAGATTAAAAACAACCAAGAAAGAGTGGCATCTTTACAAAGGCTCCCCCCCCCCCCGATATACTTCTAGCAGCCCTCTGTGCTCCTCACTTAAGCAAGACTAACCTACTTATACGATTTACACACAGCTGCCAAGGCACTGAAACTCTGTGCTTCCCCCGCACCTGGCCTGACAGTAGATTCGCCAATTGATCTGTGCTTGCGGGGAAAGAGCACTGATGTTTCATGCATTTAAAGGTCAACTCTGGCCAAGCCAGGCATTCAAGACCCTTGGCAAGCTCTGCTACACACCGTTGTAATGGAATAGATGGGATTCAGGATGGTGAAGAGCAGGACGTTGTTGACCCCCCTGGAATCATCAGAGTCCCCGGGGCGTGAGATCTTCTGGCTGGTGGAGTAGTTGACGAAGGCCGGGTGCCCAGCAATGTAGATCTGGTTGTCAGCCGCATAGTTCACAGCGTTGCAGGCTCCCAGAATGTCCTCAAACTCCACCAGGGCCTGCCTCTTCTTAGGCATCACCACCACATAGCTTGGGAAAGAAGCAGTACAGCTCTTTAAATAGCCTGCAAATTGCCCATCATCACAACAACAACAACCTTTACTGCCCATCATCATTCCCACTTAACTTGTTCAAGACTGACCTGATGGGGGCAAATTCCTGCAGAGCCTCAACAAGATCAGCTTCCATAACACCATCAACCAGACCCCTGATGTGGACGACAGGGGAAGCAGCAGGCTTGTGGGGGTCATCGTAGTTCTCCTGAAGGAAGACGGGAGAAGCCCATTAACACAGCTGGCTTTCATGACAACTGCAGATCCAGCTGCAGCAACACGGCCTTAATCCAGACCGGGCCCCTGCCAGAGAGACTTGAAACAGGTCCATAGAGTCACTCCTGAGGCAGGCTACTGAGTAAGCCTTCATAACTACTTGGGGCTTCTTGCTTTTGGCCAGTCCATTCCAAAGGCTCTCCTTGTACTATATGCTAGTGGAACCCTGGCATTTCTTTATGACCCTGGAAAGTGTTTCCTGAACCAGTGCAAGTTAACTAATCTTTAAAATATTTGTTAAACAATTAATGGGTGATATGACCATATATGGTTATGTTGACCCATCCACTCCTCTCAAAATGGCCAATGATGGGCCTGGAGGGGGTGGGAAGGGATGTGGCCCTGGATGGGCATGTATACAGCTCTGCTTCCCAACCATATTCTGCCTGATAATACCACTTCTGGGGTTTCTCAAAGCCTGAAGAATTCTTCAGGGGTTTCTCAAGGGTAAAAAAGTTGACTGGTCTAACTGGCCTAGGGTCCTGTTTCGCACAGGGGCCCACCAAGGGCCCCCAAAGGCCCAGAAGGAACTCTCTACAAGCATCTTCCAGAGTAGCAAATTTGTGGCCAGGAAAGTGTTTTCGCTTGAGCAGTGACTCGCTTGAGCAGTTGAGAAAGGCTCTGCTAAAGGTATACAAGAATTATGAAAGAATGCTTATGTATAGATGTTACGTAAGCTGTGAAAACAACTATTCTGTTTAGAAAAGAGACAACTGGGGGACATGATACAGGTTTATAAAATTAGGAACGGAATAGATTTGACAAAGAGACATTTTTCTCCCTTTCCCAAACAGTAGAAATCAAGGACATCCAATGAAACTGATGGGCAGTAGGCTCAGGAAGAACAAGACGAAATACTATTTTACACAGTGATTGAAATGTGAAATTTACTGTCAGGGGATATTAGGGTGGCCACAGGAATAAACAGCTTTAAAAGGCGATTAGACAGATTCATGGAGGGAAAAGTCTATCAATGACTACAAGGCATGGTGGCTGAGGGAGAACCTGCACCATCAGAGGCACGAATCCACTGAATCCCAGAATGGGGAGGCAACCTCAGGGGAAGGCCTCATTCACTGTGCCCAGTTGTTGCACTTTCAGAGGAAATGGTTGATCACTGAGACAGGACACTGAGCTAGAGGGGCTATTAGTCTCATCCAGTAAGGATCTTCTTAAAAGTGCAAGTTCCATGTTAACCACTGCAATATTTATTGTCAGCCTCAGTGAGAAAAGCTCCCCCTCCCCAAAACTATTTATAATTTTAAGGAATGTCTTTCTAGTCAGATCCAACAGAAATAACAAGGTTTGCCCTGGAGAAGCTGTTGCCAAGGTACACAAATATACTTAAAACTGTCAAGAAACAATTTAATAATGATTATCACCACAGGAGTGAAGAATCGTACATACTTCCCACCTAGAAACCAAAGCTTCCAAAAGCTCAAGAGCCTCTTTTGCAGGCGTATTTGCTTGCCACACCCTCATAATACAGGGAGCACAAAGCACCATCCTGGATCAGTACAAGCTGACAAGAACCTCTATGCTGCTTCTCTGTGCTCAGACATTCGTCACCCCACCTTGCATTGCGATTCTTTCCCATACTAGAGAAGTTCCCCACAAAGCACATGGAATTTACCAAGGCTCCTAAAGCATAAGTGGACAGCAACCGCCCACAGGCCACGACGAAATGGTGGGCAATTTATTTCAATGCAAGACCTTGTCCTGCAAGTGACCGTGTCCTTGGCTTTGTCAAAGCTGCAGGTCTTGTTGGGCTATTTCTATGGCTCCACTGGAAAGAGACCCCCTTATTTGTACTTGGGGGGGGGGGAAGCATGCTCTCCCATCATTATAAAGTCTGCCCATCATTATAAAGAGCCACATTCAAATTGACCTTTGGATGCCTGAATGATTATTTGATTTAATCCATTTTTTATTCTGCCCCTTCTCCAAGGAGCACAAGGCTGAGCACATGACCCTCCCCTCCTCAATTTATTCTCAACAACCCTGTGAGGTAGGTTAGGCTGTAACAACAGGTCTACCCTCCATGACTGTTACCCAATCCCTTCCTCAAATCTGCATCACCACATGGTATGGTGCAGAATTTATGCCAGGTGCCACGACAAGAAACTTCTTGACTGATTTCAGAGTAATTGGGATGATCCATGTAAACAACATCCCCCACCACCCACAAATGTGATCGTTTCTAGAGAAAATTAAACAACTATCTACTGCTACAATCTGTGTAAATTAATCTAACTTCCTCACCCCACACATAGCATTACTTCCTCTGCCCACGTCTCACACTGCTTCAGCACATGGAGGTTCCACTTGGCCATCATGCCTTATTGATCCACAGACCCATCCTTTCCACCAAAAACTGTCAATCTCCAATTCCAAGAGACTCATTTAAATTTGTGGCCAACACTGCCCCTTGCACCAGCAAGCTCCACTATTAGCTGTTCAGCTTGAAGGGATATAGTCTTTCTTGATTTTGAGTTATGCCTGTTGATACACCCTCTTCTCCAGGACTGCATTCAAAATTGTCTTTGAAATGCTTCCACTGTCCTTCCCCCCTCCCTTTGCAGACCCCTTCAATGTTGCCCCTTACTACTCCCCCCTGGCAGAGGGCATAAACTGACAGACTAGCCCTGTGCAAGGAAATTCCATTGCACCACCATAAGGATTACCGGGGAGGGGATCAAGTTTTGGTTTTCTGCCTGCTTCCTCAATCTTTTTCCTTCTGTCACGTAAGAGTTCACTACATTGGTCTTTTCTTCTCAGCCTGATGCAGCTAATATGGGTCAATAGTCTGAACAATATACTGAGGAGAGCAGGGGGGGGGGTAAAGATGCCCCACTTAGGTCAAAATTACTACTTTGTCAAGACATTGACTGGGCAACCTTGGGCCAGTCACCCACACCTATCTGGAAGCACTGTTGTAGAAGGAAATGGTGAAGAAAGAAATATACCCCTCCGACCTTAAAATAAATGTTTTATTAAATCATATAAACTTAATTTTCTTTTTAAAACGTTGTTTTGCCTTTAACTTGTTTCGCACGGGTTTGGTGTAGTGGTTAGGAGTGCGGACTTCTAATCTGGCATGCCGGGTTCGATTCTGCGCTCCCCCACATGCAGCCAGCTGGGTGACCTTGGGCTCGCCATGGCACTGATAAAACTGTTCTGACCGGGCAGTGATATCAGGGCTCTCTCAGCCTCACCCACCCCACAGGGTGTCTGTTGTGGGGAGAGGAATGGGAAGGCGACTGTAAGCCGCTTTGAGCCTCCTACGGGTAGGGAAAAGCGGCATATAAGAACCAACTCTTCTTCTTCTTCTTCTTCCTGGCCCTAGAGAAGCACACCTGGCCTCGACCAGGGCCTTTTTGGTCCTGGCCCCAACCTGATGGCATGAGCTCCAGGTCAAGCTGCGGTCCCTGCAGGATCTTTCTGCATTCTGCTGGGCCTAAAAAAAAACGGAGCTCTTCCGCCAAGTCTACGGTTGCCCCCCCCCCCAGTTTCAGTATGACATCAATGGCCCTCCTTCTACCCCTGTTATTAGGCCTGCTGGGACATGGGTGTTGTGTCTTTATTGTATTGTATCATTGTGATGTCCTGTTTTTAATGGGGTTTTTATTGGGATTTTTATAAAGGACCTTTGTAACCCGTTACAAGCTGGCTTCAAGAGTGGCGAGGAATAAATTTAATAATAATCCACTTGACACAAAGCAGGATACCTACTACAAACACCTCTAAGTAATTTAAAAAATACATTCAAGTGGTTTGTAGCAGCACAATAAAACAAAATTAGAGTCCAGTGGCACCTTTAAGACCAACAAAGATTTATTCAAGGCCATCATGACAGTCACTAACAGACAGTTTTATTTCTCCTATGTTTTTATGAACTACAACTGAATTCAAGGGGACTGATTGGCTGTTTTAGCAAAGAATTATCATATTGCTGTATTTGGATGGTGTGACAGAGTTTACTAATTTAACAGGAATAACTTTTGCTTATATATTCCCACTGTCATGATGGTCAGTTCATAGTCGAAAGCTCATGCCTTGAATAAATCTTTGTTGGTCTTAAACGTGTCACTGGACTCTGATTTTGTTTTAAAAAATACATGTTAAAGATATAAACCTATTAATGGCTAGATGTAAGAAATATTATGCCTCCTTCACCTACCTACCTTTGGGCCCATGAGTGTTTCCGTGATTAATACTTGTACTCTGGATCATGTTTAACATGCTTTATTTATTTATTTATGCTTTATTTATTCAGAATTCTGCAATTCTAGATGACTCCACTGCTCATTAGACAACAGGTATATATGACATATATTATATATACACATAAATGCATAAATATATATTCCATATATATTCTCTTTGTGTGTGTGTGCAAACTATATATTGACGCATACATATAAGTGCATCATATACACACACATGCATACATCAATATATATCCTAATGAGCAGTGTCATCTAGAGTTGCAGAAATCTGAATATATCAATATAGTATATATACCTACACACACACACACACACACATCTACACCTATATCATATATTTTTTCTCTCTTCCTCTCTTTATACATTTATCGGTCAGATCTTTATTACGATCATAGACCTGCATAAATAAATAAATAAATATATTTTTCACACAACGTACATGTAACAACTAAAATACCGACTGCACTAACTTATACACTGGATAATTCGCTTTGAGAGTCAGTGAAAAACGCCAATACAGTTGTTAATAATATAATGTATTACAATTTAACTGATCATTCATTTGAAAAGTCTGTTCTCAACTGTTATTAAATGTAACTTTATCGCAGCCAACCGGGAAGGGCGGGCCTTAGAATTAATAAACAAACAAACTGGAAAGAGGGAGGGGGTCGAGTCCCCCTTCCAGGCCTCCTTATAAATGCTTCCTTCTCCCTCAGTAAAGCCCCTCCCTCCTCCGCGCATCTCGCGGGCGCCTGTCTCTGATAGACTGCTCCTGCCCGCGGAGGCTCCACGAGCCTCCTACAGAGAAAGGCGAGCCAGCCTCGCTTCCGTCCTGCTCCCGCCTCCTCCATCAGCGACGCGCTTGAGGCCGGCCCGCTCACCCTCCCCCTCGGGCCGTCTGGCCGCCCCCTGAGGCTGCTCACCCCGCCGGAGGCGCCGCCCGGCCCGTGGTCGGCGTTCTCCGTCTTCTGGCGCTTCGGGGCGCGGCCGCCCTCAGGGCCTCCTCCGTAGTAGCGGCCCGAGCCGCCTCCTCCGCCGCCGCCCCCGCCGCCCCCTCCGCCCGCCATCTTCACCATATCTCGGCCCGAACCGCCGCCGCCGCCCTCGCCGCTCTGCGAGCCTCGCCACCTCCGCCGCGACATGGCGCCCGCAATACTCCGAGCCCACCCTCGCGCCCACCTCAGGCACGCCTCTATTGGGCACGCGCGTTGCCACTCAGCGGCAGCCTGGGCCCTAATTGGGCTCAAGAAGAGTTCGGCCTACCTGCGGCCCGCCCTCCGCCGCCATTGGCTCCAGCAGCTCCCGCCCGCCGGCTTGATTCGCTCATGCGTCTGCTTATCAAGCGCTCCGGCGTGGTTTGTGTGGCGGAGATCGCTGTCCGTCCGCCCCCCTTTAATGCTATTGGGTTAAAGAGATGCCTCTTCGGCCGGCATCCCGCCCCACCGCATTGCCTCTCAAGGAGCTCCTCCTTCTTCTCCAGAAAACCGTTGCCTGGCTGTGTTACCTGATTTGCTTATAGTATGTCCATCATTACTACGCCACAAGTGATTGGGTGAAAACTAAAAGAAAACGCCCCCGCTATTATTTGCTCCTGGAAGAGTGCATTGTCCCCTTAAATGCATTTCATTTGAGTTTTCTTCTGTCAGTTATATCCCCTGCAAAATATAATTGGACAAAACGTCCCTGCCCTTTACTTTAATCGGAAAATGCATTCGTAGGTTTCTCCCTCTACTTCTTACAATCAGCCAATGGACTCATCGCATAGCCAGTAGTTGAAGCAACGGGAGGCGGGATTTTTCAGGGCAAAGGATCACGGGAGCCGCCCGGGACTTTGCTTGTAGGGCGGACGGCTAAAGCAAAGGCTCATGGGAGCAGGCTAGGATTTTTGGCCAAAGAAGACACTTTGCAAAGGACCATGGGAACAGCCCTGTAAAAGCGCCAATAGGCCTCTGCGGAACAAATATTATTTGCAAAGGAGTTTGGTCAAGAGTGCTGATGGGCTTCCATGCAATAAAACACAGTTTGGAAAAAAAATCATTGAGATCTGCCTTAGACAGGTGGCAGGGGCTCATGGGAATTGTAGTCCATGGACATCTGGAGGGCCACGGTTTGCCCACTTCTGCTCTAAAAGCTCAGGGAAATGGCACGGAGGCACAACTAAATGTTACAGCACTTAAATTTGGGGAGCCTGTCTGAAACTACATTCCTGTGAGCCAGTCAGAAGGAGAAAAACCAGCAGTGTTTAAAGGTCTGGCAGCGCTCAAATAGCCCAGGGCCTGTTATCCCCCCACCTTGGAGATGGGAAGCGCTTGAAACTGGAAATTCTCATTAGACCCTGCTCTCATTCCCCTTGTCAGGATACTTCATAATGCAAGCAGCCACTGTAGCTGGACGAGGGCTAAACCCTAGCTCTGGATGTCCATGGACTACAATTCCCATGAGTCCCTGCCAGAATTATTCTGCCAGGGGCTCATGGTAATTGAGGTCCATGGACATCTGGAGAGCCACAGTTTGGCCACTCCTGATCTGGAAATGCTTGGACATTTTGGGGGTGGAGTCTTATGTCTGTGGGCATTTGGCCACTGATGCAAATGAGGGTTTCTGCCAGCCAAGGAACTAACCAATCAAAGGGACCTGTTAAGGTCCAGCCAGATCGCTCTGCTTAGAGCCAATCAGATTCCTCTGCTTAGAGCCAATCAGAGGTGGCAGTGGGCTGCCTGAAAAGTATAAAAGTGCATGAGTTTGCCTGTTTTTCTCTGTTCATTAGTTGGAGTTTTTTGCCAGAGTTGCTGAATAAAAAGAGCTGTTCTGGAGAACTGGGGTCTGTGTTTGCTGAGCCCGCAGATTTAATAATAGAGTCCGAGGTGGGTTCAGTTTGAGGGAGGGGAGGGACTTCAGTGGGATCTAAGCCACAGAGGCCACTTGACAGAGTAGCCATTTTCTCCAGCCCAACTGATCCCTGTCCTCCTCTGGAGATCACGGGCAATAGGGGCAGATCTCCAGCCACCACCTGGAAGTTAGCAGCTGTAACAAGAACCACTTGGGAATATCAAAGAGAGGGGGCATTAATTGTTCCAGTGTAATACAGTGGGGCTTGTCTCATTTTCATTGCTAGGTGGGGTGGAGCCGGCCTGCTGCTCACTGCAGTCCCTGGCTGCCTTGGGGCCAGGGTGGCACAGATTGCTCAGCAGTTTAAAGTGCGATCCCAGGGATAGCAAAAAGCAGGGCCTGTTCACCATCTCCAGCGGCTATTTCCAGCCTCACTCCTGCGTTGTCCACAGAACCATATATAATTATTATTTTTATTATCATTATTATCATTATTATTATTTTTAGAGCCTGCCCTTCCTAATTGGCTGGTCCTTCCCAGACAGAGCAGATTTGGCTATGCTGAGGGTGGGGAAAAAGCAGGCAGGTTACACACCCAAACCTTTCTAATGGGATGCAGAAACCCTGTAAGGTTAGCTGGTGTTGTGAGTTCCGTACTGGGATGGGACATTGCTGAGATTCTTACAGCCCCAATCTCTGGCATGTTTATTTATTTATTTATTTATTTATTTTATTTAGATTTATATACCGCCCTCCCCGAAGGCTCAGAACTCAGAACTAAGCATCAGCACGCAGTAGGTAACCACACACAGGACTGGACGAAAACTTGACGACAAGAGCGTATGCTGGCAGGATCATTTCATCTCCAGGTTAAGGATCTCAGACAGCAGCTTGTTTGGAAAGGTTCCCCTTTCCTAAGAGCCTGGAGGGCTCCCTCCTGGAGACACAATAATGACTTGTGTTATGGGGAATTTGGCTTCAAGGGCTGCTGCGGACCAAATATCAACTTCAGTCCTTGGCCCATTTCAGTCAGGTTTTCGGCCTGGCCATGAGGTGGAAACAGTGCTAGTCACCCTGACGGATGACCTCCGCTGCCAGCTGGACCAAGGCGGGTCAGCGCTGCTAGTACCTGTCCACAGCGTTCAACACTGTAGATCATGAGCTCCTAGCTTACCGTCTCACTGACGTGTCGGGATACGAAGGTCAGCCCTCAAAGGGCTGATCTCCTTCCTCTGGGGCCCTGGACAGAGGGTAGTAATAGGAGAGAGAGTATTCAAGCACCATCAGTTCACATGTGCAGTCCCACAGGGAGCAGTCCTCTCTCCTGTTTAACATCTTCATGCGCCCTCTTGCTCAGCTGGTGCAGAGCAGAGCTCAGGCTGGGTTGCCACCAATACACAGATGACACCCCGCTCTTCCTCCTGATGGATGGCTGCCCTGATTCCCCCCACAGAACCCTTAGCCAGATGCCTGTTAGCAGGGAGGATGTGGCTCAAGCACAGTCGTCTGAAGCTCAATCCTTCAAAGACAAAGGTTGGGTTTCTGAAACTTCACTTCAGGAGAAGGGCTATCTATGGTCAAGCACCAACGTTCTGCATATAAAGGCTTCCACTCCAGCCTTCTCTTTGGGTCTCCCAGCGTCCAGTTCAGCAACCCCCAACCGTTCTGAGCCTACAGGCACCTTTGGAGTTTTGATGTTGGATGGTGGGCGCAACCACAAAATGGTAGCCATGGGAGGCAGAGCCAGCTACAAAATGGCTGCCGCAGCTATCTTCAGAGACAATACTGGGAGCTGCTCCAAAGTGACGTTTTTTGTAACACCTGCACAGCTAACAGCCTCACCAGGCCCTGCCGTTTACTTGTTGGGCACATTGGGGACCCAGATTTAGTTCAATGTTTGAGCCCATTGCTCTCCCCTAGCTCTCAAATTTCCAGAATCCTCCAGTGAAAGGGTCTTAAAGCAGCCAGTATGGGGGAAATACCTTTTATTGCCAGTCAGAGCAAAGGCTACAGAGTAAAAGTGACTCTGCGTGTTCTACGGAGGATCCCAGTTGTCTACGTGGCCATCCTCCAGTTTCTGCAGCTTGCAGGAGTTGCTTAAGAAAAAGCTAGTGCTCAGTTCCAGATTCTCTCTTCCTCCTTTCACTGTCTGAACTGGTCCTGATCCCGTCCTTATGGCTTTTCCATTGGGTGAGTGCGGTTCTGTTTATCCACACCAGGCTCCCTCAGGAGTGAGGCCTGGAACGATGTTCCGGAAAGGGGTTCTGGGCCCTCCAGCCGCCCCGGTTTTACAAAGGCAACAGATTTTGAAAGCAGCCAATGGCTGCTTGGACTCCTGCCTGACACAGCAACAGGATTAAGGATCAGGGGTTCAAATGCTACTCCCTGCAAAACAAAAGAGATCACACAAAGAGGGGGGAGAAGGAGGCAGCGTCAGTCACAGCTGTGGGGCCCCAGCAGCTTGCTCCAGATTCTGCCATGGGGGATGCTCTTTCCACAGCTGTGGCCGGGCGCACTCTCTGGGGCCTTGCGGTGGGAGAGGGAGCCAGCTGCAAAAGGCAGCTCTCGACTCAAGTGTCGTGCTTGCTGTGGGGGAGGACAAATTTCCGCTGAAGATGCCATTCCTTACCACTGTTGGGTATATTGCAGTTATTTGTGTTACAGGGACTGGGGTGGGAGTTTGGGAACAGCCAGTTTAAGTTTTGCAATTGCTTTTCTGCATTCTGGAACTCAAAGGCTAATTGCGTCTATGGGGGAGCCATTTGTTCAAATTTGGGGGGGATATTATAGATATTAAACCTTCACCTGTGGACAATTTAGACACTCACTTCCCATCCGCCATCTCCCAAAGCTGCACCCTCCTCAAATGTATCTAAGTGGCTTGAAAGTCACAGCCCCTTCCGCCCGCCCCAGTTTTTTGTAAATCTTCCTTGGCTGGTCTCCAAGGGGTGACTTGGATTAGCCCCAGCTCTGTGGCTGCTTGGACCCCTGCCTAGCACAGCTGCAGTGCTAAGGATCAGGAGTTCAAATCCCACCCACTGCAAAATGAATTTGGTGCACGGGTCTGATCAGCTGACCTGAAGGAGCCACTTGTTTTAGCTGTGGGAGGGCTAGCAGGTGAGAAAAGAGGGCAGGGGGGGGGCATAATTGCCAGCATGCCATCGCATGCAAGTTGGTTGCGGATGGCAGAAATCTGTGCCACCATAGGTTGGGGTTCTGCTAGGTCAAGGGCTACAGAGATCTTGGGAGAGAGTCACTGTGCTGCCCTCTGCCAAATGTCCTGCTTGCGAGATGGACAAATTCCTGGCACATTCCTCCCCCCAGAGTTCAAAGGGCCTCAGCTAATGCTTTGATGGCCGGTGGAACATTAACTGTGCTTAGCCTGCCAGAGTGCTTGTTCCAGCTATCAACAAACAGGGAGCTCACACACAGTCACCTGGCCGTGCAGGTTCCCCGGACATCACAGGGCTGCAAGCTACACCCTGTGCAAGATCTCTCAACGTCCTGGGGGTCAAAGCAGAGGTTTGGTCAACTTTACCTTGACCTGCTTGTCCCAGGCTGGTTGGAAGCCAGAAACGTCTATAATACAAGATAGATATTCATGGTCACATACAACTTCTTTTGGGAATTGCTTTTGGGAATTGTAGTCCATGGACATCTGGAGGGCTGCAGTTTAACTACCCCTGCTTTAAACCAATCCAGTGCATCTGACCCAATTGGGCTCAGCCGGGGGAGATTCTTTTGTCCGTACCATGTATATAAGTTGGGGTTTTCTCGAGGGGGGGGGTGAGTCTTGTTCTCCTGCTGCAACAGGCACCAATAAAGAGCTGTTCATTTGCCAAGTGGCCTAGCATTCTTCCGACGAACCCACATATTTTCCTGCCACCCAGCTGGCTGCAGGCGGAAGAGGGGGAATCAAACCCCCCAGTTTAGAAGCCGCTGCTCATAACCACGGCGCCATACTGGCTGAAAGAATGAAAATTCAGGTGAGCTACACTTTTTCTAGGCAAGCAAAATAAGTGGCGAGGGAAGAGAAAGATCCAGCCCCCTTCCCCCAGATGTCCAAAGCTCAGGAAGGCTTCCTGGTATGGTCAGCGCCTCCCCAGGGCACCCCACACACTGCCTGGCGCGAAGGTTTCACCTACTCCAAGCTTGTGGCACAAGGATGTCGCCGCTCCGGTTAAAGAGGTTCTGTTCAAAACTAGGTGCAGCCTGGCAGCGACAGCCACAAATCCCACGCCACGTTGTGCAACCCTGTTTAAGCACACCTCGATGCTGGGTGTGACCTCTGCCAATCCCCCAAGCCATGCACCAAATGCACAGTGGTGCTCACACACCTTCCCCCCTTTCCTGTGCTCTGGCCACTTGAGGACAGGTTTGTGAGAGCCAGCACACTTTTCTCATTTAGAAACTTCTTTATGGATGCAGTTCCTGAAACAGGATTTGGTCTTCAGAGGAAAAATGCTGCCCCCTTTTCCTCCCCAACTGTCTTCAAGGATCAACTATTGTTTTTAAAAGCTCAGTTTAGCCAAGAGGAACATTCCTGTAGCCCAGTTGAATGACTTTTCCTGAGATGAAGTGGGCACTTCAACAGATCTGCATGGATCTTTCTCTTTGACACAGGGAGCAGGGTAACGGGGCAATACCCCTCCCCCTCTGCTTTACGCCCACCTTTTTGGAATTTAGGCACAAAGGTTCCTTTTTGGTTTCACAACTGATAGCTGGCCACAAACCTGTCCTACAAACCTGCCTAAACCCTACTGGAAACCATTTAGCCATCGTTAACCTCCAGTGGAGAGCCTCTTGTGGCGCAGAGTGGTAAGGCAGCCGTCTGAAAGCTTTGCCCATGAGGCTGGGAGTTCAATCCCAGCAGCCGGCTCAAGGTTGACTCAGCCTTCCATCCTTCCGAGGTCGGTAAAATGAGGACCCAGCTTGCTTGCGGGGGGGGGGGGGGTAAAACAGAAATGACTGGGGAAGGGAATGGCAAACCACCCCGTATTGAGTCTGCCATGAAAACGCTAGAGGGCCTCACCCCAAGGGTCAGACATGACTCGGTGCTTGCACAGGGGATACCTTTACCTTTACCTAACCTCCAGTGGCTGGCAGCGCCACAAGTTCACTGTGCATTCTGCCCTTTGAGGTTGCCTATTCGTATCATTTTAGAAATTGTTGGTTTTTATACCCTGCTTTTCACTACCCAGAGGAGTCTCATAACTTACAATAACCTTCCCTTCCTCTCCCCACAACAGACACCCTGTGAGGTGTGTCTGTGGAGGACTGCTCTGACTTGACTAGCCCAAGGTCACCCAGCTGGCTCCATGTGGAGGAGCAGGGAATCAAACCCAGCTGGCCAGATTAGAAGCTGCCACTCTTAACCACAACTCCGTGCTGGCTCTCAGACCTGCATGTGATAGCCCATCCTTTTCCAACTGAGGGGGGAGAACATGCCGGCTCTTTTGTCGGGTGAACACCTTTGATCGGAGGGTCCGCTTTGCCCAGCTGAAGGCCCAAGGCTTGGGACCGAGACAGGTTGAAGGCCACAGAGCATCTATGGGGTAGATCCAAAGGTGGGAGGTGTCCCTTGCTTTAAACACTCTTGAGAGCCCCTCTTGAGAGCCCCTCTTGGGTCTGTGGGTGGGTGCACTGGAGTTTGACCATGCTGAAAGTTAGGAAAATGGCGCCAAAGAATGTTGCAGACACACAGGAGGTGGGGACGATGACAGGGGGATCCTGCAACTATCACAGATCAGATGTAAAATACTAGAAGGACTTTTAGAAAAGAGCTAGAGTCCAGCAGCACAAGATTTAACAGCGTTTGTGGTAGGGGAGGGGCTTTCGTGAGTCACTGCTCACTTCTTCAGATACTTCAGTGAGCAATTGTCTTTTCTAACACAGACCTACCTTATAAAATTGAACTTGAAAGAGTCTGCACAAGTGCTTTACTCATCTGCCTGTCCCGAGATGCTACTCAGCAACTCCCTTGTGGAGTTGGCCTTGGGCTACCCATGGGGGTGGGGATTTTTCCTGAGGGAATGGCAGCAACAGTGAAGGGGGCAAAACAATTGCTTATCTTTCCCCACAATGTGACAGATCATTAATAATTCAATTCCCCCCCCCCAATGATTGAATCTTACACCCCCCAAGATTTGGGCGTCAGACTGTGTTTGTTTGTTTTTTTACTATAAACCTTGTGTGGGAGAGATAAAACCTTCTGTGTGCCGGCGGAAAGATAAAAAATTACTCTCCACAATGCATGTTCGTGCCACAGGGAGAAACCAAAGGAGAAACTCGCTTCCCCCTGCATCTCACAGAGGAAGCAAAAAGAGATGAGCCAAAGGAAGTTAAATCTCTACTGAAAGGAACATCCACCACGCCCAGGGAGGTTAGCTCAGAGTTTGACCGAAGAGGAGACATCCTCAGAATTTAAGGAAACTAAGACCTTGTGGGAGGGGTGTGTGTGTGTCCACAGTCACATTATTGAAGCTCAGAAATTCATATCAAGAACAGAATTCAGTTTTTAAAGCAGACGGTTTCTAGACCGCAAAGGTGGACAACCCTGGTAGGAAAACACAGGAAACACCACTTCAGCCGGGCTTTCTCCACCAGGGTTTTGTGAAGGCCCTGGAAGGGTTTCCTGAATGAATGGGAGTTAATTTTTAAAATATGTTTTTAAAGCATCTGGCCATGTTGACCCACCCATTCCCCACCATGGCCATTGTTGGGCCTGCAGGGGGTGGGAAGGGGCCCTGAATGGGTGTGGATACAGCTATGCAGCCTAACCATATTCTGCACCACTTCTGGGGGTTCTCAATGGTAAAGAAAGCTGAGAAAAGCTGACCTTAAGTGTCTTGTGGGTAGAGAATTTCTGGGGCCTGCAGCATGCTCCACGTGGGAGCAGAGTCAGGTGGAATGGCTGGCCTGGGAGTCCGCTGCACACAAAGCATTTCCAGTTCCCCACCAGACGGCAAACTGCATGTGTGTGAGAGAGAGAGGAAGGTTGAGCTACCATTTCCTGTGGGGTTTCTAGGAACTTCGACACTTCTCTGCCCAGGTTGGAGACACCAGGGGTGGATTCTCCTAGCAGAGGCGACAAGCAGAAACACACTTGGGAAATAATTTCTACTGCATAGCACTCCTGCTAGCAGAACGCCTGGAATTCAAATAGAATCAGAGCTGGAAGGGGCTATAGAGGCCATCCAGTCCACCCCCCTGCTCAGTTGGGATCAGCCTAGTGTCCCTCCAGCCGCTTGCTTGAAGACTGCCAGTGAGGGGGAGCTACCCACCTCCTGGCCTAGCTGATTCTCACTGCTGAACTACTCGGACTGTGAAAAATCAATCCCTCCTACCCAGTAGGAGATTGGGTGCCGTGTTGTCCGAATTGGCCGCTCCGAGCCGCCACAGCCAGCGCCTCACCCTGCGGGGAGGCGCTGGCTGCGGCGGCCCAGAGTGGCCAATTCGGACAACACAGTGCCCAATCCAACTACCCAGACAGTACCTTTCTGCCTGAGACTTCAACCCATTACTGTAGTCCTCCCCTCTGCAGTCAACAAGAACTCTTCGGAAGGGGGACTTTATGGCATGACAGCCTGTTGAGATCCTTCCCTAAGGGACAGCCTTTCAAATACTTTGATAATGCCAACCGGTCACTTGTCCAAAGAAGTCAACAAATAGGAATTTTTTTTTTTGGGGGGGGGGGAGGTGAAGAAAGTTACAATTGTGGCAGTTCCTTTCATTTGGACCACAATGATTGTTGTTGTTGTTAGGTGCGAAGTCGTGTCCGACCCATCGCGACCCCATGGACAATGATCCTCCAGGCCTTCCTGTCCTCTACCATTCCCTGGAGTCCATTTAAGTTTGCACCTACTGTGACTACAGTGACTCCATCCAGCCACCTCATTCTCTGTCGTCCCCTTCTTCTTTTGCCCTCGATTGCTCCCAGCTTTAGGCTCTTCTCCAGGGAGTCCTTCCTTCTCATGAGGTGGCCAAAGGATTTAGGTTTCTGAATGATTAGCACAATGATTAGCAGAAGTGAATTAGTAACTGGGGGGGGCACCTTAATTTGCAACGCAGGGACACATCTTCAGGCAAAAGAACAAATCAAGCAGCACTTTTACATTTTCATGAGGACTAGAAGGAAAAAAAATCATTTTATTTTATTATTCCTTAAAAAAAAACCAACAGAGTTTGATGAAGCGAGCCCTTGTTTGTAGAGATTTGGAAGGGCTTCACCCTCCCAGACCTCAGGCACCCATAGCCATAAATGTTTCATCCCCTCCCCACCCACCCCCAACAGAAAGGATCTGAAAGAAATTCCAGCGTTAAAATGTACAGTACATTTGCATATGCAGATCAGCATCTGATACAATTCCCCCCCTCCCCTGTTTCTCCATTCAGGAGAGAGAGAGAGAAAGAGAAATTTAATTTTCTTAAAAAAAATAATAAAACCAACTCAGTGTATTCCAGTTCCACAGCTGCATTTTTTTGCTTACAAAAAAGTACCTTGTTTTCCCCTTAAGTAACTGAGAGCCATTATCGAAGGCACGAGAAGAAAGCCAGCTATCTTTCACCACCACCACCAACCCCTCCCCCCATCTTTTGCACTTGTGTGTAGATTTGGGAGCCCCCACCATGACGCAATCAGGACAGACATGAAAGCTGGCAGCTACCACCAATGCACATGCTGGGAAGGGGTGTGTGGGAAATTTAAGTGCAGGGGTAGTCAAACTGTGGCCCTCCAGATGTCCATGGACTACAATTCCCATTCGCTGGCAGGGGCTCATGGGAACTGCAGTCCATGGACATCTGGAAGGCCACAGTTTGACTACCCCTGTCTAAGTGCCTTTGTACATTATAGCTAGTACATACATTTTCTAGTCGGAGCAACTGAAATGCACAAGTCTGAGCAAATGCGCAAGACCTTCACCCAAAAACTCATGCATGGCAAGTCCAAAACAGCCACCCTGTTTCGCCTGGACCACCAGTTGCTGCTGCCCTAAATTCCCTGGGAAGAAACCCCCCCCCCTTGCTCCAAGCTTCTAAAACCATCTAGCTACAAGCCAGTTTTCTGTCTTTTGTGTCATGCCCACACATGCACACACAATACCCTCTTTTACCCATTTAAAAACAGCAGCGAATCAGCCCCAGATGTGGGAGGCAGGAATCTAGATGCTTCTGCAAGAGATTGGCTGTGCCATGGGGAGAGAAGCCCTGGCACCAGAGTATAGGAGAGAGGATGCTGGGCAGGATGCTGGGGGTGCATGTGTGCACTTCCCGCATTTTGTGCACCGTTGGTGGGATTTTCTGCAACACCCGAGCAGCTAGCGGCCACCTCACTTCGATTCTCTCTGATTTAACCCCATCACTGGATTCCCAAAGTGCATGACGGATGATCAGCGATCATGGCACAAACAGGAAGTGTGAGAACAGAGAAAGGAATGTCACAGGCCCCATTTATAAGACCTACATTTTCTGTCTCGCAAGCCTGCAGGCCACGTAGGGGAGGAAGGAGAAACTGCAACAGTCAGGGAAAGAACTCCACAATCGTGCTCTGCAGAAGTAAAAGAGTTGGTCCCGTTTTGCAGGGGAGGAACTGAGGCCTAACCACCGGCTTTTAAGCAGCAGAACCAAAGCTGCAAGGACAAAGTTGCATTCCGAAGATTTCGGGGGACAGCGCCCACTCCCAAAAGCTGACCACAATCTTGGCCCCAGGGAGGGAGGTAGCCCTGATTCAAATGGAGGGGGAGGCGGTTGCAGGAAATGTGCCTTCAGCCGTTCTGAGGCCGAGTGGAGTCACTTCCCCCCTCCAGCGGAGAAAGGGGGGGGGGGAGCACGCCTTGTGGGAATTATGAGTCAGGCTTTCTCGAGAGGCGCTCACGCCCAGGCAGTGGGGCCAAGGCAGCAGAGAGGGAGGCGCACCACAAGTCTTCCTTGGCCTCGCAGCAGTGGCCTGGGAGGGGGTTGGGGTGAGCTCCCTCTCCCTCTCCCTCCTCGAAGACAGTCCCGCCCGCCAAGACTGGCACAGCGGCTTTTCTTGCAAAGGGAAGAGGGCCTGAAAGTCTTGATTCAAATCAACACCTAAGTTCAAAGGGATCCAGGCAGGCAAGCAGCCAGATGATGCCCAGCAAAATTGGGTGGGGGGAGAAATATTGCCCCACTGCAAATGTCTCAAGTTCAAAAAATAAACAACTGTCAATTTCAAAAGCTGGTGGCAACTGACATGCATCACTACCATTTTCATATTCCTCCCTCTCTCTCTGCCTGCAGTGCCCCACAATTTCTCTTTGGGGATTTCCAAAACACACAAGAATTATTTTTAAAAATCCAATGTGGCCACACCTGAGAGATCTGAGGTTTTCACATCTTGACAAGCTACAGCGATCCGCCAAAGAAACCAGAAACAAGAGTTTTTCTCATGCTTGTTCAAGCAACGGCTGTATTTTCTGTGTCGCGTTGGGGGGGGGGGAGGACTTCCCTTCCAGGTGCCAAGAACCTGCCACACCCTTATGTGCCCACACCCTGACTGGCAAAAGACAAGGACTGGATAGGAAGAGAACTCAAATTAAGTGCAGATGGACTTTTGTTATAAGAGAAGAGGGAAGCCCACAAAGTTAGAAGAGGAAACAACTGTTGGGGGCCAATGGGGAGAGAAAAAGAGGAAAACCACAAATCCCTGAGCAGACCACTCCATGCAGAAGGGAGCCCAAATACGTCCAGTGCAATTTGAAAGCCAGCGGCTGGGGGCAGAGGGAATACTTTTCTTTCCTGGCATAGATGAGGAAGATAGGAAAATGTCACCAAAAATGGATCGCTGCTTCTCTCTAGACCTCCATTCAAAGTAGTTGGGGCAGGGGACACAAGCAGCCATTTAGCATAGAGGAAAAAGGAGAAACCCTGGCAGGGAACAACCCCCCTTCCCACCCTATTAGGTGTCTGCAGAACCCCACTCCCCCCCTGTGGCCAAACAGACACAACCACCCCTGTGGATTAAGCAGGCTGTTTCTCCTTCAACGCACACGGGGAAAGGACGCGTCTCAGAGCTGGGTACTGGCCCCCAACCACTTAACTGGAGCGCAAGAGAGAAGACACAGCAGAAGAGGGGCCGCATAGTGTCTAGCAGCCTGTTCCCTGGCAGAGGTGGCACAGATATGCGTCCGCATCTTCATGCGATCCCACAAGTAGTGGGGGGAGAGAATTCTTGAGCCAAGGAGGAAAGGTTTTGCAAAGGAAAGGATCAAGACAGACTCACGTTCATTCAGCCCTGCTTGGAAGAGGCAAGAAGGAGGTAAAGAACACAGAACTTAGAAAACTGCTTCAAAATCTGGAGGGGGAGGAATCAATGGTGGCGGGGGGGAGGGGAGTAATTGAGGCAGAGTTGCCCCTCTTCAAGAGGCTCCTGTCCACCCTTTAAGACAGGAACCTGTCCCCTCTCCCAAGAGGGAGATGCTTGGAAAGCATTTCGGAAGGCTGTAGAGAGCACAGCTCTGATTAATGGCTTTTGTCGATCCCACCCATTTCATACTGGGAGAACTGGTTTGGTCGGGCGTGCCCAGCTCTGCCCACCGCAAAGCAGGCAGCTTTGGCAGGTTGAACAGGTCAAGAGAGAAGAGAAGACTGCAGTGGTTCCAGCAAAAAGCGTTCCTGGGAAAAGGCCTACGCAACCTCTCCTTCCCAACCGTACAGCATTCAGCACAGGCAAAGAACAGTGTCCGTGTGGCCTTCGGAAAGCGAAGGGGATGGGATCTCGTGGATCCATTCTGCAGGGAGAGGTGCTTTCCTCCCACAGAAGGGAGCCTTCCCCCACGATGCAAATTGGATCCCCATGGGATCCAGCAAACAGAACCCATATCCCTGGACGGACTCTAGTATGGAGAAAAATTATCAGTTTTATATGGTCCCAATAGTTCTCCCCAACCCTTAAAAAAAAAAAAAAACACCCTGCTATCACGGAGGAGCCAATCCAAACTGCTCAGGGCCTTCCAGCTTTCTCTGACACAGGGGTCCCCAAACTTTCTGAGCCTCCAGAAACCCACCTCTAGAATTCTGGCCCAGTATGGTGGGGGCAACCACCCAACGGCTGCCGCAGCTTCCCTTCAGTCACACAGCCAAGATCCTTGCGCCATGGTGCCAGCTGTGGCCACAGCAAAGCCTTTCGCATATCTCTGTAGTCCAGGGGTAGTCAAACTGCGGCCCTCCAGATGTCCATGGACTACAATTCCCAGGAGCCCCCTGCCAGCGTTCGCTGGCAGGGGGCTCCTGGGAATTGTAGTCCATGGACATCTGGAGGGCTGCAGTTTGACTACCCCTGCTGTAGCCCATCAAATCTCCACTGGCCAATCAGAAACCTTATGGGGCAACAGCCCCGCCTGGCTCCACCCACCTTCCAGAAACAGTGGGTGGGCACCTGGAAATTATCAGCTCCACCACGCCCGCGGGCACTGTGTTGGGGACCCCCGCCCTACAACACAGAGCTCCTCTCGTGGGCGACGACCACCAGCCAATTCTCACAGGAGAGGAGGGGGTCGGAGGAAAGCCCAGCCGGCACTCAAAGGCAGCTTTTGGGTACAGGAAGAGGCGGGACCATCCCCCCCACCTCCCCATTTTCTCTCCCATCTGTGAAGAACACAAAAACCCTCAGCAGTTGGGAGCAAAGGCGTCTCTCGGCCCGCACTTTTGCCAGGACCTCTGCAACTCCTGAAAAAGCAAGTAGTCCCACTTCATTTTGATGCACCCTATCAGATTTCAAAAACCTGCTGCTCCTAAAAATGTTTGGAGACTGGGATGGGAGGGTGGGTGAGGGAAGAGACAAGAGAGAATATATTTATATATACGTTCTAGGATTCATTGGTTAAAGAGATTCTGCGTGTGCGCGCACCCTGTGCGCAATGCAGCCCCTCAAATTAAGATTTGTAGTTGGATGTCAGCCACATCAGGCCTTCGTAGAGTCCTTCCCCTGAGGTGGCGCATGAAGGCTGGACATACCAATTCCTGTCCCTAATGCGCGTGAGGCCCAGTTTCTCTTGGATCTCGTGCGGCTTCATGGCGTCGGGGAGGTCTTGCTTGTTGGCAAAGACGAGGATGATGGCGTCCCTCATTTCCCGGTCGTTGATGATGCGGTGGAGCTCCTGCCGGCCCTCGTCAATCCGGTCGCGGTCCGCGCAGTCCACCACGAAGATCAACCCCTGCGTGCCGGTGTAGTAGTGCCTCCAGAGGGGACGGATCTTGTCCTGGCCCCCTACGTCCCAGACGTTGAACTTAACGTTCTTGTAGGTCACCGTCTCCACGTTGAAGCCCACCGTGGGGATGGTGGTCACCGGCTGGCCCAGCTTGAGCTTGTACAGGATGGTCGTCTTGCCGGCCGCATCCAGGCCCAGCATGAGAATCCTCATCTCCTTGTTGCCGAAAATCTTGGACAGCATCTTCCCCATGGCTGCAGGCGAGCTCCACAGTCCATACAAGGCTGGGTTTTATTTTGGGGCGGGAAGAGGGAAAACAAGAAAAGAGAAATTACAATCTATTTGGCTTTCTCTCCAGGCTCAAGACGCTTCTGCTGTCTAGCATGGGGTCCGAGCACACCCTGATTGGCACAAGGGTGTGGGGATGTATATTTAAAAAAACGTGGCGGGGCTGGTCACTATAGAGGGGGCCTTTTAGCAGCCCCTCCGTAGGAGCGACTGTAACCAGTGATGCCATCTCCTCCTTCTTTAGAAAGTAAGAGAAGCCATACTGGATCAGCCCATCCTGTCCAGTGCTCTGTGTCCCACTGTGGACAGAACCCAAGGGTTATCAGGAGGCCCACTGGTGGGGCCAGAACCCCAGAAGGCTTCCCATTCATGGGAATTGTAGTCTATGGACATCTAGAGAGCCACAGTTTGGCCACCATTTGCTGGCAGGGGCTCATGGGAATTGAAGTCCATGGACACCTGGAGGGTCGCAGTTTTACTACCCCTACTCTATAACTTGTAGCTAATTGCCACTCATGGAACTCTGCTCCATATAAGAACATCAGAGAACACAATGGCTCTTCCAGTCCAACACTATGTCAGACGGTGGCCAAAACCCAGGTGCCATCAGGAGGTGCCCCAGCAGGGCTAGATCTGCAGAATCCCTCCTGCTTCCCCCCCCCCTTCCTCTTAGTACACCTCATGCCCACTTCCCATTCCTGCCAGAGACAAGACAAGAATCTCACACCTGGCCTCTCGTCTCACTTTGTCCGCCCTGCCGTTCCGCCTTTGTTTCCTGTTCCAGGCCGAGGGTGGCCGAGTTGTGAACAAAGGACAGACAGCAACAAACACCGCAGCCTGGTCACAGGCGGAACAATTCTTGTAAGACAGAAGATTTGTCTGCTTTTATTTTTCCCTTTCAAACCTTCAGTGGGGCTCAAGCGGAATGGGGTTGAGAATACAGTGGCCGCTATTGCAATGGCACGGCCTCCATTTGGAATATTCTGCTCAGTCCTGGTCACCGGATCGCTAAAAGGCCAGGGCAGAGCTGGAAAAAGTTCAGGGGAGGGAAACCAAAACGATGAGGGATTTGAGCCCTTTTTCCCTAGGAGGAAAAGATGAAGAGTCTATGACTCAGTGGGGGGAAATTAGACAGGTGTATAAAATTGTCTGTGGCGGAAAGAGTTGGCCAAGAGAACTTATTCTCCTTCTTCCAAAAGACCAGAACTTGAGGGTGTACCATGAAGCTGATGGGCAGTAGGGTCAGGACAGAGACAAGGAAAGACTACTTTACACAGAGAGGGATTAAAATGTGGACTTTGCTGCCAAAGAGTGTTGTGCTGGCCACAAGAATAAACAGCTGTCAAGTGGAATTAAATAGATACCTGGAGGAGGCTACTAGGCATGGAGAAGGAGCAGGACCTCCGCTTTCAGAGGAATTAAGCCTCTGAACCCCCAGAGACAGGGGACAACACCAGGGGAAGGCCTCGACCTCTCTGCACGGCTGTTGGGCATCCAGAGGACCTGGTTGGCCACCAAGTGAGACGGGATGCTGGGCTAGATGGACCCTTCCTGGTCTGACTCAGCAGGGCTCTTCCGATGCTCTTATGACTGGCCCTGTGAGGCGTCTTATGGGCCCTGATCGGCAAGGCTGGCCTTGTCCCAGACAGGGCCAGGCTGAGTCCCCACTACAAGCAGCACCATGCGGTCACCCACCCAAAGAGCTGTGTGCAAATGGAAACAGGAAGCGAGGACTACGTGCCTGTCAGAGAGAATCTCAAGCTGCACACCGTCTATACCAGGGGTAGTCAAACTGCGGCCCTCCAGATGTCCATGGACTACAATTCCCAGGAGCCCCCTGCCAGCGAACGCTGGCAGGGGGCTCCTGGGAATTGTAGTCCATGGACATCTGGAGGGCCGCAGTTTGACTACCCCTGGCCAAGCCTCCCACTTTGGTCTCCAGCCCCAAGGCTAGCGGAATTTCACCACAGGAGCACTAAGGGATACGGCAATGCAGCCGCAGGGTGCGCACGGCGCATCAGGGCCGAGGCAGCGTTCTGTTTGGCCTCTGAAAGTTAGCATGGTTGCTCGAATGCTCTCTTCTCCCTATGCTACCTGAGCATGACGCTGCCATATGATAAACAAATCCATTTCTAAGCCAGCAACACTAACTCTTTTGCTGTCCCCATCACTGTGGACACACCTTTCTATCCCCCCAGCGTTAGGCCACGGGGGGCCAAACTGTGGCTCTTCAGAGGTCCAACTCCCATGTGCACCAGGAGCTCATGGGAAGTGTAGTCCATGGACATCTGGAGAGCCGGTTTGACCACCCCTGCTCTATGGCCACACCCTTCTTTAGGACAGCCGCCCCATCTCCTGCAAACCACTTCCTCAACTGACTCCTCCTGGGGTCCCACTTTTTTACACACAAACACACCCCGGCCCGGAGCCTGTCCCACTGTCCCACCCGCCTGCCTGTTTTCCGAAGGAACCCAGCACCATTGCCCTGTTGTATCTTCACAACAATCCTGCGTCACAGATGAGCTCAAGATTCCATGTAACTGACCCAATGTTAACTCAACAACTTGGCAGCATGGGAATCGGAATCCGGGTCTCGTCTATCGCTGCTGGTGCCAATTAACCATGACTTCTTAGGAGTGGGAGCCAACAGACCTTTGCTGTATTAAGAAGAGGTTTCCCCTTCTGCCAGGCTTGCTGGCTTGCTTATTTATTCATTCATATTTGTAATTGCTTACTCTCCCCCCAGAGTTTGTCCTGCAGCTAGGCGTTAGTGGAGGGACCCTAAGGGGTCCTCGCGACTATTCAACAAGCCATTCCCCACACAACTATCCAGCTTCTATCTGGCCCCACAAAGAAGAAGGCAGCCCTTCAAGGCTAAACCGTCCCCTTGCCTTTGTGGCTGAGGCAGGCAAATATAACCCACATTTGGCCGGAGAGCGTTTTACATTCAAGCTAACCCTGGCCCAACAGACTGAGGCTGCAGTTAGCAGGCTGGGGCCACCGGGAAACAATTAGCTGGCTCAAGGATCATTTTAGGAAGGGTGGAAAAGACCCCTGTCAGAGCCCCAACCTGGACAGAGGGGGATCCTACGACAGCTCTAACTGGGGAAATTAAGGTCAGGGAGGTTTGTTGCTTCACTCCCTATGGGGAAGGGGCCACAGCAGAAAAGACTCCCCTCCCCCAGGGGTGCATTACCAGTGCAAGTTACCCCCCCCCATTCTTCTGTCTGGCTCTGGTGTCTTTTCCACCAGCAGGAAGAGAAAAGGGAGCCGAGACTCAAGGGCCCCACACCCTTCCAGAAAAGACATACCTCAACTAGTTTGGCCGCCCCGCCCTCGGCAGAAACAGGAAGCCCTGACCCGCCTCTTCCTTCCTCCCTCCCAACAGCTAAACTTCATTCATTGCGTGTTTGTGCTGCACTCAAATGGTTGCACAGGGTTGGGAGATTCCTGGCGATTTAGGGGCAAATGTGGGGGGGGGGGGCTCAAAGAGGATGTGAGACTACACCGTCTGCCTTCCAAGCGGTCATCCCTTCCAGGGACTTGCCCTTCGTAGCCGGGAGAGAGGCTGTCATTCTAGAGGAAACTCCAGGCCCCACCTGGAGGTTGGCAACCGTACCGCAGCCCGCCTGTAATTCATGCCGGAGTCCATTTTCCAGAAGGGGAGAAGCAGGGCAGGGAGACGGGGGCACAATTTTCATTCCAGCTGGGTTAGTCAATTGGGGTACTGCAAACAGCGGGCTCTCTGAAAAAGCTGCCCAGAGGTTTCCTGAACAAATCCATCTAGACCCTGCTGAAATGAACTCGAACCCAGACCTCTCCTCAAGCCGGCATTTAAAACAGCAGCTGCCATCGGCCATTCCCTCTCTGCAAGCACAGAAACCAACCTGACCCATGACAGGAAGGGCGGGTCAGGCCCAGGGCACCCCCATTCCCTAGCACAGGGGTAGTCAAACTGCGGCCCTCCAGATGTCCATGGACTACAATTCCCATGAGCTCCTGCCAGCTGGCAGGGGCTCATGGGAATTGTAGTCCATGGACATCTAGAGGGCCGCAGTTCGACTACCCCAGGAATTGTACAGAGGGGACCAGATCCCCCCACCACCACTACCACACTACAAGGCAGGGCGGGACTAGATTTGTCCAAACAACTACTGATCTTTTGGGGATTCGAACTCGGGCCTCCCACCCGCTCCTAAACACTGTGGCAAGCAGAGCGCCGGGAGGCTGGGCCGTGCTCTAGCTGGCCATTCCGCAGGCGCAGGTGGGAGCAGAGCGCGCGCGAGTCTCAACTCCGGAACGCGGTCCGGTCTGAAGGTCAAACTCAAGAGGCGCCATTCCTGCCCAGCCACCGCCCCCCCTGCAGGGCTGCCAGGCAAGGGGCTCCCGGCCGGGAGGGGCTTCGTGGGGGGGAGGGGGGGCTCCTCACAAGCATGCGGCCGACAGAAGCGGGAAGAGACATTTTTAAAAATGAGGCGGGATGAGAGAGGGGACCCCCCCCCCGGGGCCGCCTCCCTCCCGCCGCCTCCCCCACCCCAATTCGGGGAGTCCCGACAAGACCGTCAACCTGCGCGGGGGGGGGGGGGGCGGGAGGAGAAACTTTTCTGCTGTTCCAAAATGGCACCCAGGAGAAAGTTGCCGCGCCTCCTGCCTTCCCTCGCCCCGGCCCCGGCCCCGGCCCCGGGGGGGAAACGGGCAAGCGCGGCGGCCTCTCGGCGCCCAACTGGGCCAAAGCGATCGCGTTTCCCGCAGGGCGCGGAGGGCAGCCAGGCAGGCAGGCAGGCGCGGAGGGGACGGCAGGAAAGGCAGCCGACAGGGGCGGAAGAGGGGAAGGGCCCCCCGCGGGCCTCAATTGGGGGCTGGGGGGGCTCCCTGCCCTTCTGCAAAGACCGCGCGGCGTGCCCGTCCCGTCCCGTCCCCCCCCCCCAGCCCGGTGCAGCCCTTCCCGGCCACGCCTTGACGCACCGGCGGCCCAAAGTCTTTGCAAGCGGCCCAGCCCCCCCCCTTCCCTCCCCCCCTCCGCCCGCCGGCCGTGCTTGCGAGGGGCGCGGGGTCTCGGCGGCAGTCCAGGCCCGGCGGGGACGGGAGGGGAGGGGAGCTGCGGCCGCGGCCCCCGAGCGCTCACCTGGCCCCGCCTGGCGGGCCGAGCTCCGAGGCAGCCGCGCAGGGACTGACCGGCCGGGGCGCCTCCTCCGGGTCCCGCTGCTCTTGCCGCAGCCGCCGCCGCCGCCACCTGCCCGGGCGCGGCCGCCGCTCTCGCCCCTGCTGCCGCCTGCCGGTGCGGGGCTCCCAGGGGCCGCAAGGTCACCCGCCGCCTCCCGGGGCAAGGCAGGGCAGGGCAAGCGCGCGTCCCGCCGCTGGAGAGGCGAGCCGGGCAAAGGGAAGGGCGCGGACGGCGCAGCAGCAACGCGCCTTGGCCGCCTCTCCGCCTCGCCTCGCCTCGCCCCGCCCGCCCTGCGCGCTCCCGGCCTCTTAAAGGGTCCGCGCCCTCGGGCACGGCCGCCAGAGCTAAGCGCGCCTCGGGCGGCCGTGCCCGGGGACGAGAGAAGCCGTCCGTGTCTCGGCTCCGCTCGGCCGGAGCGCCCCCGCCTCGCCCTGCCTCGCGCGGAGCTCTTCCCTTCCTGCGGGTGACTTCCCGCACAACGCCCCAGTGGGGTGGGCCAGGTCGAGGAAGGTAGGGCGGGAACGAGTCTGCGCATCCTTTTGCTGGCCCCCCGGCCGCCCCACGAAGCTTCGGAGACGAGGGGCGCGTGGGTCAGGCAGGGGTGCCAACTCTGGGTTGGGAAATTCCTGGAGGAGCCTGAAGAAGGAAGGATTTCGGGAAAGACTTCAGGCGGGTTTAATGCCCCAGAGCCCGCCCTCCAAAGCTGCAAATCCCCCAGCGATGACCAGTTGCAACTCCAGTAGATGTGTCCAGAGACCCCACCTGGAGGTTGGGGAAGGGATCAGTACAGCGCAATGCCATAAAGTTTACCCCAGGGATAGTCAAACTGCGGCCCTCCAGATGTCCATGGACTACGATTCCCATGAGCCCCCTGCCAGCCGGCAGGGGGCTCATGGGAATCGTAGTCCATGGACATCTGGAGGGCCGCAGTTTGACTACCCCTGGTTTAGCCTATAAGCACCCATCGCCTCCGGGGGATCTGGAGAGCAACTGTCATTCCTGAAGATATCCCCCCTACCCCTGGTGGCATCTCAAGTGTCAAGGGTGGCTCATTCAGGTCAGGGGAGGCACTCTGCACCTTCTCAGATGTGCCCTCACTCTATTCTGTTATTCAGCATCTTCCAGAAGTGAGGCTTGCTGGTGAAAAGAGGATAAGCCCCAAATGAGAAGCAAACTTGAAATCGGCATGATTTTCGCCTTAGGAACCCTGGGAATGGTAGTTTTGTAACCCGGCTCAGCCCACGTGTGTCGGAAGGCCTCTTCCCCTTTCTAAGGTTGACAACTGACCGGAAATAACAACGCCTTTTGTGGTGAAAGCTCCCTGCCATGCTTGAGGGAAACTCCACCTGCTGGATTTCTGACTCATGGTCTGCTGTTACAGAAAAGAGGGGCCCGCCTATGTAAGATTGTTCAGGGCCTGTTGCTTAGAGCAGGCAGAAAACCAGGTGAAGGAAGAGGCCCCTCCATCTTCCCTCCCCTCCCCCCCTCCCTGTCCCTCTCACTGTAGAAATTAATCTCTGCTGAACTGCGGGGGAGGGGTTTCACTAGCCAGTTTGCATTTTCTGTTCCAAAAGTTGATGATTCTATTGACCTCATGCAAGTCCCAAACAGCAGGGGGCCCTCTTCTCTCAGAACTGGGGAGCCAGAAGAAAATTACTATGCCAAAATTCATAAGGACATCAGGGGAGCCCTGTTGGGTCTGACCAGGGAGGGCCCATCCAGTCCAGCCTCCCGCCTCACCCAGGGGCCAGCCAGTTCCTCTGCAGGGCCGGCCACAGGGCAGGGAGGCCGAGGCCTTCCTAAGGACATCAGGGGAGCCCTGCTGGGTCAGACCAGGGAGGGCCCATCCAGTCCAACCTCCCGTCTCACCCAGGGGCCAGCCAGTTCCTCTGGAGGGCCAGCCACAGGGCAGGGAGGCCGAGGCCTTCCTAAGGACATCGGGGGAGCCCTGCTGGGTCAGACCAGGGAGGGCCCATCCAGTCCAGCCTCCCGTCTCACCCAGGGGCCAGCCAGTTCCTCTGGAGGGCCAGCCACAGGGCAGGGAGGCGGAGGCCTTCCTAAGGACATCAGGGGAGCCCTGCTGGGTCAGACCAGGGAGGGCCCATCCAGTCCAGCCTCCCGTCTCACCCAGGGGCCAGCCAGTTCCCCTGGAGGGCCAGCCACAGTGTAAAGGGCAAAAGCCTTCTCCTGAGGTTGCTTCCTGGTACTGGGATTCAGAGGTTGACTGCTTCTCTATGTGGAGGCTCCATGCAAAAGTACTGGGAGGGAGGCTGGAGTGTGTTAGCAAAGGAAGCAGATGCCCAGATTGTACATGCAGAAAGGAGAGAAGACACCCCCCCCCCCAGCAGAAATCTGGAGCAATAAATAGTCCCCCCCCCTCTCTTCTGGTCCCAGTCTTGTGAGTCTCACACACATAAATTTAGTTTATTCATTTTTACGTTGCCTTTCTCCCCATTGAGCGGTTAAAGAGCTGTGAACTGGATTTGATTCCCCACTCCTCCATCTGCAGGCAGCTGGATGGCTTTGGGCTAGTCACAGTCCTCTTAGAGCTCTCACAGCTATCTCAGCTACAGTTGCCCAGTTCATTATGCACCTGAACTTGAGCTAAACCTTCCTGACTAGACTACTGTCTGTCCGTTGGCCTTATCTGTGGCCCGGAAGCCACAGTTGGTCCAGAATGCAGCTGCATGGACCGTGTGGACAGGGCATAGACAACCTGTTCTCCAACACCTACACTGGCTGCCAATTGAATTCCTGATCGGGTTTAAAGTGCTGATCCTGACCTTCAGGCCTTACATGGCCTGGGACCTGTGTACCTGAGAAACCGCCTCTCTGTATATGCCCCCCGGAGAGCTCTTCATTCAGGGCCATTCCGCACTCGCCCAAAATAGCAAAATGGTTACAAATTGAAATCGCTACTGATTTGCTATTATGCACAACGTCGTTGCACAACACTCCTGAAACTGATCCGCAAAAAGCGCTTCGTTGTAGCGCTTTCAGGGAATTCCCAAAAAGTAGATTCACCCTCCGGAAAGCGCTACACTCTTGCAACCAATCTGCAACACTAGCAGGAAAGTTCTGTGCGTTATCATTGTTGCGGTTTCTGCAAAGTCCCTCCCCCTGGCTCCCTCCTCTGATCTTCCAGCTAAGCGATCGCCATTTTTTTTTCTTGGAGCGAGCGGAGATCAATGCACCGGCAAGCTTTCGTTTACCCAGTGAGGCTTCCCCGGCTGCAGTCCCTCCCCAGAGCTGTTTAAAGTCACCAAGCACCAAGCAACCCACAGTCCCATTTGCTGGTTTATTTTCCCTTTATTTTTCACTCTATTTTCGGCCGAAAATCGCGCCCGTGCGGGGGGGGGGGAGCGTGGCAACGATGAAACGGCAGCTCAAACACCACCTGCTAGCTAGATGGCTCTCTTGCAACGAATCAACGCAGATTCGTTGCAACGCGTGTTTTTTTTTTTAAACCTTCCTTAAAGGGAAAGGTGCTTTCCGGGAGCATGATAATGGGCGCCGATTGGCTGCTCATTTGATTGACGGCCAGGGGCGGGACAAAGCTCGGCAATATCGCTTCCTGGCTAGCGATTTTTGCCGAGACCGGAAACCTGTGGGAAACAACAGAAACGCAACTGGATTCCACTACAAAGGCAGGTATGCATAACGATGAATTCCACTATTTAAAATGCCGTTTTTTCCTTCTGCAACCAATTTGCTACATAGATCCTGGTGCGGAATGGCCCTCAGTAAATATCCCCGGCCCCAGAGAGTTGCATTTGGCCTCCACCAGGGCCAGAGCATTTTCGACCTTGCCCCAGGCGTGGTGGAATTAGTGGCCAGCTGAAGTGCAAGTTCTTATGGAGCTTCCTAAGTTCCAGAGGACGTGCAAGATGGCACTCTTGCACCAGGTTTGGCTTGACGCCAAGGTCCACCATCACCATCAGTGCTGGACCACTAGTAGGGTTGTGCGTGGTGGGGTCTGAATTGGCCGTTCCAGGCCGCCGCAGCCAGCACTACGCCGCGGCGGGGGGAGGGGGGAGCGGGCCCTCCCCTCCCCCCTGCGGCATGGCACTGCCTGCGGCGGCCTGGAACAGCCGATTCGGATGCCACCATGTATAACCCTAGCCACTAGCGAGACCCCCCTGGCCAACTGCAATCCATCTTACTCCGAGGCCCTGTGGGTGGGAATGAGGTACATTGACTGTTTTATTGTATTTTCATTCTGAAATGTGTTGTACTGTCTTTTTTTTAACTGTGTAAGCCACCCCGAGACTGTGAGGAGGGGGGCAGCCTACACACTGAAATATTAATGAATAACTCCCTCACATATATATGGTTGGGGAAACTTTGTTCCATTATATCTGCAGAATTCCAGATCCTTAGCCAGGATCTGGGCTGGAATGAGCCAGCCTGGGTTGACCGGTTTGTGGCAGGACTGACTGATGAGGTGCTGGATGAGCTGGCACATGTGGACCGGCCATGCCACTTGACCAAGCTGGTGCAGCTGCCCTTCCGGATCGACAACCGCTTAGAGGGGCACTGCCTGACTTGGACAGGGTCACAGATTGTGCTGAGGAAACCAGTCAGTGGGGAACCAGTCACCCCCCTGTCTCTCTGCTCTGAAGGCAGTGGTTCCTCCAGACTTGGGCGAACCAATGCAGCTGGGAGATGTTTGCCCTTGGCTGGACCCAAGTGAGAAGCAGAGGTGGCACCAACACATTCTGTCTGTACTGCGGGAGCTAAAGCATTATGCAGGGCAATGTCCCAAGAAGGGCAAGCCTCCCCGGCAAGAGTCTGGAAACACCCTCACCCATGCAACATTGGGCCTCCTTGCTAGAGCCAGTTCAGTGTAGCGGTTAGGAGTGCGGACATCTGGCATGCCGGGTTTGATTCTGCACTCCCCCACACGCAGCCAGCTGGGTGACCTTGGGCTCGCCACAGCACTGATAGAACCGTTCTGACCAGGCAGTGATATCAGGACTCTCCCAACCTCACCCACCTCACAGGGTGTCTGTTGTGGGGAGAGGAAAGGGAAGGCAACTGTAAGCCACTTTGACTTGTTCGGGTAGAGAAAAGCGGCATCTAAGTACCAACTCTTCTTCTTCTAGGGAGGAACTGGAGGACCCATCCCACTCCTGAACCACCTGTTTTTTCCTGTCCATCTGTAACTGCCCAAACAGCAGTGGCTTCTGGTACATGCCCTGGTGGATTCTGGGGCCACCTGATCGTACATGGATAAGCCTTTTCAAAACCAGAATGCTGTTCCCATCCAGAACAAAGCGGTGACTTCTCGGGTAGAGGCACTTGATGGGCGCTTAATGGAGGCATGCCAAGTAGAGTGGGAGACTGATCTAGTTTTCCTACACATGGAGACCCTGTCCTTTGACATAACCCACATGCCCTGTTTTCCCTGGTGCTGGACATGAATTGGCTGCCAAAAGCTAGAGGTCCGTTTTGGAAAGGACTGCATTCATGCTGCCCATCTCCTGGCTGCAGCAGACACGGAAGGCATCCCTCCGGATTTCACCCTTTTCTTAAAGAAAAAGGGGTGTACCATCTGCTGCCTCACTGCCCATATGGCTGCAGGCTGACTTGAAGCCAGGGGCCGGGCTCCCAGTAATGAGATCATATGTGCTCTCCAAGCCAGAGCAGCAGGCAGTCCATGATTTCCTAGATAAGTACCTCCAATGCAGGTTCATTCAGCCCTCTACCAGCCCAACCTCTGCACCTATTCACTTAATGAAAAAGAAGGGGGAGAGCTACACATGTGTCACAATTACCAGGGTCTGAATGACATCACCAAGAGAGAGAGAGATCCCCTCTCCCACTCATCTTAGATCTTTTGGAGAGGGTAGAGGGAGCCCAGATTTTCACTAAATTGGACTTATGTGGAGCCTACAACCTCCTCAGAATTTGAAAAGGAGGTTAATGGGAGACCACTCTTGGTACTAGATACGGACGGTATGGGTATTTGGTAATGCTCTTTGGACTTGATAGTACGCCAGCAATTTTTCAACAATCTATAAATGATATCTCCCAGGATCTGTTGGATCACTCTATCATTATTTACCTTGATGATGTCTTTGTGTATTCCCACAGCCCAGAGAAACACATGACACATGTGCAGCAGGTACTCCAGAGATTGTGGGAACATGGGCTATATGCCAAACTGTCAAAATGCAGCTTCTTGCAACCCGTCATGGATTTCCTAAGGCATCTCGTGTCCCCTCAGGGAGTACAGGTAGACCCTGCCAAGGTCCAAGCTGTGCTTCAGTGGGAGGAGTCCCAGATCCGGAAGCACTTGCAATGGTTAATCAGTTTTGGAAGCTATTACCACACCTTTCTGCCCCAGTATGCGGAGATGGTTGTACCTCTAATAGAGCTTCTGAGCACAAAGTGTACTTTCCATTGGAATGCATCCACTGCCCGGGCCTTCCAGCTACTTAAACAGCACTTTGTCACCAGGCGCTGCCTGGCTTACCCTGATCCTATCCAACCCTTCATCGTGGAAGCCGATATCTCCAGTTCAGACCTGCGGACCATCCCCCCGCAATCCAACCCTGAAGGGGGTCCACCTCAGCCATATGCCTACTACTCCTGCCCGTTCTCTGCAGCCAAGAAGAACTACCCTACTTGGGAATGGTAGTTACTCGCCATCAAAGTGGCTTTCAAAGCCTAATGGCACCATTTGGAAAGAGCCCAGTACCCAATCCAGTTACGAATGGACCATTTGAATTTGGAAATTCTGTAGAAGGCCTGATACCCAAATCAGCAGCACATCCGGTGGGCCCTTTTCACGGTTCCAGTTCCACACTGAATACATCCCCAGGAGCCAAAACAAATGAGCAGATGTGTTTTCCTGTCAACCCCAGTACCACACTGATGTTGAGGAAGGTCCCGCTCCACTGCTGCTGCCTGTGTCAGTCTTCATGGTGGTGCTAGAGAACCCAGATTTCCACCAACAGGTAGACAATCACTGGACACAGGACCAGATCCAGTGGCTACAGTAGCACCCCAGGGAATGATCCATGACCATGTACACCGGGGCTGCCACACCACTGGTGGTTCTGCCTACAACCTCGCTGTGCACCCAGATCACATGCATGATGACTCAGCAGCTGGACATTTCAGGCAGTAGAAGATGTTACACTAGATCATTTCTGGTGGCTTCAGGTGCAGTGAGATGTAGAAAAGTATGTGACTTCTTGTGCCCTGTACCACCAAGCCAAACATGTGGCCAGAAACTCCCCTGGATTTTTGCAGCCTCTGCCAGTGCCCCAGGGGCCGTGGCAAGAGGTAATGCTGGACTGTGTAATGAACCTACACTTGTCCCGAAGATAAGATGAGGTTGGGTCTGTAACAACCTTGCCAGTGTATGCGCCCACAGCACAGCTTCTACACATAAGCGTCACCGGTGGAACTGTGCAGAGCGCCTGCATGTGTGCGCCAACTGGTGCACTGATGCCCGTGCCTCCCCCCCACCCTGCAACACATCGCTGGATGCTTCAAGTGCAAGTGGCCACTTCGGACACCAAAACGCCCAACCCTAATTAAAAGCCCGTCCCTTTGTATCTTATCTTTGCCCATAACCCTTCTCTGTGTGTTTCCTGAAGAAGATGCTGGCTCTGTTGTAATCCTTAATAAGGACTGTTTTTGTGGGTGTTGGGAATCACCAGCCAAGCTGCTTTCTTAGGATTGTGACTGCAGGTAGGTTAAAGGGATCCCGTGGAGGATGCTTGAGGCCTCAGGTGTGGCCATTTAGCTGGTGGCTGGGGTTTGCACTTAAGCAAGGTGGTGGCTGCACTTGTCCAGGAGTGCAACCTGAGCATTCAACCTACTTGTCGCCCTGAACTCTGGTTCCTTTCCCGCTACAGCGAAGTGCTCCAAGTCTGTTCCTCGGCTCCCCGACCTCGGTTTCGGCTTTCTGGACTCTGGCTTTGACACTCGGACTCGGCTTTGGATTGAGCTCTTAATGGTTCCTGACCCTGTCTTGTGCTACAACGACCCCCTTGCTTCATCCTTGAGCTCAGACTTGCTCGGTTGGTACTAAGCCATGGATTGGACCAGGATTTGGCATCTGAAAAGCAATTTGGTCTCAGCTTCCCGGCCGAGTGTGTTGGAACATGGACTCTCCCCTGGATGCGCCTGGGTAGGGGAGCACACCAGGGCAGACTGGCTTTTTCTGTTGCGCTGCCAGTCAATCGCCTACTACTCCTGTGATGGCATGATTCAGCCGGGTGTCCGCATCCTTTCTCGCCCCTCCCCATCTCCCCCTTTGCCGGGTACAGGTGCAGCCTGGATTTCGAAGCCCTGTGAAAGATTGTACCACCCACATACCTCCTTCCTGCAGTTTCCAGGCTCCCTTTCTTATATTATTCAGTTCCGATCACCATCACAGGAATGCCAGCCATCAGATGGGACCTGGTGACCCCCTGGAACAGGGGTAGTCAAACTGCGGCCCTCCAGATGTCCATGGACTACAATTCTCAGGAGCCCCCTGCCAGCATTCGCTGGCAGGGGCTCCTGGGAATTGTAGTCCATGGACATCTGGAGGGCCGCAGTTTGACTACCCCTGGTATAAGTCAAACTGCAGCATTCGCTGGCAGGGGCTCCTGGGAATTGTAGTCCATGGACATCTGGAGGGCCGCAGTTTGACTACCCCTGGTATAAGTCAAACTGCAGCATTCGCTGGCAGGGGCTCCTGGGAATTGTAGTCCATGGACATCTGGAGGGCCACAGTTTGACTACCCCTGCCCTGGAATGACAGCCCAGCCCCAGACGGCAGAGATCCGTTCCCCTGGAGAAGATGGTTGCCTGGGAGGGTGGTCTCCAGGGCATTGTGGCCCCCTGAGGTCCCTGTCGTCCCCAGTCTTCAACCCCAAATATCCCAGAGTTTCCCAACCTGGGACTGGCAGCTGTGCCTCCATACCCCCAATGGTGGCGGGAGAGGGGGGCTGGCAATCCTACATCATGGTTGCTTTGAATTATAAATATTTATTTTTATACCACACTGTTCCCGTGAGGCTCCAGGCAGGTAACATTCATGCTTAAACACGATCAGGTACATTAAAATCACTACTACAGTAAAAAAATTTTTACAATTTCCCCAAAACGTATCCAAGAAGTAGAAGAGTTGGTTATTATACCCCACTTTTCACTGCCAAAAGGAGTCTCAGTGCATCTTACAATCACCTTCCCTTCCTCTCCCCAAAACAGACACCCTGTGAGGTAGGTGAGGCTGAGAAAGCCCTGACAGGACTGCTCAGTGAGAACAGTTCTATCAGGACTGTGACTAGCCCAAGGTCACCCAGCTGCCTGCATGTGGAGGAGTGGGTAATCAAACCCAGCTTGCCAGATTAGAAACAGCAGCTCTTAACAACTACACCATGCTGGCTGCCCTTCCCAGCTGGCATTGAGGAGGGTTCGTTCTTTAGTGGATGAAATTACCCTTGATGCTCCTATAGATGCTATCCCATAGATGTTTCTTGGTGTGTGTGTGTGTGTGTGTGTGTGTGTGTCAGCCAACATGATATCATGTGGTGGCATGATTTTCAGCCTCAAGCATAGGCCTGGTGAAATAGCTGTCTTGCAGGCCATTTCATGTTAATTTCTGACAGTTTGATGGAGTGGTTAGGAGTGCAGACTGGTGAGTTGTGTTTGATTCCACACTCCTCTCCCACATGCAGCCAGCTGGGTGACCTTGGGCTCGCCACAGCACTGATCAAGCTGTTCTGACTGAGCAGGAATCTCTGGGCTCTCTCAGCCTCACCTCCCTCACAGGGTGTCTGTTATGGGGAGAGGAAAGGGAAGGTGACTATAAGAGAAAAGCGGCATATAAGAACCAACTCTTCTCCTTGCAATGTTCTAAGTGTCACATACACTGTACTCTTTACAACAATTTAGAAGTGTAGAGCAGACTAAGAAATAAAAGGGTACCTGGCAAATTTATGCCAAAGGACAGACACGCTCTGTATGCATATATGTATGTTGTCCTAGCCTAACATACTCCCCAGGCTGTTGTAAGCAATACAGGCTGCTGTCTTCCTTTTCATCTTTCCCCTGCCCTTAACAGAAACACTTTGGCAGCCCAGGGCCCTCCTACATTCTTCTGATGATAATGGAATGACCCATTGAAAGGAACTGTCCCCCTCTTATGGACTAATTCAGGGGCAGCCAAACTGTAGCTCTCCAGATGTCTATGGACTACAATTCTCATGAGCCGTGCAGATAGTAGTCATGGATATCAGGAGAGTCACGGTTTGGCCACCCCTGGACTAGATGCTTGACTCTAGAACAGTCCTGCCAAACAAAAAAGCCCTAACAAGAAAGGCATCAAGGATTAAATCCCAATGTGAAACTCCTTATTGAAATTTCACATAAAGGTATCCCCTGTGCAAGTACCAAGTCATGTCTGACCCTTGGGGTGACGCCCTCTAGCGTTTTCTTGGCAGACTCAATATGGGGTAGTTTGCCATTCCCTTCCCCAGTCATGACCGTTTTACAATTGGATAAATGTTCTCTACCGGCAGTCTGCACATGCAGTCTGCACATGTCATTGAGCATCAAAAACAGATTCTGCTGGTAGGTCTTCAACCATCAAGGAGAATAAACTGCTTTTTTAAAAAAAAAGAGAGAGAGAGAGAGAGAGATCAACCTTAGTATATCTATAATTTATTAATTTTACAATACGGACAAGTAATTTTATAATCCAATTTATTTTGCACAGAGAGATGAATACCACTTTATTTTTTTTACAAACCCTCTAACAAGAAAGCCCCCTTACATTCATTATTCCCCCCCTAAAAATGACACCGTAAAAATAAAGCAAAGATTAAAATATTATTTAAAAAAATGTATCTATAAAGGTAGCCGATTATTTCAGGCCTTCCTGATCTACGTTGTTTTTTTAAGAGGGAGAGAGGAAAAACTGAAGGTCAACCGGCAGCTGCCCCATGTGCCACCCACTTCTGCGTCAAGGACCACACTCCACCCATCCTCAACTGTCGGGGCAGAAGAGCCTGGTCCGCCTCTTTAAAGTGCAAAGAGTCTGCAATCAGAGGTGGGAATGCAGTGCTCAGAGAAAGAGAGAGCGCTCCCTGGGGTCCTGGAGGAGGAAAAGCATCATTTCTTCGTTTGCTAGGGTGTAGGAAGCCTAAAGACAGAAAGAAAAATAAAAATAACAATTAGGTCCACTTCCTGGACTCTGCGGAATCTCTATGGCTTGGTACCCCTGTCCTTACTAGACTTGTCCCCCAAATCTCCACGGGTTTCCCAACCTCCTGATTTAATGGACTTGGGGAGACACTGAGTGGGTGGGCAGGAAGGGAGGGGCCACTGTTTGCCTCTTGTGGCCTTTCCTTGCCTCCCCAGGGAATTGCTGATTGCCACTGTGGGATGGAAGGTGAATTTCCTCCAGGCCAGGCTGGATTCTGGGGATTTTTGGTGGTGGTGGTGGGGAATCACTTGGGCGTGGCATTGGGTCACTGTGAGCAGGTACTTGTGAGTTCCTGCATTGTGCGCAGGGGGTTGGGCTAGATGATCCTGGAGATCCCTTCCAACTCTATGGATTCTATTATTCTAACTCCCATGAGCCCCTCACAGATGGCAGGGGGTAATGGGAATTATAGTCCATGGACATCTGTAGAGCCACAGTTTGGTCACCCCTGCCATAAATGAAAGGTGTTCTGCTTTGAAAAAAAAAAAGTAGTCAAGACCTCCCCCCCCCCCCTTCTCACTCCCTCACCCCTAAAGTGTCTTTTCCTCCACCCTGGGAATATCCGTAACTCTCCCTTCATGGGAAGGGAAGGCTTCCTTGTTGCATTTAGTCACCAGTAATTTCGGCTATTGTGCAGGTAATTAAATCAAAAGCACTGGGGGAAGGTGGAGAGCCAAAACAGAATTAAACCCAATAGAAAATTAAAAAGTCATCTTGAATGATTACATTGTGACAAAAAAAAGGATTTAGGGGAAGGGGGGAAAGTGGTTTTGAGTTTCCCCCCATGTAATTCCCAAAACTGAAATCAATTTGGGGAGAAAGGAAAGAGGTTTCGAGTTACCCCACCTACTCTAATTTCCCCAAGAGAGCTGTCCCAGGAAGGTAACCCACCTCAGGTTAACGCACAGAAACCCCTTTTGTCTGGGGCAGAAGTTGAGCCAAAGAGATGTGAGGGCTGGATTTCGTTAGAAGCCAAGGGACAGGGACCCGGGCACTGTGATTCAAGGGACACGGGGTTCCAGGTATCCGTCAGGCCCTTGACAGGGGCATTTCCTAGCAGCCAGCAAGGCGACAGGTGACCAAAGACGGGAGAGACACTGCCCTCTCAGGATGGGGAGCCGGAGAGGAGAAGCCAGATCCGGCAGTTGTAGGACACAATCCAAAACAGTTGGGCCTGTGCAGACCAGAGAGACACTCTGGAGTTGGGGGCAAAATATTGGGACATTGGGTTCATAGACCAGAGTTTGCCCATTCATAGAGTGCTACAAATAGATCTCCAAGAAGTATATTTCCAGAAAGGTAAACTTCTCTGTTCAAGGAGACGACACTTATAGCACCCTAGAGTTGGAAGAGGCCATCCTGGCCATGTAGACCCACCCCCTGCTCAACGCAGGATCAACCTAAAGCTTCCATAATTCTCTGAACAGCTGCTGCTTAAAGACAGCCAGTGACTTATATATCCTAGAGCAGTGGTTCTCAACCTTGGGGTCACAAACCCATTTGGGGTCACTTGGCCCCTTCCCTGGGGTCGCCAGGTTGCTGGGTGCAGCAGCGGAGCCGTGGCAAAGGTCACCCCCACACCGCCTCAATTGTTGTGCGCCCCCACGTGCACCCCGTCACTGCTGCCGATGTTGGGGTCGCGGTACAGATAAGGTTGAGAACTAGAGAGATGTTGAGACAGGAATCACACAGCTCCAGACTGAAAACGGGATCAGGAAGAGTATTTTGGAAGTTCTGCTGGGCTTGGAACGGCCTGCAAGTGGGAAAGCCGCCTGGCAAGGAACAGGCAGGACTGGTCTTCCCATTCAAGGGGCTGGTTTTCTACTGGAAAGGGTTGGTTTTTTCAAACGTACAGTGGCACATTCAGGGGCCAGCTACATTCAGGACGGCTATTGCTGAACTAGCGCTGTTGTTTTTAAAAATCTGCACAGCCAGTCAAAAGACCTGCTGGGCAAAACCCCCCACCTGTCCCCACCTCCTTGGTGAGAAGGAGGAAGGAGAGCGGGCTCTGCTTTATGGGACTAGACCAGGGGTAGTCAAACAGTGGCCCTCCAGATGTCCATGGACTACAATTCCCATGAGCCCCTGCCAGCGAATGCTGGCAGGGGCTCATGGGAATTGTAGTCCATGGACATCTGGAGGGCCGCAGTTCGACTACCCCGGGACTAGACCATCAGCATCCATTCTGCTGCTTGCCAAAGCTTGGTTTGACGCTGACCATCGCTCTACCTTCTGAGGCAGCGGCCTCACGCAAAAACCCCCGTCAAGTGGAAACGGCCAAGCTCCTCCTGGAGCAAAGCTTCTGCAAAAGGGTTAGAAAAGGTTTTTTTTTTTTTAACTGTATATTTTCCAGAAGCTGCGGAATATCCACCCTGGGGTTAGCTGATCCCTAAGCAGCCTCTGAGCTCGTTCAGGGAAATGAGTCGGTCGTCGTCCAGGTCGCAGTACTCCAGGAACTTCCGGACGCAGCGTTTGGGTCGCGTGTGCTTCTTCATGTACAGCTTGAGGGGGCGGAGCTCACGCTCACTGATGCTGCTGCTGAAGTCCTTGTCCAGGCGCACAAACTGCCAGCGGACCACCCGCTCCTCCAGGCTGCGCCCCGACAGGCGGTCCGGAAACCTGCAAGCAAGAGGCAGCCATCAGAGCGGGGTGCCAGACCCGGACAGCACCTGCGGTGGGCCCAGACAACGCTTGGTCGTGCTCCCACTGAGCGGCGGGCAACCACTGCAGGGCTGCCGAGTGCGGGTATAGCAAATTCACCGGTGGAACTCCCTGCCACAAGATGTAATGAGGGACGGGGGCTCACATTTGCTGCTAACATGGCAGAGCTGGGCACATTTGCTGCTAACATGGCAGAGCTGGGCACATTTGCTGCTAACATGGCAGAGCTGCTAACATGGCAGAGCTGGGCTTTTCTGCTGTAGGGGAGGGAACTGCATGTTTTAAACAGTCCCCCGGGTTTCATGATTCCCTGCAAGCAGGAAACTAGAAGAACAAAAGGCTAGAATATACATTTTCTCCCTGGCAAGTTGTGCGATTCTCCATCCCTCGCAATACAAAGTGGTACATCCTGTCGTATTATGTCATTCTATTGAATGTGTAGACTAGAGGCCTCACAGATTTCAGAAGGGGTCACACCACTTACGGAAGATAGGGAACATCATGGGCATAGAACCGCCATTTTCAGTCTAACTCGCAGGGTTGTTGTGACGAATAAGAGCCTGGTATACCCCCTTTGAAATCCTTGGAGGGTGGGTGGGATAATAATACCAGATTTCTCGGTGAAAAGGGAGTCCCAGTGACTAATACTTATTGATCCTATGACGTGTGTGTGGCTAAGAGATCCTAAGAGTGTCTGGCAGCCAGACAAGAGATGTTCAGAGCGGTTTCTCAGTGGAACAGGCTTTCTCGGGAGGTGGTGGGTTCTCCATCCTTGGAGATTTTTAAGCAGAGGCTGGAGAGCCATCTGACGGAGAGGCTGATTCTGTGGAGGCTCAAGTGGGGTGGCAGGTGACAGTGGATGAGCGAGAGGGTTGGGAGTGTCTTGCACAGTGCAGGGGGCTGGACTAGATGACCCAGGAGGTCCCTTCCAACTCTATGATTCTATGCTTCTAGGTGGTTTGCTGTTGCTGCCTCTGCGCCATGACCCTTGTGCCTCTCACCCGAATGCTCACCAAGGCCAATCCTGCTTCGCTTCTGAGACCTGACTACTTTGGGCATGCCTGGGCTCTCCCGGTCCAGCTCAGAGACCCTTGTGTGTCTGTCCGAGGAGACAGAGTGAGTGGGTGAGAGGCTAAAAGGTACTGGTCACTATTCTCAGAACCGCTGGTTCCTGCTTGCCAGCCCAGTCCGAACTTTACCTACGGCCCAGTGCAAAAGCGCTTCAACTCAGGCAGGTGGGACGCCCTTTGTAGGGGCCCATTGACATGGCAGGATACCGACTGTATCCGAATCACCCTGCGGCAGGTGGGAGGGGAAGGCTGAGATGCACACTGCAGGGGTGGCGTGTGGATCTCGTACAGTCCCTCTCACCAGGCTGGCCCAGTCCATCAGGTTGGCCCTGATAAGTATTTGGGTGGGAGACCACCGAGAGAGTCCAGGGGCAGGCCATGGCAAAACACCTCTGTTTGTCTCTGCCCTGACCTGGGCATGGCCCAGGATATCCTGGTCTCAGAGGCTACGCAGGGCTGGGCATTTGGATGGGAGACCACTGAGGAAGTATTGGGGTGCTCTGCAGAGGTAGGTGAGAGCAAACCCCCTCTGAACATCTCTTGCCTTAAAAACCCTGCAGGGCCACGACTTTCTGGAAACTCTCTCTCTCTCTCACACACACACACACACACAGACACATACACACACACTCTGAGCCTATGATTCTCTAGCTCAGAAGTCAAGCCGTTGAGCTGCTCCTGGTGGTACGTGCCTTCGGTATGGGGCGGGCATCATTCTTGACTGCAGCATGTCCGAAGCTAAGGCCTTGATCAGGTTGGAGATGAATTCGGCCTTCTTGGTACCGGGACAACCTGGGCCAGAGAGAAGGACCGAGAGGATCACTGGGGATCTCACAAAGCTGGACAGTCTGAGTCCCAAGGACCAGCCACAGATACACAGGCGTCCCACACAGCAGAGGAAGGACCCATCTCTTATTTTTCCTCTCTCTGTGCAACGCAGCTCTGAATCAGGGCCTTGAGCCCCTGAGATTTCCCTTGAAGGGTAACCCCCTCGGAGTCTGTCATACAAGGGCCAACCTCCAGACTGCCCCTATCCCTGCATGCTCTGGTTCTTTCTATTCACAAAGGCCTGGAACATTTTGTCTGACTTGGAGGTAGGGTTGCCAGCCTCCTTGTGGCCCCTGGAGGTCTTGCCCTGGGATTGCTCTGGAAGAAGGACTCGAGGGGACCTCCCCTCCTCAAATCCTGCCCTCCCTATTTCCACCCCCAAAATCTCCAGGTCATTTGACAACCTCAGCAGGGAGATTTTAACCAATCTGTCCCCTAGATTAGCAATCCCCAACCTGTGGGCCGCAGACCACATGTGGTCCGTCGGCTAATTGGAGGTGGGCCCCGAAGGACGCCTCCCCCCCCCGGCCCTTTACTTCACCCCCCCCCAGCCCTTTACAACACACTTTAGGTGTCATTGTCTCGTTGCAGAGAAACAAGCTCAGAGTTCCCATTGATTTGTCATTGACATGAGTTAAAATTTCCATGAAAATAAAATGTTCCTTATGTTCATTGTTGTGGTGTGTCTGTATCTTATTTTGAAGGGATGTTTAAACATTACCATGGCGATCAGAGAGCGTTAGGGCAGTGGTTGAGAGTAGAGGAGTAAACTAACCCCCCCCCCCCCCCACTGGGCCTCAGTAAAATTGTCAAGCGTTGAGTGGTCCCCGTTGATAAAAAGGTTGGGGACCACTGCCCTAGATTGTAGTTTTACATGACTGACTTGGAACTGTTTTTTGCTTACAGTTGTCTTTTAAAAATCCATCTGCTGTACACCGTTTTAGCGGGTGGGCTGATAGCAATTTCCGCAAAGTAATCGGAAATTAAACCTCCAGAACCTACCTTGCAGTGTCCGATCACGAAAAAGGGAGCCCATTTCTACACTTTTGGCTGTTGTGTCGGTTCCACAGTCTGGAGGGAAATTCCTATATCGTGCAAGAGAGAGATTTCCTTTAAGGTGTGAAAACATCAGGCCCATCGGAAATAAATTCCAAATAAGCAAATTCCAAATAAGAGAAATTAAATACAGAAGACATTTGGCCTTTCTGAGGGCTTGTGAAGAATGTTAGCATATGTGGTGAGCTAAGAAACCAATGTCCCTGTTGAGTCCTGGGGATTCCATTGTTCTGAGTATTGTAATAAACTTGCATTTCAGCAATTTCCCTTTCCATTCTGTTCTTGAAGTTCCTTTGTAATAACTGTCTTATTGCAAAGGAATTTCAGAAACAGATTGGAGTCTGGAGATTCCTGAATTACAAAATATTATGAGACTCAGGACAATGGAACCCCCAAGGCTTAACAGAGATTCTTATCTCACTATACATGCCAAGTTGCTTACTTCTCGTGTCTGTTTGTTAACACTTTTATTTTCTGTATGCTGATTTGCTGCTTTTCACAGGTTTACCAACTGCTTTAATCCAATCTTAGCTAGACCTATAATTCCATTATTTGTATATCTTGTTCCAACTAGCCCTTCCTAGCAACTAATACTGCCCCCCTCCAATCTGTCTATACGTAATGGTTGGCAAAGTCTGTTTCAATCTATCTGAAAAGGTGTGCATGCACACAAAATCTTATGCCCAGAATTAAACTTTGTTGGTCTTCAACTAGGTGCCCCTGGACTCAGACTTTGTTCTGCTGCCTCAGACCAGCACGGCTACCAGGCTCTTTCGCTGCATACTAATGTGGCTAATTTCAGAAACCGTCCCTCTCTGCAATCTAAGGAACTTTCTCCGACTTGAGAGGCTCTTCCGTCAGAGGAAAAGGCATGTATGGTGAAAGAAGTCTGGCTGAATCCACCCCAGTCTGCAGGCAGCAAACCAGAGCCCGCTGCAATGGAAACTGTGGTGCAGGAAGGGAAGCGTGGGAATGAGAATTGGCCGGCAAGGGGTTGGGGCGTTCGGCCCCCCAAAGCGGCCGTTCCCACCTGAATCGGGCGGGAACGGCTGCTTCGGATGCCAAACCGCCCAACCCTAGGGTTGTCAGAGACTGAAATACTGACCGTGTGGAAGTGCCCGGGACGGGTCTGCCAGTGTCCACCCGCACGCACCAGCAGTACCCCGTTGCCTGGTGGCACTGCACCCTCTTGTAGGTGCCGTCTCCCTCGCATTCTGGGATGAAGGTGCCCTCCTGCTGGTGTTGCTGGGCCTCCTCGAAGGCTTCACGCCGTTCCTGCTCACACGACGGCGGGTATTCTACAGGGAGCGCAGCAGCCAGCCAGTGAGAACAAGAAAAGCCAAAGCCAGACAACTGAGAGCACTTGGAGAAAGCTGCTGGGGAGTGCTGCTGACCAGGTGAGGCTACTGTGGTGCTGAGTGAGGTGATTGCTGGGTGATTGCTGGGAGGATTAAAAAGGGCTGCTCGCTAGAGGTAAGAGCGAAAGACAAATGGCTCTTGGCCTGCGGCTCTTAGCCTGGGGTTCTTGGCCTAGCAGATTATATTTCCCTAGTAGTTGCACTGCCTAGAAGTTACAATGGACCTCCAGGACACTCATCCCATCATCTGCAGTGAGTGTGACATGATTGCCTTCCTCCCTGAAGACAAGATGGACTACATCTGCCCCAGGTGTAAGCTGGTAAGACTTTTGGAGGAAAGGATTAGGGGCTCAGAAGAGAGGGTTATTACTCTGACCCAAATTGAGAAAGGGAAGGAGTTCATAGACCGGAGCTGTGCAACTCGGACTAAAGAGGATACAACCAGGTATGATCTAGTAGGCGATCTAGTAGGCATCACAGTAACTTGGTGGAATGATTCTCATGACTGGAATGTAATGGTGGATGGATATGAACTGTTCAGAAAAAACAGAATAGATCGAAGAGGTGGAGGAGTGGCACTGTATGTGAGGAAAGGGCTTACCTGTCAGGAAATTCTAGTGAAGGAGAGCATATCTACAGTGGAAGGCATCTGGGTGAAAATAAGCGAGGGGAAAATAAACAGTGTGGTGGTTGGTGTCTGCTACCGACCGCCTGAACAACGAGAGGATGTGGATGCTGCACTTTGTGAGCAGCTTGAGAAAATATCCAAGCGGCAGGACCTTGTCATCAAGGGTGACATCAATTTCCCAGATGTGTGCTGGGAAACAAACTCTGCGAAGCGTCCTCAGTCATGCAAGTTTCTGACCTGCCTGGCTGACAATTTCATTTATCAAATGGTAGATGAACCCACAAGAGGTTCAGCCATACTGGACTTAATACTGACCAACAGGCAAGAGTTGGTGGATGAGGTGAAGGAGGTGGAGACCCTAGGGCAGGGGTAGTCAAACTGCGGCCCTCCAGATGTCCATGGACTACAATTCCCAGGAGCCCCTGCCAGCATTCGCTGGCAGGGGCTCCTGGGAATTGTAGTCCATGGACATCTGGAGGGCCGCAGTTTGACTACCCCTGCCCTAGGGGGAAGTGACCATGTCCTCATAGAATTCCTTTTGAGATGGGGAGCCAAGGAAGCTTGTAGCCAGATGCGGATGTTGGATTTTCGTAGGGCAAACTTTAATAAACTCAGAGACATGATGATTGTCATACCATGGACGAGAATGCTGGAAGGGAAGGGAGCATGTGAAGGGTGGGTGCTACTCAAACAAGAGCTATTGCATGCTCAATCAATGACTATCCCAGAAAGACGAAAACACTGCAGGAGCTCTAAGAAGCCTATTTTGATGAACAGAGAACTTCAAGAGGAACTAAGAAAGAAAAGGAAAATGTTCAGGAAATGGAGGGAAGGACAGAGCTCTAAAGAAGAGTACCTACAAGTTACTAGGCACTGTAGATCAATCATCAGAAAGGCCAAAGCTGAGAGTGAGCTAAGATTGGCCTGGGTAGCCCATTGTAACAAGAAAAGATTTTTCAGTTATGTGAGGAGCAAACGTAAAGTAAAGGAGGCAATAGGCCCACTGTTGGGTGTGGATGGACAAACTCTAACGGAAGATGCAGAGAAAGCAGAAAGGCTTAGTGCCTATTTTACATCAGTTTTTTCCCACAGGTCAAAGTGTTTAGGCACATCTAGAGATGGCTGTAGCCAAGGGATAGTGTCTGGGTGGCAGGTTAACATGGATAGAGAGGTTGTCGAGAGGCATTTAGCTGCACTGGATGAGTTCAAATCCCCTGGTCTGGATGAAATGCACCCGAGAGTGCTCAAAGAACTTTCCAGAGAACTTGCACAGCCCTTGTCCATCATCTTCGGAACCTCTTTAAGGACTGGAGATGTCCCGGAGGACTGGAAGAGAGCAAATGTTATTCCGATCTTCAAAAAAGGGAGGAAGGTAGACCCGGGAAACTACAGACCAAAGAGTCTGACCTCTGTTGTGGGGAAGATAATGGAGCAGATATTAAAGGGAACGATCTGCAAACATCTGGAGGACAATTTGGTGATCCAAGGAAGTCAGCATGGATTTGTCTCCAACAGGTCCTGCCAGACCAACCTGGTTTCCTTTTTTGACCGAGTAACAGGTTTGCTGGATCGGGGAAATTCGGTTGATGTCATTTACTTGGATTTTAGTAAAGCTTTTGACAAGGTTCCTCATGATGTTCTGATGGATAAGTTGAAGGACTGCAATCTGGATTTTCAGATAGTTAAGTGGATAGGGAATTGGATAGAGAACCGCACTCAAAGAGTTGTTCTCAATGGTGTTTCATCAGACTGGAGAGAGGTGAGTAGCAGGGTACCTCAGGGCTCGGCCCTTTACTTTTTAACGTATTTATTAATGATCTAGATGAGGGGGTGGAGGGACTACTCATCAAGTTTGCAGATGACACCAAATTGGGAGGACTGGCAAATACTCCGGAAGATAGAGACAGAGTTCAACGAGATCTGAACACAATGGAAAATGAGAACAAGATGCAATTTAATAAAGATAAGTGTAAAGTTCTGCATCTGGGTCAGAAAAATGAAAAGCATGCCTACTGGATGGGGGATACGCTTCTAGGTAACACTGTGTGTGAACGAGACCTTGGGGTACTTGTGGATTGTAAACTAAACATGAGCAGGCAGTGTGATGCAGCGGTAAAAAAGGCAAATGCCATTTGGGGTGTGTCAACAGAGGCATCACATCAAAATCACAAGATGTCATAGTCCCATTGTATACAGCACTGGTCAGACCACACCTGGAGTACTGTGTGCAGTTCTGGAGGCCTCACCTCCAGAAGGACATAGATAAAATTGAAAGGGTACAGAGGAGAGTGACGAGGATGATCTGGGGCCAAGGGACCAAGCCCTATGAAAATAGGTTGAGGGACTTGGGAATGTTCAGCCTGGAGAAAAGGAGGTTGAGAGGGGACATAATAGCCCTCTTTAAGTATTTGAAATGTTGTCACTTGGAGGAGGGCAGGATGCTGTTTCTGTTGGCTGCAGAGGAGAGGACACGCAGTAATGGGTTTAAACTCCCTGCTGCAAGGTTGCCCCTTCTCAGGCCAGGCCAGTGGGAGAAGGATGTTCGCGGGTTCTCACCTTGGATCTGTTTCGCCGTGCGGTTGGGCTTGAAATCCGGGATGATGACAGGGAGGAGGAAAGGCAGGGAGGTCCCCTCTGGGTGGAGTGGAAGACAAACAAGACAGACAGGCACACACAGAAACAGGCAATAGGCAACGGGGAACAGGCGTGGAGCTCAGGAGCTGGTTCAGCCGACCTACTTCCTGCCCGTTGCTCAGCACCCACACAAATGCAAGGGCAGCCCCCCCCCCGCAGATTCACCCAAACTGGAATGCTTCTATTCCCCAACTGTACAAACCCCTTGCCCACTAGGGGGCAGCCGTCCTCCAGCCTCTTGCAGCCATCTGGAGACCAATGTCCCCAAAACCCAGCTCAGCCTTGCAATCAATCAGTTCCTACCGGCAGTAAAGTGGCACTCAACAAGGGTACCCACGTGCATGTGCAGAACAACCGCCTCCTGAGACTGAGGGCGCTTTCCCTCTTCACCTGAAATAACGCACTTTCGATCCACTTTGCCACTGGGCTATTTTGGGTGAACGGGCCAGATCCACTTGGAAACGGTCTCTGAAGCAGATGGAGGCGGCGTTATTTGGCATGTGTGAAGTGCCCTGAATACTCGCTATGCTTCTTGCGGGCCCCAAGGAGGAGGCCCCAGGGCAGGGTCTGCCACCCCTGTCGCCTCCCTGCTTTAGAAGCTGGTTTCTTGTCCCGACAAGTCTGCGATGGCAGATGCCTCTTTCCCCATCAAGCCAAACCAGGCGTGCCAAGAGCCTTCCAAGAACACAAGAATCCAGTCCAGGCTCACCCCTCCAAGAACAAGGGGGAATGGTCTAGGGTTGGCCGCTTCGGACGCCGAAGTGCCCAACTCTAAAACCGCTTCATAATGTGCATGCCTTGTCTCTCTTTTTCTTTCTCTCACACACATAGAGAGGAATTTGCATCGGTTGTTCCCTGTTAATTAAAAGCTCTGTGAATAGTAGATCTTCCCACCTCACATGGCTGTGGTCGATGCCTTGGTCCCTTTAACAGATTCTAATTGGCTTCAAATAGGTTTCTTGCCTGATTCATTAGACCACCCCTTGTTGGGGGAGTGGGATATTTCCAGCTCCCGCATCTGGTTTCTCTGGGGACTCAGGAAGGGAAGGATCTTTCCCCATCACTGCTCCTTGAGATCTTTTAACGGCTGATTGAATCCGCGATGTTTGGCATGCAAACCTCGTGGTCTGCCACCAAGGTGCCCCTGAAAACTGAGCATGTAAAACCATAACATTGGTCTCTAGCTCGATATTGCCTGCTCTGACTGGCAGCCCTTCTCCAGCATCTTGGGGCGACATGTTTCTTGCCCAGCACAGGGGATTCTTGGGTAGGGGGCTGAGCCTGGGACCTTCTGCTTGCCAAACAAGCGCTCTACCATGGTCTGGCCCCTCTGCACACACTGGTCTGGACCATCAAAGGAAGACAAGTTTTGCACTTGGAGCACTGGACAAGCTTCCTGCACATCAGCTCGGTGCATTCCTCACGACAGTCTGTGAGGCAGGCCAACACGATCATTTCAGAAGGGGTAAAGAAGGCTGAGTGGATTAACAAACAACTGAGCATGCAGAGAAGGCTGGTTAAGAGGTGAGGCAAAAGCCACTGTGAGTGAGATGCGTCGAGAGCTGAGGTCCTGGCAGCTGGCTGAGTTTCATTTATATATTTTATGCATAGTTCCAGCCTTTCTCAACTGTTTTCTTTACCACTGAGAAACCCCTGGAACATTCTTCAGGCTTTGAGAAACTAACTCTCACCCATTCAGGAAGCCCAGCCAGGGCCGTCAACAAAACCCCAGGGCTCCACCAAACCCGTGGCCCAGGGGTAGTCAAACTGCGGCCCTCCAGATGTCCATGGACTACAATTCCCAGGAGCCCCTGCCAGCATTTGCTGGCAGGGGCTCCTGGGAATTGTAGTCCATGGACATCTGGAGGGCCGCAGTTTGACTACCCCTGCCGTGGCCTATTCATTTCCTTAATGCCGTAGTTTTTAATATTCTTGCTAATGCTGCTGAAGAGAGCTAGGAAACAGGCTTTGTTGTACCGGAATCCTGTTCAGCAGGCATTACAGAAAAATTTTCAATTATCTTCCAAGGACTGGATAATAAACAGGACTCAGAATTTGTGACGTACTTATTATTGTGGATATTTTTGTACACACAAACTTCTTTTTTGCTTCTTTGAGTGCTCTTGTTGTTTGAGAAAGCTTGGACCAGGCCATCTTCTTAAAACAGAGCAGCAGAAAAATAGACAATGACTGAACTGATTCTACGACGAATTGGCTAGGGTTTCTTTAACAATGGTTTTCTTTATCCGACAGTCCTAGTTTTTTGTATGTTACATCTTAAACTTTTGGGTGTTTTTTGGCAAAAAAGAAAGAAATCGGAACGGAGGCTGAAAACAACCGAAAACGGATGCTCGTGAGGCTAGGTGCGTGCAGGTTGGGCGAGGGAAAAGGGCACTTACCTTCCTGCTTGTGGGGCGGGGGGATTGGCTGGGTGGGCCGTGGCCTGGAACCTTCTTCTGCGTTCAGGGAGGAAAAGAGTTCGAAGGAAACTATTACAAAGGTTTCAATGTCACCTACTCTGTCCCAAGAAGGGAGGTGTGCAGTGCTAGAGGGCAAATTTAGGACGTTACCACAGTTATCAGTTTTCCTGATAGAGATGGGCAGCCAGCAATTCAACAGCCAGAAACCTCCCTACCATGGAAGGGAGAGGAAGCTGGACCTGTTGATGCAGGTATCACAGCACCTGAATAACACCAGAACATCGGAAGAGCCCTGCTGGGTCACAGCAGTGGTCCACTCAGCCCACCATCACATTTCAAAGACTGGCCAACCAGTTCCTCTGGAGGACCAACGGCAGAGCAGAGAGGCTGAGGCCTTCTCCTCCTAAGTAGAGGCCTGCTGGATCAGACCAGTGAGGGTCCATCTAGTCCAGCATCTCATCTCCCAAACCAGCCAACCCATTGGAGTCTCAACAACAGGGCAGAGAGGCCAAGGTCCTCATAAGAACAGCAGAAGAGCCCTGCTGGATCAGGCCAGTGGTCCATCCAGTCCAGCATCCTGTTTCACACAGGGGCCAACCAGGTCCCCTGGAGCAGGGGTAGTCAAACTGCGGCCCTCCAGATGTCCATGGACTACAATTCCCACGAGCCCCTGCCAGCGAATGCTGGCAGGGGCTCATGGGAATTGTAGTCCATGGACATCTGGAGGGCCGCAGTTTGACTACCCCTGCCCTGGAGGGTCAAGAACAGGGCAGAGAAGCCGAAACCTTCCCCTGATGCTGCCTCCCGGCCCTGGAATTCAGAGGAACATGCAGGTTTCCCTCAATCACCATGGTTAGTAGCCATCTGAAGGGGGAAAATCTAAGCGGCAACTCAAATTCCTGCTGTCTTCTGAGGTCTGATCTCTGCAGTTATCAGGTGCAGTTCCTCCAGATATCATCCACCTGGCCCCACTCCCCACTGGAAAGGAGCCCCGCAGTCTTGGCTCCACCCTCTGCCCCCTCCACGGGGGATAAAATGGAGTTGGGAACACTTTCCCCCCTTTCTTTCGTGACTCACCTGAGTTGGGGGTGCTGTTGAGCCCAAGAGAACTGGGAACTGACAATTGGGCGGGTCAGAGTTTGGGAGAGGGGCAGACAGCTAGGAAGGGGAGCAGAACAAGGGCAGGAAGGGTGGGGCGTGACCTTACCTCTACGAGAGGAGTTGGGATCTTGCCATGAAGTCCTTACAGTGTAGGGACCTAGGAAGGAAGGAAGGAAGGAAGAAAGGAAGAAAGGAAGAAAGGAAGAAAGGAAGAAAGAAAGAAAGAAAGAAAGAAAGAAAGAAAGAAAGAAAGAAAGAAAGAAAGAAAGAAAGAAAGAAAGAAAGAAAGAAAGAAAGAAAGAAAGAAAGAAAGAAAGAAAGAAAGTAGAGGCCAAGGAGAATTAATTGATAATTGGATGCAGAATAGGCTTGTGGTGAGAAGTTGGTCTGCAGGGGACCAGGCCCCCAAACTGTTGCTTTGGGGCCCCCCAAAACTAAATAAATATTTTTAGGAAAACATTTATGTCCTGCCTTTATTTATTTACTAGTATCAAAGCCCGTTTTAAAAAGGGGCTTTGAAAGGGGCGGCAGGCAGGAGGGCGTGAGAAGGTGACGGTGGCTCCCTTTGGGCCACAAAGCGGGCTGAAGAGGGTGGAAAGCTGCTCCCCTCAGGGAGGCTGCAAACTCCTCCCCCCCCCCCGTCTCCCTCCCAGCAGGAGGGTACCTGCAGGCTGCAAAGCCCTTTCGCTGCCTCTTTCTTTGTGGGCAACAATGTAGGCCGCAGCCACAAGGCTTCTAGCAGGCAAGGAAGGAGGGAGGGAGCTGGAGGGGGAGGGCCAATCAGGGTGGACCTGGACGGACAGGGCCCTGGACAGTCTCCTCCCAGGAGGCTGTTTCCCAAATATAAGGGAGTGAAATAGTGTTAAGGATTGACATATATTTATCATCTGTCTTTTTCAGCTGGAACCAAGGCTGATTACCCAGTCAGCAAATACTATCAGCGTTGTAGAACAAATTCAGAAATCTAAAAAGCAAAGATCATAACACAACACACTAAACCATGCAAAGATTATAGATTTTAGAAGAAGAGCTGTTTTTTTTGTACCCTGCTTTGCACTACCAAAAAGAGCCCCAAAGCGGCTTGCAAATACCTTTGCCTTCCTCTCCCTACCACAGACACCCTGTGAGGTAGGTGGGGGCAAGAGAGCTCTAAGGGAACTGCTCTGCAAGAACAGCTTTCAGAGGACTGGGACTAACCCAAGGTCACCCAGCTGGCTGCATGCAGAGGAATGGGGAATCAAACCCGGTTCTTCAGATTACATTCTGCCGGTCTTTAACTACACTACACTGGCTCCCCCTTGAGGGTCTGGGACCCTTATATCTATAAGACGGCTTCTTCTGTTATGGCCCCCTGGCAGCTGCAGAAGACCTTGCTCGGATGAGCAGAGCTGAGGGGGCAAAGTGTAGGTGAGGAGGGGGTCTTGCAGATAGGAGGGTCCAGGTTGATATTTTAAATCGAGCCCGGGAACTGAAGAATGGGAGCAATGTGCATGATCCATTTAGCTCCCGCTGTGATGACAGGTCTTAATTGTCTGGATTAGGGGTGTGCTCTTTAGCTTGGATCAATCACCAAAGCCCAAAGTGGCGCATAGGATAAGGTGACCAGATTTTAACAATGGTAAAGTGGGACACCATTGACCGAGGGGGGCGGGGTTCTTGATTAAAATTTGGTCTATATGGAGCAACAAAAATTTTCATAGAACGAACACAAAGTATTGTAATATATATTTTTTAAATTTCAACATAAGTACAATTTGCCAGGTGCCCCCAGCTGTCCCACCAATGGTGGGGAAATCTGGTCCCCTTAGCGTGGGAGGCCAGCACCATGAACTGAGCCGAAGCACACAGCCCGAGTCTGGATTCTATTCAGGCTGCCCCCAAAGCTGAAATTTCCAGATACAGACCTGGGTATGAAGTAGCTGCTTCCACGAGCTCGGTTTGATTCCCCACTCCTCCACATGCAGCCTGCTGGGTGACCTTGGGCCAGTCACAGTCCTATTAGAGCAGTTTCACTCAGAGCTCTTTCAGCCTCACCTCCCTCACAGGGTGTCTGTTGTGAGGAGAGGAAGGGAAGGCGATTGGAAGCCACTGTGGGGCTCCTTCAGGCAGTGAAAAGTGGGGCATAAAACCAACTCTTCCTCTTCTTCTTCTTCTGGGAGTCAGGGTGTGTTAAAAGGCGCAGGGGCTGACAGCAGAGAGAGCCAAGGCAGACAGCACTACCTGTGCAATTGGGGGTTTCGTTGAGGACTGACGTCCCACTGATGGGTTTCCCTTCTGGAGTGGAACACCAGCAGTAACCTGTCTGTTTGTGGCACTGAACCTGGGAGGGAAAGGAAACAGGATGGTTAAAAGAACAAAAGAGAAGTTCTGTTGGGTCTGACCAGGGGCCCTTCCAGTCCAACACTCTGTCTCACACAGTGGCCAAAACTGTGGGGCCATCAAGAGGACCACCAGCAGGGCCAGAACTCCAGAAGCCCTCTGTGGTCCCCCAAGCGCGATGCAGACAGGGCACCCCTGCCCCAGTCAGAGGGCTACATCTATAACTTCTGGCTAATTAGCCACTCAGGGACTTCAGGGGATCAGCCAACCCCCTTTTGAAATTGTCTAAGCTTGTGGCTGCCACCACTTCTTGCAGCAGTGAATTCCACGTGTGACTGGCTCTTTGACCTGTGCTAAGTTGATGGCTCACCCATTTCCTGGCATGCCCACCTGTTCTTGTATTGTAAGAAAGGGGGAAAGGGCGTCTTTCTCGCTTCCTTCTCTACTCCGTACATAAAATTCTAAATCTCTATCACAAAGTTCTGTCCAAACCATATACCCACCCTCCCTTGAGAAAATCAGGAGTGTTAGTGATTTTTTTTAAAGTACCTGCCCTTTAAGAAATTAACCCATCTCTCCCCAAATAGCATTCTGAGGATACAACTGGAAACATTTCCTAAAACCTTCAGAGCTTACAGTACCTTCCATATGACTGCTAAACCCCTAATTGCTGACCATAACTGCTTTCCCCAGGGCATCCCATCAGAATCCTAGAGAAAAATATCCCTATTTATTTTAAAACATTTATTAGCCACCTTTCTACCTTGCAGAACTCAAAGCAGCTTACAATGTAAATAAAACAACATTTTTAAAAATTACATTAAAAAAACCACAATTTAAGATAAATGTTTAGAAGTGCTGAATTTTTTTAAAGAACTAGTAAAATTAGCCAAACGCAGTCCTAAATAAGACTAGCTGTCTCCAAAGATCTAAAGTCAGGGGGGCAGGCACACCTCCCTTGGAAGTTTCAGAGGGTAGTCCTGTTAATTGGCAGCAGAACATCTGGATTAGAATCCAGCACCATCAAGATTTGGGGGTATACTCTCTAAGGCAGGGGTAGTCAAACTGCGGCCCTCCAGATGTCCATGGACTACAATTCCCAGGAGCCCCCTGCCAGCAAATGCTGGCAGGGGGCTCCTGGGAATTGTAGTCCATGGACATCTGGAGGGCCGCAGTTTGACTACCCCTGCTCTAAGGCTTGAATCCAGCTGCCTGGGGAAACGACTCTATACTCAGGGGTCTGCTACCCAAAAGGCCTGCTTTCCTTTGCCCCCCAGACCCCGTGACAAACCACCCCTCATTAATATCACCCTTATGACGAGCATTAACAGGCCATCTGTTTACACAGTTAGGGGGGGGGAGGGGAGGCTTGAAATCAAACCATCCCTGCATTCTGGGGATTCCCCAAGATGGACTGGGGGTCAGGACCACCAAGCCATAAAAAGAAGCCCCCAAAAGCATGAAGCGACACTCCATTTAGGCGCTAAAAAATAAACACCACATCCTGCCTTAATTTTAAAAAATGTTATTTCACAAACCATACCTTAAAGTGGATGCATACAATTCCTCAATTATGTTAAAATACAATAATAAATAATTCTTTAAATTCCTAACTTTAGATTGGATTTTTAAACTATAGTAAGGTGTCTTAATGCCTTTTAATAGGTATGAAAAATGTAAGATTGATGAACTGTATTTTATAAGACTTTTATATGTCTGATTCTCCTATTGAATTTTTTTCTCTTCCTTTCCCTTTTTCTTGTTATCTTAAAATTTCCTTTATTATTTCTGCTTTTTTATGTAAGTAAAAAGTTGTAATAAAAATAAAAATTTAAAAACGAATACTTTCAATTCCTAATAAAATGCAAATGCATACTCTCACACGTTATAAAGTGCTCATGCAGTTACAATACTGGGACAGATAAGGCTGGTGGGGCTGATAAATTCTGGGAGAACTGTTTTGCGAGAACAGCTCTTACACAACTGTGACTAGCCCAAGGTCACCTAGCTACTTACATGTGGCAGAGCGGGGAATAAAATTTGGTTCTCCAGATTTGAGGCTGCCACTCTTAACCACGATGCCAAGCAAAGGCCCTGGCAGGACTATCCTGCAGGAACACCCTGACCTGGTTAGCCCAGCCAACTGCAATCCCATGAGACCTTGGCAACTAGGCAGGGCATTGGTTAGTATTTGGATGGGAGGCCTCAAGGATTTGGGTGGAAGTTTCTTTGAAGTCATGACATGGAGGCAGAAAATGGCAAACCGCTTCCCAACGTCCTTTGCCTGGCCACACGATCTTTGGCTCCCCTCGCTGTACTGCACACAACATAGGATGAATAACAATAAATACATAAAGCAACCACCTGCAGGAATGACCCGTCTTCACTGCATTCCGGGACGTAGGTGGCGTGGGCTTGGCGGCGGGACTGCGAGAGGGCAGTAGCTCGGTCCTCCTGGCAGCGGGTGAGATTGGCGTCTGCATGGGGTTGGAGGGAGACAGGGAAAACGACCGGTGAACAACAGGCCCAGAGAAAGTTACTCTCAGCGCTCAGATGCTTCTGCCCTTGGGCTCCGGGAGGGGCAACTTCTGTTTAGCTGAACGCCTGGCGGCTGCTCATTCCCACAGTTATTTGCAGGGCCAGCAGGGTTTTACCCCAAGGATATTATCCCAGCTGCGCTAAAATTCCCCCTGCTTCACAGGCAAGAAGGACGGACTTGATCACCTGTCTAAATTATGCTAATGGTGGCATCAGGCAGATCCCCGCAGGGAAGGAGCTAATGAGTTGAGGCATCACCATGAAGAAGGCCCTGCTTCATACATCAAGCCCACAGCAGAGGGCAGGTTCATGCAGAAGGAGTTAGCCCTGATCCCTACAGCTTCATGTGGTGGTTAAGAGCAGCAGCTTGTGAGATGGGTTCAATTCCCCGCTCCTCCTCCACATGTAGCCAGCTGGGTGACCTTGAACTAGTCACAGCCCTGTTAATGCTATTCTCACTGAGCAGTTCTGTCAGAGTTCTCTCAGCCTCAGTTGCCTCACAGGGTATCTGTTGTGGAGGGAGGAAGGGAAGCTGCTTTGAGACGCCTTCAGGTAGTGAAAAGCAGGGCATAAAAACCTACTCTTTTCCTTCCTTCCTTCCTTCCTTCCTTCCTCCCTCCCTCCCTCCCTTCCTTCCACCCACCCACCCAGTTCTGCAGGGCCTGCAAAACGGAGCTCTTCCGCCAGTTCTTTGGTGAAGGCTGGGGCCCCTAATCAGGCTACACAGCAACATCCCACCCCAGGGGGGGGGGGTGGTGCCGGGATGGAAGATGGGGATCATGCCACAAATCTGCCACTCCTGGTGCTGCTGGCCCATGGCAGCTCACAACAATTTACATAATATACAGACATTAAAACCATCCAATAAAATGTAAAAACAGCCCAATAACTGCCTCATCCCCAGAACAGAAGTCGAATGAGTGCCCTTTGCAACCGATTGACAGAGTGGTGCCTTGGCTTAGAGGAGGGTCCCAGGAGGACTTTTCCGTCTGTGTCCAGGCCATAACCGAATGCCTGGCGGAAGAGCTCCGTCTTGCAGGTCCTGCGGAACTCAGCCAGCTCAGCCGAGCCCCCGAGATCTCTCTCATTCCACATGGGGGTGGCCAGGACCAAAAGGGCCCTGGCCCTGGTTGAGGCCAGGTGGACTTCCCTGTGGCCAGGGACAATCCACCGGTTGGTATTCGAAGAGCAGCACAGGCAGACAGGCGGTCCCTTCAGCACCATTCTGACATGCCCAGTTCATAACTTAGTAGCCTGATTTCAAAGAAGCCGACAATTTCAAGCACTGTCCAAGGCACTACTAAGGATTTGCTCTGGGTTCCCTTGCACAAACTTTCCTCCACCCACCCCAAGCCTCCCCGTCAAGTCTCTACCTACTGTTGGGTTCTCGGTGGCCGCCCCCACCGCAGTGGGACCGCGGCAAAGCTTCCAGGAACGGCTCGCGGCAGCGGGCTCTCTGGAACGTGCAGGGCGACTTGTACAGCTTCCCGTCGGAGGCACAGATGGGCCGGCCTCTCTCCCGGGGACACTCCACCAGGCACGGCGGCTCTCCTCGCTCGCCCTCCGATATGATGAACTGGAACGAGACAGGCGGCATAAAGCGGCATCGATCCATCGCTGTTGGGCGTTTGCGTGCAGAAGCATGAGAGCAATGGCTCTCCTCATCGGAAGAGTCAAGGGCAGAGAAAGAAGGCAGAGACCATTCAGGAACCCGACCAAAACCCAGAAGAGATCCCTAAGTGGCAACGGGGGCAAAGCACCGAGGTCTTCTGGGAAGAGGAACAGGACCGAGAGAACCGTGGTGTCTTCGTCCAGGGGTAGTCAACCTGTGGTCCTCCAGATGTCCATGGACTACAATTCCCATGAGCCCCTGCCAGCATTCGCTGGCAGGGGCTCATGGGAATTGTAGTCCATGGACATCTGGAGGACCACAGGTTGACTACCCCTGTCTTAGTCCCTTGGGGCCTCCATCGGGAATCAAGGAAAGGGCTTCCTGGTGCTTCCACAGAGCCTTCACGGGGGGGGGGGGGTCTTCTGGAAACCACCTACGGCCTGCCAGGGGTCTACGAAGGCACCTTCAAATGGTCAATTGCAGCACCCCTGTTTTCGGCCCACAAGCGGGCCTCGAGGCATAGATGGTGGCGAGGAGGGACACCAGCGCATGAGTGCTCCGCCTGTCAAAGTCTTTCTGGGGCACAATAGCTGCCCCAAATGCTCTTTTGACCCCCATAACATTCTGGGGGGGGGGAGGGATAGAGTAGGTGTGAGGGATTGCTCCCCCCTACATTGTTTGCAGCTGAAAGGCAGCCCTTCCCTGGCGACGGGAAATGTAGAAGGAGAGCCGGAGGCCCAGCTAGGACTGGCAGACTTGCGTGACAGCTGCACCCGGGCTCCAGAACACAAGAGCACCAGAGCAGGCAGAGCTAACCGGTATGAGGTGGTGGGACGAGCAGTGTCCCTGGCAAGGAGCCATCCAGGGCGGGAAGGAGCTCCAGGCTGGAAGGACACCCCCTGCTCCCGCTCTACCCCCAGGCGGTGAGGGACCTGAAGTCCCTGTCTGCAGAGGCACCAGCCACACAGGCATTGGCCGTTCTTCTCCCCCCCCCCCCCGCTTACCATCTGGTCTCCTTGCTGGGCTTTGCTGGGGGCGCAAGTCATCTCAGCAGCCCAGGATAGGAGACCTGTGGGGCAGTGAGGGGCGGCAACCAAAGGAGAGGAGCAAAAGTCATCAGGGAGGCTCCCTTTCATTGGGAAAGAGCCGGCAATGGGGGGGGGGGGCTCTCCACCGGACGGCTAGCTGGCTGAGGCAAAGGAAGAAGGGCGTGGAATCAGACAGGAAACCAGGGGACTTCAATGTCCACACGGACTCGTTGTCCCGGGTCATGACTCGGATCTGGTGTCAGCAATGGGGGCAGTAGGGTTCTCGCCATTTGCTGCCGGTCCCACCCATCAGGCTGGCCACACGTTAGATCTGATCTTTGGGGCCGGGGTAGAGATGGACAGATGGCATCCCAAGTCAGATCCCTATGCCCTGCAGGCCCAGATTCGGACGCCAGCCCTGCTCCCTTTGGGCAGCGGGCGTAAATGATGCCCGTGGAGACTTACGGATCCGACCAGATTCCTGAATGCTTTGCAGAACTTTGCAGATGGCTCCTGGCAACTCATTGGTGGTGCTAGCGGAGGACTGGCAGTCCCACCTGGCTGCTGCCATCAACGAGGTCGCCCCTAGATGTCCTCTCTGCCCGTGCCGCAAACAGGCTCCGTGGTACACTGGGGAGCCTCGGGAGAGGAAGAGGGGAGTGAGGTGACTAGAGCGAGTGTGGCGGAAGACTCATAAGGAAGCAGTAAGGACATCTTTATTTATTTATTTATTTATTTATTTAGATTTATATACCACCCTCACTGAGGCGGGCGCATGAGACGGCTGTGAAGGTGGCAAAATGGGAGTTTTACGCCGCTGCTGCCATTAATCCGCAAGCGCTCGCCTGGCCCTGTGGTTTAGGGTAGTTCAGTCGCTTACTGCCCTCAAGGAAACCAGAGTCCAGGGGCACCTTTAAGGCCAACAAAGATTTATGCAAGGTGTGAGCTTTCGAGGGCAAGCACTCTTCCTCAGACTATGAACTGACCATCATAACAGCAGGGATATCTGAGGAAGAGTGCTTGCCCTCGAAAGCTCACACCTTGCATAAATCTTTGTTGGCCTTAAAGGTGCTCCTGGACTCTGGTTTTATTGTGCTACTTCAGACCAACACGGCTACTCGTTTGAATCTGCCCTCAAGGAAGGGTGCCAAATTTTTTGTCAATTGTGTCTTGGCTGTAAGCTTTTTGTGCAGATAAAGTCTTGTTGCTCTTTTGGGAACTTCCTGCCACGATGGATACAGGAAGGGAGCTGGAGGCCCACTGGCCTTTGTGGGAGGTGATGGTTGATGGCTTCAGGCATCTCTTAACTGAAGTGGACATGCTCCTGGTCTCAGTGAGAGCGACCACCTGCCTGCCTGTCTGTCTTGGCTGCCCCGTGGGGGCGACCAGCGGATAGGAGGTCCACTCAGGGATATTATAAATCTCTCCTTGTCTACTGGGGAGTTCCCTGAGGTGCTGAAGGGGGCAGTGGTGTGTCCCTTGCTGAAGAAACCATTGCTTGACCTAACTACCACCCCGTCTCGCATTGTGTTTCTGGGTAAGGTGGTTGAGGAGGCCTTTGTGGATCAGCTCCTGGTGTTCTTGGAGGAAGAAGAAGAAGAAGAGTTGGTTCTTATATGCCGCTTTTCCCTACCCGAAGGAGGCTCAAAGCGGCTTACAGTCGCCTTCCCATTCCTCCCCCCACAACAGACACCCTGTGGGGTGGGTGAGGCTGAGAGAGCCCTGATATCACTGCCCGGTCAGAACAGTTTTATCAGTGCCGTGGCGAGCCCAAGGTCACCCAGCTGGCTGCATGTGGGGGAGCGCAGAATCGAACCTGGCATGCCAGATTACAAGTCCGCACTCCTAACCACTACACCAAACTGGCTCTCCAGATTGGGTGCTCAACCCATACCAGTCGGGCTTCCATCCTGGCCACGGCTTGGAGGCAGGGCTGGCTGCCTTAATGGATGACATCTACCGCCAGTTAGAAAGGGTCAGTTCGGCCATTCTTGTAGTGCATTTGATGGGGTCAACCACGATCTTTTGGCCCACTGTCTTGCCGGGACCTGGATTTATGAACAGCCCTTCAGTGGCTACTCTCTTTCGTACGGAACCAGACGCAGAGAGTCGCAGTGGGGGGAGAGTTGTCACGCCCCTTTCAACACCCATGTGGGGTAACTCAGGGGGCAGTCCCCCCCCCACACTTTACAACATCTTTATGCGCCTTCTGCCCCAGCTAGTCCAGAGTTTGGGGCTGGGCTGTCATCAGGATGCAGATGGCCCCAGCTCTATCTCCTCAGTTGTTTGGAAGCTGTAGCTGGGTGGCTTGAGCAGTCACCTCAAACTTAAGCCCTCCAAAACGGAGGTCCTGTGGCTGGGAAGGAAGGGGCCAAGCCAGGGAGCACATTCGCCTGACCTGGCTGCTGTGCAACTTAACATCTCACCCTGAGAGCCAGTGATGTAGTGGTTAGGAGTGCGGACTTCTAATCTGGCATGCCGGGTTCGATTCTGCGCTCCCCCACATGCAGCCAGCTGGGTGACCTTGGGCTCACCATGGCACTGATAAAACTGTTCTGACCGAGCAGGAATCTCAGGGCTCTCTCAGCCTCACCCACCTCACAGGGTGTCTGTTGTGGGGAGAGGAAAGGGAAGGTGATTGGAAGCCGCTTTGAGACTCCTTTGGGTAGAGAAAAGCGGCATATAAGAACCAACTCTTCTTCTTCTTCAGTAATCTCAGGGCTCTTTCAGCCTCCCCTCCCTCACAGGGTGTCTGTTGTGGGGAGAGGGAAGGGAAGGCAAATGTAAGCTGCTTTGAGACTCCTTTGGGTAGAGATAAGCGGCATATAAGAACCAACTCTTCTTCTTCAGTAATCTCAGGGCTTTTTCAGCCTCCCCTCCCTCACAGGGTGTCTGTTGTGGGGAGAGGGAAGGGAAGGTGAATTAAAGCCTCTTTGAGAATCCTTTGGGTAGAGACAGTCTTGCGCGAGAGCCTAAAAATGACCATATTTATTTTCCCCCCCCTTGCTTTGTACCTGATGTTTTAAAAGAAACTCTCTACAATAATGCAGTGATTCAAGCCCTCTTTATTTTTTTTATATGGAGAGCTAATTCTGGCTAGGATTCTCTCTTCCTCCTTTTTGGAGAAAGGACCAGCTAGCTCCGGCAACGCTCCTAGGTCGTAAACTGTCAAATATTCCCCCCCCCCAAGAACGCAAGCCTGTGAAAGGCAGAAAGAAGACAAGCAGAAACAACATTTTGACCACATCTCAGCTCTGAACCAACAGCAAAGTTTTGTTAGGTGGAGCTGGTGGTGCTTGGTTGGACGATGCGCCCACATTCGTAATCCTAAACGCCTGAATATGCACATATGCTGCCCTCAGAGTTCTGGGCCCCTCCTCTGGATCCCTCATCTTGTTCTGCTGGCCCTTCTCTTTCGGACCCCTCCTTTGCCGGCCCCCACTCCCCCTGTCCCTAGAGGGCGCTGTAGTGCCACGTCTATTTTGGCAGCCTTTTGTGGCTTCCAGCCACTGAAAAGAGTTGGTTTAGTTAATTGCAGTATAAACAAACCCCGGTCCAAGAGCGGGACATTAAGAGCCAACCACGAGTTTCGGACCGAGGGCTCACTTGACGTCTCGCAAGGTGTCGTTGTTTTTCCATCACGAGAGTCCAGACCGCAGGCTTGTTGTCAGTGGGGGGGGGGGGCTGCCTAAGTTGTATATAAAAACACCACTGCTTCAAACATCTGGAAAAGGAAAAGTTTAACTCCTTGTATCTCTCTTGCTTATTGCTTGCAATTAATGTGCAGTTGTGTCTAACTGGGTTCGGGGAATGGAACACCCCTTTATGTTTGAAACTCTGAACAGGCAAAAGTACAACAGGTGCAGTTTTTCATGGCAATGCCCAACCTGCTAATGTTCTGCCTGTTTTGAGGCTGTTTAAAAGCCCAGAGAGGCTACGAAGAAAGACGCTGTCTGTAACCACAGGCCCCCAATCTGGAACCCTGGATTTTGGGTCAGCAGATTGACAGATATAATTTAATTTCTTAAAGGGGGCCAGGGGGCTCATGCTTCCCTAGGACTAATGATGCCAGATGGTAAAGACACTCTGTGAATGCTCAGAGGAACTTTCTTCTTCCTTACTCCAACTTCAACATTACAACACGAAATTGTTTTTTTTTTGTTTTTTTACTTTCCTCTGCTGAAAACAGAGCTGAAGTAAAATTGCTCACCTATTCTCCTAGAAAATTCTCCCACAGGAATTTCGAAGGTGAATATTCAGCGGAGGCCCTCAGAACATTCCGATGCCCATTAAACCTGACATTTGACATCTGGATTGGAACTGGATCATACCTTCCTTCTTAAGAGACGGACAGATGGAGACAGGGCCATCAGAGTGTGGACCAGGAGTAGTCAAACTGCGGCCCTCCAGATGTCCATGGACTACAATTTCCAGAAGCCCCTGCCAGCGAATGCTGGCAGGGGCTTCTGGGAATTGTAGTCCATGGACATCTGGAGGGCCGCAGTTTGACTACCCCTGGTGTGGACAGAGCGAGCGGTGTCTTAGCAAGTGGTGGCAGGGCGACTTGGCTGAAGAACCAACCCTGCCCTTGGGCACGATGCTCTGGCATTGGAAACTGAATCTAACAAATGCAAACATGATCCACCACAGCGGACGGGGGGCGGGGGGGGGGCTTGGAAAATAACTAAGTCTTGGAGTGGAAAAGTGCCGCTCTCCCCCCTGGGACTCTCTCATGTTTTCCCTTCCTGCCCACCAAACAGCCGCCCATTTCAGCCGCATGTTTCTCCAGCAAAGAGTAGCTTGTCTGGGTGTCCCTAGAGGGGACAGCGTCTCTCCTCCGCTGCCAAACCAACGGCCTAGTTCCCCCGCCGTGAGACATGGGAGTCCCTGCCAAACCCCTGACTGACAGCAGCCTGTTTAGCAAAGCTCTCTCTCTCTCCATCCCCAGCAGCCCATGGTGATTTATAGCCTCTCAAAGTGCCTCTTCACTAGCCATAAACTCAGAAGCCTGCGATCTGGCACTGGCTGGGGAAGATACCACTGCCGCAATTCCTGGACACAAAATCAGAGACTCGCACAAATTTTGCTCCGCGGGAGCGGTATAAATAAAAGCCTAAGGGGGGTAGGGGTGGGCTGTGTCCGGGATGGGCAAGGGGGCCCATTGGCCCCTTGCCGATTGGGCCCTCCGCTTGTCAGTCCCGGCCCAAGGGGCCAATCGAAGCCTCACCGCGGCCGGGAGAGCCCCAGCTGGAAAAGGCTTTGGGGAGGGTAAAGGAGCCCAGGCGCCGCATCTCCGACGCAGCGCCCGGCCTCCTTTGCCTTCCACGAGGCCTTGAGGCGACCTCCTAGTTCTTCTATAAATCCACAAATTCAAAAACAGAAAAATGTCTGCTACGTCAGCCACACAATGTTGATGTAAACTGCTCAAAAACAGGGTCATTCTGCACGACTTAAATATAGCAGAGGTCTTTGGTAAATGCTACAAATTCAACGTTCCGCATGACGTCGCACACAATCGACAACACTCCTGCAACACTCCCGCAAAAAGCGCTTTGTTGTAGCGCTTTTCGGGGAATCGGGAAAAGTGGATTCCCCCTGAAAAAAACACTACACTTCTGCGCACAAGCTGCAACAAACCAGCAAAAGACATGTGTGTTCTCAATGTAGCGGTAGAAAGAAAGTCCCTCCCCCGTTCTTGCCCCGAACTTCCGGAGAAGCAATCGCCATTTTTTCCCTCTTAGACCTGCAAAAGCAACGAATGAGCAAGGCTTCTCTGCCTAAAGTCCCTCCACAGAAGAGATTTAAACTAAAACAAAGCTCTCTAAGTTCCCAAGCACAACACAGCCCCCTGTTCGACACTGCCCGTAAGTTTGGCAACAAATCGCACCCGTGGGGGGGGGGGATTTTTTTTTCTACTTGAGGAGCGTGTAAACGATTAATCGCCAGTTCCGACGCCAGCAAAAAGGTCTTTCCGATGCAACGATTGAACGCATATTCATTGCAACGGGTGTGTTTGGTTTAAAAAAAAACAGTTCTTAAAGGGAAAGGGGCTTTTCGGTAGCATGAACACAACAGACCATTGGCTGTTCCATTTGATTGATGGCCAGGGGCGGGAAGAAGCACAGAAAAAAATCGCTTCCTTTGTTGTGATTCCAGCGAGACCGGAAACCTGTGGGGAATGAATGAAATGCTACTGGGACTTCTATATTCCACTAAAAATAAAGGTATGCGGAATGACAAAGTTTCACTATTTAATATAGCGTTTCTGCATTCTGTGAACATTTGGCAACATTGGCCCTTGTGCGGAATGGCTCATAGTCTCATTCTTACATTATCATGAAAGGATGAATATTTCAGAAACAAATTTTTCAAGAAATTATCTCTTCCTGCTTTATATTGTGGACGGTATGGCCCTCCCCTCTGAAACACCCGTACAGAAAGAGATCTAGTCTGGACAATTCTGTGCAATAAATACCTGGAGGCTGTTATAGTTATGTGCTCCATTTGAATCCGACTCTTGGCAATCTCATGGCACGGCTGCCACCACAATTATTATTATTGACTTATTATTTATTAGATTTTTATCCTGACATTCACGGCAAGCCATCTCATGGTGGGTTGCAAGATAAAACCCCACATAAAACACATAGCCCCTCATTAACCCCCCCATTAAAACAGTTACATCAAATCTATTTCAGGGGCAAAACTATCATCCCCTCCCTTCAACCTGTGCAGCTGCTACTCAGTGTGCCAGGGGGACTTTCTCCAGCCCAATATCCACCACCAAGATGATCCAGAATATGGTGGCAGTATCTTTCCAAGGAGGTCCCTCTGATCTTCTGTGCCCTGGCCTCAACCATAGACCTGGAGGAAGAGATCCGTCTTGCAGGCCCTGCGGAATGCAGAAAGTTCCAGTGGGGCTCTCAGCTCTTCCAGGAGCTTATTCCACCAGATCAGGGCCAGAACCGAAAAGACCCTGGTCCTGGTCAAGGCCAGGCAAACTTCCCTGGGGCCAGGAACGACCAGTAAGTTGGTGCCCACAGAGGGCAACAGGCGGTCCTTCAGATATGTGCGTCCCAGACTGCAAAGGGCCTTAAAGGTCAAAATCAAAATCCTGCACCGCCTCCCTCATCAGTGCAATGTTCTGGCTGGAAGCTATCCTGGTTGTGTCTCACCATGGCGCTCTTTGTCGGCCTGGTTTCCTTTTTCCTCTGACCAATCCTAGCATAATTATTTTCTCCACTGAGTTGGATTGCATGATACGGCCAAAGTAAGTGAGCTGGAGTTTCATGATTTTGCCTACCAATGATAGATCAGGCTTTACGCACTGTAGTATTTCCTTACTGATGGCTTTTGCTGTCTGTCAAACCTGCAGAAGCCTTCTCCAGCCCCAGTGTTGAAATGAATTGATTCTCCTCTTGTCCAATTTTTTCATTGTCTAGCTTTCACAGCCATAAGTGGCTACAGGAAATATGATAGATCGAACTAATTTACATTTGGTAAATTTACATCAGGCTTCTGTCCTTGCTTCTCCATGCTCAGTTCAAGCTCATTGGTTCAAGCTCATCATTGCTGAGCAACCCAGAGCAATTAGACATTTAATTTCCATTCTGCAATCACAGCAATTTGTGATCCAAGAAAAATGAATTCTTGAACACATTTGATCTTCCTCCAATCTTAATCCCAGTGTCTGATTCTTTGAGTACAACCTCTCTCATAATGATCTCAGCATACAAGTTAAAGAGGGAGGGGGAAAGAATGCAACCTTCCTCTATTTTGAACCAGTCAGTATTACCAAATGGTATACATTGAGTGGCTTCTTGGTTTGTGTAGAGCAGGGGTAGTCAAACTGCGGCCCTCCAGATGTCCATGGACTGCAATTCCCAGGAGCCCCTGCCAGCGTGGCAGGGGCTCCTGGGGATTGCAGTCCATGGACATCTGGAGGGCCGCAGTTTGACTACCCCTGGCTGTAGAGTGACTGAATCAGTTTGATCAAATGCACTGGAACCCCCAAATTCTGCAAGGCTTCCCACAATCAAAAGCTTTCTTGTAATCAATAAAGCAGATAAAGCAAAACCTTCTGATATTCCTGTGACTTTTCCAAAATCCAGGACAGGTTTGCTATGTGATCACGAGTACAACATCCCTATTGAAAGCCAGCTTGAACATTGGGTTGTTGGTTGTTGCTATGGTTGTTGCTATGCGTTGTTGTATGATTTAAAGCAGGATCTCAATAGTATGTGAAATGAGGGATATTGCTTGGTAATTGGAAGTTTTTTGAATCCCCCTTTTTCAGTAGTGGGATGAGTACAGATCGTTTCCACTCCTCTGGCCGGTTATTAGTTTCCCAGATTTTCTGGCACAAAGCTGTAAATGTTTTGACAGGTACACATCTCAGCAGTTCCACAGGTATGAGGTCAGTGCCTGGGGCCTTGTTGTTTGGTGATTGCCTCAAGGCCTGTTCAACTTCCTCCTCAAGAATGTCTGGTTCAAGTTCTATTTCTATTGTTTCTCTATTCTGAAGAGCGAACTTCCTTCCTTCCTGCATATTCTGAAAGGAAGGTCGCTTTGTTGGTCAGTCAGTTCCTTTCCCTGTTTATCTTTGATAATTATTTTGCAAGCAGCCAATGGCATTCAGAACCTCTTCACTTGTGCAAAAGCATTTCTTGTGTGTCCCTTTTTGTCGTCTTCTTCTAACTGCTGGCATTTCTGATTCCAGTAAGCTTTGCTGTTTATTCTTGCTGCCCTCTGAAAATCTATATTTAATTTTCTTGCTTCTTCCCTCCCTTTTATCTGCAGCTTTTGCTGCTTTTCTGCATTCAATTATCCTTATAGTTTCATTTGAGAGCCATTTTGATCTTTTTTCTGGCTTCTTGTGCAGTATATGTTTAACGACTGTTTCAACAATGGTTGACTGAATTTCCTGCCACAGTTCATCAGGCATCTTCTTTGTTGTGTCCAATAGTTGAAATTGCTTTTTCACCTCCACTGTATAGGTGAGCGGAATTTTATTTATATCAAATTTCCTTAACCCTCATGTTCACTTGATGTTGTGGAGTTTTGTTTGGATTTTGGCCAGTAACAGTTCATGATCTGAACCACAGTCAGCACCTGGATATGTTTTGACAGCAAGGATTGAACTGGACTATCTTTGCATAAGATATAGTCAATGTGGTTCCGGTGTAGTCTGTTTGGTGATGTCCAAGTGTTTAGGTGCCTTTTTTGCTGTTAGAACCAAGTGTTCATGATCCAAAAACGATTTTCATGGCAGAATTTTGCCAGACGACCAGCTGCATCATTCCTTTCTCCAGGTCCGAAGTTGCCAATGATGCTTGTGTACCAACTTTTGCATTAAAGTCACCCACTATGTAAATGACGGAGCATAGACTTGGACAGCTGTGATATTTAGTGGCTTGGCACAAATTTGAATTGTCATGATTCGATCATCGATCGTCAAAACAATTTCCACTGCTGAAGAATTTTTTTTGCTTGCAATGAAAGCCACGTCATTCCTTCTTATGGAGTTGTGTCCTGAATAGTAGATGGTAAAAATCCCCGATTGAAAGAAACCATCATTTGCCCAATGTAACTCACCGTTGGCAGCATCCACATCTGGGGTTCCTTCTGGATTTGCCCCAGGCACGTCATTAAATCCAGGGCTACTTGCAGCAGGTCCTTGCCCTCTCCAGTCACTTGTTGGGTAACTTCGAGCCTGAGGGGCTCACCGTTGGGCTCCATACTGAAATTGTTTGAGAGATGCACCATAGGATTTTCTTGGCAACATTTTTTTTTTTGCAAGGTAGGTTGCCAGGTCTTTCCATAACCCTCGCCAATTACCCAGGCTTGGGACTGGCATGCTCAGGTGTGCATGGCTGGGCTCCTAAATCGCTATTTATGTTTTTAATATGTTTTCATATTGTTATTGTGATGGTTTAAAATTACTGTTAATGTAATCTATTATGTACACCACCTTGACCCAAACTGGGAGGGTGGTACAGAAATTAAAGAAAGAAAAAATGATGTACAAAGTTCGATCATTTGGCAGCTGCAGTAGTGTTGATTTGGAGGTATTTGAAGAAAATGACCCTTCGTCTGAACTGTTGGAAGTGCCTTGTAGCACACAATCAGATATGACCATCTCCATTTAGGAACTGTCAATGTATTAAAGGACAGAGGCAGATTCTGGGTTATTTCAGCATTTCCTCTAAGCCAGAGGTGGCCAAACTGTGGCTCTCCAGATGTCCATGGACTACATTTCCCATGAGCCCCTGCTGGCAGGGGCTCATGGAAATTGTAGTCCATGGACTTCTGGAGAGCCACAGTTTGGCCACCTTTGGTTTATTGAGTCCAGCCATCTGTTCCCACTGATGCCCCTACAAAGCTGCAAATAGTTCACAGAGACCAAAACTATCCCTGGTGGAGGTTTTTTAAAAAGGGAAACAGGTTGGCTCATCGGACTGCACACACTGACACCTAAGGGGTTAAATGTGTCTTTAGAATTGCATCAGCTTTTGTAAGTGGATTAGAGCCAGTGGGATGTCAGACTATAGGCAAGCTATCTCAGTGTACTCCTTACTCTATTTTGATGAATCCCTGGCAGACAAGCGGGTTAGTACATTTTATTCAGGTATTGTTATGTATGTGGATAGTTTAGTGCCAGCAGGAAGCATCATGCAAATGAAGGTTGCTGAAAGGAACCAATTAGAGACTCTTAAGACTTTATGGACCAATCAGTGAGCTACTTTAAGGGCCAATCAGGGCTCTTGGCGGGCTCCTCAACCATATATAAGTTCATGATTTTTCCCAGTTGTTGTTGGGTGTTTGGTTGGGGTTGGATTGAATAAGGGGTGTGTATTTGAAAAGCCACTGTGGCTGAGTTTACCAAACCCGCAAAGTTATTAGGTTTTGATAAAAAACATCTTAATTTTGAGTTTCAACTGATGGAGTGCTGGAATACTGTGGGCCATTCCGCACTCGTTCAAAATTGCACACTCCTGAAACACTAGCGCGAAAAGTGTTGCAGGAGTGTTGCAGATTGCTCACGACGTCATGCGGAACGTAGTTTTAGTGGCGAAAACAAAATGCAAGACTAGTGCTATATTAAAGTTGTGCGGAATGGGCCTGAGTAATAAAACCTTTTAACCTATTTTGCTCCTTGTTTCCTTATACCCACAGCAATCGGTACACAAGTGATCTACTGCGCCTGAATATGGAACCTCCTCATGGCCCAAAGCCAGTCATAGAACTCCTACGATCTAATTCCTCTTCTAACGCTGTCCCATGGCAAACACAACTTTATATAACGGTAAGGCTGACATTGAAGAAACTGATTTTCTATTCCTTGGCTCCAGCATCAACCAAAATAGAGACGGCACCCAAGAAGTCATAACAAGATGGAGACTGGGAATGGCAGCCACGAAGGAGCTAGACAAGGTCCTTAGGGATCGGGACGTGAGGCTGGTGACCAAGATCATTCAGGCCATGGGATTCCCCATTACTATGTATGGGCATAAAAGCTGGACAGGGAAGAAATCTGAGGAGAGTTCCACTCAGACTGGGGACTGAGGTTTTGTGAAGCCCTGGGGTTTCTTGACAGTGCTGGGAGGTGCTGTCAAACGTACAGGAAACTCACAACAAACTTCTTAATAGAAAAGAGTTTATTGATTAGCACTACACGTAAGCGACTGAGAAGTCAAATCTGACCAGAGGCCAGATTTGCCCCAGCTTATCAATACATTTCTCCCACCCAAAACTTGACAGTTCCCAAGGGAGGGGGCAGAAGAGAAAAGACATATGTGAAACATAAACAGGATTTCACTCTCACAGCCTTGAGGAGGTGACAACAACCCCGTGAGCCCACAACAAGATAAGGTTAGCATAACAACACTATTCATTTTTATAGCTAGCAAACTACAAGGCCTGGGCTAGCAGGCGCCAGGTCCAATCAAGCAATGTAACTGACATGGAAGAACTCAGGCTAATTTATGACAGAGATTCTACAATCCTGACATCCCTCCGCACTAAAAATAACTCTCCCCCTTAGCCTGCATCAACCGGGCGGGGGCAGTCAGGGAACGCTCGATGGAAAGCCCGAAGAAGGCGGGGCGCCTTCACGTTCCCAGCCTCAACCCACTCCTTGTCTCCTGAGGGGAAATCCTTCCAATCAACCAAATACTGGAGGCGACCCTTGTGCATACGAGAGTCCAAAATTTGGTTGACTTCATAGTGGGTGTCTTTATCGATGTAAATCGGCACAGGCGTATCTGGAGGGGGGTGCCACGCATCCGGGCCAGGAGCTCTTCGCAGCAGGCTGGAATGAAAAACCGGATGCACATTTCTGTAAGTTTTTGGCAAAGCCAGCTCCACAGTCACAGCGTTAATTAGTTTCACAACCTTGAATGGCCCCACGTACTTTGGCCCAAGTTTCTTTGACTTTTGTTGGCACCGCAGGTTTTTTGTGGACAAATAGGCCAGGTCCCCTACTTTCCAAACGGGCGCAGGTGCCCGTTTCTTATCTGCTTGGGTCTTATAGGCCTGTTTCGCCTCTTTCAGGCTAGCAACGATCACTGGCCATCCCGCACTAATAGTCTCTGCCCATTTACCGACCTCAGGACTTTTGGAGGAAGCAAGCTCCCAGGTGGGCGCAGCAACCAAGTCAGTACCGTACACCACCTTAAAGGGAGACACACCCGTCGAGGCATGGGCCCCATTATTATAGGCAAATTCAGCGAGTGGCAGGAGTGCAACCCAATCGTCCTGCTGATGGTTGATAAAACAGCGTAAGTATTGTTCCAGGATTTGATTAACCCTTTCGGTTTGGCCATTCGACTCCGGGTGGTAGCCCGAGGTGAGGGCTTGCTCCACACCCAGCAGCCTCAAAAGCTCCCGCCAGAATTTGGCAACGAACTGGGGGCCCCGATCCGTCAGGACACGCCCCGGGATCCCATGTAGACGTATTATGTGGTTTACAAATAAAGAAGCCAATTTGGCTGCTGAAGGCAGGCTTGCACAAGGAATGAAGTGAGCCTGCTTGGAAAAAGCGTCAACTACCACCCAAATGACGGTTTTCCCCTGGCTGGGAGGCAGGTCCGTAATAAAGTCCATGGTGATATCAGTCCACGGGCGGGAGGGGGTGGGCTGGGGCTGCAATAATCCCTTCTTCTTTCCTCCCGCCGGTTTGGAAGCGATGCAAATGGGGCACCCCTGTACGTATTGTTCCACATCCTTGCGCAGGGTTGGCCACCAGTAATGTCTCCTAATCAGGTGCAGGGTTTTCACAAACCCAAAATGTCCAGCAGTCTTTGCATCGTGACAGAGTTTTAAAACGTCCCCGCGCGCCGCTGCTGGGACAAAAAGCCGCTCGCCTTTGAAAAATAACCCCCCTTTCTCGGTGAGATCCGGGCGGAGGGAGTGGAATTCGGTGTCTTGTGCCACCCCCTTCTGGACCCAACCCCCTGGGATGGACATTCCAGATTTTGTTTGGCTGCGCGTCACCGCGGCCATCCCCAGTTGGGCGGGGGTAAACACTGTGTCTACCAATGGGTCACGTTTGCTGTTGTACTGGGGCAGGCGCGACAGGGCATCCGCCAAAAAGTTCATTTTGCCTGGCAGATGCTTGAGGGAGAAGTTGAAACGAGCGAAAAACTCCGCCCACCTCATCTGTTTCGCTGAAAGCGAGCGGGGCTGCTTGAGCGCCTGGAGGTTTTTATGGTCTGTCCAGACTACAAAGGGGACTGCGGACCCTTCCAACCAATGCCTCCAGGTGGATAAAGCTAATTTCACCGCAGCCGCCTCTTTTTCCCAAATGGCCCAGTTTCTTTCGGCCCCGGAGAATTTTTTTGACAAATAGGCCAGCGGGTGTAACTTTCCATCCTCCCCCTCTTGTAGGATCACGGCCCCCATTGCCACATCCGAAGAATCGACTTGCACCGTGAATTGCTTAGTAGGGTCGGCATGAGCCAGCACCGGTTCAGAGGTGAACAGCAGTTTTAGCCGCTCGAATGAGCCCTGACATTGGGGGGTCCACTGGAGTGGCGCACCAGGACGGCTTGCGGCTTTTCCCCCCTGTTTAGTTTTTAGCAGGTCAGTGAGAGGCAGTGCTACCTTGGCAAAACCGGGGATGAACGTTCTGTAGAAGTTAGCGAACCCCAGGAAACTTTGCAATTGCCTCCTAGTGCGGGGAGGTTCCCAAGCTAACAGATCCCGCACTTTGCCCGGGTCCATTTCAATTCCTGCCTGGGAAACTCTGAAACCCAGAAACTCTACCGCCTCCCGGTGGAACTCGCATTTTGACAGTTTGGCGAACAATTGGTGCTTCCGCAGACGGCGGAGCACCTCACAGACCAACTTTGCATGACTCTCAACATTTTCAGAATACACCAAAATATCATCAATGTACACCAACACCCCCTGATACAATAAATCGTGCATAATTTCATTGATCATATTCATGAACACGCCCGGAGCGCCGGCGAGGCCGAACGGCATTACGGTGTACTCAAATTGTCCCAGGGGGGTGTTAAAAGCAGTCAGATACTCATGTCCTTTTTTTATCCGGACCCGGTAATAGGCCTCCCTTAGATCAAGTTTCGTGAAAACCCGCGCCTTCCCCAAATGACCCAGTAAGTCCTTTATCAAAGGCAGCGGGTAAGCGTTGCAAGTAGAGACAGCATTCAGACCCCGGTAGTCCGTGCAAAGGCGCAGCGAACCGTCTTTCTTTTTCACGAAGAGGACCGGGGCCGCCAAAGGCGAGGTGGCCGGTCTGATGAAGCCCCGTGCCAGATTTTTATCCAAAAACTCCCTGAGTTCGGCCATTTCCCTCGGACTCATGGAATAGAGTTTGGCTTTGGGGAGGGGCTCCCCTTTCTTTAGCTCAATGGCACAGTCAGTCTTACGGTGCGGAGGAAGTTGGTTGCACTCAGCCTCCGCAAACACGTCCGCAATCCCCCGGTACTCCGGAGGGAGAGCCCCCGCCCCTACGGGTCCCAACGCCGCCACTACCCCCTTGCCCGGGAGAGGCTGCGGCCGAGCATGTTGCTTGCACTCAGGGGAGGTGAACTCCACAGTCCCATCTTTCCACTTCACCGTGGGGTCGTGATCCCTCAACCAGTCCAGTCCCAACACGCATGGGAAAGCGGAGTGGGGCGCTACCAAGGGCTGGATTTGCTCCCAATGTTTTTTTATGTCCAAGTCCATGGGACGCGTCTTTACTGTGGCTTCCCCTCCAGGAGCGCACTTCCCATCTAGTTGGGTGATCGGCAAAGGCTCCCCCAGCGGCACCTTACCCACCCCCAGAGTCTCGGCCAGCGCTGGGCTCACTAAGGATTGGGTGCACCCCGAATCTACAATGCAACGGATTCCCACCGTTTTCCCGGATTTGGGATTGGAGAGGGTGGCTGGCAGGAGTAGCAAGGGGGAATCACTCACCGCGCTCTTGCCCCTTTTAGCGGCCTGCTGGCGGGGCGCCTTTACAGCAGACCGTCTTCGTTTCCCGACAGCTCCTCTGCTTGATCCTCGTCCTCCTGGTCGCTGCCTTCCTCTGAGTCGTCCACTGCCGTCACGGCGCCCACCGGCACCAGTAGAGACTTGGAGCTTTTCTTCGGGGTGGCTTTCTTGGCAGGCTGGGTTTTAGACGGGGGGCTGCTAGTAGTTTTTACCACGGTCACCGTTTTCGAAGGGCATTGTGCAAGGAAATGACCAGCTTGGCCACAACCCAAACACAGCCCCTTTTCCATGCGGCGGGTGCGCTCCGTCAGCTCCAACTTCGTTTTCGGCTTGGCTTTTACCGGGGTGGAGGTTTTCGCTCCAGCCTTTCCTGCAAGCACCTGGACCATTGCGGCCCTTTCCAGGCGATTCTCCATCTCCCCAGCCAGTTGGACCCATCCGTCGACTGTAAGCGGGTCGTCCAAAAGGAGGCATTTGTTGGCCAGGTCTGGCGAGAGACCCCCCACGAACGCGAGCACGCGTTGGGGCTCGGTCCAGTCTGGCACCGAGGAGGACAGCTCCTTGAATTCTCTGGCGTACTCAACCACCGACAATTTCCCTTGTCGGTGGGCTCTGAGTTTCTTCTCCGCCGTTTCCCTCTCGAATGGTTCCACGTACATCTGGCGCATGGAACGCAGGAAATGATTGTAGTTGCGGCTGGCTCGTGGGTTGTAACGGTACAAGTCCAGGAACCACTTGGCAGCCTTGCCCTCCAGGGCTTCTCCCACAAAACGCACGCGCTCGGCGTCATCATGAAAAGTGAACCCCATGTCCATCATGTAGGCCTGGAGATGCACCAGGAACGTAGGGAAAGCTGCGGGGTCCCCCGAAAACTTTGCCTTGAATTTGTAGGCGTTCCGCATTTCCACTCCCCTGAGGTGGGGAGGCAAGCACCCCTGGCCCCAATCCGCCGGAGCCGGGATCCTTCCTCCACGGCCGCCACCTCGCCCCATTCCTGCCGCCGCTCTCGCATCCGCTGCCACTCTTGCTGCCTCCGCCGCTCGCGCAGCCGCCGCCGCCTCTCGCGCTGCCGCCGCAGCCGCTGCTTCGGCCCCCGCCACGTTCGCCGCCGCTGCCGCTGCCGCTGCTGCTCCGTCCTCTCCGCCTGCACCGTCAGCTCCGGCTCCTTCCCCGTCTCCGTCACCTCCGGCATCCTCGCGTTCCTCGTCCGCGTTCTCCCTTTGCGCTCTTGCCCTGGCCGCCGCCTCGGCCTCGATCTCCCTTTGCGCTCTCTCTCGGGCCATCGCCTCGGCCTCCGCAGCTGCTTGCATCGTGGTCATCTCACGCTCCCGCAGGTTGAGCAGACCACCCGACCTCCGTCCACTGGTGTCGTGCGCACCTCCACCGAGCACCTCCCTCAGAAGGCGTTGTGTTCGGCGCTGCTCCTCCGGGTCCAACCGACCCGAGAGGTCCTGCAGCCTGTTGGTCACCCTGTCCAACTTGTACTGCAGGTCCTGTGTCTCACCGACGGGCTCCAGCCCGTAGCTAGGCATTCCAAGATGATCCGGCCACTGCTCGTCCCCAGTTGGCCGGTCATACTTCGACAATCGCCTGCGTTCGGTGACATGCCGTTCCAAAAAGTCCTCGGGCCCAGGAGTTGCTCCCGACACGGCCCTGAGCATGCCCGAGCTGTACGGCCCCACACTGGCACCGTCGCCCTGGGAGAGGTCCCAATCCAGGCCCTCAGCTTGCTCTGTGAAAGTATGTCCTTCGCCCTGCATGTTGGCAGGTGAAAGGAGTTGTGAGATTTGACTTAATGTCAAACGTACAGGAAACTCACAACAAACTTCTTAATAGAAAAGAGTTTATTGATTAGCACTACACGTAAGCGACTGAGAAGTCAAATCTGACCAGAGGCCAGATTTGCCCCAGCTTATCAATACATTTCTCCCGCCCAAAACTTGACAGTTCCCAAGGGAGGGGGCAGAAGAGAAAAGACATATGTGAAACATAAACAGGATTTCACTCTCACAGCCTTGAGGAGGTGACAACAACCCCGTGAGCCCACAACAAGATAAGGTTAGCATAACAACACTATTCATTTTTATAGCTAGCAAACTACAAGGCCGGGGCTAGCAGGCGCCAGGTCCAATCAAGCAATATAACTGACATGGAGGAACTCAAGCTAATTTATGACAGAGATTCTACAATCCTGACAGTTTCCTGAATGGGTGGGAGCTCATTAATTCTGACTATATTTTTAAATTTGTTAAACATTTATCGGGTGATATGACCATATATGGGGGGGGCCCCCGGGGGGGGCATGTCCACAGCTCTACTCCCCAACCATATTCTGCATGATCGGGCCACTTTGGGGGGTTCTCGGACCCTGAAGAATGTTTCAGGGGTTTCCCAATGGTAAAGTTGAGAGAGGCACGGACAAATAAACAGACAAAGACAAATCAGGGGGTTCACATTGCGATCAATCCTGAACTCTCCCCAGAAGCTAGAAATGATCAAACTGAGGCTATCATACTATGGTCACATTGTGAGAAGAGAAGAGACACCGGGAAAAGACAAGCAGGCCAGGGACACTGGAAGGCAGCAGGAAAAAAGGAAGACCCCAGATGAGATGAACTGGTGACAATAAGGAAGCCACAGGCCTCAGGTTGCAGGATCTCAGCAAGGCTCCGTTTGGGGCTTCTTGTCAGCAATGCTGAAGCCTGGCTGGCCCAGAACCACACAGAAGTCCAGGCCATAGACTCCACCAGTGCTGGGATTTTATTTAATGCCCAGATCAATGTGCTCCTGGATCCCAAAACCAAAGTTGCCAGAGAAGCTGTTCCTCCTCCCGCCCCTTCTCCAGGATCTCCTCAGCCTTGGCTCCATGGCCAGTGCAATGAATCTTCTCATTTCTCCTGATCCCAAAAGATCTGACATTGTGTCGAGCTTTTGAGAAGACAGGGATCTGGCCGTGAGCTGCTCCAGCACTCTGGCTGCTCAGGTGAGCCTGTCCCCACTCTCCCCGACAGAAATGTGGAGGCAAAGTCTGCACATGTGCAGATCCTGCATGAGGTCATCCTTTTCACCCTGACCTTGTTGTGCCATCTTGGAGGAGTGGAAGAGGCCAGGATACATGCATTTGTTAAGGTTGGTGACTTCTGTTCCCATGCATCAGAGCAAATGCGCATGCACAGGAAAGCTTCTACCCAGAATAAAACCTGGTTGGTCTTAAAGGTGTCACATCTTAAAGGTGCATGTGAGTGTGGGCCCAGCAGGAACAGGCCTCAGAACATGACAAGAACTGAAGCTCCCAAGTTGCCTGAGAGGCAGCCCTATATAAAGTGCACTGTAGTAGTCAATTCTAAGTGCCAAAGGCTGTCCAGGAGCCCAGAGATTTTGACATTGCACTCCAAGACTTTGCCCCTTTGTGTCCTGTTCATTCTCTCACCCAACAGTCAGGCATACTAAAATGTTCCCTATCATTGCACATCAAGTGCACTCTGCCGCAAACTGCCTCTGCATGTCAGAACGTCGAACAGAAGGCTAAATATTGACAGTCATTGAGTGTCTTCAGCACAATCAGAACGAGCAATGTTTGCCATCCGTTTGCCATCCACCTTCACAGCGGAGCCTTCTGGAAGCAAGCCCCTCCTGTATGAAATATAAGTTTTCAGTTCTGCCCATGATCCAGGCTGGGTCTCAGAGCTGACATTCAGCATGCGTCTCCGGCAGACCCCGATGCGTCTTCCACGGCATCTCCCCCCGCCCGGCGCAGTCCTAACTCAAAGACGTGTCTTGTATCTCCACCGATGCTGGGCAGACATGATGTCACCTCCCCCCCCAGGCAGGTAGCTCCAGTGTCCAAGAGGCGCCCGGCCACAGGGAGACAGGGCCTCTCAGACAGACTGTCCTACTAATGTGCTCTTTGCCGCCCTGGATTCTGCCCAACCCACGTCCCTTCCAAATGACCACACTTGGTGACATCCATGGCCCATGGTTAAATTACTGCTGAGGACAAAGTCTTACAGAGTCTGCTTGGTGTGGTTTTGATGCCTGCAGCTGGGGAAATGTCAGTGTTGGGCCTTGCCATGCCTGCTTTTTGAGAAGAGGAGTTTTTAATGGAGGATTTCAATAAGTCTCCTTTTCTGAATTTCTCTCCGCATTCTGGATCCTTGAGTCATCCGTTCTTGGTTCCGAAGCAATCAGATACATTACCAATATGTTACCACTGCTCTGTCTTTTAAAAAACTCGTTTTTTATACAGGAGACTGCAGTTTTAAATTACCTCCAACCATATTTCCTAAGTCAGCAACAAACGCAGGAGTCCGATCCCTGGTCTATCAAGGTCAATAGTGTCTACTCCTGGGCTCCCCAGCATGGAACCGGCACTTAGAATCATAGAATCATAGAGTTGGAAGGCACCTCATGGGTCATCTAGTCCAACCCCCTGCACTATGCAGGACACTCACAACCTTATCGCTCATCCACTGTAATCTGCCACCCCTTTGCCTTCACAGAATCAGCCTCTCCGTCAGATGGCTATCCAGCCTCTGTTTAAAAATTTCCAAAGATGGAAAACCCACGACCTCCCGAGGAAGCCTGTTCCAATGAGAAACCACTCTAACTGTCAGGAACTTCTTCTGGATGTTTAGATGGAATTTCTTTTGAATTAATTTCATCCCATTCATTCTGGTCTGTCCCTCTGGGCCAAGAGAGAACAACTCTGCTCCATCCTCTATATGGCACCCTTATAAATACTTGAAGATGGTTATCAGATCCCCTCTCAGTCGTCTCCTCTCCAGGCTAAACAGACCAAGCTCCCTCAACCTTTCTTCATACGTCTTGATCTCCAAACCCCTCACCATCTTTGTTACCCTCCTCTGGACACGCTCCAGTTTGTCTCCATCCCTCTTCAACTGGGGTGTCCAAAACTGAACACAGGACTCCAAGTGAGGCCGAACCAGAGCAGAGTAAAGCGGTACCATCACCTCCCGTGATCTGGACATGATACTCCGTTTGATACAGCCCAAAATCCCATTTGCCTTCTTAGCCACTGAGTCACACTGCTGACTCATGTTCAATGTATGGTCTACTAAGACTCCTAGATCCTTTTTGCACATGCTACTGCCAAGACAAATCTCCCCCATCTTCTACTGGTGTATTTGGTTTTTCCTACCTAAATGCAGAACTTTAGATTTGTACACTTTTCCAAGGGTTTTCTGAAAGTCAGCAGGGCCTGGTGGGGGTTTTGCCCACCAAGGCTTCTGACTGGCCTTGGAGATGTGATTGACTATGTGCCATTTTTTAAAAAATGTTGTTTTGGTAGCAGCTGCCACCAGAGAGTGTGATTAATGGAGAGCTACGGCAGCCATTTTATGAGTTGCCCTGCGTCCTGCATGGGCCATTTTGTGACTGTGCTCACCACTCTGTGCCAGAATTCCAGAAGTGACCACAGACCCCGCCCCCCCAAAGAAGTTTGGGGATCCCTGGCCTACCTTGACAGGGATTTCCAAGATCTCAGGTTGAGGTCATTGCTATCATGTGCCACCTCTGACCTGCCCAGCAGGAGGTGCTGGGGATAGAACCTGGAAGCTTCTGCATGCCCATTAAGATGCTCTGCCACTGGGCTGCAGTCCCCCCCCCCCCCCAATAGCTAATGGACAGAAAAGGCTTCCATACTAATAGATGCTTTCACAGCCAGACATGCTATGGAATAGGAAGACTCAAGAAAAGAGATGGCTACTCTCACTGAGATTCTGCGGGGCCACAGTGGTGCACTGAGGAAACGCCAACCCCAAATGTCCCGTGCTTGAAACAAAAGAGTCATGCGGCACCTTACAGATCTCCAAATGTCCATGGATATATGTACCCCAACAGTTTGGCCTCCCCGTTATAGATGGACACATATAAAGTGGTCCAGACCTCTCAGTCATACATCCTGTGCTTTGCCTCATAATCTCCCTCCATAAGAAGTACATGATATGAAAAATAATACCTTAGCCTACCTTACAGGGCTGTTGTGAAGGCTACAACAAAATTATGTACAGGAAGGGGTGTTGAATAAAGAAAAGGTGATGTTCATGCTAAGGTGAAGGCTTGAAGGAGTGTGTGTGTGTGGGGGGGGGCTCTGTAATAATATGGACAGCATTACAAAGAAAATCTACAAACTACTATATTTGTGTGTGGGAGAAGTTCCTATAAAATCAGAATCCAGTAGCACCTTCTTGTGCTACTTCAGACCAACACGGCGACCCATTTGAATCTATCCTTATGGGAGAATTCCTAGTTAGCTATCCCACAGGGTACCCCTATTTGCTGGTTCCAATACGATTCCAGAGCCCCCCCTAACAGCAATCTTGCCTTTATCCCCAACAGCTAGGCCTGTTCTTAAAGAAAGGATCCTGCAGGTAAAAGCAGCAATAAGAAAATAAAAGAAGATTTGTTTTTTATAACCTGCTTTTCAATGCCCAAAGCTGTCTCCAAGCAGCCTTCCCTTCCTCTCCCCACAACAGAGACCCCGTGAGGCAACTGAGGCTGAGAGTGACCAGATTGCCCGACTTTCGGGGGGACATCTGGGGGTATGTGGCAAATTGTACTTATGTTGAAATAAAAAAATATATATTACAATATTATTTTTGTGTTCTATGCATGGTATGAAACTTTTTGTTGCTCCATATAGACCAAATTTTTAATCAAGAATCCCCCCCCCTCCCCGGTCAATGGTGTCCCGCTTTACCAATGTTAAAATCTGGTCACCTTAGCTGAGAGAGCTCCGACAGGACTGCTCTGTGAGAACAGCGCTATCAGGGCTCTGAGGAGCCCAAGGCAGCTGCACTTGATAAAATATAGTGGGATTTGCAGGCACTGGGAAGGGGCAGTTGTAGCACTAGCAGCAGGTTTATTTATGGACCAGCCTTCTGGGCCCAGGGAGATCAACAAAACCTGAGTGTGCACGCACATGTAAACACCCGACTGCCTCAGCGCTTACCTTGGCTCCCGTTGCTGGCTTGTAACCGCAGGGGCTCTCAGCCAGGAAAATCTGACTGTTGTGTTGAACAGGGAGGCCAGAAAAGCTTCACTCCGGCTCGCTCTGCCCGAGGGGCGCATTGTCGATGCACGCCAAAGAACAAGCATATCCAATAGATCTGTCCAGGTTGTTCTCACCCACATTTCACACTTGTGCACTCATAAAAACAAAAGGATAGACCTGCTGGATCACACCAGCGACCCACCTAGTCCGGAATCCTGTCTCACATAATGGCCAACAAGTTCTTCTGGAGAACCAAAAACAGGGCAGGGAGGCCGAGGCCTTCAGAAGGACATCAGGGGAGCCCTGCTGGATAACATCAGTGAAGGTCCATCTAGTGCAGACTCCCGTCTCACCCAGGGGCCAGCCAGTTCCTCTGGAGATCCAGCCACAGGGCAGGGAGGCCAAGGCCTTCCTAAGGACATCAGGAGAGCCCTGCTGGGTCAGACCAGGGGTCCATCCAGTCCAGCCTCCTGTCTCACACAGGGGCCAGCCAGTTCCTCTGGAGATCCAGCCACAGGGCAGGGAGGCCAAGGCCTTCCTAAGGACATCAGGAGAGCCCTGCTGGGTCAGACCAGGGGTCCATCCAGTCCAGCCTCCCGTCTCACCCAGGGGCCAGCCAGTTCCTCTGGAGATCCAGCCACAGGGCAGGGAGGCCAAGGCCTTCCTAAGGACATCAGGGGAGCCCTGCTGGGTCAGACCAGAGAGGGCCCATCCAGTCCAGCCTCCCGTCTCACCCAGGGGCCAGCCAGTTCCCCTGGAGGGCCAGCCACAGGGCAGGGAGGCCAAGGCCTTCCTAAGGACATCAGGAGAGCCCTGCTGGGTCAGACCAGGGGTCCATCCAGTCCAGCCTCCCGTCTCACCCAGGGGCCAGCCAGTTCCTCTGGAGATCCAGCCACAGGGCAGGGAGGCCGAGGCCTTCCTAAGGACACCAGTAGAGCCCTGCTGGGTCAGACCAGGGAGGGCCCATCCAGTCCAGCCTCCCGTCTCACCCAGGGGCCAGCCAGTTCCCCTGGAGGGCCAGCCACAGGGCAGGGAGGCCGAGGCCTTCGTAAGGACATCAGGGGAGCCCTACTGGGTCAGACCAGGGAGGGCCCATCCAGTCCAGCCTCCCGTCTCACCCAGGGGCCAGCCAATTCCTCTGGAGGGCCAGCCACAGGGCAAGGAGGCCGAGGCCTTCCTAAGGACATCCGGGGAGCCCTGCTGGGTCAGACCAGGGAGGGCCCATCCAGTCCAGCCTCCCGTCTCACCCAGGAGCCAGCCAGTTCCTCTGGAGGGCCAGCCACAGGGCAAGGAGGCCGAGGCCTTCATAAGGACATCCGGGGAGCCCTGCTGGGTCAGACCAGGGAGGGCCCATCCAGTCCAGCCTCCCATCTCAGAGGCCAGCCAGTTCCCCTGGAAGGCCAGCCACAGGGCAAGGAGGCCAAGACCTTCATAAGGACATCAGGGGAGCCCTGGCCATTTTCAGCAGGGGCCACATGGCCTTCCAGGGGGCCCTCACACATTTGGTGGGGGCCACAAACTGGAAAATGTGAGAAAGGTGTATGGGGTTCCTGGTAACTGAACTAATAAAATTTCTTTGTCGTCTAGGACGTCATGAATTGCTTGAAAATTCAACCATCGTCAAAGAACAAGAAATCCTGTTATCCGTTCCTTTGTGTGTGTTTGAATTAATGAATTCGGGGGGGGGGGGACTTAATGCACATGCTTCTCTTCCTCGAATATTCTAGACTTTAATTTCATTCAGCCTTTTAAAAAGTTTTTCCAGTATGTCAGAATGTTCCAAGTTTTCTTGGGGTTCAATAATAAATTATTTTCTGTCCATTGAAGCCTTTCTTAGCTTGTTTACTCCTCAAACATTCTTCAGGCTTTGAGAAATCGCAGAAGGGGCACGATGGTGCAGAAGATGGTTGGGAAGCAGAGCTGTGCTCATGCCCACTCACTGGGAAACTTTTCAGGGCTGTCAAGAAACCCCATGGTTTTGCAAAACCCTGGTTGTGAAACCCTGGCCTATTGGTCCATGTTGTGTTGTGTCCTTGTTTGATGGTGACAAAAGGTTGAGAATGGCTGAACTACACAACTATTTTCCAGTCTGGTCTGCTTCCTGGCCTGGGGGTCGCCAACCTTTTTGAGCCTGCAGGCCTGTTTAGAATTCTAACATGGCAGTGTGGGCGCAGTGACAAGATGGCTGCCACAGGGGGCGGAGCCAGCCACAACAGGATTGCCAAAGGTTAATTCCAGTCATATGGTCAAGTCTTGCACTGTGGTGGCTGCCACCCCCAAAGCAACATTTTAAAACAATCTGTCCAGCCAATCAAATCTCCAATAGTCAGTCAGAAGGCCACCAGGGCCCCACCCATTTTCTCAAAACACTTGGTGGGCACAGCACTGAGGACCCTTGGCGTAGCTCATTCACATCTCCTTTTGCCAGCCTCCCTTGTGGAGAGTAATCAAAGATCATACATGCATGTCTGGAGCTTCTGTGAATTGAATGCATCAACTGACTTCACCAAGGCAGTACGAATACTTTGAACGCTCAGCCAAGGAACTGGGAAATCCCCGCTTGAAGCAAAGTAGCATCTAAGGAGAAAGAGCTGTCCCATTTTTGTATGCAAGGAACACCCCCCACCCCAGACTCAGGTTTGCAAGCTGCATCCATTATCTATTCCAGCTGGATACTTTGTCTCTTCATTCTGCAGCTGGAATAAGCGACCTTCAGTTGCTGTTGTGGCCCCTGTAGCTGCCTGGAACCACAACAGAAAGGTGGGTACCAATATCTCAGCAAACTGGGGGCGGTTCTGTACTTGATTGACACACAGAAGGTCCCTGGTTCTATCTTCATCTTCCCCAGTTAAAGGAGCCAGGCAAGACAAGCTGGGAAAGACCCGGGAGAGCTGCTGCCAGTCTGAGTACAGATCTGATTCAGGGTAAGACAGCGTAATGTGTGTTCAAATAACAGAGAATGGCCCCATTTGCAACCTTCAAAGGTGACATTTAGATAATTAAGTCTTGATTCAGTCTCCAAGACATGACTAATCTGCTGCTCACAAACCTCATCTGTGGGATGGTTACTCTGCTCTTCATACTGTTTCTTCCCAGGTTTGGATTTCACATGCAAGGCAGCCAAAGATCAAATGTCCTCTGGGGGAGGGGCCATGACTCAGCAGAACACTGGCTCAGTGTCCAGAAAGTCCCAGGTTCAATTCCTGGCATCTCCAGTTAAAGAGCTTGGCCGTAGGTGATGGGGACGACTCGAACCTGAGACCCTGGAGAGCCACTGCTTCAGAATAAGGCAATTTGGTGTGTGCTTCAGCAGCACATAAACTAAAATTAGAATGCTACAAAGAAGATTAGCCTGGCACCTGTGCAAGGATGACACATAAATTCATGTGTTCGTGTTTGGAGAATGCCCAGGCCTGCAGAAGATCCCCGGTTCAATCCCCAACAAAAAAGGGCCAAGGAGAAGTTGATGTGAAATAGACCTCTGCGTGGGACCCTGGGACCCAGCAGCTGCCAGTCTGAGCAGACGATACCTGGTCTGCTCAGTAGGTCTGGTTCAGTAGGAAGCAGCTTTCTGTGCCTCTCTTTTTCTGTCTTCCCTCACCCCAACTGGTACATCAACATGACGTTGTTGTGGTCCTTCCTTAAAATACACAACGATGTCACCACCAGCAAGACAGACAGGCTTATAAAAAAAGGGAAACTGGATTTCAAAACCAATATTTTTCACGCTAACAAGAACGAGCGGATCTAAATGAGCCCCCTTATGGAGGTGTTAATTTGTCTCCCGTGTTGGATAGTATGGCAGAATTTTGGATGGAGTCCTGAACACACACAAGCATGCAAGGACACGCACTGAACATGACCAGATTTTGCAGATAGCAAAAGACCAGAGCTCTTAGGGGACTCTCCCCTCCCCCCCCTCCATCGTTTATCTGTACCTTTCCAGAAGAGGCACAGCCAAGGTGACTTGCCTTGGGCAATGCCACTATGGCACCTCACAAAGAGCAGAAAATGTTTGCTGTCCATGGACCCTGTGCCAAGCCAAACGGGCCCTTCTCTTTCTGCCCCTAATGGCTTGGCAAATATTTGGCAGGAGGTGGGTTTAGGGGCTTCTTGTCCTTAAAAGGTTTCCATACATTTCCCTAAATCAGGGCTAGTCAAACTGCGGCCCTCCAGATGTCCATGACTTGTGTTTATTGACAACTCGAGGAGTGGGGTGAGTTTGGGTTGTCCGTGCTTCCTGATTCTCCACTGCCTCATCAGGAGGCAAAAAAGCCGCAATGAGACAGTGGGAAAATGCGGGAGGGGTCTCCCGTCAGGAAGCATGCAAACACATGGTTTCCTGTTGCGCATTTGCAAGCAGAAGGTGGTGCACGTTTTATGCCTCCATGTGGAATTGGTCCAAGGCAGAGAGACTGAGACTTTCTCTTGATAATAACATCAGAAGAGCCCTGCTGGGTCTGACCAGGGAGGGTCCATCCAGTCCTGCGTAATGTCTCATACAGTGGCCAACCAGGTCCTTTGGAAGGCCAACAACAGGGCAGATGTTGCCTCCTGGCTCTGGGATTCAGAGGTTTAGTGCCTCTGAAGGTGGAGGTTCTCCTCAGTCACCACAGCTAGAAGCCACTAATAGAGCTTGTTAATATATCTAGTTCCCCTTTAAAGCTGTTTATTCTCCATCCTGAATCTACTGCCCATCAGCTTCATTGGATGCCCTTGAGTTCTAGTTGTTGTTGTTTTTTTTCGGGGGGGGGGATGTTAGAAGAAGAAGAAGAAGAAGAAGAGTTGGTTCTTATATGCCGCTTTTCTCTACCCGAAGGAGTCTCAAAGCAGCTTACAGTCGCCTTCCCATTCCTCTCCCCACAACAGACACCCTGTGAGGTGGGTGAGGGTGAGAGAGCCCTGATATTACCGAAGAAGAAGGAGAGTTGGTTCTTATATGCCGCTTTTCTCTAACTGAAGGAGTCTCAAAGTGGCTTACAGTTGCCTTCCCATTCCTCTCCCCACAACAGACACCCTGTGGGGTGGGTGAGGCTGAGAGAGCCCTGATATTACTACTCCATCCGAACAGTTTTATCAGTGCCGTGGTGAGCCCAAGGTCACCCAGCTGGCAGCACGTGGGGGAGTGCAATAGAACCGGCATGCCAGATTAGAAGTCCGCACTCCTAACCACTACACCAAACCTCTCTCATGCCTCTCCTCCCTTAGTCCTATCTTTTCTAAACTGAAAAGTCTCAGACTCTCTGACCTCTCCTCCTAGAGAACCAGCTCCAACTGCCTCACCATCTTAGTCACCCTCCTCCATACCTGCCCTTTTTGAGATATGGTGACCAAAACTGTACACAATGCTCCAACAGCTATCACTATATCCCTTTGCCACAAAATTTGCACGAGGCCGCATGGGAAGCCCATGCCAGAAGTGAGACCCACTCAGAGAGCACTTTCAGCAGTGACCTCGCCCACCCGGTTTCAATTCCATTAATGCAAGAACGAATGTGGGGAAGTCATACCCATCTAAAAAGCATCGGGTCCTTCCAATGACGTGTTGAACGTTCCAAACCCTCCAGATCAAGCCCTGCCCATCCTTTGGGTCTTTGGAATGTCCAAGACAGGGGTAGTCAAACTGCGGCCCTCCAGATGTCCATGGACTACAATTCCCAGGAGCCCCCTGCCAGCGTTTGACTACCCCTGGTCCAAGAGCCAACCTTTGCAAGCAAACAGAGCAGTAATGCTTGGGGGGCGGGGGGGGGGGGAAGTCCTGCAGCCAAAGTCAGGAGCCTTTAAGTGACCACCTTCCCACCTTCCTCTCTTACTGGAGCAGCTACACTTGGCTCTGAACATTGTACCCCAGACTGCCTCCAAGAATTGTTTTATCGAGCAGGGGATCAACATCTGGAAATTGGGTTTTAATGGGGTTATCTGTTTTATTGTATTATGTTTTATTGTATTATGATTACTGGAGTAACCTGCCACTAGCCAGCTGGGAGCGGCGGCATAAAAATCAAAATAAATAAATAAATATGTTACATATTTCTGGGGTCACGTTCACCTGTTAGGCATCCCCTGATCCCATTCAATACCTCCCCCCCAATACCTCTGATGTTGGGTTGTTGTTCTGTTTTAGAGCTGGGGAGAATATAAAACTGAACTGAGGAGACCTGAGCAAGAACAAACCAGTTTTCACTTTCAGTTCGGTCTTTCGAAGTCTCTTGAGCTGTCCACACCACCCGTGGGATCCCCTCCTCCCTTACACCCCCCCAAAAAGGGATTTCTGAGTTAACACAACCTGCTCAAAATCCCTGGCCCCTTGGATGTCCAACTGGGCTGGAGTTGGTGGAACGCTTCGCCTGGACAGATCAGGGCCCTGCAGGAAACGGGAAAGTCCCACAGGGCCTGTAAAACAGAGCTCTTCCGCCAGGCCTACGGTTGAGGCCAGAAATGAGATTGAACTCCTGGCCGCTTTGCCCAAAGGATTAGCGAAGCCTTAAAATCTGCAGCACCACACTGGGAAATTAAAGGTGTTATAGGTCAATCTGATTATATAGAACTAGAATTTAAGCCCTAAGAAAAATACAGCGGGCGCTAGCGGGCAGGGCTGTAAGGCGGGCCCAGGAATAGCCTGGCTGCGTCTGCGATGCGGCGAGGCTATTCCTGGGGCCGGGAAAAGGCCCCTGCCTACCGTGGCCCCCCTCCCCGCAGCATAAAGGGACCCGGGGCAGGAAAGGAGCAGGGACACCACGTCTTCGATGCAGCATCCCTGCTCCTTTCCCAAGGGAGAGAGGAAGCCGGTCGTTGGACTTAACATCGGGGAAGGCTTCTTCCTGTGAGCGGTGACTCCCCGGTCAGCCCAGGCGAGGCCAGGCCAAGCAGCCAATTGGCCGCTTGGCACTGGATTGACACTTGGAAGTCCCAATCAGGAGCTGCTTTGTGGCTCCTGATTGGGCCCTCTGAATTTTTATCCTGGACAGGGCCCGCCCTTTCTCCTCCCACATTGCCCTTAGCATTTTATTACTACCGCTCCACAGGAGCGGTTTACATATGTTTTAATGTGAATGATTTGTTATTTATTGTTTTAATGTATGTTATTACCCATCATGAGTCTTCAGGGAAAGGGAAGGTAAAAATTATTACTATTATTACTATTACTATTATTATTCCTCATGGTTCATTCACAGAGTGTAAAGCATTATTATGGTCTAACCTCCTTAGTCGCCTGTGTTCTCCAGAATCTCTAATCACCACGATTTGACTTTGGAAGGCAAAATGACTCCCTTTGGACTTAGTAACCTCAAACACTCTATGCACCTCAGAGACAATGGCTCTGGGCTCCGGTTGCCAACTCTGGGTGCAGAAAAACCTGGAGATTTCAGGGTGGAGCCAGGGAGATTGGGGTGGGACCTCAATAAGGCATGTCATACAGCCCCCCTTCCAAACCAGCAATTTTCTCCAGGAGAAGTGGAATAAATGTTTTAAATAGATAAATCATAAATAAGCTGTAATTCCAAGTTCTACCAGGTTAGTGGGTCAGCCTTGTAGGGGTCCAAGACCCCTTCCCTTTCATTTAACAAACACGCACTGTTCCCTTCTGGGGTGCCTCTCTGCTCAAGGATTCGATTTCAAGTAAAAGTTGTGAAGCGCCATATTCATTTGCTGTACCCCACAGCCAGGCTCCTAAACACCGGGGGAACCGTCTGTTTGTTCCATGCAACACGGTCTAGAAATGCAGACTCACCTCACGGCAGCTTGTAGGTCAAACCCAGCAGCAACAGGTGACCTGGCAGGCAGCTGCAGGGCATGGAGCATTAGTGCCCAAGGGCATGCACCGAGTGCTGCTAGAGGCACCGGCCCCCCTCTCGATTCCCCTCTCGTCCTGGAGAAGGCGTTCCAATGGATGGCCGTTCTCAGGTCCCATGTGACAAAATTTTGATAGGGCCTCTCCAAAAGGCATAACAGTGGTGCATCAGGGACAGGAGGTAGAAACTAGAGTCTCCTCTTGGCCAATAGGGACCATAGGGGCATTTTGTGTTGCCAATCTCCAGATGACACCTGGAGATCTGCTGCTAATACAATTAATCTCCAGGCAATCAAGAAGAGTTCCCCTGGCAAAAATGGCTCCTGGGGAGGACGGATTCTAGGCTGAGATGCCAGCCTCAAGGCGGCACCTGGGGATCCCCTGGAATTAAAGTTCCTCTCCAGGCAACAGAGATCAGTTCCCCTGTAGAAAAATGGCTGCTTTGGAGGGGGGACTCAGAGCATTATAATAATAACTTGATTTTCATAGCCCTTCGTCCTGGTTTTATAGCCCATCCTCCTGGCAAGATTCAGGCAATTAACTCTGATAAACAGTTTTAACATTTTAAGTTAAATTGATTAAATTATATTCATTATATCTGAATTTCTAAACAGACCACCTTCTTAAACTTATGGGGGGAACTTGGTTTTCTTGGGCAAGTTTTGTAGGGTATATTGCCGGGATTGTAGGTCCACTGAGGTCCCTCCGCACCCTAAATCCCAGCTCCACCCCTAAAGTCTCCAGGTATTTCCCAACCTGGAGCTGGGAACCTTAATCGAGGGCATTACATCTTGCTGAAGCCCCTCCCTTCCCCAATCCCCTCCCTCCTCAGGCTCCACCCCCAAAGCCAACAGGTATTTTCCAACCTGGAGCTGGGAACCTTAATCGAGGGCATTACATCTTGCTGAAGCCCCTCCCTTCCCCAATCCCCTCCCTCCTCAGGCTCCACCCCCAAAGCCAACAGGTATTTTCCAACCTGGAGCTGGGAACCTTAATCGAGGGCATTACATCTTGCTGAAGCCCCTCCCTTCCCCAAGCCCCTTCCTCCTCAGGCTCCACCCCCAAAGCCAACAGGTATTTTCCAACCTGGAGCTGGGAACCTTAATCGAGGGCATTACATCTTGCTGAAGCCCCTCCCTTCCCCAAGCCCCTCCCTCCTCAGGCTCCACCCTCAAAGCCAACAGGTATTTCCCAACCTGGAGCTGGGAACCTTAATCGAGGGCATTACATCTTGCTGAAGCCCCTCCCTTCCCCAAGCCCCTCCCTCCTCAGGCTCCACCCCCAAAGCCAACAGGTATTTTCCAACCCGGAGCTGGCAGCTTGTCCATGGCCCAGTGCCCACCAGGTTGTTCCTCACCCCAATTCTTCATCCCCTGGTCCTGCCAAGGCACACTCCTGCCTTTCTGCTGTCAGCCGGTGTAATTTGTTAGCGCCTCCGGCCAGCAAGGGCAAAGTGGCTTTGCTCGGGGCGCCCTCGCTTGCCAGATTCAAAGCCTCATTGTAGGACGCTCTCCCTCGCTTCCCCCAGACGACAAAAGCCTTTGGTTTACCGGCGAGTGCGGCTGGGCGGCTTATGAAGGGGGCCTTATTTGAAGGAGGGAAAGGCGAGGGAAACCAGCCAAGACACATCAGCCTTTTCAAAATAAAATAAAACATTTTTTAAAAATACAAACCCTCCTGCCACCTTCCCCCAGGTACGATTTCGGTGAAAACACACATTTCAGGGACAGAGCTGTTCATGAGGAGCAGAACCACAAATAAAAGCAAATCAAACTATGCCTCACTATAGGATGGGGGAGACTTGTCTTGGCAGGGGTACGCGTGAAAAGGATCTGGGGGTCTTAGCAGGCCAGACGCTGGACAGGAGTCAGCAGTGGGACTCGGTGGCTAAAATGGCAAATGGGATTTTGGGCTGTATTAAAAGAGGCAGCGTCCAGATCATGCAAGGTGATGTTACTGTTTTACTCTGCTCTGCTTTGGCCTCACTTGGAGAACTGTGTTCAGTTTTGGGCACCACAACTGAACAAAGATGTAGAGAAACTGGAGTTTCAGTTTTTATATGCACTTAAAAAACATATTAAGAAATTGTTTTTATCATACCAGACAACAAATTTTATACCCTGCTTTTCACAAACCGAAGGAGTCTCCATGTGGTTTACAATCACCTTCCCTTCCTCTCCCTCAAGAGACACCTGTGAGGCAGGTGGGGCTGAAAGAGCCCTGATCTTACTGCTCTGTGAAAACAGCTTCTCACAGGACTGTGACTAGCCCAAGGTCACCCAACTGACTGCATGTGGAGGAGGAGCGGGGAATCAAACCTGACTGCCGCAAAACTAATACATCAAGCTGACTCTCAGCTGGGGGGACGGGGAGATATACTTTTTACATCTTCTAGAATAGTTCCCAGACCTACCCCAAAATCCAGCACATGTTCATCTCCACATTTACCACATAAAAGAAAATAAAACCCCTTATGACCCCCATTTCAGACAGGGAGTACAGAGGGGGAGGGAGGGAGGGAGGGAGGGAGGGAAGGGAAGGAAGGAAGGGGAAGGAAGGATAGAGACAGCAGAGAGAGAGGAAGGGAGGGAGGGAGGGAGGGAGGAAGGATTTAGCCAAGACTGCCTTGGACACTACCAAGGCAGATCTGAGACTGAAATCCAAGTGGAAAGTTATACAAAGCAGAAGGTCACCTATATCCAGGTTGGAAAATACCTGTGGATTTGGGGGTGGAGCCTGAGGAGAATGAGGTTTGGGGAGGGGAAGTTCAATGGGTCATAACGCCAAAGAGTCCACCTGTCAAAGCGGCCTTTTTCTCCAGCAAACTGATCTCTGCTGCCGGGAGAGCTGTTGTAACCCCAGATCTCCAGCCACTGCCTGGAGACTGGCAACCCTAAGATCACTCTACATTAATCCATGGATCAATGCTTCTTTGCCCCCTGTGGTGGGGCTAGGAAAGGAAGGCGATGGTCAGCTGTTTTGAGGCTCCAGGTATAAAAAGCAGGGTATAAAACCCAACTCTTCTCCCAATCTGAATTTGGGACATGACTCTTCATGGCCACAGAGGGCAGAAATCTCTTCGTTCAGAGAACTGAACCATTTCCCGCCAGTCTCCATCAGGTTAGTTTCACAAAGGGAGAAGCTGCACCAGCCAAAATCCCCTCCTCCCTACCAGTTTCAAGACACTTTTATCATCTGCTACTCCCTTCGTAATGAGCTTCTTGTGGCGCAGAGTGGTAAGGCAGCCGACATGCAGTCTGAAGCGCTGCTCATGAGGCTGGGAGTTCAATCCCAGCAGCCGGCTCAAGGTTGACTCAGACTTCCATCCTTACGAGGTCGGTAAAATGAGTGCCCAGCTTGCTGGGGGGTAAACGGTCATGACTGGGGAAGGCACTGGCAAACCACCCCGTATTGAGTCTGCCATGAAAACGCTGGAGGGCATCACCCCAAGGGTCAGACATGACCTGGTGCTTACACAGGGGATACCTTTACCTTTACCTTACTTCCTTTGTAGATTTGGGACTGAGATTTCACAGGAGAGGAACACCCCCAAATGTTAAACTTCTCTGATGTTTCAAAGGCACCAGAATTCCCCTTCTCCCTCCTGTAATCTGAGCAGACTCAAAAAAAGAAAAACAGAGAGAGAAATAACTTTGAAAGGAGAGCGCCTTTCATGAGGGAACCTAGCGCCTCCGCCAAAGCAGCTTTCAAAAATAAAGGCATCCGATCCATTAATGCAATGCGGAGCAGCCAGCCTCACCCTCGGCAGCCAAAAAGCCAAGGCAGAGGTGTGAGGACATGTCCAATGGAGAGTTGCCATCAGCATCAATGGAAAGAGACAGGACCTCAGGGTTGCACACCTGTGTCAGTTTGGAACCTGTGTAAGGGAAACCTCCCTCCCCCCCTGCTGTTTTCTGCAGTTTGTTGGCAAGAAAAGGCATTCGATACTGTGCAGGGCTGCTCCAGCTGCTACCACAGCACTCAGAATGCTAATGAACGCACGGTGACTTTTTGGCCCCTCTGCTAACGGCTAGGATGGACTCACATGGGTTGTGTGGTTCGGTGGCCGAAGCAGCCGTTCCAGCCCGAAGCAGCCAGCGCCCAGCGCTGGCTGCTTAGGGCCGGAACGGCTGCTTCGGCCACCGAACCACACAACCCTAGGCCTTGAGCCAGGAGGAAGTAAGATAAGCTGCAGCTGCCGTTTTCTGCTGGCTCCTCCTTCTTTGGCAGCCATTTTCCAGCTGCACCTACGGATTAGATATGGAAGAGCAAAACCAAAAAGGTAACGGAAACTCAACCTGGACAAAGTCAGGAACTCAAAAACTGAGCTGCAAAAGAATGTTAAAACAATCTTGAAAAATTATAACAAACATTTATTAAAGTGCACCAATAATATATTAAAAACAAAGTAAAAACAATACATATCTAACTGCGCATGAAGAATAGACCTCCAGCTACCACCGGGGCGTTGGCACCCTATTCTGGGGCACCTGTCTGGCAGGTGTCTGTAACAGGAAGCTGGACAAGAGAGGTCTATAGCCCAGCATGGTCGGCTGCATTTTTGTTGTTAAGAAGAGTCCCATCTCTGCTCTCAGAATTCTAACGGCAGAACTTGAAATCCTGCCCTGTTCTGAAAGCACGATCATTTAAAGGTGGGAGACAGTAAGGCACAGAGGGCAGGACCAGCATATGTATGGGTATATAACAGTGGTCAGTTCTTGAAAGGGGAGTTTTTGGCTTCTGTGTGCCACCTGCTGTGAGCAGGGCAAGAGCCTAAAGTGCAGCCCTGCAGTGTAGGACAGAGTACAGAACAAAATGTGACTGGCTAAGACTCACACTATGCATGGAACAGTACCAGTTAGATATCTGGGGAAATTTTTTCACAGAGTACTAAAGGAGTAGAGAGCTCCCCCTCACTGGTGGTCTTCAAGCAGTGGCTGGACAGATCCTCCTCCTGGACGCTTGAAGTTGATCCTGCCTTGAGCAGGGAGCTGGACTGGACCGCCTTTGTGGCCCCTTCCAGCTCTAGGATTCTATGGGTCAAGTTCAGCAGTGGGATGCGCTGCCTCACGTAGTGGGGAGCTCCCCCTCAGTGGTGGTCTTCAGGCAGCAGCTGGACAGATCCTTCTCCTGGATGCTTGGGGCTGATCCTGCCTTGAGCAGAGGGTTGGACTAGATGGCCTCTACGGGCTCTTCCCACTCTAGGGTTCTATAATACATTGGCAGCACTTTGAAAGAACACAGTGAGGACCCTGGGTAGGATTGCCACCTCCCCCCAAGGGGAACCGGTCTCTGTCGTCTGGAGACCTGTGGCCAGAGTCCCTTTACTGGCATAAGGTGACCACTTGTACTTCTGAGAGGTCTCCCGGCTTCATTGGGGGGTTGGGAACAAGGGAAGAAAGAGAGAAGGGCGATTGTGACATCTATGGGGGGCTTCTAGGAACAGCAAGGGGGAAAAGAGGTGTTAGGTAGCAACTGGGGGGCTGCCACAGCACCCCTGACACCCAGCCACATGAAACCCCCTGAGATTCAGACCGGCAGCTGCTTACAAGCCAGGGGCTTGGGAAGGGGTCTTGGTTCCAAAAAGGCCAGCATTCATCTCCCCAAAAACCAAAAGCTTCTGTCCCTGCGTCTGACAGCTGCCAGAGCTTAGCTCCCAAACTTTCACACTCCAAAATGGGCAAATCAACGGACTAAACAAAAGTCTTCCTCAGAGCAGGGACAGAGTGCCTACTCTTTATTTCTGCAAACTGGGGTGTCACAGCGTAGCCCATCCACCTGAGAAAAGCATTTGGGAACCCAAGGAGATACCCTTCTCCCCTCCCCGCTTTGCCACCTCCCCCCCAGCTCTGCTGACAGGTAGGAACAGAAGCCCCCCCCTGCCCTCCGCCTCGTTCTCCCGTCTTTGCAGAAATTTGCCCGTGAGGCTTTTCCAGGGCTTCACATCAAGGGGCCCCCAACCAGACACCTGGCTGAAGCTAAGAGGGGCTGGACTGGCCAGGAGTCTTTTAGGAACCCCCACCCGCCTTTATGTTACCACGAGGCAAGACAGAGAGGATGGAAAGGCAACAAAGAGATCACCACTTTGCGGTCAGAAGGTGAACTTCCTCCAGGCCAGACTGGCCATGGATTCTGGGGTTTTTTTTGGGGGGGGGGCATCATCTGGGCATGGAATTGGGGTCATTGTGGGTGGGCAAGTAGTTGTGAGTTTCCTGCATTCTGCAGGGGGATGACCCCGGAGGTCCCTTCCAACTGTTATGATTCTATCAAACAAGCCACCACTGAAAAGCACAGCTACAGCTGAAAAGGCGACAACCCTCATAACACCAGCCTGGGAAAACCACAACACAGAACTTCTGTTTTGCCCTGCATCTTTGCCTTTGTTCCAGAGGACGGCCCCCTTCATTTCTGCATATCAGAATGACGTTAATTTTGCCTGGCATTTTCCTGTTTTAAAAGAGGAAAGGCCTCAACGGTTACAGAAAAACCACAATCTCCATAGAGGCCACCTGAGCATGGAGAGACAACCCAGGACTCGAACCCAGGACTTGCCATTTCACAGACTAAACCCCGAGTGTCCTGTGTGGCAGACGCTCACACCTGGGGCCCAGCAGGGAGCAAACCCCAAAGCCTCTCTCCTGAAGGTCAGCAGTGGAGGAGGGATGCCCATTCGGCTCTCGCTGGTCGCCAGGCCCTCCCCCTCTCTGCACAGCTCCCTTCCCTCACCTTGCTGAGTAGCTCTCCAGGGTATCGATCCATCCACCCATTGGCAAGGTGCCCAGCAGACTAATACTGAGAGGGGCCGACATCAGCTGGCGGGCTTGGGACACCCAGGCCAGATTAAATTTAGCTCCGCACGGTGGTGGAGAGGGAACTAAATATGGGTGTCGGTTGTTCCCAGGTTGGCAGACCCCTGCCTTCGTTTGGAGCATGCAAAGGCCAGCACGGTCACACATGCTGAATAACTGAGAGAGAGAGAGAGAGAGCGCCCAGTCGGTTTCCCAAATGCCTGGGCCCTTGACGGATGGCTTGGTGGATCTCAGAACGAGAAGGAGAACAAAGAAATACGGCAGCCGCACTGTGGCTCCAACCATTTATTTTTTATTTTAAAACTTGTATCCGGCTTGCAGCATAAAAACCATAAAAACCAGATAAACCATAAAACCCATTAAAACAATAAGACATTTAGAAACGCAATCATAAGATGGCAGTCTCATTCAACAATAAGTCCCCAACCCAACTCAGCTAATGCTAACCGGGACCAATAATACAATCCTCGTGAGGTATAATTGGGCCATGGTCTTCCGCGTTCAATATAAGAATGCACAGCCTGCGGTGGGACCCCCTGATCGTCACTAAACAGGGATTGGAGACCCCCTCAAGGAAGTCCAGAGCTGCTACACAGAGGCTGTCATGGCTCAGGGCCCTCTCAAGGCTTCCTCCACCCTCGCCCCAGATCCAGACCCCACGGCCCAAGAGCGACGACAGAAAGAGTCCAGCGTCCTCCGAAGCCACTGACAGCCCCCTTCCCCTCGCCCATGCCGTGGCAAGCAGCAGCCGGGACAACCTCCCAAGAGCTCAGCTCTCCGCAAGAGACAACTCTGCAAGTGGATCAGGACAGAACGTGGCAGGCAGAGCAGACGAGAGGGCGGGCTTAACAAACCACACGTTTGGTGTCACCCTGGGCCGAGGCTGACCGAGAGCTTCAAAGGCCACCGTGCTCTCCGTTTTCAAACATCTGTAAATATGTAAACCGGGCTTGTCAGTTTTTATTGGTGGCCCAGCTTCTGAACGGGGGGGGGGGGGGGGGGAGAATGGCAGCTGTGTTAAAGGCAAATCTTTTGTGGGAGGTTAAGAGACTTGGCTGCGGCCACAGCTGAAAGTTGGCGGCAGAGGACAAGGGTTGCGTTCTGCTTCAGAATGGGGGATCCCAGCTTCATGCGCGAAATGCGGCGGAGGGAGGAAAACCAAAACACCCTGTCAGTTTGCAAGCCCCGCTCTCTGTGCCCTGTGTGCCAAAATGGAATAGGCGGCCCCCCTGGCCAGGGCTTTCTCAGGGGTGGCCCCTCGCCCTTGGACTGTCCTTCCCTGTGAGGCACCAGCTGCAACGCTTCTTTTAACCCTTGGCCAACCCTTTTGCATTTCCCAGGGGCTTTCAGTGTCTAGGATGGCCGTGTGGTTTTAGTGACCCGTGCTGCTTATTGTCCAGACCGGGAGGGTTAGGGCTTGGAGGGGGAACCCCCAAGGAAGACGAGGATCGCCACACAGAATCAGGCAACGGCAAAACCACCTCTGAACGTCTCTTGCCTTGAACACCTGCAGCCTTTCCCCAACTTTTGACCATGGAGGAGCCTCTGAATTGGGTCAGAAGCGTGGCCGAGCCCATTAAAGCAGGTTATAGGCCGTGGAGATCTCCAGAAACGCAGCGTATCAACTTCATAAATACCCTAAAGGGGAGAGAAGACTTCCCCATCGTTGGAACTTTGAACAACAAAAAACAGCCGAAAGCTTCACCTGGTGGGTTTCTGCCTGTCCCAAAACTGACCCAGGTGTAAGAGCCCCCCTCCCAAAGGATATCAGTAACAGAACACTTTGCAATGCTCACTGGGTGATCTGAAAAGGGCCTTCCTTTCATTAACAAAATGTGAGTCCAATGGCACCTTAAAGACCAACCAAGGTGTGAGCGTTCGTGTGCTCACACGTCTTGCTCAGACAATGGAACGGGGATCATAAGAGTACAGCTATGAGGAGAAAATGATGATAAGAACGTGATAAGGATGATATAAGCATGTTAATTCTTTGCTAGCAAAGCCGATCAGTCCTGTCGGCTCAATTGTCATTCACAAGAACATTGGGGCAATAAAACTGTCAAGGTTAGTAATTAATGGCAGGCACTTTCCCAGTTATGAAAAGAATTAAAAGCAACTGGTTGCTAGCCCCGTCCACTCCCGCCAAGTGTGGGGGTGTCTCCACAAGTGACAAATTTGTTTTTGTGAAGACAACTGAACCCAAAGTACTAATTGGCTTTTTTTTTAGCAAAGAATTATCATATGGCTTATTTTGGATGATATGATGCCGTATAGTAATTTGCTACTAATTTACTTTCTCCTATCTGCACTTTTATGATCTATTTGGTTGTGTCTCACGAAGAGTGCCTGCACAGGCCCTGAATAAATCTTTGCTGGTCTTAAAGGTGCCCCTGGACTCACATTGAGTTGTGCCGCTTCAGACCACCGGGGCCACCCACCTGAATCTTTCCTCCATTAACTCGCTCATTCGTTGGGTGTCTTGCAGCATTCACCGCCCCACCTTGGCTGTCCCGCTCTGAAGGGGGTTCTTAATCTTTTACCGTCAAACAGAGGGGGGGGGTCCCTGCAACGACAGTGGGTTTGTGGTCGTCCCCCCCCCCCACACACACACCTGGGATACCCACGACTCACTCACAGGTGGAAAGGACAGTCCAGTGGTCTCTTGGAATCAGGTTGCGAGGAATGCCCACCTCTGGCATGGCAGAGCGCGAAGGAGCAAAGACTCTGTGGGTCTTCGCCTGGGCGCCCCTCGAAGACCCACAAAGTCCGATTCAAGATTCGGGGGCGGCCAAAGGGAGGCTCTCCAGAGGCGCCGGGACTACAAAGCATGCTGGCAGGGGCTCATGGTCATTGTAGTCCCGGCGCCTCTGGAGAGCCCCCCTTTGGCCGCCCCCGACGGGAGATTTCGTGGGCTGGCGCGTTCCTTCCTCCCGCCCTCTCGCCCCCCCGGCCCGCGTCTCCGTGCGGCTGCCTTACCGGCGAGGAGTCCCAGCGCAGAGGGGCGGCGAGCGCCGGCAGAGCCAGCAGGAGCCCCAGCAGGGCGGCCATGGCCCGTCCCGACGGCAGCAAGAGGGGCCACTGCCCGCCGCCCCCGCCCGCCCGCCCTTATGAACGGCGCCCGCCGGGGCATCGCCCCCCAGCCCAGCCCAGCCCCACGTGGAGCGGCAAGCAGCTGGCCAGGCCAGGCCACGCCCCCGGGCCGGCCCAAGCCACGCCCCCTCCCCTGGGCGACCTTCGGCGGGCGAGGAAAGCCGGCCCCGCGCAGCCCCTGGACGGCCGGCAGGCAGGCAGGAGGGGGACAACAGCCTCTGCCCATGCGCAGAGTGCCTGGAGCCCGACTCGAACCCACCCCCATCTGCGCTTGGCTTTTGTACCCCGCTTTTCACCACCCAAAGCGGAGTCCCAAAGCGGCTTACAAACCCCTTTCCCCGCTGGTGTGAACAACGGTTTGCATTGTGATTTTAAAGTCCGAGGGGAGCTGGCCAGGTCTAAACCACTAAAGAAACAGACAGACAGACAACTTGTGAGGTAGGTGAGCTAGGAGGGAAACTGCTGGGAGAACTGGGACTGGCTGCCCGCAGAGGAGCGGGGAATCGATGCCAGATCTCCAGATCAGAGGCCTCCGCAGCTAGCCACTGAGCCGCACTGCAGGGGTAGTCAAACTGGAGGGCTGCAGTTAGACTACCCCTGGGGGAAGAGCCTTCAAGCAGAGCCCCAGACACCCCCCCTCCACCAGGGCCGGGGCTCAAATTCTGAAATGTATATTGAAATATCAAGTCGTACCTCTGCTAAGGATATCAGCTGGGGGGGGGGGGCTGGGCATCCCCTGGAATTACGCAGGAGCTAATCACCAGACGACAGAGCTCAGTTCCCCTCCTTGGGGGGGGGGGTCATAGCATTGCACCCCACTGAGGTGCCCGCCCTCCCCAGGCTCCACCCCCAAATCTCCAGGAGCTTCCCAACCTGGGTCCAGCAACCCTTGCTTCTGAGCATGTGTAGAGTGCATGAGCTCCACCAGTGCTTGACCCATGTGGTAGACCCATAAGGCTTGGACCCAGCTCCAGCCGGTCCTCTGCACAGCACCAGTCCTTGACAGAGACACGTGTCAAACCAGTTCCTCCTTTGCTAGCTTCCGTGGTCTCTTCTAGGTGGGGAACTTTTTAAACACAAGAGAGCACTCCCAAATGTGATGCTCCCTGCCCCACCCCTCGGGGGCCTCTGCCAACACATTCTTTGGTGTCCACCAGCTGGGCCCTCACTCCTTGGGACACTACTTGCCCACACCACATGGCTGTGCATACACAAAAAAGGAAGAACGAGGAGAGGTTGATTGATCGGATGGCGAAGTTACACACAGGAAGCATATTAATAATATACTAGCTTCAAAGCCCGTTCCTAAGAACGAGCCTTGAAAGGGCCCCCTCCCCCGGCCTGGCAGCTTAAGGTGGCTTTGGACGGCAACTCGCAGCCAGATTGTGGGGCCGGCAGAGGCTGGGCAGCTCAGGAGCAGGGCCGAGACAGAGGTCCTTAGCAGGCAGCCTGCAGGCCGGGAGGCCCTCGTTAGCAAGCCACGACCTTTTGCCCAGGGCCCTCTCCCCTTACCTCCTGCTGGGTCCAGGCACTGAGGCCCCTGAGAGCAAAGAGGCTAGAGTCCAGGGATGGAGGGCGGGAGCTGCAGGTGCAGGGCCAATCAGGGCAAAGCTGGCTGCACCCTGATTGGCCCTATTCCAACTTGGACAGCCAGACAGTCCCACCCCCTAGGCTGTTTCATAAATATATAGAGGAACAACAATGGATAAGGATATACAAGATTTGTGATGCAGAGGGATTGCGCGATCCCTCAAAATACAAGTATCTAGGTTTTCAAACCATTCCATTGCAGCTGGGGAGAACGCAAAAGGGGACCATCTCATCTCCCTGGAAAGCACGACACATTCCTGTGACTTTGGGCTGCCAGAAAATCATAGGATCTCCTGGCAATGCTCTACACCAGGGGTAGTCAAACTGTGGCCCTCCAGGTGTCCATGGACTACAATTCCCATGAGCCCCTGCCAGCAAACACTGGCAGGGGCTCATGGGAATTGTAGTCCATGGACATCTGGAGGGCCGCAGTTTGACTACCCCTGCTCTACACAGTACCTGCACGGCTCTTGGGTCTGCTGCCAGATTGGTGGCTGGCTCAGGGCACCTGCTGCTGACCTCCGACCTACAGACAGGCTCCCACTTAACTCACATTTGGCCTTGTCAGGTGGCATTAGGATTGCCAGCTTCTGGGTGGGACCCGGGGTTACATCTATCTCCAGACTGCAGAGGTCAGTTCCCCTGGAGACGATGGGCGCTTTGGAGGCTGGGCTCTGGCCTCTGAAAAAGAAGAGCTGGTTTTATACCTCAATTTTCACTGCCTGAAAGAATCCCTTTCCCCTCCCCACAAGGGACACAAGTAGATGGGGCCGAGAGAGCTCTGAGAGAGAGCTTGGTCAGAACAGCACTATCAGGGCTGTGATGAGCCCATGGTCACCCAGCTGTGTGCAAGAGGAGGAGGAGCGAGAAATCAAAGTAGAAGCCGTTGCTCTCAATCACGACACCCCTCTGCCCCTCCAGGCACCACCCCCAAACCTCCAGTTGTTTCCCAGCCTGGATTTGGCACCCCTGCCCCCTCAGCCTCCTGGGAGGGGGTAGCGAAAGGGTAAAGAACATCCTGCTGCTCCCTTCCGTGCCCAGCCCGGAGGCTCGGGTTCAGGTTGAGTTTTGCGGGACACAAAGGGAAGCCCCGGAGCGGAGCCGCCAGAGAGGGAGGGGTGTGGGCCCAGTGAGGGCTGCGTGGGAGACCTGCCCGGACACGAAAACTCCAGCACTTCGGCTCCTCGCTGGGAAACAGTGACTTGAAAGGGGACAACGCTCCAACAGCCAAGCTGCGCTGGCTCCCCTTCTGAGGTTCTCCCTCCCTCCTAGCTCAGGGGAACACACCTGCGGAGGTTACAAGATGACTCGCAGCCTGAACACCTGGGATGCCCTTTCAAAAAGGGGAAACAAAACGTGCAGCTCCTGGGGGGGGGGGGGGGTGCCCTGCCAGTCTCCCAGTCCCAAGCAACCCCCTTCTTTGTACAAGGCTAAAGTCGGAGCAGTTTGCTCGACACCCAGATGGTGAGTCCTGTAGAGCACAGTCTCCTGGGGCTGACCCAAGCTCGGGGTTGGGAGCTGCTAACTGGGACCCAAGAACCAACTTCAGCCATGCTCTTCAGCTGCCCTCTCGCCTTCCCAGGCAGAATTTGATCAGCCTCTCCCCCTTGTGGCCCCTGAGTCATCTTTTCTCTAAACGGAGGAATCCCACACTCTGCAGCCTTTTGTCAGAGGGAAGGTGCTCCAACCTCTGGATCACTTTGGTTTCTCTCCTCTGCACCTTTTCCAGGCCCAAAATGTCTTTTTTGGCCAGAGCTGAATCCAGTCCTCCAAATGAGGCTGCACCAAAGATCTGCACAATAACAGCTGTTTTATTCTCACCCGTTTTCCTAATAATCCAAACAATTTTCCCTTGCAATTTTCAATGCTGCTGCACACTGGCTTGATGCTTTCATAGAGCTACGACCCGGATATCTTCCCCCCTCTCAGTCTTGGCAAATTCATACCTCATCAGCCTACACCTGAAGGTTAGGTTTTTTGTCCCAATGTACATTAAAAGGTCTTAAATAAATGAATATAACCCCAGAGTTGGCTTTGGGATGGGCAGGAGCAGCAAAAGCAGCAGTGCCCTAACATTAAGTCAAGAAGTCCCATGCAGTCCACAAACTCTTTGCAGTTCTTCCAGATCAACCCTTGTTCACTTGATTCTCCCAGGCAAGTCTTGCTCCAGCTATGCGCTGGCAATGCTTTGATCTAACAGCCCCACTGTAGACACCAAGCGCCAACTGAGACCAGAGCAGCAGAAACTGGGGACCCCCCCCCCAATAGCAGTGGACCCCTATTAGCCACCTTCGTGTAGTGGTTAAGAGCAGTGGCCGCTCCTCCACATGCAGCCAGATGGGTGACTTTGGACTTGTCACAGCCCTGTTAGTTCTGTTTTCACAGAGCAGTAACACCAGGGCTCTCTCAGCCTCCCCTCCCTCACAGGGTGTCTGTTGTGGGGAGAGGAAGGGAAGGGCAATGAAAGCCCCTTTGAGCCTCCTTCGGGTAGAGAAAAGCGGCATATAAGAACCAACTCTTCTTCTTCTTCAGTAATCCCATGGCTCTCTCAGCCTCCCCTCCCTCACAGGGTGTCTGTTGTGGGGAGAGGAAGGGAAGGGCAATGAAAGCCCCTTTGAGCCTCCTTCGGGTAGAGAAAAGCGGCATATAAGAACCAACTCTTCTTCTTCTTCAGTAATCCCATGGCTCTCTCAGCCTCACCCACCCCACAGGGTGTCTGTTGTGGGGAGAGGAAAGGGAAGGCGACTGTAAGCCGCTTTGAGCCTACTCTTCTTCTATTAGGGATGCCAGTCTTCAGGTGGGACCTGGGGATCCCCTAGAATTATAGCTCCTCTCCAGACCAGAGAGATCAGTTCCACCGGAGGAAGTGGCTGCTTTGGAAGGGGGACTCCATAGCCTTATGCTCCCTGCCCCAAATCCCACCCAATCCCAGCCCCATCCAAAGTCTCCAGAACCTCCCCAAACCAGAGCTGGCAGCCCTAACCGATGCTGCCTCTTCCTGCCACCCCTAGCTTCAACCTAGAAGCGAAGAAGATGGGGACAGAACTCAGCTACAGCCCCTTCTTTGGGGTGGGCCCCCCACAACTATGTGCTGGCCAGCATTGATCCTTCTGTCTTTCCTATGCTGCCCTGAGCACCTTCTCAGGTGAGGAAATCGCAATGTGGTGCATAAGGGGAGATGCACACTGCCCTCTGCTGGGTGATGAGGAGCTTGCAAGGGGCAGAGCTTAAAAGCAATTCGACAAGGCTGTAGCACCTTCGAAACTAACAAAAAATTCAGAGCTTGCGCTACCAAGATGAAAGCTTCTACCAGGTCCTCTCATTGGTCTCAAAGATGCTGCCAGGGATGAACTGCGGAGCAATGCAGCTGCTCTTTGAAAGTATCTTAAAGAGCAATTCACAGAAAGCATGTGCATAATGTAGAATCCTAGAATCATGGAAGGGACCTCATGGGTCATCTAGTCCAACCCCCTGCACTATGAAGGACACCCACAACCCTATCACTCATCCACTGTAACCTGCCACCCCTTGAGCCTTGACAGAATCCGCCTTTCCGTCAGATGGCTATCCGGCCTCTGCTTTAAAATTTCCAAAGATGGAGAACCCACCACCTCCCGAGGAAGCCTGTTCCACTGAGAAACCGCTCTGGCTGTCAGGAACTTTTTCGGATGTTTAGATGGAATTTCTTTTGAATTAATTTCATCCCCTTAGTTCTGGTCCGTCCCTCTAGAGCAAGAGAGATCAACTCTGCTCCATCCTCCATATGGCAGCCTTTTAAATACTTAAAAGTATTCCCATCTCTGTACCTTTGGGCAGGCAGGAGCCATCTGTATTTTGGAAGCAGGTTCACTTCCTGAGACACCCAGCAATGTGGAAGATTCCCACACTCCTGGCTTTCCACAAACTGCACAGAACCAAACTATTCTAGAGCAGCGGTCCACAACCTTTGTTTGGCTGCGGCCCGTTGCCAGGGGGTGGGGGGAGAGGGTGACCCAGGGGCGCCATGTCAGGGGCGCAAACTTGCATGCGCGGCTGTTTCGCGCATGCATGGAGCTGCTGTGCATGTGCGTTTGCACTCCTGGCGGGGACGCAAACGCACATGCATGCCGGCAACCGCACTTCCCTCTCCCTCCCCCTCCCCCCCCCCCGCAGCAAGAAGCTCACCAGGCCGCGATCTAATTGGCTGGTTGAGCGGCCGATTTGCTCGCGGCCTGGCGAGCTTCTCACTGCGGGGGGGGGAGGGGGAGGGGGAGGGAGCCGCAGCCCGCTGCCAAGGCTCTCACGGCCTGGCAGCGGGCCGCAGACCAGGGACTGATGACCCCCATTCTAGAGGACTGTGCTCTATGCAATGGTTTACAAACTTACTCAGATAAATGTGATCCAACCAGCTAGTCTCAATGGGTGCCACATAGCCTACACCCTTCAAGGAGGGCACAGACTGAAGAGAATATTTGAAGGGGAGTCCAAAGGGTTGGAGGGGAGAGGCTGTTACTCATGAAATGCCCTTCTTGTCACCTGGGACATGGTGAATTGCTTGGAGGTTCAACCTCTATCAAGGGAGAGAAAAATACATCATGTAATCCGTTCCTTTGTGTGCGCTTGAATTAAGGCATCCAAGGGGGGAAATGAGCCTTCCCTTTGGATGAAGAGTGATCTGCTGAATAAATTTCCAACTGATGATGGCTTTGTGATTAACCAGTTTAGTCAAAGCACTGAGTCCAAGCAGGTTCTGAGGTAATCACCTTGTTTTCGTATTGTCTTCCTCAGCGACTCAACATCAGTGTTTTCTTGGTTTCAGAGAAAGAAATTTTCAGTATAAATCAAGCTTTCAGTATTTTCAGTCTTAATATCAACCACACCCAAAAGGTCTTTGTATTTTCAAACAGATGTTGGGAGACCGTGACTATAGTCTAGAATCACAGAATCATAGAGTTGGAAGGGGCCATACAGGCCATCTAGTCCAACCCCCTGCTCAACGCAGGATCAGCCCTAAGCATCCTAAAGCATCCAAGAAAAGTGTGTATCCAGCCTTTGCTTGAAGACTGCCAGTGAGGGGGAGCTCACCACCTCCTTAGGCAGCCTATTCCACTCCTGAACTACTCTGACTGTGAAAATTTTAAAAGTTTAAACCCATTACTGCATGTCCTCTCCTCTGCAGCCAACAGAAACAGCATCCTGCCCTCCTCCAAGTGACAACCTTTCAAATACTTAAAGAGGGCTATCATGTCCCCTCTCAACCTCCTTTTCTCCAGGCTGAACATTCATAGAATCATAGAATCATAGAATCATAGTTGGAAGGGGCCATACAGGCCATCTAGTCCAACCCCCTGCTCAACGCAGGATTAGCCCTAAGCATCCTAAAACATTCCCAAGTCCCTCAACCTATCTTCATAGGGCTTGGTCCCTTGGCCCCAGATCACCCTCGTTGCTCTCCTCTGTACCCTTTCAATTTTATCTACGTCCTTCTTGAAGTGAGGCCTCCAGAACTGCACTCAGTACTCCAGGTGTGGTCTGACAATGGGACTATGACATCTTGTGATTTTGATGTGATGCCCCTGTTGATACAGCCCAAAATGGCATTCGCCTTTTTTACTGCTGCATCACACTGCCTGCTCATGTTTAGTTTACAATCCACAAGTACTCCAAGGTCTCGTTCACACACAGTGTTACCTAGAAGCGTATCCCCCATCCAGTAGGCATGCTTTTCATTTTTCTGACCCAGATGCAGAACTTTACACTTATCTTTATTAAATTGCATCTTGTTCTCATTTGCCCATTTTTCCATTGTGTTCAGATCTCGTTGAACTCTGTCTCTATCTTCCAGAGTATTTGCCAGTCCTCCCAATTTGGTGTCACCTGCAAACTTGATGAGTAGTCCCTCCACCCCCTCATCTAGATCATTAATAAGTACGTTAAAAAGTACCGGGCCAAGCCCTGAGCCCTGAGGTACCCCGCTACTCACCTCTCTCCAGTCTGACGAAACACCATTGACAACAACTCTTTGAGTGCGGTTCTCTAACCAATTCCCTATCCACCTAACTATCTGAATATCCAGATTGCAGTCCTTCAACTTATCCATCAGAACATCATGGGGAACCTTGTCAAGTAAATGACATCAACCAAATTTCCACGATCCAGCAAACCTGTTACTTGGTCAAAAAAGGAAACCAGGTCTGGCAAGACCTGTTGGAAGCAAATCCATGCTGACTTCCTTGGATCACCAAATTATCCTCCAGATGTTTGCAGATCGCTCCCTTTAATATCTGCTCCATTATCTTCCCCACAACAGAGGTCAGACTCACTGGTCTGTAGTTGCCCTTCCTCCCTTTTTTGAAGATCGGAATAACGTTTGTTCTCTTCCAGTCCTCCGGGACATCTCCAGTCCTTAAAGAGGTCTGGAAGATGATGGACAAGGGCTGTGCAAGTTCTCAGGAAAGTTCTTTGAGCACTCTCGGGTGCATTTCATCCGTCCCAGGGGATTTGAACTCTAGTGCAGCTAAATGCCTCTCGACAACTCTATCCATGTTAACCTGCCACCCAGACACTATCCTTTGGCTACGGCCATCTCTAGATGTGCCTAAACCCTTTGAGACCTGTGGGAAAAAACAGATGTAAAATAGGCACTAAGCCTTTCTGCTTTCTCTGCCTCTTCCGTTAGAGTTTGTCCATCCGCACCCAACAGTGGGCCTATTGCCTCCTTTACTTTACGTTTGCCCCTCACATAACTGAAAAATCCTTTCTTGTTACAATGGGCTTCCCTGGCCAATCTTAGCTCACTCTCAGCTTTGGCCTTTCTGATGATTGATCTACAGTGCCTAGTAACCTGTAGGTACTCTTCTTTAGAGCTCTGTCCTTCCTTCCATTTCCTGAACATTTTCCTTTTCTTTCTTAGTTCCTCTTGAAGTTCTCTGTTCATCCAAATAGGCTTCTTAGAGCTCCTGCAGTGTTTTCGTCTTTCTGGGATAGTCATTGATTGAGCATGCAATAGCTCTTGTTTGAGTAGCGCCCACCCTTCACATGCTCCCTTCCCTTCCAGCATTCTCGTCCATGGTATGACACTCATCATGTCTCTAAGTTTATTAAAGTTTGCCCTACGAAAATCCAACATCAGCGTCTGGCCACAACCTTCCTTGGCTCCCCATCTCAAAAGGAATTCTATGAGGACATGGTCACTTCCCCCTAGGGTCCCCACCTCCTTCACCTCATCCACCAACTCTTGACTGTTGGTCAGTATTAAGTCCAGTATGGCTGAACCTCTTGTGGGTTCATCTACCATTTGATAAATGAAATTGTCAGTCTATGCAGGTCTCCTGATATGATTAAGACAGAAAATACTGAAAGCTTGATTTATACTGAAAATTTCTTTCTTTGAAACACCCATGTTGAGTCACGGAGGAAGAAAATACGAAAACTAGGGACATTTATGCACATTGAAAAAAAACAGTGTTATGCCAGCAAAATGGCACAGTGCTAAAAATAATTGTGCCTCCGGCCATTCCTAACCTTCTGGCGCTCTCGCTTTTGTCTGCCGCCTTTTCACCTTTTTGCACTCCTTGCACTCTGCATGCCTGCTTGAAATGGCGGAAGAGAAAGGCGACTCTCTTCCACCTGTCAATCAAGCCAGGCAGCCAATCCCCTTTCTCCATGCTTTAAAGGGCCCATGGTGCCAGCTATTTTTTAAAAAAGACTTCTCCTGGATGCTTTAGGCTGGTCCTGCTTTGAGTAGGGGGTGAGACTAGATGGCCTGGATGGCCCCTTCCCACTCTATGAGTCTATGTATCCTTGTGTGGCAGTGGGCTTGGAACCTGGAAAGTGCACCTAAAAGGACCGTGGTCAAAAAAAAGGTTGGCTGATCTAAGGTGTAGTTCCTCTAATAAACTATATTTATTAGAAAATCCACGGCTTGTTTGCTGTCTCCTCTCTTGCTCCCACACAGACCGGCTGGTCAGCTTCTGCTGCCACTGGGGGTCTATAGTGCACTCAGCTACCTTTGCGAAATATTGCCCAAATATTCCGATAATATTTTGCACCAGTTAATATGTCATGTTAATCCTTATGCTGTTCCCCACTTCTTGCTGGCAGGTTCCAAACTTCTACAAGCCTGATTCTGCATTGGTTTGATGTCCTGTTTCGATGACTGTGCTGCCTCATTCTGTCTAATCTGCTTTGAGTCCTGGGAGAAAGGCATCATAAATAAAGACATAAAATAAAACCTGGATATCACCCAATACCCACCCCTGCAGAGCTACTTGTTCCCTCTCTGTTTGACATCTAATTTAGATTGAGAGGGCGGTCAGAAGAGGGGGATATCTGGAAGACTAGGGCCCATTCCGCACACGTAAGATAATGCACTTTCAATGTGCTTTGGCAGCTGGATTTTCCTGTGCAGAAAAGAAAAAACTGCTTCTAAAGTGCACTGAAAGTGCAATAACTACTGTGTCCATAATAGGCCTCAGACAAGAATTGTTTTCACTTCCTGAAGGAGTCTCAAAGCAGCTTACAATCACCTTCCCTTACTCTCTCCACAACAGGCACCCTGTGAGGTAAGGTGGGACTGAGAGAGCTCAAAGAGAACAGCTCTGCGTGAACAGCTGTCTGTGGCTAGCCTAAAGTCATCCAGTGGGCTGCATGTGGGGGAACGAGGAATTAAATCTGGCTCTCCACATTAGAGGCCACTGTTCTTAACCACTACACAAAGCTGGGCGGGGAGGACACCTGTGTGGCTCTGCAGTGTGGTACTGCAGCCCCAGCTTTCTCCGCACCTGGTGACAGAGTGCTGCAATCTAACGGCAGCAATTATCCCACGGTGAACTTGCCAGCAATTGGCCCCAAGGGCTGCAGTGACTGGTTCTCCAGATCCAGACTTGGAAATGCTGCTTTTCTTCCCTCCTTCATTGTTTATAATTTGTGCGACATCTGCTTAATGAGGCTTCTGCAGAACTGGAAAGCCCGGGTAACGTTTCGTGTCATCTGAGCTGGGCTCAATAAAAGGTGCTTTGTTTCTTTTCCCGCAGAAGGGAAGGCCAAGGCTGCCCTACAGCAAAAGATGACCGGATCCCGAAGCCAAAGAGAACCTCCATAAAGTTAGGTGAGAACACATTGGCAAATATATTTAATTTTCTCCCCCGCCTTCATCATTGATTTTTACAAGCCATGTTGGGACAGAGGAAATATTCCTCTAGATACAAAGAGAACAATTTGAAGCAGGTCTACTCAGAACCCTACTTCTGAACAGGGCTTTCTCCCAGGTTGCCCCTACAGTTGCACTATAAAAGGACCGAACGTCGCTTCACTTGCTTCCAAGAGGAATTCTGCAGACTAAGGAGGTAAAACTTGTGTTTGCTTTTAGAGGGGGAAGCATAGAACAAACACACAGCCACACAGAGGTTCTTGGGGTGCTGAATTCTATACCCCAGGGGTGGGCAAACTGTGGCCCTCCAGATGTCCATGGACTACAATTCCCATGAGTCTGGCAGGGGCTCATGGGAACTGTAGTCCATGGACATCTGGAGGGCCACAGTTTGCCCACCCCTCCTATACCCAAATCCAAGCCTGGCACTTATCCAGCAGGGCCTTAGCAAATGCATGCTGGAAAGTTTGTGTTTGGTGTTCCCAGTTCTTATCACCCCTCGCCACAGAACTTCCGTGTGTGCTTAGGCCCTCTGACGGGTCTTACGAACACCACCCTGGTCAAGAGGGAGGGAGTAAAGCAGCTCCCTGGCCAGGGCTTCCTCCTATGCCTCCCCCAGCCCGATCGGAACAGGGGTCAAGTCCAGAGCGTTCCGTCAGCCGGCTCTAAGTTCTTAAAAGTGCCCAGGCCAGAAGGCTGCCAACCAACTTCCTTGTGGGATGTGACATCAAGGGAGCCACGGTGGGAGATGGAAAAGTGGCCCAAATCAATGGAGGTTCCATCCAGCCGGGACATTCCTAGGTCTGGAGGCACAAGACGTCCTTCCCTCAGAAGAGTCTGGTTCCCAGGGAACGATCTCCTGAGCATGGGGGCATTCAGCCTGAGAAATTCAGAATGTGCTGTTAGGCCACACTGGTGCAGGGAGTTTCACCTGTTTTTGAAAATGGGAATATTCATCACAGGAGGGAGGCCAAGAGGAGTTCCTGCTCTTTTAGATACTCCAGAATGGTCCCCACAAAAAACCAGGTCACACCAAAATCTTCCATTCACAAGACTTTTCCTAACTCTACATTTCTTATCTGTTCCTTCTTCCAAGAAGCTAAGGACACCATGTGTGACGTTCCCTCCCGCTTTATACTCATAACCACCCTGGCAAGGGAGACGGAGAGAGAGTCAGCTGATCTCCACCACCACCCAAGCGAGCTTTAGGGTCAAGCAATGCCATGAATCTTCGCAACCTTAGTCCGCTGTTTGGGCAGAGTCGTTATCCCTAAATTTCTCTGGGGTTTCCCCCCCCCCAAATCCAGGAACTTTGGACAACTGTTTTAAAAAGCTAAAAACAAAGTTTCTGGAAAGCCAGTAATCATTCCACCATCGGCTGGCCTGTGTCCATGCTTTCAAAGGGTTCTTGTGTCTCAGTAGAGCCATCTGGGCTCTGGGGAGAACAGTGACCGGCAGCCGGAGACGTCCCGTTTCTGGGCTTGTAGATGAAACTCACAGGAGGGCCCTGAGCTTGGAGGAGGTCCGAGCAGAGCCGCTGAGGGCAGCTGTCACCTGCCAGGAGCTGAGAGGAATCACCCGACACCAGGAAAAGGCCGTAAGCCTCAGGATCGGGAACACTGTACTTCTCAGCGCAGACTTTGCAGATCGATGCCGTGGTCATGTCAGTGGAGGTGGGGATGGACTTCTGGTTGCTGAAGGGCTCGTGGAGGGAGACAAAGAGGATGTCCTACAACAGGGTGAGAGGCAGGGTTACCAGGGGGCCCTCGGACAGCAGATTTGGCCAGGGCGGGCGGCAGAGAAGCTGAGGGCAAGAGATCACAGAAACAGAGCTGGAAGAAGCACCTTTCCTCAGTTCTCCTTTCCTCTGCACCTTTCCTCAATTCTCGAAACTGATGTATTTTTCAAACATGATAAAGTACAATGAGAAGCATTTTAAAAATATGTAATTACAATTCCCACAGCTGTATGGAAGGGTGATATAAAAATCTAAAATAATATACATAAATTAAATAATTTGTCTTCTCAACATCTGAATGGTATAATAATTGGGATGCCAGTCCCCAGGTGGGACCTGGGGATCTCCTGGAATCTCCAGGCGACTGAGAACAGTTCCCCAGGAGGAAATGGCTGCTTTGGAGGGGGGACTCCATAACATTATACTCCATTGAGGTGTAAATGCTCATGTGGATTTGTAGAGATTATGTGCACTGAAATGTGTAAAGGGGGCTCAAACCAAAGGGTGTGTTTTTCGGCTTTGTTTGGCCGCCTCGGCAATCACCGACGCCTGAGGCAGCCAGCGCTATGGCGCGGAGAGGCGGGGCAGTAGTGGCAGTGCGCCAGCCACACACAGGCACAGAGCTGCACCTGTGTACAACCACCAGCTGGTGTGCTACTGCCGCTCCTCCACTCCATGGTGCTGGCCTCCTACATGCTGCTTCGGGCTTCAGTGATCACCGGGGTGGCCAAACTGAACCAAAGCGCACAACCCTCCTCAAGCCTGCTTGGAACCCTTCCTCCTACTTTGCAGATCTCTTGGAGAAGGGCTGTAGGTGAAGAAACGCACTCTGCACAGGATCAGGGCGGCCAACCTCCCAGTGAGGCTTGGAGACCTCCCAGCATCACAACTGGTGGCCACCCCCCCTGGGGAAAACGGCTGCTTTGGAGGGGGGGCTCCTTGGCCTTATATCCCACTGAGGCGCTGCCTCTTCTCAAGCAACACCCTCCCTGGGCTCCACCCCCAAATCTCCAGGGATTTCCAGACCCAGAGCTGCCAACTCTACCAGACAGTCCTTTCGGATTCACAGATTACAAAGGGCTGGAGGTAGGCGCCGGGTCTGAGTCCTCCAGAGTCAATAAAACCCTGGATTTCACTCAAGTAGATATTTACACTTTCATTTAATAAGGACATCAGGGGAGCCCTGCTGGGTCAGACCAGGGAGGGCCCATCCAGTCCAGCCTCCCGTCTCACACAGGTGCCGGTCACTTCCCCTGGAGGATCAGCCACTTGGCAGGGAAGGTGAAGGTCCTGTGAAGATCCCTCTAGTCGAGCACCCTGTCTCAACACAGAGGCTGGTGAGTTCCCCCTGGAGGGCCACTCACAGGGCCCGGAGGCCGAGGAGGGTCTTCTGCCAGACCTCGGAGCCGTGGATTCTTTCCCAGCGGCTGCTTCTCACACAAGCCCAACATTACCTGAGAATAACCACGGTGGCCCGGATGGTGATAAATTGTGCGGCGCCGGTGCCACTGATGGATGGACCGCTGGGCCTCGGTGCTGATCTGGCGGGTCATTATGGAGGACGGCTGGAAGTTGCCGATGTGATAGAGGACCCCGAACCAGGACGTGAGATAATACCCACCTAGGAGATGGGATGGGGAATACCAGGGTCAGTACAAGATCAGGACTCTGTCCCATCCTCACTAGAGACAGGCCCATCCTCAAGGTCAGAATTAAGAAGAAGGCAGCAATGTGTGCGCCGTGAAACTTCCCTTTCCTTCCTGCTGGGGCTCCCGTCCTTTTGATTTGAAGCAGGAGTAAAGCCCCAGGTCCCACAGGCTGGCAAAGAAATAGCCACATCATGCGCTGCAGAGCATTTCAAGGCACCAGCAAGGAAGCCCAAGAGCCCAGGAATCCAGGGTCGCGATGCAGAGGCAGATGATCCCCTACCTAGATGACCTTTGAGGTCTCTTCCCAGGTCTTTGTTTCTATGCCTTCATTCTCAGTTGCATTTCAGGGGTAGTCAAACGGCGGCCCTCCAGATGTCCATGGACTACAATTCCCAGGAGCCCCTGCCAGCATTCATGGGAATTGGAATCCATGGACATCTGGAGGGCCGCAGTTTGACTACCCCTGCCTTAGACCCTGGGAAAAACTTCTGGTCTTCCTGGTGGTACCTGATGGGAGTTTTGTTCTGCCCATCTCAGTTCCCTGCAGCCCATCTGTCTCTGGAAGCTCCAGAAGTGACTACCTCAAGAGCTCTTTATCTTATGAGGACATCTGAGCCATAGCTGATGCACACAGGTGACCGCAGGACCGGAGAAACAAAGCCGGGGTGCGGGGGTGTTCCGAACCAAAGGGCCAAGCCAAAGACCCGGCTACCTTCTCCTTGCAGCTGGCTGGGATCCATCAGCTCCATCATGTACTCTACGTCCAGTTGGACCGAGGTAGTGTCACAATTCAGCAAGACGTAAGTCAAGACGGGCAGGAAGTCGTCGGCACCGAAAGGCTCTTTTCAAAATAAAAGGTAAGGGAATGTTATCACTGGGTGGTCCAGGCAGAGGTTTGCAGGGACCCTTGGAGAGAATACCCATGTTGGGTCAGGCCAATGGCCCCTCCAGGCCAACACTCTGTGTCACACGGTGGCCAAAACCCAGGCCCCAACAACAGCCAATATGGGGTCATGTGATGCACGTGATATAAAAGCACCAAGACCCTTCCTCGGGCGTGACAATAGGGCTGCCAGCTCTGGGTTGGGGAATAACTGGAGCTTTGGGGCCTACAGTGTGGAAAAGGTGGGTTTCGGGGAAGAGAGGAGCCTCAGTGGAGTTCGATGCCATAGCGCAGGGGTAGTCAAACTGCGGCCCTCCAGATGTCCATGGACTACAATTCCCACGAGCCCCTGCCAGCGACTGCTGGCAGGGGCTCGTGGGAATTGTAGTCCATGGACATCTGGAGGGCCGCAGTTTGACTACCCCTGCCATAGCGTCTACTCTCCAAAGCAGCCATTTTCCTCCGGGCGATCTGATCCCTGTTGTCTGGAAATTGGTTGTAACAGCAGAGCTCCAGTCACCACCTGGGTTGAATCCTCAATGTCTGGCAATCCACAACTTTTTCGACCTTTTGACTGTGGGGGAGCCCCTGAAATAATTTTTCAGACTTCAAGGAGCCCTGGAAGTGATGTCAGTTGACCACGCCCCCCAACACACCCCCTGGAAGTGACATCACTACCCACACCCTTTTGCTCCCTCTCCCCACCTTGACTACCACCATGGTGGCTCTGCCTCATGTAGGCCGGAAGGAAGGGCAGGAGCTGAGAAGACAGCCTCGAGCCCCCCCCCCCCCCAAATGCCAGTTCAGATCTCTTGCCCCTTCAGAGCTCCTGTGGCTCCCCAGGAGTTCACGGACCCCTGGTTGGGAATCCTTGTAATTGGACAAAAAATCAAATACCTTGTCCAATATACAGTTGTCGATTACCATATATTGAGACTTCAACCTGTTTTTGAAAGTGTGCATAATGGATCACAGGTCACCCATAACAAACAGGGCAGATCAAGTGCCGCTTACTGAACATTTTCATTAAAAAACGGATTGGATGATTTCTTTGGTCTAAAACCACAAAATGGATATTTTCAAGGAATGGCTACAACGTGAAATTTTTTATATTTAAGTGGAAAACTCTAAGGGTCTGAATTGTGTGATGGCTTTAACATGCTTACAAGAGGATCAGTGCAACTGGTGTATTTAAGCAACTTGTGGGAAGGACCGGAGGTAATATGTTGGCTGAGCTCCAGGTAAACCGGGTCCCCCAGGGGCCAAGGAGGAAAGAATTAAAGATGACCTTTTGCATTTGAGGATTTAAAGCACTATTGGTATGGACTGAATGGATGTGGGGTTTCTCTGTTGGGCATATTATGTTGAAGGAGTTCTAATTAGCTTTGTTGATTTTTAGAATCCATGTTTATTCATGTTTTGTCAATATTTTAGGTTGGACTAGATGGCCAGTATGGCCCTTCCAACTCTGATTCTATGATTCTATGATTTTATTAGTTGTTGTTGTTCGCTGCTCTGAGCTGCTTGGGAGGGCGATATATAAATCAAATAAATAAAAAACCTGCCCTCCAAACTAGCAACTTCTTCCAGGGGAAGTGATTCCTGTAGCCTGGAGATCAATTGTAATTCCAGGAGATCTCCAGGTCTTTCTTGCTGCAATCCTATTAGGCAACCAAATAAAATCTTGGGGCTCTTCCCACCCCCCTTATGAGCCTCCCTGGCTTGGCCTCCTCTCACAGCAGGCCTGAACTCTGCAAGAGCAGAAAGACTTGAAAATATGTTAGGTCTCCACTAGGGTTGTGCACTTTGGCGGCCGCAGCGGCCGTTCCAGCCCGAAGCAGCCAGTGCTGGGGCATGGGCTGGAACGGCTGCTTCGACCACCAAAGTGCACAACTCTAGTCTCCGTCCCGTGGCCGCTTCTGGCTTGCTGACCCTGCCGGGCCTCCGTACCTGTGCGGCCCGCTGTCTGGTTCATGGCTTCGTAGATCAGCTTGCACACCTTCAGCATCTGTGTCTCCTTCTTCTTGGGCGAGTACGCCCGGTGCATGAGGCTCAGCTTGGTCCGGATACGCTCCAGGCCAGCCGCATCTGGCACGCCGGCCGTCACCCCCAGATTGGCCAGGCTCTGCTGGTTCATGGCGGCCTGATGTTCACGCAGCCTGTCCAGGCTCCCGTCACGGGTGTGGAAGTCCAGCAGCTGGGCGTAGATGGAATCCCGGAGGGGCTTCAGGATACACTTGTAGAGGGCAGCTTCGACCACAGAACCTGGATGGGGAGGAGTGGGGCAGGGAAGCAAGCGAGAAACCCCCAAACAATGGCATTTACTTCATTTATTTCTACTACTGTCTTTTTGTCCCCTGCTTCTCACTACTGAGAGCCAGCTTGGTGTAGTGGTTAGGAGTGCGGACTTCTAATCTGGCATGCCGGGTTCGATTCTGCACTCCCCCACATGCAGCCAGCTGGGTGACCTTGGGCTAGCAACGGCACTGATAAAACTGTTCTGACCTCGCAGTGATATCAGGGCTCTCTCAGCCTCACCCACCCCACAATGTGTCTGTTGTGGGGAGAGGAATGGGAAGGCGACTGTAAGCCGCTTTGAGACTCCTTTGGGTAGAGAGAAGCGCATATAAGAATCAACTCTTCTTCTTCTTCAGTAATCTCAGGGCTCTCTCAGCCTCACCCACCCCACAGGGTGTCTGTTGTGGGGAGAGGAAAGGGAAGGCGACTGTAAGCCACTTTGAGCCTCCTTTGGGTAGGGAAAAGCGGCATCTAAGAACCAACTCTTCTTCTTCTTCTACCAGGACTCTCAAGGCCCGTGGTCACCCAGCTGGCTGCATGTGGAGGAGGAGTGGGGAATCAAACTCAGTTCTTCAGACTGGAGGCTGCTGCTCTTAACCACTGCACTAAGCTTCCTCTGACCCATCCTTCCTTTCTCCCCAACAGAGACTTAAAAATACTCACATCCTCTCCTCCAGTTTATTCTCACAACAGCCCTGTGTGGGGACTTAGGCTGAGAACCTGTGAGTGGCTGAGGGAAGGTAGGGCCTGGACAGCTCCCATGAGATGGTCACACATGAAGCTGCCTTATACTTAATCAGATCCTTGGGGCCCATCAGAGCGATGCTGGTCAACTCACACCAGGAGTTGCTCTTGTGGGTCTCAGGCAGAGGTCTTTCCCATTCCCTCCTGCTTGGTCCTTTTCACTGGAGATGCCCAAATTGAACTGGGGACCTTCTGCTGCCAAGCTGATGCCACAGAGACGCATAATTTGAAATATTACCTCGACTGGAGGTCCCCACCCTCTGTGAACCTGTGGGCACATTTGGAATTAGGCTTGCGTGCTCAGGTGTGGTTTGGCCGTTTTGCTGATCACCGAAGCCCAGCACCGCCTCAGGCTTCAGTGATCGCCGAATCGGCCGAACCGTACCAGAGCGTGCAGGCCTACTTGGAATTCAACACAGCACGGGGGTCACCACCACAAAACGGTTGCCCCGAAATGGCAGCTGCAGGTGGCGGACCCAGGCACATAATATCCGCTGCAGCTTAACCTCAGCCATGTAGTAAAGATTGCCGTGCTGTGGTGGCAACCAATGCCAAATCATCTTTTCTTCAAAATGGCCCAGTCACTCCAGTTTCCAGTGGTCAGTTCAGAAGCGCTGCAGGACAAAAACCGCCCCCCGGCCCCACCCCCTTTCCACAAACTACTTGGAGGGCTGTAGCACCCATGGGCACCATGTTGGGGAGCCATCTCCTGGCCACACGTTGAGGACTAGAAACCTGCTTCTCCTTTGCTTCACAGGACTAGGAACTCAGGAATCCAGACGCAGTTCCTAAGGCCACAGGCTGCACGAGAATCCCAAGCGGCAGCACAGAGCAGCCCGCCCCTCTTTGGGGGTTCAAGGGAAGCAGCCTGGGTCCCCCTCAACACGCCACGCCCCTCCCCCTCTCCCTGCAACAGCTTCTTCTGCCTCTGCCTCGTGTCACAGCAGAGCCACCGATTTTCTGAGCCCGCTGGTTCTCGCCTAGACGCAAGCGGATGCCGCAGCAGAGGCCCAGAGAGGAAACCTCAGTATTTTCAGCGGCTCAAAGGCTTGGCAGGAGATATTTATAAGCCTGCTACGTAGGAAGGGGAGACGATGGCTGGGCCCTTTCGACTTCTGGGTGTGTGAGTATGTTGTGCACACATGTGCAAAGGGAGAGCTCTCACTGGCTCCTGGAATCCCACAAAGCAAGTGGAGGGGATGCCCAACTAGGGTAGCTAAATAATAGGATCCTAGAGCGGGGAGGAGCCATGCAGGCCATCCAGTCCCACCCCCTGCTCAGTGCAGGATCAGCCTCAAGCATCCAGGATAAGTACCTGTTCAGCCATTGCTTGAAGACCACCAGTGAGGGGGAGCTCCCCACTTCTTTAGGCAGCCCATTCCACTGCTGAACTAGACTCCTAGAATCCTAGAGTTGGAAGGGGCCATCCAGGCCATCTAGTCCACCCCCTGCTCAATGCAGGATCAGCCTCAGGCATCCAGGAGAAGGATCTGCCCAGCCGCTGCTTGAAGACTACGAGAGACTGGGAGCTCCCCACTGCCTTAAGCAGCCCATTCTACTGCTGGAACACTCTGTTAACGTTTTTTCCTGACACCTGGCCGATACCGTTCTGGGTCCTGACCTGCCAACAGAAACCATTCCCTGCCCTCCTCCAAGTGACAGTTTTCAAAGACAGCCATCCTGTCCCCTCTCTGCCTCCTCTTCTCCAGGCTGAACCTGCAGGTTCAGAGGCAGTCTACCTCTGAATACCCAAAATGGCAGCAACACACAAGCAGATGGTGACTTTTTAGACCAGGTGCCCGCTGGGCCAGGAATCCACAGGGCAGCCCATATTTAGCATGCAGAAACAGATTCCCAGGAGAACGGCCTGTTTTTCATCCCTTCTGCTCCTGGAAATTCCATTTAGCCCTTATAGCTCCATTCATTTGTTCAACTCCCCCTTTAATGCCTTCTCCACCGACAGCCATCTTGTGTCAGTGAGTTCTGCAAGCTGACGTGCCACACAAAGAGGCATTCCCGCTGGTCCCGTAATAATGCAAACTGGGTGGCCTCAAAGTAACGCCCCCCCCCCAAGCCCTTGCCCCGCCCTCACCATCCCTGCTCCGTACCCAGGTCCATCTCTTCCGTCTCGCCGTGCTCACAGAGGGTGCGCAGCTCCGAGCTCTCACACAGGTAGCCCTTGAGGTTGCTAATCATCTGCCGGATCTCCTGCAGCATGTCGGTGCTGGTGGAGTGCCGCGTCTCCGAGCCCCGAAGGATGTGCCCCACAAAGCTTTGCACCAGCCCCCCGAGGTAGGACATCGGCTCCTGGGCCAACTCCTGCACCCGGTTGGAGATGCGGCGCTCGCTGGAGAGAAGCCCGCCAAGGGCACTGCCTACCGCTGAGAGGCGGTGAAGCACTTTGTAGGTCAAAGCGGCGGAAGAGCGGCGCTTCTTGTGCACGGCAGTAAGCGGGAGGCTGTCCCCCTCGTCCTCCACGCTGCTGAGAGAGAGCGAGTCCAGTTCGGGGATGGGAGGCAAGACCAGGGACTCATTCAGAAGCGACGAATCGGAGCCAGACTCCTTTGGGGGAGAGCAAGGGGGTGCCATCGCCGGAGTGACTTCAATCCAGGAAACACGGTGCGGAGACTTGGCCTCCTTCTGCCAGAGGTCAGGGGACACGGGTGGCTCTTCCGAGAGGTTTGCAGAGTCAGCCCTGGCCAAGCTGCGCAGGAGGGGCTTCCGTCGTGCAGAGCCCGTCTGGGGCACAGAGCCGCCTGAGGGTGGGGGGCAAGGAGAAAAGGTGGTGAGGCCAAGCTGCAGTTTCCCCACACAAATAACTGCGGGTCTGCTTAGCTCTTCTCCTCCACACCAGCGGTAGTCAACCTGTGGTCCTCCAGATGTCCATGAACTACAATTCCCATGAGCCCCTGCCAGCATTTGCTGGCAGGGGCTCATGGGAATTGTAGTCCATGGACATCTGGAGGACCACAGGTTGACTACCTCTGCTCCACACGTTCTTGTTCTCTCTCTCTCTCTCTCTCTCTCTCAAGGCCTGATATCAGAATGTGGCAATTGGCAGAGGGGAAAACCTGCATCCTATTTAGTCCCCAGGGGCGAGGGGGGAAGCCAGGAGAATGTCAGATCCCCGCTTGGACATCTCTTGGGAAGCCCCGATGAATGAGCGCTCTGACTGGATTCTGGAAACCTCCTGATGCCAGAGGGCAAGAAACTATAATTGGGCCATAGATAAGAGAGACAGACCCCCGAGGGACAGCTGTGAATGGGGCAGCAGTTAATGCTGGGTCTCATAAAGAAAGAGTTAGCTTTCGTTACGTTCTTTGCTGATGGACTCCAGCGACTGGGTTGCCTAGTTGTAGTTTCTCATGCATTATGGAGGAGTGGGAAATCGAACCCAGCTTGCCAGGTTAGGAGCCATTGCTCTGAACCACACCGGCTCAAAAAGCCTGGGCCCCCTGAGTTACATTCCTGACGGCATCCACTAGCAAAGGCAGAGTCTCTTCCTGCAGCTTTTACCTTTCTCCCTCGCCTTTTCTTCCTCCAGGGACCCTGGAGGATCCCAGCTTTCCGGAGCTTCCTGTTTGCAAGGTCCTGCTGCAGGGCCAGAATCAGCCAGGCTGCCCCGCGGATCCCGGAGTCGTAGGGTCCCTCTCCTGCTGTTGGCACGGCAAAGGTTTGGTGCTGAATTCAGCCAACAAGCATCGCCATGCACGGAGAGGTACAGCGGGTTGACGATGCACAACGGGTCATGCTCGGAGATCGCCTGTCTGGATTCAGGGGGCTCTCCGTTGGGCCCCTGGGAACTTTCTTCTGTCGATGCCAACCCAGTGCCAGGTTTAAGGGGCATGGTCCAGAATTCTACCCAAAGAAGCAATGCAGGAATCGAGGGAGAAAGAAAGCATTACAGTGGTTACCATTTTTTTAATTTTGTTTTCTGCAAAGAAAAGGTTTCCTCTGCCTAACAAGCAGAAATTCAACCCCTGCTGCTTTGCAGCTGAGAATTGTACAGATGGGGAGGGGGGGAATGTGCATGCTGAACATCTCCCCTCCCATGCATTTGTTAGAGGTGCAGGGACTTAACCAAATGGGTGTGGCTGAAGAAAAGGGGGTGGGGCTAAGGAAAGGCCCGGGACAGACAAGCAGGAAGTCATTCTCTACACAGTGGGTTAATCAGCTCCTGGAACTCCCCGAGACAGAATGCTGTAGTGCAGGGGTAGTCAATCTGTGGTCCTCCAGATGTCCATGCATTTGCTGGCAGGGGCTCATTGGAAGTGTAGTCCATGAACATCTGGAGGACCACAGGTTGACTACCCCTGCGTGTAGGGGCCACAGGAGCTGGCTTGGTTGAAACAAGTCTGAAAACCAGTAAGCAAAGAAATGCAACCTGGGGTGCTTCATGTATCCCATGGTGCTGAGCAGCAAGACAGTTTGTTCAGAAGGGGGAAGAAAATTAAACATGAGTCTCTCACCCCGTATACTCCAGCCCCACCCACCCCCCAACTCACCTGGGCCCAAGGCAGACAGAGCCTCTAATTCAGATTTGCACGAGAGCTGAAAGGCATCTGGGATCCTTAGCAAACCAGGCAAGATATCCCTGGAAGAGAAATGCCCAGACGGGTTGACCAAAAAGGCCCCAGGGGGGCTGTTGAGATCTTTGGGGAAGGGGCCCCACTCCTCTGCTTATGCCAAGGGAGCTAAAGCATTTGATTCCTGCCTACCCCCATGGCCTCCTCCCCCCTACAGCAATCCGGAGGCCAAATGTACTCATAATGGGAATGGTGGCTGCCAGAGGATGTAGTGATGGCCACAGGCATAAATGGGATGGGACAGATTCAAGGAGAAGAGTTCCACCAATAGCTATTGGCCATGTTTGACTTCAGGGAACCCCCACATCCCAGAAGCCACCCACCTGCTCCACATGTGAAAGCTGACCAGTTCCAGCAGGTCTCGGAAGCGCAGGTGAGATCCCTCCAGGTACACGGCTGCGGGGAAGAGCAAGACGTCAAGACAAGGAATGGTTTGACTGGGGGATCATCTGCAACTGCGGCCGCAAAGTGGGTAGTCAAACTGCGGCCCTCCAGATGTCCATGGACTACAATTCCCATGAGCCCCTGCCAGCATTTGCTGGCATGGGCTCATGGGAATTGTAGTCCATGGACATCTGGAGGGCCGCAGTTTGACTACCCCTGGTTTAGGGTTTGTCAGGGCAGAGGGGGGGGGGAGGCCATATCCTACATGGGAAAGTGGAGGACAGAATCTAGAACTGAGACTTGCATAAAAAGTGTCGGTTCTCACCCAGGAAGCCCCGGCCAAGACATCTTCATCGTAGGAGGATGCTGTGACTGCCAGACCTCAGGGTGCTCCTGGAGCTACTGCGACTAAGGCCAGTTCTGCGCTGCATGTGGACCTGCTGAGTTTGAAGCAGGATCGTAATTGCAGGCCGCTGACCGGCTTGGGTAGGCTGGTCTCCCTGCAGGAGAGCCGGTTCATTCAAAAGGTGTTTTCCGCACCCCAAATGTGCAGCTCGTGGCCAGATCCACCAGGGATCCAATCGCTTTAAATCAAGGTTTTAATCAATCACCTGCAACCACGGGTGTCAGGATTGTAGAATCTCTGTCATAAATTAGCCTGAGTTCCTCCATGTCAGTTATATTGCTTGATTGGGCCTGGCGCCTGCTTGCCCCGGCCTTGTAGTTTGTAAGCTATAAAATAGAATAGTGATGTTATGTTAACCTTATCTTGTTGTGGGCTCACAGGGTTGTTGTCACCTCTCTCAAGGCTGGGAGAATGAAATCCTGTTTTTGTTACACATATGTCTTTTCTCTCCTACCCCCCTCCTTGGGAACTGTCAAGTTTTGGGCGGGAGAAATGTATTGATAAGCTGAGGCAAATCTGGCCTCTGGTCAGATTTGACTTTCAGTCCAATGCGTATAGTGCTAATCAATAAAACTCTTTTCTTTCGAAGAAGTTTTGTTGTGAGTTTCCTGTGCGTCTGACATCAAGTCAAATCTCACAACTCCTTTCACCTGCCAATATGCAGGGCGAAGGACCTACTTTTTCTGATCAAGGAGAGGGCCTGGATTGGGACCTCTCCCAGGGCGACGGCGCTGGTGCAGGGCCGTACAGCTCGGGCATGCTGCGGGCCGTCTCGGGGACGACCCCGGGGCCCGAGGAATTTTTGGAACGACACGTCACCCAACGTAGGCGATTGTCAAAGTACGACCGCCCAACTGGGGATGAACTGTGGCCGGAGCACCTGGCACTGCCTAGCTACGGACTGGAGCCTGTGGGTGAGACACAGGACTTGCAGTACAAGCTGGACAGGGTGACTAACTGGCTGCAGGACCTCTCGGGTCGGTTGGATCCAGAGGAGCAACGCCGAACACAACGCCTGCTGAGGGAAGTGCTCGGTGGTGGTGCGCACGACACCAGTGGACGAAGGTCGAGCGGTGTGCTCGCCCTGCGGGAACACGGCATGGCGGACACGCAAGCAGCGGCAGAGGCCGAAGCGGCGGCCAGGGCCAGAGCGCAGCTGGAGATCGAGGCGGAGGCGGCGGCTCGGGCGAGAGCGCAGAGGGAAAGGGACAACGGAGACGAGGAGCGTGAGGACGCCGGCGGCGGCGGTGGCGATGGAGCCGGAGGGGACAGCGCGGAAGGAGAGGATGCAGCAGCAGCGGCGGCGGCGGCGGCGGCGAACGTTGCGGGAGCTGAAGCGGCAGCGGCAGCAGCGGCACGAGAAGCGGCGGCGGCCGCACGGGCAGCAGAGGCGGCAAGGGTGGCAGCGCAAGCCAGAGCGGCGGCGGGGAGAGGACGAGGCATCGGCCGTGACGCGAGACCCCTGGGCCCGGCCCCGGTACCGGCGGATTGGGGCCCAGGACGCCTACCCCCCCACCTCCGTGGAGTGGAAATGCGGAGCACCTACAAATTCAAGGCTAAGTTTTCGGGGAACCCCGCAGACTTCCCTACGTTCCTGGTGCATCTCCAGGCCTACATGATGGACATGGGTTTCACTTTCCATGACGATGCCGAGCGTGTGCGCTTCGTGGGGGAAGCCCTGGAGGGCAAGGCTGCCAAATGGTTCCTGGACTTGTACCGTTACCATCCCCAAGCCATCCGTAACTACAACCACTTTCTGCGCGCCATGCGCCAGATGTACGTGGAACCGTTTGAACGGGAGACAGCGGAGAAGAAACTCAGAGCTCACCGGCAGGGAAAATTGTCTGTGGTCGAGTACGCCAGAGAATTTAAGGAGCTGGCGTCCTCGGTGCCGGACTGGACCGAACCCGAACGCGTGCTTGCGTTTGTGGGGGGCCTCTCACCTACTCTGGCTGACAAATGTCTCCTTTTGGACGACCCGCTTACGGTCGACGGGTGGGTCCAATTGGCTGGGGAGATGGAGAATTGATTGGAGCGGGCCTCGATGGTTCAGGTCCTGGCAGGTAAAACCGTGGCGAAGACTTCCACCCCGGCGAAAGCCAAGCCCAGAGCAAGATTGGAACCGACTGAGCGTACCCGGCGCATGGAGAAAGGGTTGTGTTTGGGCTGCGGCCAAGCTGGGCATTTCCTCGCACAATGCCCATCAAAAGCAGTTTCAACCCCGAGGGCCGTGAGCAGCCCCCCGCCGAAAACCCAGCCCGCCAAGAAGACTGCTCCGAAGAAAAGTGCCAAGTCTCTTCTGGTGCCAGTGGCTGCCGTACCGGCAGTGGATGACTCGGAGGAAGGTAGCGGGCTGGAGGACGAGGATCAAGCTGACGAGCAGTCGGGAAACGAGGACGGTCTGCTGTAAAGGCGCCCCGCCAGCAGGCCGCCAACAGGGGCAAACGCGCGGTGAGTGATTCCCCCTTACTGCTCCTACCCGCCAATCTCTCCAACCCTAAGTCTGGGAAAACGGTGGGGGTCCGATGTATCGTGGACTCGGGGTGCACCCAATCCTTGGTGAGCCCGGCACTGGCCGAGACTTTGGGGGTGGGAAAAGTGCCGTTGGGGGAACCCTTGCCAATTACCCAACTAGATGGGAAATGTGCTCCTGGAGGGGAAGCCACGGCGAAAACGCGCCCAATGGACTTGGACATAAAAAAACATTGGGAGCAGATCCAACCTTTGGTAGCCCCTCACTCTGCGTTCCCTTGCGTGTTGGGGCTGGATTGGCTAAGGGAGCATGATCCCCTAGTGAAGTGGAAAGAAGGGACTGTGGAGTTCACCTCTCCCGCTTGCGAGCAGCACGCTCGACCACGGGGCCCTCCGCGCACGGGGGTTGTGGCCGCGTTGGGATCCGGGGGGGGCAGCGCTCCCTCCCGAGTACCGAGACTTTGCTGATGTGTTCGCGGAGGCGGAGTGCAATCAACTCCCTCCTCATCGTAAAACTGACTGTGCCATCGAATTGAAGAAAGGGGAACCCCTCCCCAAAGCCAAACTTTATTCCATGAGTCCGCGGGAAATGGCGGAGCTCAGGGAATTTTTGGATAAGAACCTGGCGAGGGGCTTTATTAGACCGGCCACTTCTTCCTTGGCGGCCCCGGTTCTCTTCGTGAAAAAGAAAGACGGTTCGCTGCGCTTGTGCACCGACTACCGTGGGTTGAACGCAGTCTCAACGTGTAATGCCTACCCGCTCCCTCTGATAAAGGACTTATTGGGCCACTTGGGGAAGGCGCGAATTTTCACAAAACTGGATTTGAGGGAGGCCTATTACCGGGTCCGGATAAAAAAGGGGCACGAATATTTGACAGCTTTTAACACTCCCCTGGGGCAGTTTGAGTACACCGTAATGCCGTTCGGCCTCGCCGGCGCTCCGGGCGTGTTCATGAATATGATTAATGAAATTATGCATGATTTATTGTACCAGGGGGTGTTGGTGTACATTGATGATATTTTAGTGTATTCAGAAACTGTTGAGAGCCATGCTAGCTTGGTCCGTGAAGTGCTCCGCCGCTTGCGGAAGCACCAATTGTTCGCCAAACTATCAAAATGTGAGTTCCACCGGGATGCGGTGGAGTTTTTGGGCTTCCGGGTCTCCCAGGCTGGGATTGAGATGGACCCGGGCAAGGTGCGGGACCTGTTAGCTTGGGAACCCCCCCGTACTAGGAGGCAATTGCAAAGTTTCTTGGGGTTCGCTAATTTCTACAGAACGTTTATCCCCAATTTCGCCAAAGTGGCATTGCCTCTCACTGACTTGTTGAAAACCAAACAAGGGGGAAAGACAGCAAACCGTCCGGGGGCGCCCCTCCTGTGGACTCCCCCATGCCAGGACGCGTTTGACAGACTAAAACTTTTGTTCACGTCCGAACCGGTGCTGGCCCATGCTGATCCAACTAGGCAATTCACTGTGCAAGTTGACTCCTCGGACGTGGCAATGGGGGCCGTAATCCTCCAAGAAGGGGAGGATGGGAAATTGCATCCGCTGGCCTATCTTTCAAAGAAATTTTCTGGGGCTGAGAGGAACTGGGCAATTTGGGAAAAGGAGGCAGCTGCAGTAAAATTAGCCCTTTCCACCTGGAGGCATTGGTTAGAGGGGTCCACAGTCCCATTCGTAGTTTGGACGGATCACAAAAACCTCCAGGCGCTCAAGCAGCCCCGCTCGCTTTCGGCAAAACAGATGAGGTGGGCGGAGTTTTTCGCTCGTTTCAACTTCTCCCTTAAACATCTACCAGGCAAAATGAACTTTTTGGCAGACGCCCTGTCGCGCCTGCCCCAGTACAACAGCAAACGGGACCCATTGGTGGATACAGTGTTTACCCCCGCCCAACTGGGGATGGCCGCGGTGACGCGTAGCCACACGAAGTCTGGAATGCCCATTCCAGGGGGTTGGGTCCAGAAGGAGGTGTCACAGGACTCGGAGTTTCACTCCCTCCGCCCCGATCTAACTGAGAAGGGGGGGCTATTTTTCAAAGGCGAGAGGCTTTTTGTCCCGACGGCAGCCAGGGGAGAGGTTTTAAAACTTTGCCACGACGCAAAAACTGCTGGACATTTTGGGTTTGTGAAAACTCTGCACCTGGTCAGGAGACAGTATTGGTGGCCATCTCTGCGCAAGGATGTGGAAAAGTATGTGCAGGGGTGCCCCATTTGTATCGCCTCAAAACCTGCCGGGGGAAAGAAGAAAGGGTTGTTGCAGCCCCAGCCCACCCCCTCTCGTCCATGGACAGATGTTACTATGGACTTTATCACAGACCTACCCCCCAGTCAAGGGAAAACCGTCATTTGGGTGATAGTGGACGCTTTTTCAAAACAGGCGCATTTTATCCCTTGTACAGGCTTGCCTACTGCAGCAAAATTGGCTTCATTGTTTGTAAACCACGTGGTACGCCTGCACGGGATCCCGACACGGGTTCTGACGGATCGGGGCCCCCAGTTCGTTGCCAAATTCTGGCGGGAGCTCCTAAGACTGTTAGGCGTGGAGCAAGCCCTCACTTCAGGCTATCACCCTGAGTCGAATGGCCAGACCGAGAGGGTAAACCAGATCTTGGAGCAATATTTACGCTGTTTCATCAACCACCAGCAAGATGATTGGGTCACCTTATTGCCACTCGCTGAATTTGCCTACAACAATGGGGCCCACGCCTCAACGGGGGTATCCCCCTTCAAGGTGGTGTATGGGACTGATTTAGTGGCAGCACCCACCTGGGAACTCAACTCCACCGAAGCGCATTAACAAATGGGCACATTAACAAATGGGCAGCAACCATCAGTGCGGGGTGGCCAGAAATAGTTGCTAGCCTCAAAGGGGCGAAACAAGCCTATAAGGCCCAGGCAGATAAGAAACGGGTACCTGCACCTGATTGGAAAGTGGGAGATCTGGCCTATTTGTCCACAAAGAATTTGAGGTGCCAACAGAAATCCAAGAAGCTTGGCCCAAAATATGTGGGGCCATTTAAAGTGGTTAAACTAATTAATGCTGTAACTGTGGAGCTAGCTTTACCAAAAACTTATAGGAATGTGCATCCGGTTTTTCATTCCAGCCTGCTGCGAAGAGCTCCCGTCCCGGATGAATGGCACCCTCCTCCAGCTACGCCTGTGCCGATTTACATCGACAAAGACACCCACTATGAAGTCAACCAAATTTTAGACTCTCGTTTGCATAAGGGTCGCCTTCAGTATTTGGTCGACTGGAAAGATTTTCCCTCTGGGGACAAGGAGTGGGTTGAGGCTGGGAATGTGAAGGCACCCCACCTTCTCAGGGCTTTCCATCGAGCATTCCCTGATTGTCCTCGCCCGGTAGATGCCGGCTAGGTGGGGGAGTGAAGATAGTTTTAATGCGGAGGGATGTCAGGATTGTAGAATCTCTGTCATAAATTAGCCTGAGTTCCTCCATGTCAGTTATATTGCTTGATTGGGCCTGGCGCCTGCTTGCCCCGGCCTTGTAGTTTGTAAGCTATAAAATAGAATAGTGATGTTATGTTAACCTTATCTTGTTGTGGGCTCACAGGGTTGTTGTCACCTCTCTCAAGGCTGGGAGAATGAAATCCTGTTTTTGTTACACATATGTCTTTTCTCTCCTACCCCCCCCCTTGGGAACTGTCAAGTTTTGGGCGGGAGAAATGTATTGATAAGCTGAGGCAAATCTGGCCTCTGGTCAGATTTGACTTTCAGTCCAATGCGTATAGTGCTAATCAATAAAACTCTTTTCTTTCGAAGAAGTTTTGTTGTGAGTTTCCTGTGCGTCTGACAACGGGTAGATCTTCTTGTGTCCGACGTATTTATATTGGGGGGTTTGTTCAGGGGTTTCTTGGTATGGTTTGCACCGTGATTTTGCAGTAATAAAAAGCTGAATGATTCCAGTGCCTCCGTGTTCCTTGACTCACAGATCTAACATGTTCCCCTGGGAAAATGGCTGAGTTGGAGGGGGGACTCATTCCAGTTTTTAAAATTTTTAAAAAGGCACAAGAGCAAAACTATCCACTTGATCGCTTGCAGCCTCGAGAACAAATGAGACACAGGAGAGACAAAGGAACACAACAGCTGGAAAGTCATCAGAATATTAAATCAGACCGATGGGACTTCAGTGGGGTTATAATGCTATACAGTGCACCTCCAAGAATGGTTTCCCCCAGGGGAACTAATATCTGTTGCCTAGAGACCTATGGTAGTATTGGGGGATCTCCAGCCTCCAACTGGAGGTTGGCGACAGGACTCAGAGGGAAGAAGGAGAACATCTCTCTGATTCAAAACAGGAAGGTGCAGGACACATGTGTTGCAAGTGGATGGGCCTGTAGGTTTCCTACATTTTACAGAGCAAAACCACACTGACAGAGCCCACCTCCCACAAGGATCATTGTCTTAGCACATGTGCACCACAATCCATGCCTGCAATCCACGCCCAGACATCTCTGGGGGCTCTAAGAAGAACATCAGGAGAGCCCTGCTGGGTCAGACCAGGGAGGATTCATCTAGTCCAGCCTCCCGTCTCACCCAGAAGAAGAAGAGTTGGTTCTTATATGCTGCTTTTCTCTACCCGAAGGAGGCTCAAAGCGGCTTCCAATCACCTTCCCTTTCCTCTCCCCACAACAGACACCCTGTCAGATAGGTGAGGCTGAGAGAGCCCAGGTATTCCTGCTCGGTCAGAACAGAACAGTGCTGTGGCGAGCCCAAGGTCACCCAGCTGGTTGCATGAGGGGGAGCACAGAATCGAACCCGGCATGCCAGATTAGAAATCCGCACTCCTAACCACTACACCAAACAGGGGCCAACCAGTTCTGGAGGGCCAGCAACAGGGCAGAGAGGCCAAGACCCTCCTAAGAACATCAGGGAAGTCTCTTATTTGGGGGGGGGGGGAGATATTATAATATTTAGTGTTCTTTTGTGAAGTTCTGACTTTGAGGGGAGGAACCACCTCTTCATAGAAACCCGAGACAACAAAAATAAAATGATAGAATGGCTGCTTCATCGGACCGATATGTTCTCCAAACTATTCTATGCTCAAATCCACAAATCTGGGGTGGGGTGGAAGGTGATAAACATTTACAGAAATATATAAGCGTCAGGGGAAAATAAACGAAATCCTGAAGTCGCCCTCCAAGCCATTCCAGCTTGCCTGAAAACACCCGCCTCGTAGAGTGCAGAACTCAGCCATCACTCCCCATTTGCACCTAGTTCCAAGCCATTCGGTGGGGACCTGCCTTGTCCCAGCAAGACGCTCTGCCCCATACTGAGGGGGGGGGGGGGAAGAGCTGGTTTTGCCCTTCCAAACCTCTTCCCTTTTCTTTAGAAAGAGAAAGAGAACTTATCTGTGTTGCAAACCCACCGAAGAGAAACACAGGAAGAGAGACACACCGAAGAGAGACACCTTGAAAACGAGGGGATGGAATGAAGCAGGGAGAGTGACGGTGCTGGTTTCAAAAGGCAGACAAAAGGGAGACGTAGAGTCCAGTGGATCCAAAATGGAGCATGCTGGGAAGATCTGGGATACCCTGCCTTCCAAATAGGACTCCCAGCTCTGGGTTGGGAAATCTCTGGAGATTTGGGGGGTAGAGCCTGAAGAGGGTGGGGTTTGGGGAAGGGAGGGGCTTCGGTGGCGTGAAATGCCCTTCTGCAGTGGCCATTTTCTCCTGGTGAAGTGATCTCTCACCTGGAGATCTGTTGCAATTCCAGGGGATCAGCTGCCCCCTGAAGGTTAAAAACAGCGAAGAGAAATTAAGCCACGAATGATGAAAGAAGAAAAAAGCTAATGAAATAGCTACAAATCAATCAAGTCTTTGTTTATTCAAAATATATGCCAGAACGAGTTCCGGTATAACACATTTTTCAAAGGGAAAAATCTTCCTCAGTGGCTTAATTTTCTTACTCTGGTAGACTCATGCCGCATAGATCCCCTGCCCAAAATTGTTTCAAATTGTCGCTCCCGTTGATATGTAAAAGCTGGAAATCTTTTTTCCCCTTTGGAAATTGAGTGTTATACCAGAACTTGTTCTGGCATATAATTTGAATTAAAGAAGACTTGATAGAATTTGAATTAAAGAAGACTTGTAGGTATCTTGTCAGCGGGGGAGGGAGGAAAACAATGATTTTTAAAGGGTGTTAATTTTTTTTTAAGGTTAAAAAAAAGATTCAAAAGGGAAAACTGGAAAATAAGCAGTAGCAAGAAAAGATCAAAACCAAACATGAACATGAACCAAACTATATGGAGAAAAGGAACAAAAGCACGCACACACACACACACCACAGTTCACGTACAAGAGCCAGGGAGAGCAGAGCAAGGGGCAGCTATCGGCCACATACACGGCAAAAGTCTGCCTCCAAGGAGCAGGAGCTGGGAGAAAGGGAAAGGCTGTGGTTCTTCCCTGCCCACGCTCTCCTTACATCTGCACAGTACAAAGCACACCCAAGGAAGACCTACCAGAGTTCTCTTCTAGAACAGGGAAGCAGAGGACAGCGCTGGCCTCACTTTCCCGCGTCCGAATCAAGATGACCCGGGAACCTCCAGCCACGTTTCTGGTGACGATGAAAGTCTGGTTACAGGAAAAAAGGGCCAGAAGAACACAGAGTGAGCGAGAGAGCGCGCATGCAAGAAAACAGGTTTAGCAATCATTTTTATCTGGAAGGCACGGACATGAAGACAGGTCCATGCTCAGAGCCCACTTCCTTCCCCCTTTGGGCAGGAAAGAGGAACCAGATGGAAGTGTCAAGCAGATTTGCAGGTTATGCTAAACTAGATCCTAAAACCAAGGAAGTAGTAACTAAAATTTTGCCAATAGTCCCCCTCTCCCCACTGAGAGCACTGCAAGAGATGGTGAAGCGAGACTCCTCAGAACAACAGAAGAACCCTGCTGGGTCAGACTAGTGGTCCATTCAGTCCAGCATCCCACCTCACACAGAGGCCAACTAGTTCCTCTGTACAGCCAGCTACAGGGCAGAAAAGCTGAGGCCTTCGTAAGAATATCAGAACAGCCTTGCTGGATCAAAGCAGTGAAGGTCCATCTAGTCCAGATCATGTATCACACAGGGGCCAGCCAGTTCCTCTGGAGGGCAAACATCAGTCCATATAGGCCGAGGCCTTCAGAAGAACATCAAAAGTGCTCTGCTGGGTCAGACCAAGGAGGGTCCATCTAGTTCAGCATCCCGTCTCATGCTGTGGCCAACCAGTTCTTCTGGAGGACCAACAAGAAGAAGAAGAAGAGTTGGTTCTTATATGCCGCTTTTCTCTACCCAAAGGAGTCTCAAAGCAGCTTACAGTCGCCTTCCCTTTCCTCTCCCCACAGCAGACACCCTGTGAGGTGGGTGAGTCAGAGAGCCCAGATATTCCTGCTCGGCCAAAACAGCTTTATCAGTGCCGTGGCGAGCCCAAGGTCACCCAGCTGGCTGCATGTGGGGGAGTGCAGAATCGAACCCGGCTTGCCAGATTAGGTCCGCACTCCTAACCACTACACCAAACTGGCTCTCTACACTACACTACACCAAACAACAGGGCAGAGAGGCTGAGGTCTTGCGCTGATGTTGCCTCTCAGCACTGGCTTAGTGCCTCTGAATGTGGAGGTTCCCCTCAGGCACCACTTGATATAGTCTTCCCTAAATCTCTCTCTTCCCCTTTTCAAGCTGTCTTTTCCTGTGGCCATCACGGCATCCTCTGGCAGCGAATTCCCCATTTTAATCATTTGCTGTGTAAAACAGCGTTTCCTTTTGTCCAGCCTGAACCTACTGTTTGGGGGGAACGGGACACCCTCAGCTCCAAAATAATCTCTTTCAGGAAGCACAGCCGATTGCTCTGGCCCTCCTGGCCCGCAGACTTTTCAAACGTTGTGAGTCACTCACCCCAGGGCCTTGTTCCGTGAGCAGTTCTGTGGCTTGCTGTGGGTTGGTACCGATGGGCTCCCAAATGTCCCTTGTTGCGGAGAGCCTGTCCCAAAGGCTGAGGAGGGAACCATCACACTCCCCGTTGACTAAAGCGGGTGAGGGACTGCGCCGAGGAGAGGGGAGTGAGAGAAAAGAGTGAACAGAAAGACTGGGTCACCTACCCTGGCCAGGCAGGGCGTTAGTTCGTTCACAGCTAGTCACCAAGACAGAACATAAGGTTGCCAACTGGTTTCCTGAGCTCCCCTTCTACACCTTTAGCAGCAGCTGGATGGAAGGTAGGCAGCACCAAGCTCTGCTCTCCATAATATTTTTCCTGCTGTCTTTTCTGGCTGCTATTTGCCATCTAGGTAGGCATGCCAGCCTCTCAGCGGTTTTGAGTGTTTGATATTTATTTCTCGGTGTTATGTATAGTCTGCCTTTCTCATTGGGACTGCAGGCAAATTACACGTAGTAAGTCAGGAGTGGTCAAACTGTGGCTCTCCAGATGTCTGTGAACTACAATTCCCATGAGCCCCTGCCAGCTCTTGGGAACTGTAGTCCATGGACATCTGGAGAACCACAGTTTGGCCATCCCTGTAGAAAGACCATCAAAAGGATGCGATATAAAATCAACAATGCAAAAAAGGGTTTTAGGTTGTAAAAATTTGGAACCAATCAGAAATCTGGAAACAGAACTGAAACCCAAGTGTAAGTATTGACAAGAACCTTAGGACAGGGCTGGGCAAACTGCAGTCCTCCAGATGCCCATGGACTACAATTCCCATGAGCCCTTGCCAGCATTCGCTGGCAGGGGCTCATGGGAATTGTAGTCCATGGACTGCAGTTTGACCTTAGAAGAATGCAAAAGTGTCACAGTAGGCTCCATCTCTGTGGCTTCGACCCCCAAATTCCCATTTTTAATTTGGCTTCCCTCTTGTTAAAATTGGATTGGGAATTCTTTCTTTTTAGTCCCCCTTGCACCAAGTTTTACCCCGGCATACAGCATTTGTACACAATACTGTGCTCACTGTTCCATCTTCAACATCAAAATATTTTGTTGGGTGTGGGTAGTTGGGGGATTAGTTGGGTGAGAGGAGGGCAATTTTATGGTTTTACTATGTTGATTTTAAACTTCCTTCAATGTCCAAATAGCTCTGGCTGAATCAACACTGTTAGTTCTGGCAGGCTCACAAGGATGGAATGAGCATTTCCTGTTCACAGAAAGACTGCCTGTAAACATGGGGGTTCCATTGAGGTATTCTGGCCAACCAGCAGGGAAAGCACTGTGCTACAAGGATGCCTTGGCAAACCCTACAAACGGTCCCCACATCTAGAGAAAGTTAAATCTGTACATTAAGTTCTCTTTTGTGAAAAAAACTAGCTATGGGTCAGTCCTAAACTGTCTGCCAACCGATGTCAATAGGTGGCAAGCATGCTTACCACTGGCCCTCCCCCTGTAAGGAGGTGGCCAATCAGCTCCTTCCCTCTTACAAAATGGCAGCCAACTTACCCAGACACATGTTCCACAGGACCTCTGGTGTCACCGGAGACAGAGTCAGACATGATTCACAGAGAACCGTCACCGCAACTTCAAAAAGCCCACATCCTGAGATTACCAGGTTCTCCTTTGCTTCTCCTGGAAGACCAAGATGACTCATGGAATATTAGACTGTCACTGGGTTTTACAGAGACATTGGATGAGGGGCTCTTGGCAGGACCTCCAAGTCTTATTGGGTTCCCAGACTTGGAGGAAAAACAGACAATCCCCCTCCTCCCCCCCCCCCGGCTGCATAACCATGGGCACCCTTAATATTAAGGGAAGAAGCTTGAAGCTACCTGATGCTGCATTAGACCCTTGGGGAGTATTGCCTACACAGGCTGGCAGCAACTCTCTGGGGTCTCAGGCAGGGGTCTTTCACATCACCTATTGTCAGATTCTTTAACTGTAGTTGCCAGGAACTGAACCCGGGGCTTTCTGCAAGGGAAGCCACTATGCCATGGCTACTTGATCCAGAGCAAAAAAATTGTTACTTACTCCCAGGGAGCAGTGGTTTAAGGCTTTTGGGGGGGGGGCATTAGCATCACAGCCAGTTTAAGGATTTACAGAACCCTAGCAGAGTACAATTGTGGTGGGAGCAGCCAGACTGAGGGCAGAGGGCCCCCTCCACAGTGGAAAGGGGTGTCACTCTGAGTGTCCTTAAAGAAGGAAAAGGGGGGGGGGGGAGAAGCTACAGCCCTGATCCATGGGGAGAAAGGCACAGAGTGGGGCACCTAAAAACACAGGGCCCGTAGCATGGATAAACCGGCCAGGCTCCCAGGTAGCACCTTTTGTCTTGTACGACCCTCAACTTTACGTTGGTAGATCGTATCAAAGGACTCCTCTGGCAGTGGGCACATGGCGGACCACAGCCCCTGTATGCACAACAGCAGGGGAAAGGGCTGTGGCCAAAGACTGTGGGCCTGTCGGTAGGCGCTGAGCCTTGGCCAAGGAAGGCCTGACTCTGCCCACTGGGAGAAGTGTAGGCACCCCATCAGGGACCAAAATGGCAGAGTGCCTTGGGGACTGCGCCGTTCACGTCCCACACCCACTCGCAGACTGGTTTGCCGTTTCCGGTCGACCCCACCCCAAGGCCACCTCGTACAACCTGAGAGTCCGCGCACAAGGTGTGAAGCAGGTCTTACCTTTTGGGGGAAGGCGGCGGCCTTCAAAGCTGCACCACGAAGCGAGAAGCGATGGAGGACGGCAGGTCTGGGAGACACAGCAGCAGGGATGTGGTTTCCACCTCCGCCGACTGCCTTCACGTGGTCTCTGCTTGGTTTTTGAAAAAAGAATGCAGAGAAAATGAAAAGGAGAGAAACGCTGTGTTACCAACACTGCCTGGTGTCTCAAATGCTCACCTGGCAGGCTGGCCCTCGGTTCAAGCTCATGCACCTTGTCAAAGGGACCAGCTGTTTTTGGTCTTCTTCTGTTGTGGCAGAATCCATTAGAAGGGCAGACTAAAAATTCCACCCAGAGCCATACAAGCGTCTCACAACACAACCTTTTCAAACCGGGCCAGAAACTTTGAAATCTCTTCCTAAGAGCTCACACTTAGTTTGGGAAAGAGAAGGAGGGGGGGGGATGCAGAGGTTCTGAATACTCCCCCCATTTTTCTTGCTGATTAGGCATGTTACCTGTGAGTTTACGCTCCGCTCAACTGTCACAGAAGTCATTTGCTTGAGGTTACTTTAATCTTCCACTGGAACAGCTGGAGAAAAGTTAGATGAACCGCTTTTCAAATACAGGTTTAAGAGTTAAGATTGGCCCTTCTTGCTTCAGAAAATGTAATTGCTTTAGTTTAATTAATGAACTAATAAAAAACAAAGAGGGCATTTCATAAGTAACTCATGTGCACCTGCCAACTGGCTCATGTTCATTGGCTTTATCTCTAATTTCGTTAAGAATGCATCACTTATCTGGATAGTAATCACATGATGATAGAAAAAACTTAGAGAAGATGAGGCTGATCTTGTTTCTATAAATAATGTATTGTTGTGATAAGCAAACCAGATTTCTCTGGGCAGTGCTCTCAGCAGAAGTCTAGGCGAGATGTCTGGCCCTATGTAATTTAGACTTACTTGGTAATCCCTCAAAGCAGAGAGACAAAAACTTGAAATGTGGGTTGACTCTAGTACTCACTATTATATGAAGCAACAGTTGGAACCTTGATAATTTTAGCACTTAGTTTGATACTGACTGTAGGGTACATTTTCAGACGCTTGTATTTCTTCATGCCTCATCTAATAAAGGGTAGTAAACTCCCCCCACCCCCCAAATAAGCATCGATTATCATTCAAAGAAGAGAACTCACTCCTAACTCTCAGCTGTGCTGAGTGGTGGTTCTAGAAATTTAATCATTTGAATTTTTCTCTTTTTTTGTTGCTGTCAAGTCACAGCTTACTGACAGCAACCTGATAGGCCTTTTGAGGCACGAGAAGCTCAAGGGCCTGCCCTGCATCATAACCTGGACTTCCCTGGAGGTCTCCCATCCAAATACTATCTGGGCCCACCTTGCTTAGCTTCCGAGTTTTGCTGTTAAAATATTTTGAACAGGGAGAGAACTCGTTGGATCATAGAGTTGAAAGGGACCTCATGGGTCATCTAGTCCAACCCCCTGCACTATGCAGGACACTCACATCCCTATCGCTCATCTACTGTCCCCTGCCATCCCCTTGAGCCTTCACAGAATCAGCCTCTCTGTCAGGTGGCTATCTAGACTCTGTTTAAAAATTTCCAAAGATGGAGAACCCCCCACCTCCCGAGGAAGCCTGTTCCACTGAGAAACCGCTCTAAGTGTCAGGAACTTCTTCCAGATGTTTAGATGGAATTTCTTTTGAATTAATTTCATCCCATTCATTCTGGTCTGTCCTTCTGGGGCAAGAGAGAACAATTCTGCTCCATCCTCCATATGGCACCCTTTTAAATACTTGAAAATGGTTATCAGATCCCCTCTCAGTCGTCTCCTCTCTAGGCTAAACAGACCAAGCTCCCTCAACCTTTCCTCATACGTCTTGGTCTCCAAAACCCTCACCATCTTTGTTGCCCTCCTCTGGACACGCTCCAGTTTGTCAACATCCCTCTTCAATTGGGGTGCCCAAAACTGAACACAGGACTCCAAGTGAAGCCAAACCAGAGCAAAGCAGTACCTTCACCTCCCGTGATCTGGCCACGATACTCCGTTTGATACAGCCCAAAATCCTGTTTGCCTTCTTAGCCATTGAGTCACACTGCTGACTCATGTTCAATGTACGGCCTACTAAGACTCCTAGATCCTTTTCGCACATGCTACTGCCAAGACAAGTCTCCCCTGTCTTTTATTGGTGTATTTGGTTTTTCCTACCTAAATGCAGAACTTTACATTTGTCCCTACTGAACTTCATTTTATTCAGTTTAGCCCACTTCTTGAGCTTATCAAGATCATTCTGTATTCTGTTGCTGTCTTCTGTAGTGTTTGCTACCCCTCCTATTTTAGTATCATCTGCAAATTTAATTTTAAAAAAGGTAAAGGTATCCCCTGTGCAAGCACTGGGTCATGTCTGACCCTTGGGGTGACGCCCTCCAGCATTTTCATGGCAGACTCAATATGGGGTGGTTTGCCAGTGCCTTCCCCAGTCATTACCGTTTACCCCCCAGCAAGCTGGGTACTCATTTTACTGACCTTGGAATGATGGAAGGCTGAGTCAACCTTGAGCTGGCTACTGGGATTGAACTCCCAGCCTCATGGACAAAGCTTTCAGACTGCTGCCTTTCCGCTCTGCGCCACAAGAGGCTCTTGCAAATTTAATAAGTATCTCCTCTAATCCCTCATCCAAATCATTTATAAATATGTTGAACAAGGACAGATCCTTGGGGTAATGCTCTTGTCACTCTTTTCCAAGAAGATGCTGAACCATTAACAAGTACTCTCTGGGTACAATTTGTCAACCAGTTATTGATCCACCTGACAGAATTAGGATCCATACTGCCTTTTACCAACTTGTGAACAAGAATATCATGTGAAACCTTATCAAAAGCTTTACTGAAATCCAGATAAACTATGTCAGCGGCATTCCCCTGATCCAGCAAGGTAGTCACTTTCTCGAAAAAAGAAATAAGATTGGTCTGACATGACTTGTTCTTGCGAAACCCATGCTGAGTCTTAGAAATCATAGCTCTCAGTTCCAGCTGCTCAAGGACCGAGTGTTTATTTCTTCCAAAATTTTGTCAGCTACAGATGTCAAGCTGACGTGTTGATAATTACCTGGATCCTCCTTTTAGCCTTTCTTGAAGATGGGGACAATATTTGCCCACCTCCAATCGTCTGGCACCTCACCTGTTCTCCAAGAAGTGTCAAAAATACTGGACAGAGAGAACTGAAGATGGCGCCATAAAGAAAGCTGTACTTTTGTTCAGCTCTTAAGCCATGCCGAGGGTCAGGGGCTTCTGCACCTGGCTGACCTGAACAGATACGCAAATCTGCTCACCGGTCGCCCCAGGAACCGGGAACGGCATCCTGAGGGTCCTACAGATCCGTTGGGAGATAGGAAGACCTCCCTGGATTAATAGCGGCTTGTGCTCAAGGTCACGATGGCGTCTTTGTCGCAAATAACTTTACAAGCTTGAAACGACCAGCTGACCTTACATTCTTCCCAGACCATCATTTACCAGATCGACAGGAGCAGAAGCTGATAGAAGCTGGAATTTGCAACAGTAAGAATTGAAAGCTTTCTGGCTTTTCTCTCTCTTCTCCCACAAGCTCTTCCCTCCCCCCCCCTCAACCAATTCACAAGCGAATTCCTTCTTTCGCCTAGTGAGAGACTCCCAGCTAATTATACCCATTAACCAAACAAAGAGAGTGCTTTGAAGATTTATGGGTGAAAGTTCAGTGGGGGAATTTGACTTGATATGGAGATCTACAAACTGATAATTTGGGATCGCTCGTGCTCCCGTGAGACCTCACGAGACTTTCTGTTTATAGTTTGTGACTGCCTAGAACTATGGAAGAATTAACTAAGGCACAGCTTTTCCATTTGTTATGCAAAGGAAACTCAGAGATACTGAAAGCAGTCAATAAGCTGGAAAAGGAAATTCGTGGGACTAAGGGGGAGCTTTTGGATGGAGCCCAAGGTCCAGAGAGACCAGCTGATGATGTAGCTCAGCTAACAGTAAATCAAGTGAAACTTCAATGTCTGGAAGTTAATCAACTGGAGGGAGAGAGTTCCAGAGATGTAAAAACCCAAAGTATCTTTAAAGAACCTGGGAAAACAGATTCACGGAAGGAAAGTACCAAAAACCTGGAAGTCTATTCAGAGCAGGAAATGACTTGGATCAGCAAAATAAAAAGAGTCTATTCAAAAGCGACAGCAACTAGGAAGCTATCAGGAGATATTTCTGTGCGACCAGAGGAAGAGATCCAGATTGACAAAGGATTCAGAGCCCCTTCAAAGGCGATTACAAGCAAGAATCAAGTAAGAGATTTCTTTGGCCCTGACAGAAGGACAATCAGAAACACTCTACTATAGAAAAAAACACAATTTCATTTTCTGCGACCACCTGAAAGATGAGCTGAACAATGGAGTATTCTCCTGGCTTCCTGTGAGAAAAATAGCAGTAGCAACCTTTAGGACAGGTCCAATATATGAAGGGAACTGACTTTATATTATTTAAGACAATAATAGAATATATCCTTATAATAGATTATACCCTCCTATGTATCAACAACTCCTTTGTTAAGAAAGATGGTAATAACTCCTAGATCAGGATTAATATGCGATGGGAATTGAATATGTATGTTAATATGTATGCCAAAAGAGGATGACAAACCATATTTTATAGGCATTAACAAGACGACAGTAGTAATTCTTGGGTCAGGGCCAATTTATGAAGGAGACTGACCTAATATCATTTAAGATAATAACAGAATGTATTCCTATAACAGATCATACTCTCATATTTATTAACAATCACTTGGCTAAGAAAAATGGTAAAAACTTCTAGACTAGGAATAATATGTGATGGGAACTAAATATCTATGTTAAAAGAGATGGCAAACCATATCAACTGGTCGCTTTTTCTTTACAACTTCTCTGTAAATGCTTTATATAATAATAAACAATAAAATTATTATAAAAAAAAATACTGGACAGAGGGGAGTCGACTGAAGATGGCGCCATAAAAGCTGGACTTCTGTTCAGCTCTTCAGCCATGCCGAGGGTCAGGAGCTTCTGCACCTGGCTGACCTGAGCAGATACGCAAATCTGCTCGCCGGTCGCCCCAGGAACCGGGAACGGCATCCTGAGGGTCCTACAGATCTGTGGGGAGGTAGGGGGACCGAGCTCCCCGGATCAACAGCGGCCTGTGCTCAAGGTCACGATGGCGTCCTTGTCGCAAACAACTTTACAAGCTTGAAACGACCAGCTGACCTTACATTCTTCCCAGACCATCTTTTACCAGATTGACAGGAGCGTTGACAGAAGCTGAAAGTCTACAACAGTAAGGATTGAAAGCTTTCTGGCTTTTCCCTTTCTTTTCCCACAAGCTCTTCCCCCCCCCCCCTCAACCAATTTACAAGTGAATTCCCTCTTTCGTCGAGTGAGAGACTCCCAGCTAATTATACCCACTAACCAAACAAAGAGATAGCTTTGAAGTTTTGTTGGAAAAAATTCAGTGGGGGTAGCTGACTTGATACGGAGATCGGCAAACTGATAATTTGGGATTGCCCGTGCTCCCGCGAGAACACACGAGACTTTCTGTTTATAATTTGTGACTGCCTGGAACTATGGAGAAATTAACTAAGGCACAGCTTTTCCATTTGTTATGCGAAGGGAACTCAAAGATTTGTTATGTTCCATTTGTTATGCGAAGGGAACTCAAAGATACTGAAAGCAGTCAATAAGCTGGAAAAGGAAATCCGTGGGATTAAGGGGGAGCTTTTGGACGGAGCCCATGGTCTGGAGAGACCAGCTGATATAGCTCAGCCAATAATAAATCAAACGAAAATTCAATGTTTGGAAGTTAATCAACAGGATGGGGAGAGAGCTAGGGATGTAAAAACCCAAAGTACCTTTGAAGAACCTGGGAAAACAGATTCAAGGAAGGAAAGCACCGAAAACCTGGAAGTCTATTCAGAGCAGGAAGTGATTTGGATCAGCAAAATAAAAAGAGTCTATTCAAAAGTGACAGCAACCAGGAAGTTATCAGGAGATATTCCTGTGCGACCAGAGGAAGAGATCCAGATTGATAAAGTATACAGAGCCTACTCAAAGGCGACTGCAAGCAAGAATCAAGTAAGACTTCTTTGGCCCTGGCAGAAGGACAATCAGAAACACTCTACTATGGAAAAAAACACAATTTCATTTTCTGCGACCACCTGAAGGATGAGTTGAACAATGGAGTATTCTCCTGGCTTCCGGTGGGAAAGACAGCAGCAGTAACTTTTAGGACAGGACCAATATATGAAGGGAACTGACTTTATATCATCTAAGACAATAATAGAATATATCCTTATAATAGATTATACTCTCATATGTATCAACAACTACTCTGCTAAGAAAGATGGTAATAACTCCTAGATCAGGATCAATATGTGATGGGAATTGAATATGTATGTTAATATGTATGCTAAAAGAGGATGACAAACTATACTTCATAGGTATTAACAAGACGGCAGTAGTAACTCTTAGGTCAGGGCCAATTTATGAAGGGGATTGACCTTATATCATTTAAGATAATAACAGAATATATTCTTATAACAGATCATATTCTCATATGTATTAACAATCACTTGGCTAAGAAAAATGGTAAAAATTTCTAGATTAGGAATAATATGTGATGGGAACTGAATATGTATGTTAAAATATGGTAAAAGAGATGGCAAACCATATCAGCTGGTCGCTTTTTTTCCTCAACTTTCTCAAGAGAATATGTTAAAAGAGATGGCAAACCATATCAGCTGGTCGCTTTTTTTTCTCAACTTTTCTGTAAATGCTTTATATAATAATAAATAATAAAATTATATTAAAAAAAATACTGGACAGAGGTTCAGAGATGACATCTGCAAGTTCTTTTAGTACTCTTGGATGCAATTCATCTGGCCCAGAAGCCTTTGTTTCATTTAAAGAAACTAGGCGTTTGTGGACTGCTCCAACAGTGATCCCAGGCCACCATTCCCGTCCCCCGATGTGGGAGGGAAGCATCCTGTTACGGGAAAACATATCTCTCTGTTTTTTTGCCTGACAGAAAGCAACAGAATCCATACAGATTTCTTGACAATGACTGCAACATACCTGCTGGAATGTCTAACCCCCAGATCTGGTTGTCTTCGCTTGGCGAGTCAAGGTCCTGGGTACCTTTCACAGCAATAACCAGGAAAGTCAAGCAACTCTTACCTGTGGACTGAAGTGTTCTGGTTTAAGGAAGGTAAACATTCACACAGCATGTCCCTGAGAGTTGCACCAAAGTGGGGAATCCCAGAACTCGGCTACAGAAGTCACTTCCTGTTCTTCAAGTATTTTAGACCCAGTTTGCTTCAGGAACAACAGTACAATAATCCAGCTTCCAGTTAACTGTAGAGAATTCTCAGGTGCTTAGTTACAACCTGAAAGGCACTAGGCAGGTTTACAGCCACAGCAACAACAGAAATATCTGCCCAGAGACAAAAGTTTCCGGCACCACAATTCCAAAATAAACATAAGAACGACATTTATCTTTGGCTGCAAGCTGGACTCATAGAATCATAGAATCCTAGAGTTGGAAGGGGCCATACAGGCCATCTAGTCCAACCCCCTGCTCAACGCAGGATCAGCCCTAAGCATCCTAAAGCATCCAAGAAAAGTGTGTATCCAACCTTTGTTTGAAGACTGCCAGTGAGGGGGAGCTCACCACCTCCTTAGGCAGCCTATTCCACTGCTGAACTACTCTGACTGTGAAAATTTTTTTCCTGATATCTAGCCTATAACGTTGTACTTGAAGTTTAAACCCATTACTGCGTTTCCTCTCCTCTGCCGCCAACAGAAACAGCATCCTGCCCTCCTCCAAGTGACAACCTTTCAAATACTTAGAGGGCTATCATGTCCCCTCTCAATCTCCTTTTCTCCAGGCTGAACATTCCCAAGTCCCTCAACCTATCTTCATAGGGCTTGGTCCCTTGGCCCCAGATCATCTTCATCACTCTCCTCTGTACCCTTTCAATTTTATCTACGTCCTTCTTGAAGTGAGGCCTCCAGAACTGCACACAGTACTCCAGGTGTGGTCTGACCAGTGCCGTATACAATGGGACTATGACATCTTGGGATTTTGATGTGATGCCCCTGTTGATACAGCCCAAAATGGCATTTGCCTTTTTTACCGCTGCATCACACTGCCTGCTCATGTTTAGTTTACAATCCACAAGTACCCCAAGGTCTCATTCACACACAGTGTTACCTAGAAGCGTCTCCCCCATCCAGTAGACATGCTTTTCATTTTTCTGACCCAGATGCAGAACTTTACACTTATCTTTATTAAATTGCATCTTGTTCTCATTTGCCCATTTTTCCATTGTGTTCAGATCTCGTTGAACTCTGTCTATCTTCCGGAGTATTTGCCAGTCCTCCCAATTTGGTGTCATCTGCAAACTTGATGAGTAGTCCCTCCACCCCCTCATCTAGATCATTAATAAATATGTTAAAAAGTACCGGGCCGAGCACCGAGCCCTGAGGTACCCCGCTACTCACCTCTCTCCAGTCTGATGAAACACCATTGACAACAACTCTTTGAGTGCGGTTCTCTAACCAATTCCCTATCCACTTAACTATCTGGAAATCCAGATTGCAATCCTTCAACTTATCCATCTCTTCTCCGGTGTGAGGCATTTGAAATTTGCTGTTGCTGCATGGGTGGGATTGGCCAGGGGGGATTAGAACCCACTATCCCACCGTGGAGCACAGAATACAGGACCAGTCCCAGAACTGTCAGCTATTATTATTAGAAATAACAATGTAAGCTCATAGATCACGCTGAAGGCCTTATCAGTGGTGTTTCTGCCTGTTCAACCTGAAAGTTACCCCCCCTCCAAACATCTCCACACTACCAATGCTTTATGAAAATATCAAGAGGGGAGAGAAGAAGAGCTGGTTTTTAATACCCTGCTTTTCTTGAGCCGAAGGAGTGTCCAAGCAGCTTCCAGTCGCCTTCCCTTCCTCTCCCCACAACAGACACCCTGTGAGGGAGGTGGGGCTGAGGATGCCTTGGTGTTAGTGCTCTGTGAGAGCAGCACTACCAGGGACGTGACAAGCCCAAGGTTACCCAGAGGGCTGCATGTGAAGGAATCAAACCCGGCTGGCCAGATTAGACGCTGCCGCTCCTAGCCACTACACCAGTCTGGCAAATTATGTTCCTAGGAACCCCAGCAGTGGGTGAACTCCTCATGACTTAGTTGCTCCAACACAGGGGCCATGAAGTCTTAAGAACATCTTCTTGGGATTAAGTACCAATGAGTGGATTGCAGTGTGGCTCTGAGGCGACCAATTTAGGATTGCACTGCAAATGCCAGCAGTTCAGCTGCTTCAGCCTCCTGCATGAGATCCTCACACTGTAAAGACACTGCTACCACCCTCTGGCATAAGTGCAGCTACTCGAAGAACAGACAAACCAGGAAGGATTTCTGGAGGCTCATGACCCTCTGGGGCAAGGCCAGCAGAAGCCCCCAGCGGCACGCTCTTTGCCAGCACTCCCCCCCTTCATTCTGGCAGTGAAGCTGGTTTCAGGTTTGGCAAACTACAGCCGCTCCACCCCCTGGTGGTGGAAAGCGCCAGCAAGTTGCAACTGATGGGGCTTTCGAGGTAAGAGATTAACAAAAGTGAGTGGTTTTGCCGTTGCCTTCCTCTGGGGAGAGGCCCTGGCTTGCCCTGGTGGTCTCCCACCCGAGTACTAATCAGGGCCTGAGACTGGGCTAGCCAGGAGCATCCAGATCAACTCTAAGCAGATGTCAATGTCAGGACAGCTTCAGCACACCCAGGGCTACCTGAACAGTGGCCCTACAATTACAGGACAACTTTTGAGAGACTTGCTGAGGCCTGAGAATTTCATTGCTTCGTTTTAATAGTCCCCCACCCTCCCACCCTAATGAACTGGGTGATATTTGGGATCTGCTCTCGGCTTCTGGGGAGGAAGATCCAGCAAGGAACAATCGTGTAAGAGAGGCAAAAAGCAACACACAGGCCCTGCACCTGCCAAACAGTCCCATGAAAAAGACCAGCTGGCACAGAAACAACACGGGTGGGAGCAGAGCCACCTGCGGGGAAAGACAGATGGAATCCTCATTGGGTCTCAAGATGTTTGAGTTTAATTGCCAGAGATGACAGCTTGATGCGAGTGACAGAGGAGAAAGCTTTCAACACTCTTAAAACCTGATACATTCCAAGAAATCAAGAGGGTTGGTTAGGAATGCCCTCCCAGCCACATTTTACAGCTTCCTTCCTTGACCAAGCAAATTTGATTTACTTTATTTATAACCCTGCCTTATTTCCCCAGCGGGGACCCAGGGCAACTCATGTCCTTATCCTCACAACAGTCCTGTGCAGTAGGATAGTGCACTCCAGTGAGCTTCCATGACACAAGTGGGGATTCGAACCCAGATCCTAACCAAGGAGAAGGCAGCATAAAGAGCAACACTGGGTCGGTTTGCCTCACGCAAGGGGTTAGAACTGCCTTCCTCCACGAGGAGCAGGGAGAGGATTAAATCGCAGAAATGGATGACGGTACAATGCAGAGTAAAGCCCTCACCCCCAATCATCAAACAGCTCACCCAGAATTCGGGAAAGGTGAGGCTTTAAGCAAACCCTCCCCAAAAGTCAGCAGAGAAAAAACACTGCAAAGCAGGATGGGACCCACTTGCAATTCCCACTGTGGCACCACGAAGGAAGCCCCCCTGTCAGTAGCCCCCCAGGAGGCTGAGATCCCACAGCAAGCTACAGGGGAGGGGGCCAAAAAGTCCATTCCGCTGGTGCCCAGTTGGCTTCAATGTTTAATGTGCCTGGACCAGCAGTCCCGCTTGCTCTCTTCATTCCTCTTCACATTTCTTCTTTGGGGACCGGGGCTGCTTGGCTTCCTTTGCTGGAGTGCTGCAGGCGCTGGCCCCGTCTCCGACAGCCTGCCCCGATTTGGCGTCGATGGCTGCGTGATCTTCCTTCACCAGTTTCTCCAGCTCTTTCTGAAGGAAAGGGGGAAAAGGTCGGAGGGGCAGAGCCGTCGCACAGCCAGGGAGGGCAAGGCACCTGGTGGATACCAGAGGGTGCCAAAGTGAGGCTCCCTGCCCATTTTTACCAGGTGGAGCCACTGGACCCCTTAACGTGACAAGTACCTTCCATCCTAGGAGCTCAGCCAATGCCAGGCAGCCTTCGTCACAGTCTCCGAGCCAGGCAACGTCCCTGGGGAGGGGGAGAGTGGACCCAGGTAACAATGGTGACTTAGTTCAGTAGAGAACAGTAAACGCTCCTCAGCCAGAACTGGTTTGGAGCACATAAACCGATTTGCACTCTAGAATCCTTACGAGGGCCCCGTAAGACAGGCCAGTAGATGAAGGGCTGACTGCACCCACCCTCAGAAAGAAGCTTCCGTGAGGGCAGGCCAGCCAAAGATGCTCCCTTCCATATTGGGAACTGTGGGATCCTTCCAGCTTTTGAGCTGAGAGCGGGAGGAGGAATTATTACTTAAATTAGAAATAGGATTGCCCTCTCGGGGCAGTGTACATCATATCATGTTAAGATCACATAAAATAAGTAGCTAAAACACCACATAATAACAATAGAATCGTCCCTGTGTCTGTTAGCAGCCTCTCCCCCATTCCAGGCTACAGATATTGCAAGGGAGCATGTGGCAGCAAATGCTGGCAGGGGCTCATGGGAATTGTAGTCCATGGACATCTGGAGGGCCGCAGTTTGACTACCTCTGTTCTACAGCAGTCCACAGAGGGGGGCTTGCAAGTTGCTTTTCTCCCTGAACTTGCCTACATTTCTTGCAACAGGGGACGTTGAAGGCCCATACTGGTTGCTGGGATCAACTCAAGTCCCAGGACTAGGTGTTTCCCTGCCTTCCCAGATCTTCCCCATTTTTCTCTGTTCCTCCTTTAATAACTTCAGGTCCTGTGACAGGATCTGTGGCTCGGCCACCTGTCCTGCTCCGGCTCTGGACCCCAAAGGGACTTGCCTGTATGCCTTCTCGGAATCAAAGTCCATCCCGCATCCGAAGCCCATCAGGGACATGAAGGGGTCGCTCTGCCGCCAAACAGAAAGGAGAGAGTTGGTGTGAGGAAGCAGGCCTAGCTGTGCAGGGCAAGGATCCGAAGCCTCTATTTCCCCTCACATCCCCTGCTGTGCATCCCCCCCCCCTCCTCTTGTGGTGCTAGAGATTTTCATTTCATCAGAAGACACTGTCCTTGCATGAGTGGAAGCTCCCTAGAAGCAGGAGAACACATCCTCAACTGCAGAGGATCACAAATAGAAGCGAGGCTTATCATCCAGGTTGAGGGAAATCCGGACTCAAGAGAAAATCCTCACTCCACCACGAGCTGAATGGTGGCCCATCTCAGCCCCATCTGCTTCGCAGGCTAAAACAGGGGAGAGTGTGTGTGTGGGGGGGACAGACAGATGCCTCCTTGGCTTGAAGCAGCAGCTTATGGGGGGAGGCAGTAGGGAAAGAGGGGCATGAAGGCCAACTGCAGGAGCCTTTCAGTGCCTTTATGAGAATTTTTGAATCCATTCTCACTTAGGCTGGGGTAAGTGACCCTGAGGTCTAAGTCCTGTGGGTACAGTCTCAGGGGAGCCTAAAAAGGGGTCTCTTCTTGGCAGTCGGTTACACAAACATCCGTTCCTTGGAAGCTAGACTGTCTCGGGGCGTGTGCAGATCCCCCTCCCAAAAAGGGACAAAGGCACAGAAGAGGGGTCACTCCATTCTCCAGCCTTGTTGGCATGCTCCACCCATCGTTCTTTTAAACCACAGAGGAGGAGGGAGTTTGGAAGGCATCCTTCTCACTCGGATTGCTAATAGCTCCTCTCAGTTCATCTGAGTTGGGTTGTTTTTTCCGTCACAAACTGAAGCACTGTTTTCCAAAGGATAAAGGCACCCAGCCAGGACTTACCTCCCCAGTCTTCTCTTTATTGATCAAGAGCCGGGGTGTGTTTGTGGGCACCCTGGAATGGACAAAGAGAAAAGCAGAAGTATGGGAATGGTGGCAACTCTGGGAAAAGCGAGGGTCCTCCCTCTCTGCCTGCCTTGGAACCTGCATGCCACCTACCTGCCAACAAGGGAAGCAAAGGGCTGCACCTGAAGGGAGGTGCCCAAGATGATCAGCAAATCCACGTTGCGGAAATCCTGTGCGAGAAGGGGAGAAGGGAGGAAACAGAAGCTGATGCCAAGGGACCGGAAAAATACTACTGAACCTGAGCTCAAGTCCTTCTCTCACCCCCCCAAAAAAATCAAGCCTCCTACCAACTTTTGTTCACTTTTTTCCCGAGCGACCATAATCTGACTGGTCTCTTCTTGTTTTTTAAGTATTCTGGTGTTCGTTTTAACAATGCTGCTTTGAGCTGGGCCTGTGGGCGCACTCTACAGAAAGCAGGGCTTCCCCCAAGGTATTAGGGGATGATTGCTTGCATCAAGGAAAGCCCAGCCCTTTGCAGAATGGATTTGCAGGATCCAGTTCCCAACAGTGTTGTTCAGGGAAAATGACAGGCCCTTTCGCTGGCAGATAGCCTGCCTCATTGCCACCTGTCCCCGAGGTTGCATTTTTAGACAGACGGACAAGATAGAAATATTTTTAAATAACAGGATTTTTAAAGAACATGCAGCACTGTTTTAAATGATCAGTGCACCGGCCAATGTACCGCCGTTCTTACTCCAATCTCTGAGACATGCTTGGGAGTTTGCTCAAGGCCAGGCTCAGTTCTGTTATACTTGTGCTCACGAGCGTTTGCAGAGAAATATGGGGTTTAAAAACCCCAGGAGGTAGGTTTTGGCAGTTGGCAACTGCCTAGGAGAAAGGGAAACTACTCCAATCTTTAATGGGTGGGGTAGTCAAATTGCAGCCCTCCAGATGTCCATGGACTACAATTCCCATGAGCCGGCAGGCCGGCTCATGGGAACTGTAGTCCATGGACATCTGGAGGGCTGCAGTTTGACTACCCCTGGTAGACCCAGCGCATTAAGTGGTTGTGTTCTCCTGAATAACAGGCAATTTCTGACCAGAAAAAGGGAGGCAAATTGTAGCTGTGCCACATTACACAAGGCAAAAGCTGGTTGTGGCTTACAGGGCTACGTGGAAGAGATCCCAACAAGCTCCAAAAAGGTACGTTTATGGGGATGCCAGCCACACTCTGCTTCTTTGAATCCTGGCCTTTGCTCCTGCTTGCACTCTTAGCAGCAGCTGTGCCATTCCCCCCCCCCCTCACACACAGGGGAAGGGCTTTGTGACATAGTTCCAGCCCAGCAGGAAGCAAAGAGGGAATGTGCTGATGCCATCATGCTACACAGCCAATCGGGTCTGGACTGGTCATATGTGGGTGATTCCAGCCAACTGGATCACTAGTCCTCACTTTTTGCTCCCTTCATTGCTGTAAAACTGCTGGCAGAAGAGGAGTTGGGTTTTATACTCCACTTTTCACTATCCGAAGGAGTCCCAAAGCAGCTTACAATCCCCTTCTTCTCCCCACAACAGACACCCTGTGAGGTAGGTGGGGCTGAGAGAACACTGATAAGACTGCTCTGTGAGAACAGCACTAACGTACACTTAGGGCTGCAAGAGCCCTGAACCCAAGGGGACAAAGCAAGGGGGGCACTTACTGACTGCATCAGAGAGAAGAAACGGGAAGGCAGGTTCTCCCCAAAGAAGACAATATCTGCATAAAGAGACATTGGGTCAAGGGTGCATATGGGCTGTGATTTTGGGGTTGCAAAACACTCAGCCTCCTGAGAATCTTGGTTTTTGTTTTTTTAAAAAGAGCATGCCGGCACATGCAAATTTCTCATCCTTACAGCTGAGAAAATGTGCTTCAAGATGTGCAGTTGAAGAGGCTGAAAGCAGGGGACACTTTGTGGCTTTCTCTGCCTCTTCTGACAGCCATTCTGTGGCTGGCTTCAACACCTGCGGCAGCTGTTTTGTGACTGCACCCAACCACCTGTGTTAGAAGTCCAAAGGTTGCCTGTAGGTTCAAAAAGGTTGGAGGGCCCTGCCTTAAAACCAAGGGCTTCCAGGTGCACTTGGAGAATGAAATGGAGGGGGGCTTCAGTGTGGGTAGAGGGGGGAGATTTTCCAAATGGGCCACTCACCTGGCTTTACCACACTCTGACATTTTTCACACTTGGGGATGAGGGATGAGAAGATCTTTTCTGAAAGGAAACACAAGGAGGTCTTATCCTGCGTACTGCAAATCTATCACAGCCACTTCACAAGCAGACAGTTATTCTTTAGCTGCATCCTCAGGATCAAGGGCTGAGTTCCACTCTGGCTCCCCTCCCCTCTCATGCAAAATCTGCAGAATCTAACCAGGACACTTACAAAGGGACCTTAAGACTTTAGCCCTTAAAAGAGCTTCTTGGATGAAGAATTCGGGAGGACTCAAAAGGTTGCACGCTGTATGTTGGTTTGCCTTAATGAAAGATATGACATGGCTTGTCTGTACATTTCACTGAAGCAGCCAATACTGACAGATAATGAAACCAACCCTGTGCTCCTGAGCTATTTCCCAGCAGTTTCTGAGCTGTTTCTGCAATTTTTGCTAGGCCTTTCTATTGAACAAAGTGAAGCCATTTTAGAATTCTCTAGGTCAGTGGTCCCCAGCCTTTTTATCACCGGGGACCACTCAACGCCTTTTACTGAGGCCCGGTGGGGGGGGGGTAGTTTACTCCTCTACTCTCAACCACTTCCCTAGCGCTCTCTGATTGCCATGGTAATGTTTAAACATCCCTTCAAAATAAGATACAGCCACCCCACAACAATGAAGTGTGTTGTAAAGGGCTGGGGGTGATGAAGTAAATGGCCAGGGGGGGGGGGAGAAGGCGTCCTTCGGGGCCCACCTCCAATTAGTCAAAGGACCACATGTGGTCCGCGGCTCACAGGTTGGGGATCGCTACTCTAGGTCTCCCTGTCCTCCTAATAAGCGCAAAATCTGCCTCTCTCCCAGAAACAAGCACATCTTCTTGTGCTGCCTAGAGACAGCCGGGAGACTAGCCTATGGCTCTTGAAGGTCATTTGATACAGAGAACAGATGCCCACAACTCCTGGCTCAGGCACGCCCAAGAGAACATACAGTCACTTAACTCCAGGAGGCTCCACTCAGTCCTCTCCATCAGGGAGAACGGAAACATGCACAGAACATGTAGCTATGCATATTTATGAAAATGTAATGTGGCACCACTGGGCTGTTGTGAAGACAGAATAAGAGGGAATCCAAGAGCTCAGCAAATCCAAGAGCTAAACTCCACATCCTGAGGAGATTCTGTGGCCCAGCACATCTGGGCTGTGGCTTCTTAGCGTGCTGTCAGGTGTACCTCTGTGTGTGTCTGTCTTTGTTCCCTTGTATTTGTAAGGCTAAGTAGGTTATGTTAACTGCTATTAATCTGTTGTGGAATAAGCAATGTTTTCGTTCAGAACTTATTCCTGTGAATTTATGAGTGAGTGGGCTTAGTGGGAATTCTCCCAATATCGCATGATCTTTTTTTTCTCTCTGGGAGGGGTCCAATCCCCCCCAGGCAGAAGCAGCTGTGCAATCCAATCTCTTGAGTGTGACTTCCCCTTGAGAGCTTGACTCCTCCACTTTGAGGGGTGTTATCCTAGAACTACTTGCAGCTGGCCAGCCCTGCAAGGCAGGAGAGCACTAAGAAACATCTGAATCAATTTTATACCGAACAATGTCAGTTCAAGGGGTGAGCATTTACACATTGCTTTCTCCTGAGCATAAAGTAATGCCCAGGAGATGCTACAAGTCTGCTCTGCAGGGTTGTCTATTTAACACGGGCCTTCAATACACCTTGAAAGACACCACCCTTGCTGATTGCCTCCCCCCACCACCCCAAAACTCACCTTTCATCCAGTCTAGGCTGTAAGACTTCCGGCACAAACTGCTGGTGCAGTGAGAGGTGAAGAAGGTGCCATGAGCTTCTACTAGGTCTTCCTCACCAAGACCAGCTACCCGTTCCAAGGTATCAATGTTCTGCCAATGAGAAATCACCCCAGAAGTGTGGATGTGGGGAACACGGCAAGTCAAAATGGCTGTCCACCCAAATGGTATGCAGCAGAAGATGGGGAAGACCACCACTCAAATCCTGCCTGGAGAGCCGGTTGGGTGTAGTGGTTAGGAGTGCGGACTTCTAATCTGGCATGTCAGGTTTGATTCTGCACTCCCCCACATGCAACCAGCTGGGTGACCTTGGGCTCGCCACGGCATTGATAATGTTGTTCTGACTGAGCAGGAATATCAGGGCTCTCTCAGCCTCACCCACTTCACAGGGTGTCTCTTATGGGGATAGGGAAGGCGACTGTAAGCCGCTTTGAGCCTCCTTCAGGTAGAGAAAAGCGGCATACAAGAATCAACTCTTCTTCTAAAGCTCACTGGGTGTGACTTTGGGCCAGTCACTCTTCTTGCTCAGCCTAACGTACCTTACAAGGTTGTGGGGAGAGGAAAATGGAGGGGAGAATTAGTGGGGCTAACCTATCTTAAGAACCACCACCTTCTCCCATAGGATCCCAACCCCACTTACTCAAGAGACCCTGACATCTGAGTTGGCAACCCAAGAAGAAGAAAACCCGGGGGTTCTGTACCCTGGATTCCATTGCCTGAAGGAGTCTCAAAACAGTTGACAATCGCCTTCCCTTCCTCTCCCCACAAGAGGCACCCTGTGAGGCTGAGAGTGAGAAGAGAACTGTCCCTGGCTTAGGGTCACCCAGCTGGCTGCAGGTTGAGGAATGGGGAACCAAACCTGGTTCTCCAGATCAGAGGCTGCTGCTCCTAACCACATCACACTGACCCAGTCAGTAGGCAATGAAAGGGCTTCTTGCCAGTCATTTGGACCCCCTTCCTCAGGGAGATCTGTCTGTCTCCCTCAACCAGGCTCTTCCACCAGCTGGTAAAGACTATTTGTGGTGTACCCCCAATAACAGTTATTGGCCCTCCTCTCCAGTTCTCTTGTTGTGTTTTTATTGAGTTATTTCATCATTCTAATGCTGGTTGTAACTCTTTTAATATATTCTGTGCACCGCCTTGCGGACCCTAATCAGCTAGAAAGAATGGCTCGTGGCGGGTTATAAACATCAGCTCCCAGAATGGCTCGTGGCGGGTTATAAACATACATAGCTAAAAGGCTTGGTGTGGGCCTGTGGCAGGCTGCCTCATTGAAAAAGACTAGCCTAGAACTGAATTGGGTAATTGGTATTTTCGCTTTCTGTCCAAGTAGGGAGAACAGTCGCATACAAATACTGCAAACAAACAACCCAAACAAGCACCTGCACTCAAGTTGCTGGGGGGGGGGGGGCAGGAATGCAGCTGGTCAGCAATTAGCCCATGCTGCTTGGACAGATCCTCTTCCTGAGCTTAAATCGGAAAATCTGTTATAATTTGCAGCACAACTGACCCAGGACTGATCTGGAGACTGTCAGCACTGGCCTTTGGACTATGACATCATGACTGAGGGGTGACATGATAGAGATGTATAAAATTATGCCTGGGATGGAGAAGGTAGAAGTCCTTTTCTTCCTTTCTCAAAATACTCCTGGACACTCAATGAGCTTCGCAGAGAGCACGGGATGTCTTTCTTTACCCAAAGAGTCATTAACCCATGGGATTCACTGCTACAAGCAGTGGGCTGCAAATATAGACAGCATCAAGAGGAGACTGGATAAAGATATGGGGCAGAAGTCCATCAGTGGCTCTTAGCCACAAGTGATAAGAGGGGACACTCTGTCTGGGACAGGGATGCTCTGCCTTCTTGGTGCTTGGGAGGGGCTCTGGAGTTTGGTCTCTCCTGGGGGGGCCTCCCTGCATTTTGGTCCCTGTGGGAAACAGAGTGCTGGACTGGATGGGCTGTTGGCCTACTCTAACACGGCTTCTTGTATGTTCTTACAAATCTCCCTCAGGACCCCCCCAGTGTGGGAGGAATGACAAGGAAACATTCAGGGGGTTATTTGTCTATAGCTTGCCCATGTGAAATAAACTGCTCACAGCAGCTGCTGCCCCAGAGGTTTTTCCTTATTGCTCCACAGGAAACATGACCGGGCCTATACCCAAGCAGGGCTCTGGGACACTGGCCTTTCCCTCCCCTCCCCCTTTCCCTCCAGAGCTGGCTTGCACAGCACCGCTTCCAGGGAGGCCAAAGGCTTCTCCTCAAGCACGGTCAGGTGGGCTAGCAGCCAGCTACCTTGACCCAGGGGGAGGGCCGGTTTCCACCTACCTGGGTGTAGCAGCGCAGCAGCAGCCCTTTCTCCTTCAGGAGGCGTATGAAGTAGTGGCAGACGGTGGGCTGGAAAAGGAGCAGAGCTTTGGGTGAGGGGATGCTTTGCTCCGAGAGAAAGGCAGGGGGGCAAACTGGGCTGGGCTCAACATTCAGACTGCTTGGACGAGGCTGTGGGAAGGGGCCTGGAATGGAACGTGGGATGGTGGATTGTCTCTAGGACATGTTTTGGGTTCAAGATTTAGACCCCACTTTTCTACCATTTAGATCTTTGAGAGGCTTCCTTGTATAAAGGCCTTCATGGCCTTGGCTGCTCTTTTGTTGGCTCTACTGACTCACTGTGTGCAATCCACTTTGAATCCCTGTGAGAAAGGTAAACCATAAGTAAACAAGGAAGCTTTACAAATGAGCTCCAAACAAAGAACAAGACTCCCTCTCCTCCCTTGGCGACACCAGCGGTGGTTCTGGTTGTTGTGGCCACAGTAATGCCCTTATCAAGACACCCGGAACCACCTCTGATGCTGGCAAGGGAGAAGAGCACTCCCGAGCTGAGAGTCACAAAGAGGTTAGCGTTTATGACTGCGACCATGTTGAACTCAGGTTCCCAAAAGCTGACTTGGAAACCAGCTCCTTCCCCTCAGCTGTCCTGCCACTCTAAAGCCAAAGAGATGTTGAAGGTCACCAACATGTGGAACTCACCTTAAACTGACCTGGGTACAGTTCCCGGGCCAGGGCAAAGAACGGCTCTGGGTGTTGCTAAACGGAGAGAGAGAAAGAGACAGCTTTTTGCTAGATGAAAATTCACTTCTTCTGGAGCATGGTAGGGTCACAGCCCATGCCAAACTGCAGGCAGGGGATGCCGCACAATACCTTGAAGTAGCTGATCTCAAAAATGGCCTCAGGGTACGGAAGATTGTACTGCTGCAGGTTGGCGTAGAGCCCCGTGCCCGGGGAACGGAAATCTGGGATCCCCGCAGCTGCAAGGCACAAGGTTGCTTGGTAAGGAGATGCCAAAGCAGAACAGACAAATGGGTGAAGGTGGCAGGCTTGTGGGATCTCTGAACTGATTGTCCTAGAATGCACCCAACATTACTCTGTAATCATAAACTGCTGGGGAAACCTGCACCTTTAAAAAGATTTCAGCCTGGACCTATATCACCTCCAGCAGGGAGTTTTTAAAGGATGGGCTGAGCACTATTTGATGTTCAGAGGTCCTGCAACAACAGCTGCATTTTCCCAACAATGGAGGCTTTGTTGTTGTTGTTATGTGCGAAGTCGTGTCCGACCCATCGCGACCCCATGGACAATGATCCTCCAGGCCTTCCTGTCCTCTACCATTCCCCGGAGTCCATTCAAGTTTGCACCTACTGCTTCAGTGACTCCATCCATCCACCTCATTCTCTGTCGTCCCCTTCTTCTTTTGCCCTCGATCTCTCCCAGCATTAGGCTCTTCTCCAGGGAGTCCTTCCTTCTCATGAGGTGGCCAAAATATTTGAGTTTCATCTTCAGGATCTGGCCTTCTAAAGAGCAGTCAGGGCTGATCTCCTCTAGGACTGACTGGTTTGTTCGCCTTGCAGTCCAAGGGACTCGCAAGAGTCTTCTCCAGCACCAGAGTTCAAAAGCCTCAATTCTTTGACGCTCGGCCTTCCTTATGGTCCAACTTTCGCAGCCATACATTGCAACTGGGAAGACCATAGCCTTGACTAAACGCACTTTTGTTGGCAGGGTGATGTCTCTGCTTTTTAGGATGCTGTCTAGATTTGCCATAGCTTTCCTCCCCAGGAGCAAGCGTCTTTTAATTTCTTTGCTGCAGTCCCCATCTGCAGTGATCTTGGAGCCCAGGAAAATAAAATCTGTCACTATCTCCATTTCTTCCCCTTCTATTTGCCAGGAATTGAGAGGGCCGGATGCCATGATCTTTGTTTTCTTGATGTTGAGTTTCAAGCCAACTTTGGCACTCTCCTCCTTCACCCGCATCAACAGGCTCTTTAGTTCCTCTTCACTTTCTGCCATTAGAGTGGTATCATCTGCATATCTGAGGTTGTTGATATTTCTCCCTGCAATCTTGATCCCAATTTGTGACTCCTCTAATCCCGCATTTCTCATGATGTGCTCTGCATACAAGTTAAATAGGCAAGGCGACAGTATACAGCCTTGCCGAACTCCTTTCTCAATTTTGAACCAGTCAGTGATTCCATGTTCAGTTCTCACTGTTGCTTCTTGACCTGCATATAAATTTCTCAAGAGACAAATAAGATGCTCTGGTATTCCCATCTCTTTAAGAACTTGCCACAATTTGTTGTGCTCCACACAATCAAAGGCTTTAGCATAGTCAATGAAGCAGAAGTAGACGTTCTTCTGGTACTCCCTAGCTTTCTCCATGATCCAGCGTATGTTGGCAATTTGATCTCTAGTTCCTCTGCCTCTTCGAAATCCTGCCTGTACTTCTGGAAGTTCTCGGTCCACATATTGCTGGAGCCTAGCTTGTAGGATTTTGAGCATAACTTTGCTAGCATGAGAATTGGAGGCTTAAACGCACACATAGATTAAGTGTGCAATCTTCTTCCCCACCCCCATGATTGTATCTTTGGAAGGGCAGAACTCAGGGACAAAACGCATGCAGGTTCAGTTCCTGGATTCTCTGAGCCAAGGATTTCTGGAAAATCTCTGTCTCAGATGGTGGGTGCCAGTCCCAGCACAGTACTGAGCTGTGGATAGACTGATGAGAGCCAGGTCCCTCTATCCATATGCTGAACCCTGCAGAAATGGACAAATTCTATCAAAAAATTATTTTCTTTTCCATTTAGCCCCTAAGGTGACGTTGCTATAACAACCAAAGACACGTCACAGCTTTCAACACGTCTTGGGGAGACGACTGTCATAGCCATCCTGAGGACTAGTCTTACCCATCCCTCCCTTCAGACACAAATCTAGAGAGGCTGTGTACCCTGTGACACTCACCGGTTGAGATTCCAGCTCCTACCATGCACACCACCTTCTTGCCTGCCAGAGAAACAGATGCTTTTAACTTCCAGCCTGTGAAATCTAGACAAAGCAACCTCAGGCCTACCCTTTCCAAACTGACCCACAACATTTCAAAAGTGAAAGAGCAGCACAGGGTAGCCCTGGGCTATCAACCTCTCATTCAAATATTAACAGATGAAGAAGAGTTGGTTTTTATATGCCGCTTTTCTCTACCAGGAGTCTCAAAGCAGCTTATAATCACCTTCCCTTTCCTCTCTCCGCAACAGACGTGCTGTGAAGTAGGTTAGGCTGAGAGAGCCCTGATATTACTGCTCAGAACAGCTCTATCAGAGCTATGGCAAGCCCAAGGTCACCCAGCTGGCTGCATGGGGGGAGCGGGCAATCAAACCCCGCTCCCCAGATTAGAAGCCGCTGCTCCTAACCACTACACCAAGCGTTGAAAGGATTCTTCACACAATACAGGAATGGCTAACCATGTTCTTAAAGCAGTGCAATGCAGAGTTAAAGCCTCAATTGTACCTCCTCACCCATCCCTGGTTCTCAACAGGTCTCTCTAGTTCAGGGACTCCCAACCAGGGTTCTGAGGCACCCTGGGGTTATGTGAGACTCCCCAAGAGACTCCTCTTTCCTGAAAGTGTGGAGGGCCAGTGACATCACTAAATGTCCCTGGAGCCCCCTTTCTCTGTGGCTCTACAGGCCCAGTCTCTTTCTCCACGATGGAAACGGTAAATGATTGATTGATTGGCTGGCTCCCACATTTTACTTCTGCGCCCACTTCTCTGAAGGGGCACGCCACCACTTCTGGGGGGGTCCTTGAAGCTGGAAAAATATTTCAGGGGTTCCTCCACAGTCAGAAGTTTGAAAGGCTGCTCTAGCTCCCTGTTCTCTAATTAAACAATTCCGCAACTGTTCATGGGAACACATTTTATTAGAAGATAAACAGTTGTGGAGAAACAGTTCTAGAGCCTAGAGTGCTGGCCCCATGCCTGAGAGTGCCACATTCAACCTGCTCGCTTGGTGATCTCGTCCCACGCTGGAAGAAGCCAAATGGGCTGAGGAAACAGTTGCCGCCTGCCGCCTGGGTCAGAGCCCACCTGCGGGTGGGACGACTGGCTTACATTTCTCACTCAGCAGGAACCTGCTCACGCCCTCCAACGTCAGCTCATCCAGCACCTTCTCGGGCTTCTCGCTGCCCAGGCCCAGCGTCCGGGAGAAGAGGTTCCGCAAGAAATCCACTGGCAGGAGACAGAGGACCTTGAGGTTAGCCAGGCAGGTCTGCAGGGCCCTGGCCTCTGCTCCCAATTTTTTTGGGAAACTCCAGCTGCTCCAAGGCTGGCTACCATGCCCCACTCAGGAACACAAATGCGTGGAGCCTCCCTTTGTCTGTCACTGGAAGGGGGCACTCGCTCACCTGTCCTGCTTAACTGACTGCCTCTGCATCCCATTATTACCCACCCTGCTTTCAAGAAAGCCTCGAATCGATCATTAAACCAGGAAAAGGGAACCTGCTCACTGAAGGGGACTTACCACTAAACAGCAGACTGTGCTAGAATTGCTTCTATGGGGACTGATTGTTACCACAAACAGAGCACTGCATATTCAACAGTAAGCACAAAGCCTATTTTTAATTGCCGATTGCTGAAAAGGGATCATTTGCCTGAATAAAGCGGCAGCAGTAGGGACTGTCCCCTCTTTCCCCAGCCAGGCAAATGAGCCATTTCCTTGATTGTTAAGTGAGAAGCGAAAGCACTTGTGTGTTAGAACTGCAGGCCTGGGAGTTTTCAGTATCTGGTAATGAATAGCCTTTCCAGTCATTTTAACCACAGCTTCTTTTAGGCAGCATCTCAGAAGCAAGGTAAGGGAATGACAGCGGCTTCTTCAGAATTACACAAATGTCCTTGGTCTCAACAGATGAGACTCTGTCAACAATGTTAAGTGAAACCCAAGCTTTTGTGTACCTCCTGTGGGTACTGACTTGCCCAAATGGAATACCTACTTTCCGACTGGCCTGATGCCCCAGCTTCGTCGTCAGAATCAGGACTCTGAGTGAAAACAGGAAGAGAGAAAGGAAAAAACATGGTTGCTTGCTCCTTTGGCATGGCAAGCAAGGGATGTCTCCCTCTCTTGAAATGTCCCAACCTGTACGCTGCAAGAAGCTCTGCAGATACCCACAGTCAGCTGGGAGTGGGGGTGGCAAGTGCAAACACTTTTCATTCAGCCAGCGCTCAAATTCCAAGGTTAGAGAAATTGTGTTCAAGTCCTGCACCTCGACTGAGAAGCTGTTCTCTCTAATCCTGTCTATGTCTCTATCACATTTCTGATGCACACTCTCTTAAGGAGCTCAGAGCTGTGTATAAGCTTTTCCTCTTCCCACTTTAGCTTCGCAACCCTGCAAGGGTCTGAGAAAACCACCTAACAAGCACCCTGGGAGAACGAGGAATTGAACCAAGGTCTCCAACTATCTCACTGCACCAGTTCAACTGGATGTGTATGAGCTAGCTCAGGTCTCTCAGAATTCAGAAAGGGGCACTCTGCATATGTACAAGCCGTGTTTAATTATTATACCTACATAGCAGCTAAGTGGTGAACCAGTGACCCTTCTGTATCACTCGCTAGTTGACCTCTCTCCTCAAGATCTAGTTTACACATGCAGTAGGGTGAGGGGGTAGAATGGTAACCCACTTCAGAATGCATTCTCAAATTCTCCCAGGATTAAAAGCTCTGTAAAGGCAGAGACCCAGAGGCATGGCAAAGAAAGAGAAAGGGTAGAACCTTCTTCTCTGCTGTGTGAGGTTTCTGTTTGCAACGAGTCTTATGCCAGTTCAAAGCTGAATTTTACCAACAGCTGCCTTTTCTGCCACCTCAGTTTCTTGCGTTTTGCAGCTTCAAAGCCCACATCTCATTTATGACTAGGAGATTATCATCCTGACCTTTAGGCTTGTACATATGCAGAGTGCCCCTTTCTGAATTCTGAGAGACCTGAGCTAGCTCATACACATCCAGTTGAACTGGTGCAGTGAGATAGTTGGAGACCTTGGTTCAATTCCTCGTTCTCCCAGGGTGCTTGTTAGGTGGTTAGGACTTTTTATACTCCTACATAATTGAGCACATTATTTTTATGACATCACATGATCCAGAGCCAAGCATTCAAGAGGAGAAGCTACAGCTCAGCTGTACAGTGGAGCTTTGAGAGTGTTCCTGAATAAAAAATCTCACCTGGTTGTCTCCTCTGTCCCCATACAATCTCTACCGGTTGCCAGATCCCCAGCCGACACACAGATCACCCTTATCGCCCTTGAGGAAGGTCCTACACTTGTAAAATAACTATGTGACAGATAACCATCTGTCCAGAAAGGTACCTCCATTAGTACATTGCAGTAAAACACAGGGGAAAGCCCCAGGCATGACAGAAGGAAAGTCAGCTGAAGTTCAATCCGGCTAAGATGGAAGTCATCTGGGTTGACATGCTGAGGGGAAAACAGGGCAACTGGGGGGGGAGATAGTACAACTCTCAACAGGACCAATTTAATACCTTTGGCCATGGTCAAAAGCTTGGGTGTGATCTTGGATATCTCCTTATTTATGGAAGTCACAACTGTCACTCATCAGGTGTTTTACCACCTACATCAGGCACAACAACTGGCACCTTACCTCTCAACATCCGACCTAGCCACTCTAAGCCATGCAACAGCTACTTAAAATCATAGAGTTGGAAGGGACCTCCGGGGTCACCTAGTCCAACCTCCTGCACAAAGCAAGAAATTCACAACTACCTGCCCAACTACTGTGACCCCAATTCCATAACCAGATGATGCCCCCTCCCCCCCAAAAAACCCAAATCCCTGGCCATTCTGGCCTGGAGGAAATTCACCTCCCAACCCCAAAGTGGTGATCAGCACTTCCTTGGCCATGCAAGAAAGGGCCACAAGAGCCAAGCACAGACAGAGTCCCTTCCTGCCCACCCACTCACAATCTGCCTAAGTTCACAGAATCAACACTTCTGCCCAGTGGCTATCTAGCCTCTGCTTAAAAACTTCCAAAGTAGGAGAACCCATCACCTTCTGAGGAAGCCTGTTCCACTGAGGAACTACTCAGTCAGGAACTTCTTCCGGATGTTTAGCCAAAAATTTCAACCCATTGTTCTGGTCCAATCTTCTGGGGCAACAGAAAACAGCTCTGCTCCATCTTCTCTATGACAGCCCTTCAAGTGTTGGAAGATGGTCATCATATCACCTCTGAGTTGTCTTCTCTCCAGGCTAAATGGACCAAGCTCCCTCAACCTTTCCTCATACGACTTGGGTCTGCAAACCCCTCACCATCTTCATTGCCCTCCTCTGGACACGTTCCAGTTTCTCTACATCTTTCTTCAGTTGTGGTGCCCAAAACTGAACACAGTACCCCAAGTGAGGTCTTACCAGAGTGGAGTAAATATGTAACATCATCTTGTGTGATCTGGACAGTACTTCTTTTGATACAGACCAAAATCCCATTTGCCTTTTTAGCCACCGAGTCACACTGTGGACTCATGTTCAGTGTCTGGTTTACTAAGACCCCCAAGATCCTTTTCTCACGTACTGTGCCCAAGACAGGTCTCCCCCATGCTATAATGATGCATTTTATTTTTCCTACCTAAATGCAGAACTTTATATTGCCCAACCCTCAGAAGATCTGAAAATTCAAAATATATAGTTTTAATCTATTTTAACAGATTAAACAATGTAATTAACTTTTAAATTTGTTATATACTTATATTTTTCTACTGTTTTATTCAGATGTTATCTGCCCTGAGTGAACAAAGAAGGGTAAATTGCAGTAGAATCCCTCCCCCAAGTAGCCATTTTCTCCAGGAGAACTGATCTTGGTCATTTGGAGACCATCTGTAAGAGCAGATGACACCTGGAGGTTGGCAACCCTAACAGAATCACCCCCACCCTCTCTCTCAGCAACTGGCATTCAGAGGTAGACTGTTCCAGCACAAAAAAGTCCCATTCAGCATTATGGCCAAACTGTGATGGATCTACACTCCTATGCATCTGATTAAATGAGCTCAAACAACCCTGGAATACATTTATTTTCTATACTGCCCCTCCCTTCAAGAGGGCTCGGGGCAGTTTACAATAAAAGCATAGTTAAGAACTATTTCTCCTCCCCCCCCCAGACTGCGTAGGGCCTTGAAGGTCAGTACCAAGACCTTGAACTGGATCCTGCAGCTGCAGGAGGGCAGGTAAAATATGGGCCCTCAACAGGGTTTCCATAAGGAACCATGTTATAGGTGCATTCTGCACCAGCTGTAATCTCCGGATCAGGGCCAAGGGTAGCCCCTCTGTAGAGAGAGTTGCAGTAATGCAACCTGGAGGTGACAATGCATGGAACACTGTGGTCTCCCGAGGCCAGATTCTGCACTACTCGCTTTGCTTGGTGCGCATAGTACAATGTCTAGCGAGCTACATTCATACCCTGTGCCTCCACTGATAGAGCTGCCGAAGGTCATCACCAGTTCTTGACGATGCACTAGGCTGTTTGTTGTATTCTGTCTAGAGAGGAGGGGCATACTGCCTCTTTTTGCCCGTTCTTCCCCAGACACAGGCCCTCCCATCATGGAGGGGTTGAATTTCAGGCAGCTCTGTCAGAGCCTAAGCCTCCAGAAATCTGGCCAGTGAATGGGGTGGGGAAGGAGGGGAATGTCCTGCCAGCTGGCCATCAACAGAGTTGGGTGTCATCAGCACTGGAGGCCCCCCAGCCCATACCTCCTAAGCAGCTGTGCACATAGATGTTAAGTAATACTGAGGAGACCACAAGGGTGACTGTCTCTGCAACTTTTATCCTCACGTCGGCAAGCCAAGAACTTGTGATGACTGTGTCAAGGGCTGCTGTGAGACCTAATAACACAAGCACACCTGGCCCGCCTTTGCTTGTTTAAAGTAGAGGGGTGGGGCAAACTGTGGTCCTCCAGATGTCCATGGTCTACACTTAACATTAGTCCTTGCCAACAAACCAGGAGTGGCCAAATGGCAGCTCTCCAGGTGTCCATAGACTACAATTACCATGAGATCCCGCTAATTGGCCCTGTTGGAAGAGGTTCATGGGAATTGTAGTCCATGGACATCTGGAGAGCCGCAGTTTGGCTACCCCCCCAGGAGTGGCTCTCCAGATGTCCATGGACTACAATTCCCATGAGCCCCCTGCTAACATGGCACTTGTAGTCCATTGCACCTTCCAGGGGTGGCCAAACTGGATTACAGTCCCATGGGCTACAATTCCCCTGCCAGCAGGGGCTCATGGGAACTGTAGTCCATGGACATCTGGAGAGCTACAATTTGGCCCAGGGGTAGTCAAACTGCGGCCCTCCAGATGTCCATGGACTACAAGTCCCATGAGCCCCTGCCAGCGTTTGCTGGCAGGGGCTCATGGGAATTGTAGTCCATGGACATCTGGAGGGCCGCAGTTTGACTATCCCTGGTTTGGCCCTCCTGGTCCCAAGTGCCGCTGGGCACCTGTTTAGTTCTGCTGCCAGGGATTTGGCACCGGGGCAGCCCCCCTGTAACGAGGAGCTTGTTCTGAAAGGCGCTCCCGTGGCGGGGAGTTCCGCAGCTGCGCCAACCAGTCGTCTCCCGCTTCAGGGCCCCAATGGCGGAGGGCGATGGCGGGATCCTCCCCGCGCAACTCACCGACGGCCCCGATCCCTTCTCGGCGTCGCCCTCGGCTGAGGCTCCGGGACCTGCGACGGGAAGAAAACAAGAGCAGAGCAGGGGGCGACTATGACAGGCAGAGGAGCGAGGCGTCTAGGCGCTTTCCCCCTGCCACCCTCAGCCCGACTCAGCCCCGATTACCCTCCCGGTTGTCCATGGAGGCCCCCTCGCCTGGCCGGACGCCGGCTATGAGGTAAGGGAGACGCCAGAGCTGCGGGTCGCCCTGACAGGAAAACGACAACTCCTGTCTGCCCTCCCAGCATGCACCACGGCGACAGGCGGGGCGCATCACGTGACCCCAGGCAGCCAATCAGCCTCCGGCAACAGTGATTCGTCCCCTGTCAGGTCTTGCGCCGCCTGTTTGTGGTGTTTGTTTATTATTACTATCACCTCGCCAACCAAAATAAAGCGATATATTATTGAAAAATAATCAGAGAATTAGTACGGTTTCAAGTTCAAGAGGAATACGAATAAAAGCGGGAAAACAAATGACAAGAATTAATAAATGGGGGAATGTCTTGGGGAGCGGCGGTTTAGACTCTCAAAAATAAATTTGTATATCAACAAAAAAAGCATTTCCGAATTATAAGAGCTCTGGTTAATTCTTCGGGCCGAGAGGCATTCTTTGTTGATTTTCTCTCATTTTTAGAACTTTGCGTCCTCTGGCGAAGCCGTCGGGCTTTGGGGACTACCATCCCCAAGATGCTCCGCGGCCGCGCCAGACGACGCCGGGGCGACCAAGCGCTAGCGCCCCAGGTGTCCATGGACTACAATTCCCACGAGCCCCCGGGCCTCATGGCCCTCTGGAGAGACCCCTTCCATCGCCTCCCTTGCGGGCAGGGGCTCCTGGGAATTGTAGTCCATGGACCTCTGGAGGGCCGCAGCTTGACTCCCCCTGCTCCAGATCCAAGCGGGCGGTCTGAAGCAGCAAGAGAACGAATGCCGAGTCCGGCCAGGCACCGTTCAGGCCAGCCCCGCGGGATTCGGGGCCTGAGCTCCCGCGCGCACGCCCACTCCCTCGGCTACAGCACGACGCTCCGAAAGCGCCCCACGGCCTCGCCTCTGAGCCCGCAGAAGCTCAGACCCGGAATACGACAGAACGCGACGCGGCAGGACCACATCTCCCAGCATGCCCTGTGTGCGGGAAGACTACACCTCCCAGCATGCTGTTCCGCTTGCGCGCAGACGTTAGCCGGGGATTCCCCAGGCGTCGGACATCCCCGCAGCCCCTGGTCCACGGCGGCCGGGTGAGCGGGCCGGGCCGGGCCTGGCCGTGGCGAGGCGTCGGCGTCGGCGGCGGGCGATGGCGTCGTGGTCCGGGCCGGGCGCCCCCGGCGGGGAGGCGAAGCGGCGGGCGTCGGTGGGCGAGGAGTGGTGCGACAGCGGGCTGGGGTCGCTGAGCGAGGGGCAGCTGCGGCAGCTGCAGGCCGAAGAGGCCATGGAGGGCGGCGGCGCCTCGGAGCGCCTCGACTCGGCGCTGGGCGACTCGCTGGCCGGCCTCGTGGAGGGCGTGGGGGCCGTGCGCCTCGAGGGGCAGCCGCAGCAGCCGCAGCAGGAGCGCGGGGAGGAGGAGGAGGCCAAGGCGGCCGTGGACCCCGAGGCCTGGCTGCACCACGTCCTGGCCTTCGCCACCGAGGACGGCGACACGTACGTACCACCTCCCCGGAGGACGCCGCCCCGACACAGGCACCAAGCCCCGCGGAGCCTACTCTGCAGGCAGGGCGGGCGCACGGGGAAGGCGCCGCGGTCTCTCCCTTGCCCCGAGACTCTGGTGACCAGATTGCCCCACTTTTGGAGGGACAGCTGGGGGCACCTGGCAAATTGTACTTATCTTGAAATTTATATATATATATATTTATTTATATATTTCTGAGTTTATATATATATATATATATATATATTTTACAATGCTATTCTTGCGTTCTATGAAACATTTTGTTGCTCCATATAGACCAAATTTTAAATCAAGAACCGCCCCCGGTCAGTGGTGTCCTGCTTTACCAATGTTAAAATCTGGTCACCTTATCCTAGACCCCTTCTGTTTTGCCTGGTGGCCGACTGGTACCTTTTCTTAAACAGCCCCTGTTTCCCCCGTTCCCCCAGAGCCCTCCACCTGGCCGTTATCCATGAGCACGAGGCCTTTCTGGATTCCATCCTGCAGTACACGGAGGGGACCGATTATCTGGATGTTCAAAACGACCTTGGACAGGTGGGATTCAGGGGACAGCGGCTTTGCTCTGTAGGGCCCCTGCTTTTCCCTGGGGACCCATATTTAGGCCACAGACCTGGAGCAGTTGGTGGGGGGAGTATCTCAGTAGGGCTGCACCCCCCTAAATGCAGAATTCAGGAATCCCACGTCTCAGCCTCTTCTGATGAGCCCACTTTCTCTCTCTCCAGACAGCGTTGCACATCGCAGTTATCCTCGACGCTTCGGATTTTGTTGGCAAATTAGTGTCGGCGGGAGCAGGGCTGTGCATGCAGGAGAAGGGCGGGCACACAGCCTTGCACTTGGCGTGCCGCGAAGGGCGGCGGGAATGCGCACAGCACCTCCTGGCCCCACCAGCATCGCAGAGGTCCTGCCATGGGAATGGCTTCCGGGCCCAGCTGGACTGCACCAATTACGATGGTATAACTTCCCGGGTGTGTGTGCGTGGAGATAATGTTAAAATGAATGTTTTTTTTGGGGGGATCTTCCATCATACTGAGTTTAGCTACCTGGGAACAGTTTTATAGGTATGAAGAACTGTCCCATCTGTATTTCTTATACTTTCTCAGGTGAAAAAGAAAAAAACAGGCTTGCCCAACTTGACTAAGGGTGTGGGGAGAAAGACATCTGTCAAAGGGGAGGGGCCATGACTCTGTTGCAGAGCCTCTGTGACCCAGGAGAGCCATGAAGTGGGGCCATAACTCATAACTTGGCAGCAGAAGGTCCCAGGTTCAATCCTGTTAAAAGGACCAGGCAGGAGGGGATGGGGAAGACCCTGGAGAGACAGGAAGCGGGGCTGAAGCTCAGGGGGTCTTAGATTCAATTCAAGGCATCTCCTGTTAAAAGAACCAGGCAGTAGCTCATGGGAAAGGCCTCTGCCTGAGACCCTGGAGAGCCACTGCCTGTGAGTAGACAAGGCTGACTCCCATGGCTCAAGGGTCTGATTCTATGCAAGGCGGTTTTATATATGCACGAACAGTATATGCGGTATATGCAGTAACAGAAAAGATCATTGCCCCTGTATGCAAGGGGCATAAGCGAAACTGTTTCATGCACATGGGTGTGGATATATACAATAGAACGTGGCCATATCTGTTAGAAATAAAGAATGCCTCTGTGACCAGAATGATGTTCGTTGCATGGATGTCCTCATACTGAATTGCTGTGACGTAGAACGTGAGACTCACTGTGGTCGGCCTTCACAGAATCGCACCCTCTTTCCCTCTTTAGGTTACACGCCCCTCCACGTTGCCGTCTTGCGGAAAGATCTGGAAATGGTCAATCTCTTGGTTGCAGCAGGAGCCGACCTCAACAAACCGGTTAGTTTGGGGGGAAACCAAAGGATGCTGTGTGATGCTCTCGCGGACAGTAGACCTTAGTCTTCAGGCAACCTTCCCTTGAGGAAATACTTCCTGTTTATTTCCGTCCTGTGTCCATCCGCCTTTCTCAGTGAGACTCAAGGCAGCTGGCACAGCAAGAGACTTTAAATGACGGAGCCAGGGCTGCCAGAAGTCTCCGCCCCAGATGCCCATCCACCTCCCCAACCGCCTCCCCACAGTGCATGAAAAAGTGCGGCTGGGGATGCTGGAGGCTTCCGCGTGGCCTCCTTGTCATATGTGGGGCTGGGGCCACCAAAGGCTTTTGCACCACCAGCCCTCCCGCCGAGGCAAGGGGCTGCGCTGCCAGATTGGTGCCTCCCCCCCCCCCCGCTCTCTCGTCTGACCCGCAGGGCATGTGGCGAGGGGCCTGCAAGTGCTCCCAGGATGGCGGCGATCCTAACTCCAGCTCCTGCCTTGCTGAAACAGGAGCTCGGGGGGGCTCTTTCCTGCCCACTTTTAAAGCGGCCGTAACTTTCACACACACATAATTCAGCTAAAAAGGATTACAGATAAAATTCCATTATCACTCTAGGTACAATATTTAATTTAAAAGTCTTGGGGTACAATTTTTCCATGGTCATTATGGCTCTAATTATCGTGGCTGCAAGGACATACGGAGCTAATTTGTTGGAAATACATGGATCAGTATCAGACAATAAAAATATCAGCTTATCCTGCTATTAAGTTTTAGTTTTAAGTTTTAGTGTACCGAGTGTCTTTCATTTGCTGTAATTTACTCTGGGGAAAGCGGTGAGGTCCCCTCTATCTCAGCCATCCCTCCAGCCTCGTGAGTTCTTTTGCAGGCATTTCCTACAGGCTTTTGAGCATATTTGTGCAACCCTGAGAGCTAGAAACAGTGGATTCTGTGCTCCTAGAGAGTTGAAGCTTATATTCAGGGCCCTGCGAACAGCTAATCCTAGGATTCCATACTCGCTGCCTGCTTTATTCAAGGCCGTGTAATTACGTACATCTTGGAAGGGGTTCTAGTGGTAGCACAGCCAGTGTTTTTACGCATCTCAGTCATCATCTCTGTTGCTGGCAGGAGCTGAGCTGTGGCCGGAGTCCTCTTCACCTGGCGGTGGAGTCGCAGAACCCAGAGGTGGTAGAATACCTGCTACGGGCCGGAGCTGACCCAGAGGCCCGCATGTACGTCGGCTACACACCCATGTACAGCGCTGTGCACCGGCCCGACCAAAAAATCCCACAGCTGTTGCGAGAGTTTGGGTCCGAGGAGCCCGACTGGGAATCGGAGGAGAGCCTGGACAGTAACAGCGAGGTGATTTTACGTGCCGGGCACGGTCTCCGCAGAACTCCCATGTCCCAAATTGATACATTGGGATTCTGCAACCCGGGCGGCAGCTCAGCCATCCATATAAATTATGCATGTTTATATAACATTTCTGTGCTTACAGGTAAGCTAAGCAGTCTTCTTTAAAAGCTGCAATGGACAGAAGGTTGCCTTATACAAAACAAAATGAAAACAAAAATCCTGAATTCCTTTGGAAAAGACAGTTCAGGTCAGGAGCAGTCAAACTGCAGCCCTCCAGATGTCCATGGACTACAATTCCCATGAGCCCCTGCCAGCGTGCTGGCAGGGGCTCATGGGAATTGTAGTCCATGGACATCTGGAGGGCCGCAGTTTGACTACACCTAGTTTAGGTACTTGCATATCCTGCAATTATTGGTTTTCTCATAGTACTAAAAAAAAGCTGCATGGGAGCTCAGTTTGGGTCCAACCTTCCCCAGCTGAAAATAGGGTCAAGAGACTACAGGAAGGGTGGGGAGAGATTACATTTGAATCCCACATCGTCATGCTTCACTTCTTACAACTCATGCTCCTTTCACCCTGCCACACCTTTCTCTTAATTCCTCTTAATTTCATGTATAAAGATTCACGCAGCGCCCCCACTAGAATCCCTGGCCAATCTGGCCTGGAAGAAATTCGCCTTCCCAAAGTGGCAATCGACATTTCTCTGGGCATGCAAGAAAGGGCCACAAGAGCCAAGGGTAACTGTTTTGATTAAAGATAGATTCAAGCAGATAGCCATGTTGGTCTGAAGTGGTAAATCCAAATTTGTGTCCAGGGGCACCTTAAAAACCAACAAAGATTCATTCAAGGTGTGTGCAGGCAGACAATGGAACAGGGATGGTAAGAATACAGATATTTATTTATTCATTTATTTATCTTTACATTTCTATCCTGCCGCTCCCACAAGGGCTCGCGGCAGCTCACAATATAAAACCCCAATATAAGTAGAATATGATGATAAGAATATGATAAATATGATATGTTAATTCTTTGCTAGAAAAGCCGATCAGTCCTGTAGTCTAGAGCCTCTTGTGGCGCAGAGTGGTAAAGCAGCAGAAATGCTGTCTGAAGCTGTCTGCCCATGAGGATGGGAGTTCAATCCCAGCAACCGGCTCAAGGTTGACTCAGCCTTCCATCCCTCCCGAGGTCGGTAAAATGAGTACCCAGCTTGCTGGGGGGTAAATGGTAATGACTGGGGAAGGCACTGGCAAACCATCCCGTATTGAGTCTGCCATGAAAACGCTGGAGTGCGTCACCCCTAGGGTCAGACATGACTCGGTGCTTGCACAGGGGATACTTTTACCTGTAGGTTCATTTATAAGAACATTGGGGCAATAAAAATGTCAGGGTTAGTAATTAATGGCAGGCACTTTTCCAGTTGTGAAAAGAAGTAATTAAAAGCGACTGGTTGCTAGCCCCATCCTCCTCCAGCCAAGCATGCGGGTGTCCCCACAAATGACAAGCCCTGCTGAGTTTATTACCCTGTCCTGTATGTAATGCTATTTAGAATCTAACTCCCTGTCCTCAGGAGTACTGTACACTTAGGATCCCTGCTCCATTTTGTCTGAGGAAGAGTGCTTGCACATGAAAGAAAGCTCATGCCTTGTATAAATCTTTGTTGGCCTTAAAGGTGCCTTTGGAATTATATTTTGTTGTTTTGATTAAACTTAAGGCTGGCATAAACTTTGTTTAAGAAAAAAGCAACAGGCACTCTGTAGCAAAATCAGAATATCATGCCACAAAAAAAGCCAAAATTTACAACCTGCGTTTAGTTGGCAAGATGAAACTGCAGTGCGGGAGGAGATTGCAGCAAGGTCAAGTCTCCTCTTGGTGTGAAATTTTCTTGGTGGCCTGAGGCAAACTTTTCTGTCCCTCTGACTTGGTCAGGTATTTATTTATTATTTATTTATTGTATTTCTATACCGCCCTCCCTGAAGGCTCAGGTATAATATTGCCCTGTTGGGAGGACAACTGTTACAATAGTTACGAAGCAATTTGAACACTGAAAGCATTGTACGGTTTCTAGGTGTGAATTAAGCACATTGTGTGAACATGCAGGATTTCTGACATTGGCATATTTTTTTTTAATTATGATTAGCGTGAATCACTGTATTTGCATGAAGTCACAAAACAGAAGCTATTGGAAATCTTATTTCCCCCCCCCTTCCCCCTGCAATTCAAGGATATGACCAGGGGCCGAAGCTTCTACGAACCAATTTCTACACCCTCCCAACTGTTTCTGGGATGAGTCTGCATCTGGGAAAATATTTAAATCCGGCATTCTTTATTGCTTATGATCAGCATCAAGGATTGAGGGGACGGGGTGGGGATAGCAGTGGAAATGGGACAGGGGCATGATTTCAGCCCCCTCCCCTGTGTCTACCCTTCCCCTGCCATCTCTCAAAACATGAAGCCATTTTGTGGGAGGGGATGTGGCTCTGCTTGGCATGCAGAAGGTCTGAAGTCCAATCTCTGGCATTTCCTGTTGAAAGGACCAGGCAAGAGGGGATGGGCAAGGCCTCTGCTAGAGATGGAAGAGGGCTGATCCCAGTCTGAGCGGGTGATAGACCGGGGGTCTGATTCAGCACAAGGCAACTTTATGTGTATTCATGGTTGGGGGAGATCCATGGCTCAGTGGCAGAGCCTCTGCTTGGCAGGCAGAAGGTCCCCGGTTCAAACCGCGGTGTCTCCAGTTAAAAGAACTCGGCAGGAGGGGACGGGAAAGACTTCTGCCTCAGATCCTGGAGAGCCAGTCTGAGCAGGCCAGATGGGCCTTGATGGGCCAGCTGCGTGACTCCGCATAAGGCAGTTCCCTGTGTGTTCCCCTCTCTAGGAGGAGTATGATGACATCGTCATCAAAAGCGGGCGTTAAGATGGCCAGGAGACAGAGAGGATCTTTGTCACCCAGGACACGATCCATTCCACAATGCAACGTTCAACCCGTGACAGCCAGCTGTGATTTCCGTAGCAACTGTATCTTCACTGTGAGCTTCATGACTTATTTATATGGGGGGTTGGGGGGGGGCAGCTGTATCGTCCAGCGGGGAGCCGTTCTCCAAGCCCCCCTTCCGACTGAATTTCTTCTCCTCTCTCGTTTTTGTTCCTGTAGTTTTAAAAGGGTTTCTGTTTGTTGATGTCTAAAGTATTTTTAAGAACCACCTTTGGTGTGTGTGTGGGGGGGGGGGAAGCTTCTGGAGTTTGCTTTCTCTTCCCCTCCCTTCCCACATTGTACCAGCTTGAGAAAGAAGGATCCAAGCTCACTCTCTCGCTCCTGCTGCGATCGTGGTGGAAACCGGAGTCTGGATTGCTTGCACACATCTGAGCCCGAAGTCTGGATTCTTTTTGCACCATCTTGGTTTAGTCCTTACGAGGCTCCGTTTCCAGCTTGTGGCCTGGCTTTGTGTTCAACCCTAGCCTTAACCGCAAGCAACGCCTCTCGCAGTATGGATTTTTGGGGGCCAAAACGTCTCCCCCTCCCCCTCCCTGGATAAGTGGACAAAGCAGACTGTCCTGATTTTGCTGTCCAGCCTGCACTTCCCGTGTCAATGCTTTTGACGCTTGCTAGAAGCTCCCCATTTCAAGGCTGGGCTGGACACCTAAAAGCTCCAAGTGGGGGTGCTGGTGGAAGAGGGGAGCAGGTGAACATCTGGGACTCACCCCTGCTCAACACAAGAAGCACCTTTGAGCAGGCCGGGAGAGTTTGCCTTCTCCGCTGCTGAATCAGGAGGGCCAATCCGCAATGCCTTGTTTCCTTCCTTCCTCAAAGTGAATCCCTGTTGGCCCCTGTGTGCTCAAGAGCAATTATTTTGGGGAAAGCATAGTTGAAGTTGGGGTGGGAGGGGGGCTGGCATAAACAACAGGATACCTTCTGCTCCTATCCTCTCCCTCCGTAAGTTACAAGGGCCCTTCTGCAGGGTACTGCATGGAATGAAGAACCTGGTTTGAGCAAGTGCCCCTCTCTGCTTGATGGAGTGAGTTCACCCTTTAGTTACTAGGCAACCAAACCCGAGAGTTAAGACCCAAGATCTCAGAGCACTGTTCAAGCTCACTGCCCATTTACAGTCCTTTAAGTGCCACGCTGGATTTGGGTTCAGGACATCCGTTTCCTTCAAACCACAGAGGGCAATGCGAGGCTGGCATTTCTGTTTTGTCTCCCCCACCTCACCAGTTTAGAAGAGAACTGAAAATGTGACCCAGCAACAGCTGGCCTCCTTCCTGTTGCTCTACAGCCACAAAAGGTTTATTTCTCCCTGGGAATTCACAAAGGAGATTTCAGCACCTGGTTGCTGGAGAACCGGCAAAGTGAAGCAGTTGTTTTCCTAGTTGCTCAGAGTCTCCACAGGTTAACTTAGATCCTTGTTGTTCGTGTATCCCTCCTTCCCAATCCAAAGGTGGCTGAACCATACTCTCCAGATTTCGTGGACTACAATTCCCATGAGCCCCTGCCAGCATGTGCTGTGGATGTCTACGTGAGAGGGAAAGGAGAATAACTCTGGGAGAAGCAGGAGGAGGGGCAGGGCAGAGGGTCATGGAAGGTCAAATGGATGGAGCACACCACCCTTCCTGGCACAGTCTGGGTCTGTGCTTGATCTCTGCTGCCCACTCTTGAACGGGCTCTGATCGAACCTGCCGGCTCCCCTCTGGAGCTTCTGGGGCCCAGCCATGTCCCTTGCAGGCCCTAATTCCAAACCTCCTCTCTGTAGCCTCAGCAGGAAATAGGGGAATGTTCCACATGGCCTTCAGACTCCCAGATTCCCCCCGTCTCCTTTGGTGTTTCGAGACGCTCCTGCGTGGCTTTCCTGTGACAACCCCTCCCCTCCCCCATCGGTTTACTCAGCATCTGTGACTTGGTTCTGTCCCTTTCTCTGCCTCCCCATCCCTCGCTCTGCCTCCCTCCCTCCACGTGTCAATTTGCGTGATGTAGGTCTCAGACCAGATTAAAAGTCGTGGATTTGTGTGTGCCTTTCCATGTCAGCTGCTTTATGTGGGCGGCTGGGAGCTTTGGTGTACAGGGCAAGGGAGTGCAGAAAGTCCGGCCGGGGTGCAGTGCCAGAAAATCGGAGCTTTCAATGACGTGGGTGGACAGACCTTTTACTTACTGAGGAAGTTCCTGCTTGGCCCAGGACATTATGGGCAAACATGACCCTTGTCACCTCATGGTGCATCCAAACGGAGTAGTCTCCTACAGCAGTGGTAAACGCTTGACAATTTTACTGAGGCCCGGGGGGCGGGTAGTCTTTTGCTGAGGGACGCCGCTGCCTTCTGAGTCCCTGCTCCACTTGCTTTCCCGCCAGCGCCCCTGACTTCCTGCCACCCACTGGGGGGCGCTGCCAGCAGCAGCTGTGCAGGGCCACGCCAAGGGGGAGCCCCAGCCATGGCGGCCGCCGGAGAGCACCAAAAGTGAGCCAGTGGCAGAGTGGCAGGTTAGCCCCCAAGGCAGCAGCCGGGGAGGAGGAGGAGGAGCTGTGGCCCAGTCCCCGGACCGGAGGTTGGGGACCACTGTCCTACAGCACTGCCAGTACCACTAAGGGGTAAAAAACTTGCTGCTTTTTTTTGTTCCCAAATCCCAGATTATCAGCTACCTGAATTCTATGCTTGACACGTCTTTTGCCCCATGTTGAGTCTCAGCGTAAAGGAGCCAGTGTTGTGCAGTGGTTAAGCGTTTCGGCCTAGAACATACACGTATAAGGGAAGCCACGTTGGGTCAGGCCAACAGCCCGCCTAGTTCTGCAGTCTTGTGGCACACGGTTGTCCAAACACGGGAGCTCCCAAATAGCTCCCAGCGAGGCCCGGTTGACACAAGAAAAGGCCCCCCTGTCAGACTGTCTGGTTTGGAATCACTTTATTGAATAGTCAGCTAGGCACCAGTGAGCAAAGCAAATCCCTTGTCGGTCACACCAATCAGAAAGGACGGACACGCCACTCCCCAAACAGAGTCACACACGCCCCTCCCCACTTGCATGAGCAGCTTGGGGGGGGGGGGAGAGAATTTTGCATTTCCCCCAAGAACGTTTTAATGTGAACAGTCAGCAGTTGGAAAAAGGGGGAGGGTAGAAGGCAGAGGGTCCCTGGGGTGGGATTGGAGGTGGGGGGAGGGGGGAATTCCTTCTGGTACAGAGGAGGAGGGTTTTGTGCACAAACATTTAATAAAATAGGAGCTTGAAAAATTTTGGTGCCTGGTAGAAAAGATGAGTTTCGCCTCCATGTGGAAGAATCCGTTTCTTACAAGATCCCTTTCAGAAGCAAACATTACAACAGGGACCCTTTTCTTATGCTCCCAACAGGCAAATATCCCTCAATTAGCAGTTCAAAGTAGGAGGCGTGATTTAATGCACAAACACGCATCCCCCCTCCCGCCGTCTCACTATCAGTACAAGGAAAAGCTTTCCAGTTGGAGAACGTTTAGAGTGCACGCTCCTGAGTAGGAAAAGGCCAGATTCGGGCAGGGGATCACACAGAGACAACAGGCAACCTCCTTCAGGGCTGGATCGCACTGCCCCTTCTGGATTGGTGGGAGGATCAATTTTCACCCAGTGCAGAGAGAGAGAATTGCCCACCTGCCTAGTGGGAGGCTAGAGCAGGCGACACAGAGACATTGCAGGTAGCCTCCTGGAGTCTGCTCCTTCAGGCCTAGGGAAAACTCCTGTTCATTAACTAATCTCGCACAGTAAACATTTTGGGAAGGACCAGGCGATGGTGAAGAAGATGCTGTACTCTGGTGATGATAGAACAGGGGTAGTCAAAGTGCGGCCCTCCAGATGTCCATGGACTACAATTCCCAGGAGCCCCTGCCAGCGAATGCTGGCAGGGGCTCCTGGGAATTGTAGTCCATGGACATCTGGAGGGCCGCACTTTGACTACCCCTGTGGTAGAAGGAGGCATTCACTTGGGCTCTTGGGAATCCCTGGATGACTACCTTGATGCATCAGTCTTCTAAAGACCCCCGGCCAATAACACCCTCCATCCAGAGCTCTTAACAACCAACCAGATAAACCCTTGAGGTTAGAAACAGCCGCCAAATGTGAGGCTGGTTATTAGTAAAGAGCATCCCTGTGCGACAAGGATTTTGCGACTGGAACTTTTCAGAATCTCTAAATGGAAACGAGTTAATTGAGACCCCAGTAGATGGGGAGGGTCACCTTAGTTCCTTCTCCCCTCTTACAAGAGGGCTTTGCTTTTGATTACTGGCCAGAGAAGCCCATTTTCCCCTCCTGCACTGGGCCTTGGAGCTCCAAGAACATAAGCTCTGCTGGGTCAGACCAGGGAGGGTCCATCTAGTCCAGCCTCCAGTCTCACACAGGGGCCACCCAAGTTCTCTGGAGATCCCCTGTTGTTGCCTTTTGTCTCTGGGATTCAGAGGAAGAAGAAGATTTGGTTCTTAGTTGCCGCTTTTCCCTACCCGAAGGAGTCTCAAAGTGGCTTACATTCCCCTTTCCTTTCCTCTCCCCACAACAGACACCCTGTGAGGGAGGTGAGGCTGAGAGAGCCCTGATATCACTGCTTAGAACAGCTAGGATAAGTGCCCCTGATTGTGGAAGTTTCTCTAAATCACTGTGGCTAGAATCCACTGATTGCCTGACCCTACATGAAGCTAACCCCTTTTAAAGCTGTTTACTCCTGTGGCCATCACTACACCTTCTGGCAGTGAATTCCTACCTCAGAAGTGGCTAAGCCCTTTCTCCTCAGACCTAGGATCCCCTCCCTCACCTCAGCAGTGGCGAAACCCGTTCTGAGCCGAAGCTTTCCCTAGCTTGACTTGCTGACAGCTAAACCCAGAGACCAGGCGTCACCTGACTTTCAAAACAGAAGAGGGGAAATCCCAGGGGGGTAGCCGTGTTGGCCTGCCATCCCCAAGCCCAGCAGGAGCCTGGTGGCAGCTCAAAGGCGAGCAAGATGCTTTTTCAGGAGAAGCCCCGGAGGCCCCTCTGCATGGAAGCCAGGCCTCTGCAGAAGCAGGCTGCAGCCCCCAAAAGCTTACATTTTGCTACACTCTGGTTGGTCTTTAAGGTGTTGTCAGAGTCCGGCTTCCTTGAGGAGATCTAGCTGCAGGAAGGCGGTTTGGCCGAGCTGCTTCCACAGCGAGAAGCTGCCAGGGTGGAGCCGTTTAGCCAAAGGAGAGTCCCGTGTAACAGTCGAAAGCCAAGCTGGAGGGAGGGAGAAAGAGGCTGCGCGTGGAAGGCCGAGGACAGGGTGGAAGGCCGGGGACGGGAGAGGCCGCCTGTGCCACTGCCGTCTCCCTAAACCTGCCCGTGACGGGGCGGGTGATGGGACCCTCTCTTCAGCTCCCGAAGTTTCTCAGCGGCCTTCTGAAGGTCTTGCTCAATCTCTTGCAGCTTCTCCAGTTCCCGGGCCTAGAAGGTGAGGGGAAAAGAAGGGGGTGAGATCAGGAATCCCTGGCACCCCCCTCCCCACCACCATCCACCGCTTCGGAACAACAGATCACTATGGGGAGAAGCAAATTACCGCCTCTTCTGTCCGTGTGTGGAGAGATGAGAGAGAACATGCAGCCATTGCGTCTAAATGGAGCCTCCAAATTCAGCTGAAATCTACCTTTCTGCAGCTTGAGCCAGTTAAATCTATCCTAGTTCTTTTCCATGAGTAGAGTTGCCAGCTCCCAGGTGAGAAGTACCTGGATATTTGAGGAGGTGGAGCCTGCCAAGGGGAGGAACTGAGCAGGGTATAACTCTCATAGAATCTGCTTTACAAAGCAAATGTTTTCTCTGGGCGAGCTGAACTCTGCTGCCCGGGGAGGGGGGGGGCTCATTTTATTCCCAGGAGATTGCCAGTTGCTACCTGGAGGTTGGCAACCCCATCCCAGAATGCTGCAACAACAGTATGGGAGGCACACTAGAATAGGAAAAATCTGTGTCTGAAACAGGACTGGGATGGCCGCCTCTCTTTTTCCAGGTCAAGAACATAATACTCTTTGAACTTGAGTCTCTTTAAAAGTTCATGTACTTCCAACTGATGGTCAGTGTTAGAAGTTATTGCTAAGCCTAATTGGTGAGTTTTATTGTATGAAGAGACGTTTATGTAAATGGTGACTTTGGTTTTGTAGAAAACTGAATGGACTATTTCGTACTTATTGATTCATGGTAAGTATTGTGGTGCGTGCAAGATATTGTGCCAGCTGTTACTTATAAGCCTTTTGTTAGTATTAAAATGCTGCAGAAAATTTTTGCTCAAACCACAACTGATGAGAGACCTTCATGGGAAACGATCGTTTCGTGGGTCAATGCAAGCAAAATAAAATTAAGATGAAAACAGCAAGCAAGTCTGCAAATCACATCTTACAATTGTGCTGTTCCAGACACCGCTTTTTTTCTGTTGTGTTGGTAACCCTATCCACGGGCTAGCCCTGCGAGTATTTTAAGAAAGCGATCCAGTCCTGCAGTTCCTGCACTTCCTTTTCCACGTACACGCTGAGACACCATCCAGCTTGGCTGCCCTCCCCTGAACCTGTTCTGCATCTTCTTTAAAGCGTGGCCTCCTGGAGCCAGCTACACCAGAGTAATGCATAATGAAAGGGCTCTATCTGCAGGGGTGGCCAAACTGTGGCTCTCCAGATGTCCATGGACTACAATTCCCATGAGCCCCAGCCAGGTGGCTGGGGCTCATGGTAATTGTAGTCCATGGACATCTGGAGAGCCACAGTTTGGCCAACGCTGTTTGCTTCTCTTGACTTTTTTTGTTTTTGTTTGTTTGCTTCTCTTCCATTCACACTTCCTAGAATCACCCTGGACTTTTGGGGGGGATGGGAGGGGCTGCCTTAACACCTTGCTGTCTCATCTCCCCTTTGCAATCAACAACTCTCCCCAGCTCCTGTCCCCCAATCCTGCAGCTAGGTAATTCTACTGCCACCTCAATCCTGTACCCAATTCTTTCTGCCCCAAACTAGAACTTTGCTTCTGCCCAATTTCATAATGCTAGTTCCAATCAAAGCCACGGTGGGTACTGACCTCATCTTGGCTGGCCTCCCTTTCTCCCTCATCCTCTTCATGGCCATGGTGCCTGCCTTTTGGGTGATCCTCCCCGTGTCTCTTCTTGAGGTCTAGGTCAGTCGATCTATGGTGGTGTCCATATCGCATCTCACCTTCCTCTTCCTCCTCCTCCTGCCCCTCCTGTTCTGGCCAGGGCTTCCAGCCTCCATGGAGATGGCCTTTGGAGTTGGAGATCTTCACCCCTTTCTCTTCCTCTTCAAACTGGGCTGTCTCTTCATTGCTGGCCTTCTCAGCCACTCGCTTGGCCAGATCACCCCTCCTCTTCTTCCTCTCTCCTTCCTCCTCCTCGTCCTCCCAGTCCTCGTGGTGATGGTATCCTCCATGGCGGTGGCTCATGGGCTTCTCTTCAGAGCTGTCGTCTTCTTCCTCTTCTCCCTCCGGCTCGAAAGACCTCTTGTCTGAACCCCTTCTTTGGACTGTATCCTGGCTTCCTTGAAGCATCACTTCCCTGATTTTTGGTCCCACGGACCCTCTGTTCTTCAGCTGGCCAAAATATTCCCGAGAGGACCACGTCTCCGAGGAGACCCTCCTCTTCTTCTTCCTCGACACGTCTCCATCACCCTCATCCTCTATCTCTTCTTTGGCTGCCGAATCTTCCAGAGCCTCCCGGTGGTCCTCTCTATGGGAGACTTCCTTCACCTTCTCCTCAACCGTCTTTTGGTACTCCTTCAGACCCTGCCCCTCTTCCTTCCACTCCCCTTCTTGCTGCCGCATCTTCTCCGAAGCGGCCGCTGCTCTCTGCTGGCTGGGCCTCTCCTCCCGCTTCTTTACCTCCTCCTTCTCTGCACCTTCTGCTCCCCAAGCATCATGGGGGTCTTCATGACCCAGACGATGCTTTGCATTCTCTGCAGAAAGGATGGGAGGCAGTGAGGACAGAGGCCTTCTGGCCCCTGAAAGGCTAATTAGTTTTTATTCTACCCCAAAGAGACACTAACTATCTCCATAGGCCGCCCACCAACCCACAAGCATCTCATACATACTAGTATTCAGTATAATGTAGTAGAGAATGCTGGCAAATCACAGCTGGCTTATGGCAGCCTTCTGGCGGGTTTTGAGGCAAGAGATGTTCAGAGCTGGTTGGCCATTGCCTGCCACATAATGACCTTGGAGGTCCCTTGGTGGTCTTCCACCCAAGCACTAACCAGGGCTGGCCCTGCTTAGCTTCTGAGATCTGATGAGGCTGGGGTAGCTGAGAGGCCTGCTTTTGAAACAAGCGCAAAGGAGCCAGTGTGGCATAGTGGTTAAGAGCGGCAGCTTCTAGTCTGGCCAGCCAGGTTGGATTCCCTGCTCCTCCCCCGAATGCAGCCAGCTGGGTGACCTTGGGCTCATCACAACCCTGATAGTGCTGTTTTCACAGAGCAGTCCTGACAGAGCTCTCTCAGCCTCCCCTCCCTCACAGGGTGCCTGTTGTGGGGATCAACTCTTCTTCTAGCCTGCTGCAGAATATAAGTGCAAGTTTCACAGTATGAAATAATGTGTGCAGAGAAGACCCCAGCATCTCCAGCCGGTGGGATCAGGTAGTCCGTGACGTAAAAGTCCTTTCTCCGCCAGAGACCCTGAAAGCAGCCCCCAGTCCCAGCAGGCACACTTGACCTAGATAGAGCAGGGTGTGTGAAAGGGAGAACAGTATGCCATGGGGCCTGTGAGGTCAGTGACCTGGGCCGTCCGTGGCCAGCCAAGGGATTCCCCCCACTTCTGCCGAAGAGGAGAAGGAAGAGGAGAAAAGTTGGCATTATACCCCACTTTTCTTTACCAGGAGTTTCATAGCAGCTTCTGATCACCTTCCCTTCCTCTCCCGACAACAGACACTCTGTGAGGGAGGTGAGGCTGAGAGAGCTTCTGACAGGACTGCTCGGTGAGAATAGCTCTAACAGGACTGTGACCAGCCCAAGGTCATCGAGCTGGCAGCAGGTGGAGGAGGCTTCCCAGATTAGAAGCCACAATCAATCAATCAATCAATCAATCAATCAATCAATCAATCAGTATTCAGACCAAAATTCAGAAGCCACTGTTCTTAACCGTTACAATCACTAACCAAGCTCAGCAAGAGTATGGCCTCCAGCAAAGAGTTAACCTTGAGCCTCCAACAGATTCCTCCCCCCCATGCACACGCACACACACACACTCCCTGCCACCCCGGCTGCCTATGCTGGGAAGTAGGGTTGTGCATGGCAGCGTCTGAATTGGCCGTTCCAGGCCGACGCAGCCACCGCCAAAGCTGCCACCTGGGAGGGGAAGGCTTCAGTGGGTGCCAGTGTATAACTCAACGCCCGTGCATCCCCCCCGCAGTGTGGTGCTGGCTGCGTCGGCCTGAAAGAAGAAGAGTTGGTTCTTAAATGCCACTTTTCCCTACCCAAAGCGGCTTACAGTCGCCTTCCCTTTCCTCTCCCCACAACAGACACCCTGTGGGGTGGATGAGGCTGAGAGAGCCCTGATATTACTGCTCGGTCAGAACAGTTTTATCAGAGCCGTGGTGAGCCCAAGGTCACCCAGCTGGCTGCATGTGGGGGAGCGCAAAATCGAATCCGGCACTCCAGATTAGAAGTCCGCACTCCTAACCACTACATCACTGGCTCTAACCACTACACCAAAGGGCTGATTTGGATGCCTCCGCGCACTACCCTGAGTGCTCGGCTGAAGCCGGTCCGCTTACCTTGGTGCGCCAGTTCTTCCAGCTCGGACAGCAGATGCTGATGGTGAAGCATGGCCAGGACTCTCTCATCTGAAAGAGAGACCCAGGCTGAATGCGCTGCCACCCCAGTAAGGATACGCGTGCCACACAAAATACACAGCAGAGGGGAGGAAGCCTCAATGGCTGGATTTTCCCCCTGGGGATCAGCAAGGGACCTTTGTTGAAATGCAATCAGCGAGTTATTTGATCCAGGCCTACTCTGAAGGGCTGGTGTTTCTACACTGCAAGGTCCTGGCCATATGCTCAGGGGAGACACCTGGCTGTAGCTCAGGAATTGCGGACTCTATCAAGAAACCGGTTTGAACTGGTCTAACCTCTGAGCGAGAGGGCTTTGTTCCAGATGGGACCAACCACTTCCTCTCTTCACAAGCTTGGCCTTTTGTGCTCAGAGTCCCATCGCTTCTTTGTGCTCTGGCTTACAAGCTCCATTATGGAAAGACTCGCTAGGTTCCTGTGGCCCTGATCTGACAACAGGTCAGGTCAGTGAGCATTATATATGTGGATGTGAAAATGAGCCAGTAAACTTTAAGGCCTAATTGAGTTCCAGCGACTCATTGAAAGCTGCTCCTTCAGGAGTTCAAGTAAAGGCTTACAAGCTGCACTCTCCCCAGGCCTGCTAAAGGTGGAATCTTCTACAGCAGGGGTAGTCAACCTGTGGTCCTCCAGATGTTCATGAACTGCAATTCCCATGAGCCCCTGCCAGCAAACGCTGGCAGGGGCTCATGGGAATTGCAGTTCATGAACATCTGGAGGACCACAGGTTGACTACCCCTATTCTACAGGGCCACAGGGCGATTCCCTCTTTCTCTTCTCCTGTTTTGTTCCTCCACCACAATTAGTGGCAGGGGGTTAAAGAAAGCTGGTAGCAGAGATCTGTTAACCATTCGAACACCCTTCTCCAGCCAGGGACCTCCAGCCGCAGGGACCCTGCCCCAGAGGAAGGTTCTGCACCCTTAGGCTCTCCCTAATGCAGATTAAGTTGCGTCTCCTTTCTGAAAGTGCTCCTGTCGACCCGCAAGCGACACTTACCCTCCCGGAGGATTTTCATACATTCGCTGGTCACCGGAACTGGACTGGGCTTGGAGAGGGTGTCTGCGAGGATCTCCGTGATGCATTTGGTCACCTGGCCAGCGGAGAAGGGGAGAGGGCTGTCAGGGAGACGAAAGGGGCTCCTCTCTATTTGCATACAGATGTAGATTCCCAGGCTGGCCCAATCAATCCTGTCAGTTTCCAGAAGCCAAGCAAGGTCAGTCTCGGGCAGCACTTGGCTGGGAGGCCCCTGAGGAAGGCCAGGGTTGCTATGCAGAGGCAGGCCAAGGAAAATCATCTCTGTGCTTTGAGAACCCACAGCAGGGGTGGCCCGGGGCTCATGGGGACTGTAGTCCATGGACATCTGGAGAGCCACAGTCTGGCCACCCCGCCCTACAGGGTCACCATAGGCCAGCTGTGACCTTCCATGGCCACCAAATTCCACAGCTCTCTTCCCAAACGTGAAGAAGAAGAGTAGGTTTTTGCAACCTGATTTTCTCTGGCCAAAAGAGTCTCAAAGCGGCTGACGATCGGCTTCCGTTCCTTTCCCCACAACAGGAGCCTTGCGAGGTAGGCAAGCCTGAGAGAGTTCAGCGAGAATTGCATCTGGCACAAGGTTATCCAGCAGGCTTCATGGAGAGGAGGGGTGGGGAATCGAATCCATGTCTCCAAATTAGAACCCATAGGAGCCAGCGTGGTGTCGTGGTTAAGAGGCTTCAAATTTGGTGAGCCAGGTTGGATTCCCTACTCCTCCACATGCAGCCAGCTGGGTGACCTTGGGCTAGTCACAGTCCCGTTTCAACTGTTCTCACAGAGCTGTTGTGTTAGAGCTCTCTCAGCTCCACCTTGGAAGTCGCTTTGAGACTCCGGGCAGTGAAAACCAACTCTTCTTCTTAACCAGCACACTGCACGAAACCTTGTCCCCCCTCCTTTGATACATCACAATTGCTCCCCCAACCTCTTGAGTCCACCAATCCTCAGTCTGTGGCCTTATCCGGGCTGCCCAGTTTGGGGAAGGACCACAAAGCTCCAGCTTCTACTCTGTCATTACTCCATTATCTTCCTTCAGCAAATATTTGGGTTTCCTCTACTCCAGCCAAAGAGCCTCTTGTGGCGCAGAGTGGTAAGGCAGCAGAAATGTCTGAAAGCTCTGCCCATGAGGCTGGGAGTTCGATCTCAGCAGCCGGCTCATGGTTGACTCAGCCTTCCATCCTTCCGAGGTCGGTAAAATGAGTACCCAGCTTGCTGGGGGGTAAGCGGTAATGACTGGGGAAGGCACTGGCAAACCACCCCGTATTGAATCTGCCATGAAAACGCTGGAGGGCGTCACCCCAAGGGTCAGACATGACTCGGTGCTTGCACAGGGGATACCTTTACCTTTACCTACTCCAGCCAATTCCCATTCTTACCTTCTCGTCTTCTTCCGTGAGCTGACTTGTTATCGGCAGAGCATTGGCTGGGGAAAAAATAAGAAAGGCATCTCTTTTGAGTCTACATTAAACATTGCCGAGATCTCCAGCTTCTGCTCACAGCCGCCGCCGTATTCCTACCTTACAGGGGGGAAATGAGTTAAGAAGCAGGCTGGACTCGAGGATACATCTCTAAGCAAAGGAGAGACTGTCAAGCTCAGGTCTTCACAATCCAGGAAGGGTGGTAAAATTCAAAGGTGGACAGAGTTCTTGGGTCATTAATAAAGACAGCAAGGTGGGTGTCAGAATTCAACAAGGACCAGAGAGAGAGAGAGAAAGAGTGTGTGTGTGTGTTTAACCTTGGGCTTGTCACTCTCTTTCAGCCTGACCTACTTTGCAGGGGTATTGCAAGGATCAAATAAGGAAGGCAGGGGGGGGGGGTAAGAGAAACACACAAACAAAATACCTGGAGATCCCTGGGGGAAAGGCAAAATAAAAATAAGTGATATTTGGGCAGAGGAGACAATTCCAGCAGCGAATATAAGAACACAAGTGAAGCTATGTTGGATCAGGCCAGTGGCCCATCCAGTCCAACATCTGTGTCCCACAGTGACCAGAATCCAGATGCCATCAGGAGGTCCACCGGCAGGGTCAGAACTCCAGAAGCCCTCCTCCTGCTACCCCCTAAGCAGAGCCTCACTGCCCCAGACATAAGAACATGAGAGAAGCCATGTTGGATCAGGCCAATGGCCCACCCAGCCCAACCATCTGTGACAGAAACCCAGGGGCCATCAGGAGGTCTATCAGCACTGTTGCCCCCCAAAGCACCAAGCAGAGAGAGCCTCCCTGCCCCAGGCAGAGTGCTCCATCTGCACCTTGTGGTTAATAGCCACAGATGGGCCTCTGCTCCAGATGTTTCTCCAGTCCACTCTTGAAGCTGTTCTCACCCATCCCATGAGACATGGACTGCCCAAAATTCGATTTTAGTTAGACCACAGGGGGAGCTTGGGGGATAGAATCCTAGAGATTGAAGGGGACCTCTAGTCCAACCCCCATTCAATACAGGACTGCCCTAAAGCCTCTCTGATACCCCAAGACAAACCCCAAATCCCACACAGGCAGACTCTTGCAAATTGACCATTTTGCAAGGTGAGAGAGACCTTGGTGCTAATTCTGGCCCTGCATGCCAGACAGGGAGGGAGGGAGGGAGGGAGAAGGTAGGCTTGCTACCTATCTCTGCTCTGCCAAAACTGTATGGGCTACACCTGGTCCCAAAGGCTTTCCAGTTGACACGTGTCGTGCCCAGAAGGTGTGATGCCTTGTTCAGCCCTGTGCAACCTGTTCCTGATTGTCATGGAAAGGAAGGCTCTGCTGGACTGTTGTGCAGCTGCTAGGGACTGGGAAGCAACTGCAAAGCAGTTTACAGGTTAGAAGGAATCATTTCCTGGTTAGCATGGCCTGTCCCTTTGTCTCCCCCTTCAGACAAGAGGCTGCCAAGTTATGAGGAATGGTTTGGGTTCCAACTCTTCTATTTGTAAGAGCGGCCGACAGGCAGAAATTCAGTTGGTGAGACTTCTTCCATTGGTTTTATATTAGTTCCCCTCCTAGGCCTCAGCTGCTGTGTTTCTGTCTTTAAGGCTGGGGGTAAAAGCCTGAAAAGGCATGGTTATCAGCATAAAAAAGCTATCAGCATCATAGAGTTGGAGGGGTCTGTAGAGGCCATCTAGTCCAGCCCCCTGTTCTATGCAGGATCAGCCTCAAATGGCCAAACGGTGGCTCTCCAGATGTCCATGGACTACAGTTCCCATGAGCCCCTGCCAGCACCTGGCCTAAAGCATCCATGATGAAGATCTGCCCAACTGCTGTCACCACCTCCCTAGGAAGCAGATTCCACAGCTGAACTACTTGGACTGTAAAACAAATTCCCAGTATCTAGCTGATATCTTTCTGCCTGGAATTTAAACCTGTCTTCTCTGCTGCCAACAGGAGCTGCCCCCTGCCCCTTGGCCCCTGCCCCCTTCCAAGAGATGGCCTTTCCGATATTTGAAGAGAGCCATCATGTCCCCTCTCCACCTCCACTTCTCCAGGCGGAAGATTCCCAAGTCCCTCAAACTTTCCTTGTGCAGTTTCTTGGTCTCCAGGCCCTGGATGGTTCTTGTTGCTCTCTTCTGCACCTGCTCTGTTCTGTCCACCACCTTTGCCAAGGGAGGCCTCCAGGATTCCATTCCAGAGCATCTGGTTTTGGCTGTGGCCCTCACCCTTGCTTCTGGCCCTCCCTTCAGCAGGCAGAATGGGAGGGTGTTCCCAGCAGCAAACCACATAAGCTTCTTGCATTGAACTTCTGTGGACTGGACTGTTGTTAGAGAACTAAAAGCAGAGCTAGCAAAATCGATAACTGCAGGATTGGAATCCTGTCTCTGGCGGAGAAAGCTTCAACTCTCGAAAGCTCAAACCCCCAAAACTATTATGGGACTTGGAATCCAGCCCTCCTCCTGCAGTCTGAAGCCAAATTTAGGGGAAACTGGACTGCCCTGCAGAAGAGGGGGAGGCTCCTCTGGAGGTCAGGCAGCATCTTTGAGACAGACTGTGTTTGTGTGTGTCCTGTTTTAGATTTTTTTTGGGGGGGGGGAGAAACGCTGAGAACCTGCAAGGTTCCCTTGTCGCTGCAGGTTGGACATCAAAAAAGGGTCACTCCTGGAAAGGATGAGGATTGTGGGGATTAAGCCGCTTGTGGGGAGGGGAGGGGAGGGGAGGGGGGTCTGGCTGTCTTCTGTCCGCTTGCATCAGGCTCCAGTGAGCCCCTATTGGCCGAGGAAGCAAGCAAAGGAGCTCAGGTGAGCTTGCATAAGCTCCTTACATAACTTCTGGATGCAGCACAACAGAACAAAGGGGAGCGAGGCAGACAGTGCTGGAGACGTCCGGGATTATACAAGACTGGAGACAGAAAGACCCCCTGCCCCCACCCCACTCAGCAATGGGCCTTGTTTCCAGAGGAGAGGAGCATCAGCTCCCAGTTCATGGCCACCGAGGACGTCTGAGCAAGGGATGAAAAAGCCATGCGTTCTGTGGCTGAAAGAGTCTGGAGATGCCCGGGATGCTCCTGTCCCAGGCTCTCGCCAGCTAGCCACTTAGGGGGCACGTTGGGGGCGGGAGCGATCCTCCATGGGCTGGCTGGCGAGTTTCTTGTGGGGATTCCAGGACCCTCCAGGCCAACGGACAGAGCTGACTCTGCCCCAGCTGGGAGGGCTTGGGATGGCCCCATCTCGTCGGATCTCGGAAGCTAAGCTGGGTCAGCCTTGGTTAGCATTAGGTTGGGGGGCCAGCAGGGAGGCTCAGGGTGGCTCTGCAGAGGCAGGCAGTGGCCGAGGCAGTGGATGCCCCTTGCCTTGAAAACCCCTGAAGGCTTCCCGCTCACCTTCTGTCCTGTCCCTGCCTCTGTGGGGATCCTGGTGCCCTTCCTCTGTTGCATTCTCCCGAGAGCCCTGGGGGTGGGGGAGGCCAAGAGAGCAATTCAGCCCAGTGACCAAGTCCCACGCTGAACACCAGGCTGGCACTGACGGCACCAGCCCCACCAACCTAACTGCATCTCCTGCTGGCTTGAGCAGGGCAGCAGAGGCCTTAGCTCAGTGGCAGAGCCTCTGCTTGGCATCCAGAAGGACGCTAGTTCAATCCCTGGCACCTCCACTTAAAAGGACCAGGCTGAAGATGATAGGATGGACCTCCACTTGGGATCCTAGAAAGCTGTCAAGTGGGGCTGTAGCTCAGTGGCAGAGCCTGTGCTTGGCATGTGGAAGGACGCTGGTTCAATCCCCAGCATCTCCAGTTAAAAGGACCAGGCAGTAGGGGATGGGAAAGGCCTCCGTCTGAGACCCTGGAGAGCCATGAAGTGGTAGCTCAGTGGCAGAGACCCTGCTTGCCATGCAGAAGGTCCCAGGTTCAATACCTGGGCAGCTTGGTGTAGTGGTTAAAAGCTGGGTTTGATTCCCCACTCCTCCTCCAGCCAGGTGACCTTGGGCTACTTAGCTTGGTGGCTAGTCACAGTCCTGTTAGAGCTGTTCTCACAGAGTGGTTCTGTTAGAGTTCTCAGCCCCACATACCTGACAAGGCGTCTGTTGTGAGGAGAAGAAGGGAAGGCGATTGATTGTAAGTTGCTTTGTGACTCGTTTGGGCAGTGAAAAGCAGGGTATAAAAACCAACTCTTCTTCTCTTCATTGGAGATGCCTTCTGCATACCAACCAGATTACCCCAGAGCCAAGTGTTATTCCTAACATACCCAACAGAAGCCGAGGTTCGCTTTCTGGCTCAACCACATCTGAGACCTTTGATCAACCTTTCTGTATACCTAACAGTAGGCCAAAGAGAGCAAAACACTTTGCTTCCCACTCTACTGGGGCAGCTGCCCTGGTAAGCAGTAGGCCCCCCGATTTCAGCTTCAGGAGGGAGTGGGATCAACATGCGAAGCAGAGGTCTATCAATTGGTATTACCCCCAAGGTGTAGATGGAAGACTCTGTCTGGGGCAGGGATGCTCTGTCTTCTTGGTGTTCAGGGGCAACAGTGGGAGGGCTCCTGGTGTTTGGTCACTGCTGGTGGACTGCCTGATGGCCCCTGGGTTTTGGTCACTGTGTGAGTATTGAGAGGCACCTCAAGAAAAGGACCTCCAAGCCAAATCTGCCTGAAGTCCTGGAGAGCAGAGGGGACAGCTATGCATTTGTGTAGATTCCATACTAATGGTTGATGGTGAACCCCACAAAGCTACCTTGAGAACCTGTGACGTTGCCTTGCACAGAATCAGAGCGTTTGGGCCCAGCAGGATTGGGACTTCTACTCAGCAGCTGGCCTCTGGCGCCTCATGCGGAGGAGGTCTTTCCCATCACCTGCTGCGGGTGCATTCTTAACTGGAGATGCCAGTGACTGAACCGGGGACCTTCTGCTTGCCAAGCAGGTGCCTCAGCCCGGTCTGCTTCCTGCCACCTCTTGGTGCGTAGAGGTCTTCTGCTCTGACCAACAGCAACTCCCCAGGAAGTCAGGCTAAAGTCTTCCCTATCACTCACTGCCCAAGAGGAGATGGTACTTGGGACCTTCTGGGCACAAAGCAGATGCTCTACCCATGAACTGCACATCCCCCACCACTCAGGCAGCATTCCCTGCATGTTAAGAAACCAGGAATCCTGTGGCACCCGACTCTCTATGACAGGAGTAGTCAAACTGCGGCCTTCCAGATGTCCATGGACTATGATTCCCATGAGCCCCTGCCAGCAAATGTTGGCAGGGGATCATGGAAATTGTAGTCCATGGACATCTGGAGGGCCGCAGTTTGTCTACCTCTGCTCTACGCTATCCTGCATCTCTGTAAATACCGTCCAGTCACAGCGGACTTCTGACCACCCCACTAAGTGGCTTCCAAGGCAAGCGAGAGGCAGAGGTGGTTGGCCATCCTTTTCCTCTGCAGAGTCTTCCTTGGGGGGCTCCCCTCCAAGTTCCACCATAGAGGATGGAGCAGTGTTGTTTTCTGTTGCCCCAGGGGGAACAGAACCAGTGGGTTGAAATTAATTCCATGGAATTTTCAGATAAACATCCGGAAGAAGTTCCTGACAATAAGAGCAGTTCCTCAGTGGAACAGGCTCAGTGGAACAGGCTCAGTGGAACAGGAGGTGGTGGGTTCTCCTCCTTTGGAAGGTTTTAAGCAGCGGCTGGGTAGCCATCAGACAGAAAGGCTGACTTTATGAACTTAGGCAGATAGTGAGTGGGTGGGCAGGAAGGGATGCCCAGAATTACTTACATACGCCCAGAATTGCTGATCATCACTGTGGAATGGTAGGTGAATTCCCTCCAGTCCAGGCTGGATTCTGGGGATTTTTTGGTTTGGTGGTGGGCATGAAATTGGGGTCACCATGGGTGGGCAGTAGTTGTGAGTTTCTGACTGGATGATCCTTCTAACTATGTTTCTAAGTACCAACCCAAGATGGGGCTATACCGTGCTGCCCACAGTGGTCCGGTCTGCATTTTAATAACTCTGCTAATGCGCAGGGAGTCATTTCAGACGGTGCCAGTTCGCACTCCGGGGGATGCTGTTTTGGTAGCCGAGAGGGGTTTCAAAAAGGAACTGAGGATCTGGCAAGGGATTCTGCCATCAAGAGGGGACTTTGACGAAGGACCAACCGGGGAGATACTGAGAAGCCGCTCGCTCCGTCTCGGCCGGCGTTAAAGCCAAGGGGAAGGATCCGGAGGAGTCGCTGTCCAGGGTACTGAGCTAATCGGGTGACTTCTCCAGAGGGCTCTGTCAGCCCAGAGGGCGTTGTGAGACCTCGAGGGGCAGAGAGCTCATAATGGAATTGAGAAGAAAATATCTATCTCATGCAGGGAATAATAAGAAGCATTTCAGGAAACAAAGAAGCAGAACCGGGAAAGGGAGAGAAAGGCAGGGAAAGTCACGGGCAAAGAGTCAAGGAATAAATTCTGAAGCTGGGAAAAAACTCGGGGGTTTCTTAAAGAAGAAAGATGTTAAACGGAAAGTGGAGAAAGCCCTCTGGAACTGCTTCTAGCTTCCAGGGGGGACCTGGGGACCTCCCAAAACTACAGCTCCTCTCCAGACTGCAGAAATCCGGAGAAGCTGGATGCTTTGGAGGGTTTGACTCTGGGGCACTTGGAGGTCCCTGTCCGCCCCAGGCACCAGCCTAGAGCAGGCACCCCCCTGCCTCCCCCATTCCCTGCTGGGGACCTGCCTTCAGCTTCTCCCCTCCTCTGTTGTCTGCTCCAGGGGGCACTTCGCACCCCCCCCCCCCAAACAGACACAAAGAGCACCAGCCGGGACAGCAGCTGCCTTCACGCTCCCCTGGCCTTCCTGCGTCTTTCAGTGCCGGCGGCAGAGAGGGGGAAAGCGCTGGGGGGTGGGCGAGAGGTGACCCTTACAGGCTCCGAATGACCCCTGACCCATAGGTGGGGAAACTTGGGGGGATCGCAGGGGAGGGGCAAGGGGAGGTTTGGGGGTGGAGCTGGAGCTTCCTCGGACCTGGGCCCACCAGAGTCGAGTTTGTCTACTCAGACCGGCAGCTGCTCTGCAGGGTCTCCGGCGGGGTCTTTCCCATCAGATCTCGGCCGGGCAGAGGCTCTTCCCAGGGCTCTCCGGGCTCTTCCCCCTCCCCTCCTGCCGGGCCCTTTTAACTAGAGGCGCCGGGATTGAACCGGGGACCTTCGGGGTGGCAGACCAGGGCGGGGGGCGGGGTGGGGGGGCCGACCACCCTGCGGTGTCCCCTTCTGAAAGGCCCTCCCCTCCCCTCCGCTCCCCGCTGGAACTTTTGCTCCTCGGGAGGCTTACCGTGGCCGAGAAACAGAAGGAGCCGGAGCGCGATCCCAGCCGCGAGCAGCATGGCCGGGGCGCGCCCGGGGAAGGCAGGCGAGGGCCGGGAGGGATGCGGGACGGAGAGCGTCCTTGGGGGCTGAAGGGCGAAAGCCGAGCGGAGAAAGCCTCGCGGACAAGGGGGGATTTTTTTTAAATAGGAGGGAGGCTGGGTAGGAAGTGATGTCAGCTCCTCCCAACAGAAGGGGGGGGGGAGAAAAGAGAACATCCCCAGCCTCTATTGCAATGAAAAGTCTAAACAAAAAATGCCCCAGTGTAGGTTGGGCTAAAAATGGGATGTAAATTTCTGTAAATTAAAAAAAAAAATTGATTTAACTGTGAATTTCTTCCAGCAGTCTCTCTCCAGCCACCAAGCGATCGGGATGGTTCAGCTTCCTAGGAGAGGCAGGAGGCATTATTCGCCCTTCTAAAAGAGAAGCAACTAAGCGGGATAAGGGAGAGTGGGGGGAGTGATCACAGCCCGTGCCATCTGCCAAAATCTCTGCAGCACTGGCACCCAAAGAGAAAGCCCTTGTCTTTCAAAAACCAAACGCAGTCCCACCCAGGCTTCCACCAGCCCCGGAAACCTTCCTGAATTTAATGGGGTTTAATCCAAGTTGCCAGACTTGCTCCTGAGTACTGCAGCGCATGTCCCTCTGAATAAAATCCATCTCTGAGGATTTGTGCTGAGTTCCCAGCGCCTTCAAGGCAGGGCCTGCTTGGTAGTGGTACCCCCTCCTAGGCATTCTGCCCTGGCCAAGCCTGGTGAAATGCTAGCGCTCTCCCATTCTCATTAACTTTTATTGGAGGCTTCTAGGGTTTGTTTCCCCTCTCTTCTCAGGCCCCATTACTAGATATTAACGTCAGTGTTAGTTTTCAAATGTTGTAGTTGTGTCAAAGGCAGCTAACACATGTTTTATTATCTGCTGCCTTAAACTAACTTGTTTTCCTAGGCTGGCATCTTCCTCATTTTATTGCTCCGTCATTTCAAGTTCTAACAATTATGTTTACAAGCTTCCCCCAAGCAGTTTTTAATCAAAAGCACCAGATACGTCTGAGAATATCTTCGACAAAGATACAAGCCCCACGGAGAGTGGCGAGATTCACTCAGTCCGCACAACCTGAATCATGCTGGGCGCAGCACCCGGAGAGTTCCAGTGCGCCCCCCTGCCAGCACAGTCACCAAGGGAGGACCCCAAAGCCCCCCGAACGCAGCCTCAGGGACAGGCGCTCACCTGGACTCTGGCCCACTGCATCAAAGGCCCAGAGCAGGGCTAGTCAAACTGCGGCCCTCCAGATGTCCATGGGCTACAATTCCCAGAAGCCCCTGCCAGCGAATGCTGGCAGGGGCTTCTGGGAATTGTAGCCCATGGACATCTGGAGGGCCGCAGTTTGACTAGCCCTGGCCCAGAGTGTGCCTCCTGTTGGCAGACTGAGAGAGACACATTGGCCTTCTGGGGGTGGGGGTGGGTGGGGTTGTGAACAGGAGGACTTGGCTGTAGACAACAGGCTGGGTCCATTGGGTGGTAGCTGGGAGCAGGGAGAATTGGAGCAAGGGGTCTCCAACACGGTGCCCATGTTCTGTTTTTCTTGGCAAGGGGGTGGGGCCAGGTAGGTCTCTGGTCTGGTTATTGGGATTTGATGGGCTGTGCAGATTCTTTTTTAAATGTTGCCTTTGCGTCTGAGCCTTGTTCAACTGCAGCAATTGTTTTTGTGGCTGGCTCCTCCTCCTGCAGCAGCCATGTTCTTGCTGGGCCCACCGTGCCGTGCCGGAATTCCAAGCGTATCTGTGGCCTGCAAAAAGTTGGGGGGCCCGGCTCAGAATTTTGGACTGGGAGCCGGGTTCTAATCTCTACTCTGTCACATAAAGTGATCTAGCCTAGTTGTGCTTTCAGTCTGATCTACCCCATAGGGTTGTTGTGACAATACAAGTGAGGAGGGGAGGTTGTTATGCCCATTGGAGAGAAAAGCAAGGTGCAAATCTTTAAATGTATACATTTAACTGCCCTCCCCCCTCTAGCCAGAACTGGATCTGCACTGGAAGGAAAAGTCCCAGAGCTGCCGGCTCCAGTTTTTTCCCTTCTTGTTCTGCGTAAGCAGTGGAGAGTTAGGTTTGTACAGCAGCTGTGTCCAGCAAGGCAAACACCATCTGTCTCCTCTTCCTGGCCTCCGCTTGTCTCTCCCTCCCTCTTTGTTTTGGGGCCATTGTTAAAAGCCGAGTCCCGCGGGGGAGGGGCGGGGGTTCTGGCTTGGAGCCTATTAGTGGCATAAAAGGCAGGTGTGCACATCGATCGAGGGGGGGAGAATGGGCGAGTTGCTCATGGAAGGGTTGACAAGACAGAGAGTCACACAGACGGACAGACAAGACCTCAAGGGTCAACCACTCTGCGTCCACAGCCAGTGTGGTGTTGCGGTTAAGAGCGGCGGCTTCTCATCCGGCTTGATTCCCCGCTCCTCCACATGTTGGATGGCCCTGGCCCAGTCAGTACCTCCCAGGCAGAGAGGAAGGCACTTGTAAGCCACTTTGAGACTCCTTTGGGCAGTGAAAAGCAGGGTACAATTGGGGTCACTGTGGGCGGGCAGGTGAGTTCCTGCATTGTGCAGGGGGTTGATCTTCGAAATCTATGATTCTACAAAAACCACCTCTTTGCATTAAATGCACGCCTTCCCCTCACACACACACTCCCAGGGACCCCTGTGCAGAGGGGAACACAAGAAACATCCAGGATCCCTGGGCCAGTTGGGCCTGGGAGAAAACTCCTCCCTGAGGAGGAAGTGGGGGCTGGGTCGATGCGTGGGGGGGGGGGGGGGTCGCAGAGCCAAGTCCTGGCTCCTCCCATCCTGCCTCCCTCTTGAAAGGCGGTCAGACAGAGGAGGGTCAAGAATTCATATTTCTTGGATAAGCGTCAAATGGCTCTGGGTCGCTCAGCAATGATGAGCTTGAACCAAACGTGGAAGGGCAAGGGCAGAGGCCCGACTACCAAATGGAGATTAGTTAGATCTATCCTATTTTCAAGGCTGGGAAAGCAATGAAAAAATTGGACCAGAATCGATTCATTCGAAGGCTGGTGCTGGAGAAGGCTGCTGAGGGCTCCAGAAGTCACCAGCGAGGAAATAAATACTAGAGCGCATAAAGGCTGACCTATCACTGGAAGGCAAAGGCACCAAACTCCGGCTCACTTGCTTTGGCCGTATCATGAGATCCAACTCAATGGAGAGAGGAATTATGCTAGGCCTGGCCAGTGGACAAGGGAAACCAGGATGGCAAAGAACACGGGGGTGAGAGACGATCTAAACGGACACTGGCCAGAGCATCATGCAAGCCAAAGAAGTGGTGCAAGATCAGAAGACATGGAAACAGGTAAGCCACAAGATCACCAAGAGGCAGACATGACTGAATGGCTAACATCATCGTCATAGAGGATGGCCCCTCGGGTTGGATGACTGTGGGAAACAGAGGGTTGGACTAGATGGACCCTGCTGGGTCAGACCAGGGAGGGCCCATCCAGTCCAGCCTCCCGTCTCACCCAGGGGCCAGCCAGTTCCTCTGGAGGGCCAGCCACAGGGCAAGGAGGCCGAGGCCTTCCTAAGGACATCAGGGGAGCCCTGCTGGGTCAGACCAGGGAGGGCCCATCCAGTCCAGCCTCTTGTCTCACCCAGGGGCCAGTCAGTTCCTCTGGAGGGCCAGCCACAGGGCAGAGAGGCTGAGGCCTCCCTAAGGACATCAGGGGAGCCCAGCTGGGTCAGACCAGGGAGGGCCCATCCAGTCCAGCCTCCCATCTCACCCAGGGGCCAGTCACTTCCCCTGAAGGCCCAGCCACAGGGCAGAGAGGCTGAGGCCTTCCTAAGGACATCAGGGGAGCCCTGCTGGGTCAGACCAGGGAGGGCCTATCCGGTTCAGCCTCCTGTCTCACACAGGGGCCAGCCAGTTCCCCTGAAGGGCCAGCCACAGGGCAGGGAGGCTATCCTACACCACAAGGTTGTTGTGGAGATAAACTAGAACCTTCTACATTAGCGAACCCCAACTTGTGGGTCGCGAAGGATACCTTTCCCCCCCCCCTTTACAACACAGTTCGGGTGTCATTGTCTCGTTGCAGAGAAACAAGCTCAGGGTTCCCATTGATTTGTCATTGTCATGAGTTAAAATTTCCATGAAAATAAAATGTTCCTTATGTTCATTGTTGTGGCGTGTCTGTATCTTATTTTGAAGGTATGTTTAAACATTACCATAGCGTTCAGAGAGCGTTAGGGCAGTGGTTGAGGGTAGAGGAGTAAACTACCCCCCCCCCACCGGGCCTCAGTAAAATTGTCAAGCGTTGAGTGGTCCCTGGTGATAAAAAGGTTGGGGACCACTGTTCTACATGGTCCTGAGGAAGAGAAGCCTCCAAAGAAGACGACCACGAGGAGAGAAATAAGCTTCTCCTTCCCTTGTTAATGAGATTCATGCACCTACATGACTTAGGCATTTAAAAAACCCTCAACAAGGCTTACGAAAAGTGGGAAAGCAGAACGCAGGTCCTGAGTGATCAAAACAAGTCCTCTGTTCCCGATCAACCAGCCGCCTTTATTAGGGCAGCATCGGTTCCCGTTTTTATCAGCCACTCTGTCCATTTTGGGAAAAACCAAGACTGCCCCCCTCGCCGTCAGAAGGGATCCCGGCCTGGCAGGTGTGATGGGGGGTGAGGAGGACAAGGCAGTGGAGGAAAGCCGGCCCCCAGCCCCACCACCTCCAACTGGCTGGCGATCCCTGGAGAGTGCCCAGGAGGCACACCAGAAGACCCGTCCCCAACACAGATGCCAGCGTACAGTGGGACTAGGGGGGGAGAGGCATGCGACATGGGGAACCCGGCTCTGTGGGGAAAGCTCTGGGCGTATCCAACTCCCTCCCCTCTGTCCCCTGGGACGGACGTCAAGTCTCCACCTTGCCCCCGAGACTGTGAGCCTTCCCCAGCCAGTGTCTTCCACAGAGGGAGGTGCACGGGGATCAATCAGAACTAGATTTAAGGCTGCCCCCCCTCGCTCTTCCCAGCATTGACGCCTCACTTGCCCTCCGAGACTGCCTGCCTGCCTGCCCTCCCCGCCACCCTCACCCCCAGTCTGGGTCATGAGTAGGGTTAGGCGCTTTGGCGCCCGAAGTGGCCATTCGCTCCCTATGCAGCCAGCGCCGCCATGCGGCGCTGGCTGCGTTGGGAGCGAATGGCCACTTCGGGCGCCAAAGTACCCAACTCTAGTGATGAGAGGTCAAGCCCTCCCCCACTTTCTCCCAGCCCAGCCCAGGTTTCCTGGCTGCCGGGTCAGCACTTCCGGGACTGGTTTGGGCCGATGTATTTCAGCGGGACGTAGCCAGGCTTTCTGATGACCTCCATGCCCATCAGCGGCTGCAGGACCTCCGGCACCCGGACGCTGCCATCCTGCAGGGAGGAGAGCAGAGGGACAGAAGGTTAAGTGGCTGGAGCAGGCCCAGAGCCTCCTTCTCACAGTCTCCGTCACGGGTTCCCCACATGGTGCTCCTGACAGCCGTTCTGTGGCATCTTCCACGTGTTTTTGGAAAGTACTGTCCGGTGGGGCCACTGCCTGGAAAGGCTTCTTGTTGGCCACTGGAGATTGGATCGGCCGTGCGGGTTTTTTAAAAGGCTGCTTTGGCAGTAGCTGCCCCCACCACACAAGGAGCCAGCTTGGGGTATTGGTGAAGAGCGGCAGCTTCTAATCTGACGAGCCGGCTTTGATTCCCCGCTCCTCCGCGTGCAGCCAGCTGGGTGACCGTGGGCTTGTCACAGTCCTGATAATGCTGCTCTCACAGAGAAGTCCTGTCAGAGCTCTCTACCTACCTCACAGGGTGTCCTGTTGTGGAGAGAGGAAAGGAAGCTGGCTTTGAGATTCCTTTTGGACAGTGAAAAGCGGGATATAAAAACCAACTCCTCTTCTTCAGCGTTGCTGTGTGACCGACAGGCAGCTGTGGCAGCTGTTTTGTGGCTGGCTCTGCCTCCTGCAGCAGCTGCTCTGTGGATGCCCCCATCATGCCTTCTCCAAATTTCTAGAGCATCCTGTGAGCATATACAGAACGCCCATGTCACCCTTGTTTGGATGGGATGGGTTTCTGAGTTGAGTCCTGCTGCCAATCGAGCTGGGAGAGTTAGCTTCCCTCGGGCACCCCTCCTGGCTGGCCCCTCCCCTCAGGATGGCACTGGGGGATGCCTGTTGACTTTTACCCGTGGAGCCCCCAAGAACCCTTCCTGCTACCTCCCTGCAGAAAGAGCCCAAACTTTTTTGCATGAAGAAAAGCTTTTTTTTTTTTTTTTTGTACTCTGTACTTACTACCCAAAGGAGCCTCAAAGTGGCCGGCCTACAATCCCCTTCCCTTCTTCTCCCCAGAAAGACACCCTGGAAGGTGCTGAGAGAGATCTGAGAGAACTGCTCTGTGAAAACCGCTCTGGCCCAAGGTCACCCAGCTGGCTGCATGTGGGGGAGGAGTGGGGAATCAAACCCGCTCTCCAGATCAGAGGCCATCGCTGTTCAACCACAACACCATGCATGAGCACAATACCAACACAACTGTCACACAAGGTTGCTGTGAGGTTCTTGGATGTGGGCAGGGCAATGTGTGTATTTTTGCAGCTGGCCAGAGAGGGGAGCAATGGAAAAGGGACTCCTCAACAGAGAAACAGGTCTTGTTTGTGAGGTAAAGCGACAGGAGGGCGGAGCAGGCCTTCACGGTCTTTGGAGGGGCAAGAGGACAACTCTCACCCCGGCCTCCTGCTTCCCCCATGCAAGGAAAACCGTCTGCAGCACAAACACCCTCCCACAAAATTCTGCACTCTCTTTCACGTGGCATAATTTTTTAAAGCCAGCAAAGACTTTTTTGTTTCATTTGACACTCCCTCAACAACCCCACCTTCCTGACCAGCCATTTTTATGTTGTGCATGTATTTTAACTCTTTAGTATTTCATTAATTAATTAGATTTTTAGGCTGCTCACCTAGTGGGCTGGCTCCTTTTTTAAAGAAACTCTCAGAGAAATGGTTTTCTCAGTGTGCGATGGGGAGGGGGCTGTTGGTTTTAATGGTTCTTACAATGTAATTGTGTCTCACGTGTCAGGGATCCCAGCCCTTTCGGGCCTGTGGGGACATGGGGCATTCTGACACTGTGTGGAGGACGCAGCCACAAAATGGCTGCCAAAGGGAGGTAGCACAGATCACAAAATGGCTGCCATGGCTTAACAATAGCCACCCAGGGAAGATCCTTGTGCTGTGGGGGCAGCTGCTGCTCAAGCCACACTAAAAGAAACAAGTGCACAGCCAATCAAATCTCCAAAAGCCAGTCCTGGTCCCACCTACTTCCAACAACTTTTCTGGGACTTGCCATTGTGAGCACAGCAACCACACCGGGGACCTCTGCTGTGTTGTTCCTTGCCTCCTTAGGCCTTGTAAGAGGGGAGATATAAACTTGGTAAATAATGATTATAGCTATACAGGTGCGTCCTGGGCACACAGAACATTTCAGATGCCGGAACAAACCTTGCACTGGTTGGACTCGAGGAGGGCAATGAGCATCCTGGGGATGGCGCAGGCTGTGCCATTGACCTGTGGAGAAATGAGAGAGAAGGTGGAGGGTCTTGTATATCTCTCCCCCCCCCCATCAGCCAGAAGGCCCTCTGGGACGTATCGTCAAGTTAAAATCATAGAAGGGACCTCTAGTGGGATCTAGTCCAACAACCTGCATTATACAGGAGGTTTAGGGTGGCATAAGAACCTAAACTAAGATCATGGCATCCGGCCCTCTCAATTCCTGGCAAATAGATGGGGAAGAAATGGAGGTAGTGACTGATTTTATTTTCCTGGGCTCCAAGATCACTGCAGATGGGGACTGCGACAAAGAAATTAAAAGGCGCTTGCTCCTGGGGAGGAAAACTATGGCAAATCTAGACAGCATCCTAAAAAGCAGAGACATCACCCTGCCAACAAAAGTTCGTCTAGTCAAGGCTATGGTCTTCCCAGTTGCAATGTATGGCAGTGAAAGTTGGACCATAAGGAAGGCCAAGCATCAAAGAATTGAGGCTTTTGAACTCTGGTGCTGGAGAAGACTCTTGCGAGTCCCTTGGACTGTACCCCATCCTCACTTGGACCTTTTGTACCCAGCCACAGGGTCTTTGAAGGCCTGAGCTTCAGACGACGGTGCTTGAGCCACCTCCTCACTGCTTCCAGACATCTGGCTAAGGGTTCTGCAGGAGAATCAGGGCGGCCAAACACCAGGAGGCCTGCCTATGGATGACATCCCAGCCAGAACATCTGCACCAGGTGAGCAAGAGGGCACATGAAGATTGGAACAAGGACTGCTCCTTGTGGGACTCCATGTGTAAGCTGGTGGTGGCTTGACTCTCTCTCTCTATTGCAGCAGTCCTGCCTCTCACGGTGGCCAGCCAGTTCCTCTGAACGGACAACCACGGAGGCAGAGGCCGTCCCTGATGTTCCCTCCTAGCAGTGGGATTCAGAGGACTAGTGCTTCTAAGTGTGGAGGTTCTCTTTGATCACTGAAGGGCAAAAGGGGACCAAGGGCCTCTGAGCAGCCTTCTGTGCCTCCTGCCCCAAACATCTCCCATCTCACTGCTCCATGAACAAGCCCTTCAAGGAAGCCGATGTCTGGCTGGCACCTGGACGGGAGACCTCCCAGGGGTCCCCACGTCTGCCCCCCTGCCCCGCAGTCCGAAGACGCAGGCCTAAACGTGTCAGCAACAGCCGGCACTCACCGTGTGGGCGTAGTGGAACTGCCCCTGCTTGTCGTAGTACATGACGTTCAGCCGCCGGCTCTGGTAGTCAGTGCAGTTGGAGACGCTGGAGATCTGGGCAGGGGGAAGGCCACGGTGGGTGAGGGTCGAGGAGCCAGAGCGTTCCCTGCACTCTCGGAAATCATTCTGACCTGCCCTTGAAACGGGGACGAGGACAGCCGGGCAGACGAGGGACCTCCCCTCCCGCCATGATGCAGGACGGCAGGAAGGAGGGTTGGGCCCTTCGGCGTCCGAAGTGGCCGTTCGCGCCTGAAGCAGCCAGCGCTGTGGCCCAAGCCTAGTAGGAAGGCCACAGGCTGTGATCCCAGAGGCAGTGGAGGAGAGGCGGGTCCTTGCTGGGAAGCCTTCATTGCTGCTCTGGCCGGCGCACCCGAGCACAGCCCTTAGGGCCCCTTCTTTGGACGGAGGGCTGCCTGCTCACGGCCGGGGCTGCAGCAGGGCCCCACGTTTGGGGCGCCCTTGAAAGAGGGGAGGGAAGCCGCCTCCTGGTCCAGACGCAGGTGACAAAGCCAATGCCGGACCCGAGCGGCTGGCCTGATGTCAGCTGGAGCTCGGGAGCTGAGCAGGGCTGGGAGACCGCCCAGGATGCCCAGAGGCAGGCAAGGGGCAAGGAGACGCAGTTCCCAGCAAAACAATGTTCCTGTCTGGTGGGCACAGCTCACAGTTCTATTGAGGGGGCCTGACTGGGGGGGGGGACAGACCCTGAATGGGTACCCCACCAAACAAACCAAGCATCGGTCCCCAGGATGCCTCTGAATGGCTTCGCTTGAGAAGGAAGCTGTGGGATCCGGCCCGCTTTTCCCAAAACCACCCTGACTGTAAAGCAGGGGTAGTCAACCTGTGGTCCTCCAGATGTCCGTGGACTACAATTCCCATGAGCCCCTGCCAGCATTCGCTGGCAGGGGCTCATGAGAATTGTAGTCCACGGACATCTGGAGGACCACAGGTTGACTACCCCTGCCGTAGAGGATGAGGCCCGACAGGCTGTCGCGTGCGAAATGCCTCCGCTAAGGGGCAGGCCCGCTTCCTCCTCCTGTGCCACTCACCTCTCCGTACGTGCCTCGGCCCGGCATCCAGGCCTCGATGTCAAACTTCCGATAGGCAGGCAGGCCCAGCTCCTGCGTGGGCATATCCAGGACCCTGTTGGGAAAGAGAATGCGGCTGAAGGCCCTCGGCTCCGTTCCTTGAGGGGGCTGGAATCCAAGTCAGCCTTGACAATTCAGACAGGCAACTGGCTCTCCAGGGTTTCCTTCCCATCCCCTGCTGCAGGGGTCCTCACCGGGGTGCCCACTGAGGGGCTTTAGAAACCGAGTAGGGCCAGGTGGGTCTCTCATGCAACTGGGCTTGGGACTGCCTGTCAGAGATCTGAAGTACTGTGCAGATTAAAAATAACATGGCGGCAGCAGCAGACACTACAGGGTTGGTTTTATTCTGTGTGATATTCCTCTTCCCAGTGCATTCTTCCCTCTGCACTTGGGCTTTGTGTGTGTGTGGGGGGGGAGAGGGCTCCACCTCCTTCAGCAGCCATTTTGTGTCTGACTCCGCCTCCTGCTGCAGCCATTTTGTGGTTGTGCCCACCATCGTGTATCAGAATTCTAGTGGTGCCTGGCCCACTGCCTGGCCCTTTTAAACTGGAGGTCCCGGGGATCGAATCTTGGGCTTTGTATGTGCCAAGCAGATGTTCTTCCACTGAGCCACAAAACCCTCCCTTCCGCTACAAACTGTGGCTGGCTGTGGACAGAGACACACACAAAATACAAGCACCAGATGTGCTTGGGGAACACTTCCGCCCCCCCCCCAAGCCCCCTGACTTATCCCCAGCACCCAAAGGCCTTTCATGTTTCAGGTGTTTTAGGGAGCCCTGCTGATCCACCACCCTTCCCTCGGCCCCTTAACAATTAGACTTTAACGAGATGCTGCTGGAACAAGGTGCAGCAGCCCAGCCGGGGACAGCGCTGCAGAAAGAGCTTGTTCCCGCTGACAAATCAGCCAGCGGGCGAAGGAGCCGGAAAGGCGGGTGAGCACGTGACTCTGCCACTGCATCGTTGAGAGGGTCTGAGGATGAGAACACAACTGGGGCCCGGTTAGGAGCGGCCAACGTGTTTCCAGGTGTCCTTTGGAGCAGCTAAGCCCAACCAGAGCGGCTGGCTTCCAGCTGGGGCTTCTCTGGGCCTGCTGGTAGAGCTCTCCGAGACACGGCCAGACGCTCGAGGGGGAACCCGAGAGATTTCGAACTGCTGTGCCAGGTGACCTGCCAGGTGACCTGCCAGCCGAGCCACAGCGAACAAGGATCCCCCCGACCCCACCATGTGGCTGGCATGAATCCCGTCATCCCTGCCATGGGCAATTAAGAGCAATTCGCACGTGGAAATGGCAGCAGCTTCAAGAGGGAACTGGAGAAACATCTGGAGCAGTCATCTCTCTGTGGCTATCAGCCCTAAGGTCTGCATGGAGGGATGCTCCGTCTTCTTGTTGCTTGATTTATAGCCTGTTACGAGCCATCCGGGCAGCGGCGGGCTATAAATCAATTCAATTAGTCTTGGGGGGGAAGAGTGGGAGGGCTTCTGGAGTCCTGGCCCCACTGGTGGACCTCCTGATGACACCTGGATTTGGGTCACTGTTTGACAAAGAGGGTTGGACTGGAGGGACCACTGGCCTGATCCAACATGGCTTCTCTTATGTCCTTATGTCTGGGGCAGAGATGCTCTGTCCCCTTAGCACTTGGGGTGGGGGCAGCACTGGGAGGGCTTCTGGCACCTGGGTTTTAGCCACTGTGTGGACAGGCCAGTGACCAGATCCAACATGGCTTCTCTTATGTCCTCATAGGAGTCACTCTGGCTAGCAGGGATCCCACTGTACCCCGTGAGTCACACCGGCTACCAGAGACCCCACCACAAGCACCACAAGCACATGCGTTCTCTCACATGTAGTGTAGTCCCAGTTCAGAGAAGATCTCTTTCTGCAGAGCCAGAAACTCTTCCAGCAGGGCAGCGCTCTCCTCGCCGGTCTCGTTTGCTGTAATCCCAAACATTTCCACCTGAAAGAGGCAGGGGATAACAGCTTCAGTAAGCTCATGGGGCTGATCCTGCATTCAGCAGGGGTTTTGACCAGATGGCCTGTCTGGCTCCTTCTAACTCTATGACTCTAAGCACAGGACACGAGAAACTTGGAGGAAGGCAGAGCCAAGGCGACAGGGCCCAGTTCAACAATTCCACATCTACAAGGAAAGGTCGAGGGACTTAGGAATATTCTGCCTGGAGAGGAGGAGGTTCAAAGGGGACAGGATGGCTCTCTTGAAATATATGAAAGGTCATCACTTACAGGAAAGCAGGGAAAGGTTCCTGTTGGCAGCAGAGAATAGGACCCACAGTAAAGGGTTTAAAACCTAATGAAGAACGATATTGGCTAGACAGAATCATAGAGTTGGAAGGGAACTCCAGGGTCATCTAGTCCAACCCCCTACAGAATGCAAGAAATGGCCACAAGAAATGGCCACAAGCCCACCCATGGTGACCCCAATTTCATGCCCAAGTGATCCCCCACCACCACCCAAAAAAATCCCCAGAATCCAGCCTGGCCTGGAGGGAATTCACCTACCATCCCACAGTGATGATCAGCAATTCCCTGGGGAGGCAAGGAAGGGCCACAAGAGACAAACCCTGGCACATCCCTTCCTGTCCACCCACTCACCATCTGCGTCAGTTCACAGAATCAGCATTTCTGTCAGATTACTATCTAGCCTCTGCTTTAAAACTTCCAAAGTAGGAGGACCCACCAACTCCCAAGGAAGCCTGTTCCACTGAGGGACTGCTCAAACTATCGGGCTACTTCCGGATGTTTAGCTGAAAATTCTTTTGAATTAATTTCAACCCACTGGTTCTGGTCTGACCCTCTGGGGCAACAGAAAACAACTCTACTCCATCCTTTACATGAGAGCCCTTCAAGTACTTGAAGGTATCAGGGGGAAAAATGTCCACAATCCGAGTCATTCAGCAGTGGGATGGGCTGCCTCAGGAGGTGGGGAGCTCCCCCTCACTGGTGGTCTCCAAGCAGTGGCTGGACAGATCCTTCTCCTGGATGTTTGGGGCTGAACCTGCCCTGAGCAGGGGATGGACTAGGTGGCCTGTGGCCCCTTCCCACTCTAGGATTCTGCGATCCTGTTGTGCTCGCGTGAGGGTGGCAAGACACCTGCAGCCCTGCCTCACCAAAAGGCAGGATCCCCACTTCCTTTGCAGGGCATGCCAGCCAATGAGGACACAGACCCTGCCCTCCCCCTGCATTTCCAGACCCCTCCCCCTTTACCTTGGTAAACTGGTGCACTCTGTAGAGCCCCCACGGTTCCTTCCCGGTGTTGGTTTCTGCTCGGTAGCAGGTGCTGGCGCAGACCGTCCTGGTGGAGGCAAAAAGCAGAGGGGAGGGGGACTCAAGGCAAGGCAAGGCAGTCGGAGGAAGGAGCAAGAGAACAGCAGACGCCAGAGCTCAGGGGCTGAGCCGAGAGCGACCCTGAAGGGGGCTGCCGCTTGAAAGAAAATTGAGGTCCGAGTCCTTAGGACTAAAGTTACCTTTGACCGCGTAACTTCCCCCACCCCCCTCCGAAAACACTGGATCCCTGGAGAGTCTAGACCAGGGGTAGTCAAACTGCGGCCCTCCAGATGTCCATGGACTACAATTCCCAGGAGCCCCCTGCCAGCATTTGCTGGCAGGGGGCTCCTGGGAATTGTAGTCCATGGACATCTGGAGGGCCGCAGTTTGACTACCCCTGGTCTAGATATTCTGCGGCTGATGTTCTATTAGGGGTGAAAACCTAATAGCTCCAAATGATCTCCCAAGAGGGAGTGAAGCTTCCTTACCTGACCGGCATGTCTTCTAGATTTATGGCATGATCCATGAAGTAACCTGATAGGGATACAGGAGAGAAAAGGAATTTATGGGAAGAAGGGGGGACCTGGGAGGACCTCGTCAAGCTGCCTTCCACCGTGTCAGGCCATCAGTTTTTACCGTCTACTCAGACTGGCTCTCCAAGGTCTCATGTATCACCGACTCAGATTGGCAGCCGCTCCGCAGGGTCTCAGGCAGAGGTCTTGCACATCAGCTACTACCTGATCCCTTTTACTGGAGATGCTGGGAGTTGAACCTGGGGCCTTCTGCATGCCCAGCAGAGGCATATTCTCATTTGCCACTGAGGAACTTTACGGTGTGACTGAAGTTAAAACTGTGGCAACAATTGTTCTGTGGCCAGCTCTGCCTCCTGCAGCAGCCCTTTTGGCGCCACCCCCACTGTACGGTGCCAGAGTTCCTAATGTGCCTACCAGCTCAAAAAGGCCAGGGACTCCCCCCCCCACTATAGGTGTTCTCTCTCTCCACGTGGGGCAACCTAGACACCTCCCCTCTAGACTCTCTCCTGGGTGTGCGGCCAGGATGCTGGCCCTCTTCCGCCCTACCTGCAATCCCAACCTCGGAGGTGCCTGCCAGGTTCAGGTCTTCGAAGCGAGAAGGGTCTATGCTGTACACCTGGGTGGAGCTGGCGCCAGGGGGCATGCCGCAGCCTTCCTGGGGGAGGAACAAACCGATGGCTGCTCAGGGCTCAGATAATCCAACCGAGGAACAAGACGCTGAGTTGAGGCTCCCCCATGACAGGCGACAGATGGAACAGCGGCTGGAAACCACACCGGTGGAATTGGCTTTTGGTTAACTTCCTCAGCAGCCGGTACCCCAAAGGAATAAAGATCAATTTCAAAGATCCAAAGGTCTACTCCTGTATGTCAGGCCGATAATACGCTCTGCTAATTAAGAGTCTCTTGTGACGCAGGGTGGTAAGGCAGCCAACATGCTGTCTGAAGCTCTGACCATGAATCTGGGAGTTCGATCCCAGCAGCCGGCTCAAGGTTGACTCAGCCTTCCATCCTTCCGAGGTCGGTAAAATGAGTACCCAGCTTGCTGGGGGGGTAAACAGTAATGACTGGGGAAGGCATTGGCAAACCACCCCGTATTGAGTCTGCCATGAAAACGCTAGAGGGCGTCACCCCAAGGGTCAGACATGACTCAGTACTTGCACTTTTACCTTTACCTTTATGCTCTGCTAACAGTATCAATGCAAATGTATGTATCAAAAGCCCTCAGTTCACATTCAACATACACATTCACATCATGAATTTTAGACACTGGGCCAGAAAGAGAAAACGCTGCTTGAATTCTTATTTGTACCTTTTTTTATATTATTATTATTATTATTATTATTATTATTATTATTATTATTATTATTGTTATATTTATATTTAAATCCCGCCTCCCCCCGAAGGCTCGATATATACCTGCCACTTTAGTCACTGAATGTGTATGCTGAATGTGAACTGGGGGCTTTTGATACACAAATGTGCACTGATACTGTTAGCAGAGCATATTATTGGCCTAACAGTGGATTTTTGGTTTGGGTCTGAAAAAGAGCAACACACAGTGAGATTTGAACTCAGCTCTCCCCAGTCCTAGGCCAGCGTTCTAACCACCATTTCACTGTGCTGGGAGCTCCCTGCCAAGTCATGACCTTGCTTAGCTTCTGAGATCTGACAGTACCAGGCTATCCCATGCCACCTTCCCCCTTCATGAACAATTATTTACTTGACATGGAACTGGCAGATGGTCTTCTCTGCAGGGTCTTCCTTAGGGGTCTCCCTGCCAAGTTCCGACCCTGTTTCTGAGCTCTGATGTGACCATGCTTGGCTACTTATTGGGAATTAACAGACTGCCTTCAAGTTCCAGTCATCTGACATTCTGGGCCATGCTCTCCGAATGTCCCCCGAGGAGCCAGCTGGAGTTTCCTCAGGCAATAGCAGCACACAGAAAAGACCACACGCAAAAAAACATATGTTTTGTGTGTCTGTATACAATAATACAATAAGTCGTTAATCCCCTTTAACACAACACTTCCAGGAATAGCAGCAAGGAACGGGAACATTTCATGTTGTTACTTTGAAAACTCACAAAGCATCAGCGCAAACATTCTGATTTACAGGACGTTTGTTACAGGAAGACGGCTTCTTTATCAACAGGGTTATCAGCACTGTATCCCAACGGTCTCATTACATCCTGGGAAATGGGGCCATTTCGGTCATTCTGTGTTCTATGGTAGTCAGATGCACAGATGCACTTTAAATGTATTAATGAGCTTGTAAGGCACCTGGCTCACAGAGGGCAAGTCTCAGTTACTGACTCTTGTTAACAACATGGATGTTGACAGCCAGACTGGCTAGGGATACTGGTTTTACTGGGGGGCGGGGAGGACACATCATCTGGGCATTCTGCAGGGGGCCCCTTCCAACTCGATGATTCTACGATCAGAAGATACAAGAAGAATTCCTCTTGCAGTGGCTTAGTAAGTATTTTACAGAAATGTATTCTTAGGAAATAGTAATTATCCAATCCAACCTTGGTTATAAGTTAAGAATTATAGGCACAAGCCACAATGAGCCTGATTCCACCGAGAGCTGATGTTCTGTTATTTTGGTGAATGTTGTTGTTCTTGTTGTATTTGACCGCCCCTTGGCAGAGCCAACTTGGCTGTCCAGTTTAGTTCTTATATCTTCAACATTCTTTTTAACCTTTTAGCTCGGGCTTTTTCAACCACGGTTCTGTGAAGCCCTGGGGTTTCTGGACAGCCCTCGAAGGATTTCCCAAATGGGTGGGAGTTTATTAATTTTTATACATTTTTAAAATGTGTTAGACATTTACCATATATATGACCATATATGGTCATGTTGACCCAACCACCCCTCCCAAAATGGCCAATGAGGGGCCTGGAAGGGGTGGGAAAGGGAGGGGCTTCGAGTGGGAGTGTCCACAGTTCTGCTTCCCAACCCTGTCATGCCAATTCTGGAGTTGATCGAAGCGTGAAGAATGTTCTGGGGGATTCTCAAGGGTAAAAAATGTTGCGGAAGGCAGATAAAGCTAATGCTGCAGAAGCAACAGGCTTTATTAGTACTGGATCCTGTTCAGTGCATTTTTTTTGAGAATTTTTCCTCTGCCAAAGACTGGATAATAAACAGGGCTTGTAATACTTGATTAACAATGCACTGTATTATTGTGTATGTACACACGCAATTTTTTTTTTGCTGTGACTACCTGGAGTTTGACAGTGGGGGAGGCAGTGGGGGAGGAAAAACGGAGCACAGCAGAGAGGCCTGACGGGCACAGAAGTAGATCCGACCGGCTCTGTCTTCTGCCCTGTGGCTCCACAGACAGAAGGGCTCATGTGGGATCCAGAACTCACTCAGCCCCTGCCTAAAAGTAGTTCAGCCACCACCGCTGTAAACAGGAAGCCCACAAGGAAATGGAAAAAAACCTTACAAAGACAGCTCCTCGAAGTAGGTCAGGGACAACCATCGGAATGAAGTCCTACGGAAAGAGAGAGGAGAAGGGGAGGCTTCAGTGCAGGGCCTGTGGAGTGAAACACGCCCTCCGATATGCAGCCATCCAGGGGAGGCCAAAAAGGTGCATGGAGGCCCCACAACTACCTTGAAGAGGAAATTCTGGGAGCAAACTGCTGGCATAGCTAGGGAGAGAAATGACCGGGCCATGGGGACTAAAGGGAACCTCCATGTTCAGAGGCAGTCAACCTCTGAATGCCAGAGCCAAGAGGCAACATCAGGGTAAGGCCTTGGCCTCTATAAGCACTGTTGTTGGCCTTCCAGGGGATCTGGGTGTCCCCTGTGTGAGATGGAAGGCTGGACTGGATGGGCCCTCCCTGGTCTGACCCAGCAGGGCTCTCCTTATATTCTTATCAGGGGAAGGCCTCAGCCTCCCTGCCCTATGGCTGGCCCTCCAGAGGAACTGGCTGGCCCCTGGGTGAGACGGGAGGCTGGACTGGATGGGCCCTCCCTGGTCTGACCCAGCAGGGCTCCCCTGATGTCCTTAGGAAGGCCTCGGCCTCCCTGCCCTGTGGCTGGCCCTCCAGGGGAACTGGCTGGCCCCTGGGTGAGACGGGAGGCTGGACTGGACGGGCCCTCCCTGGTCTGACCCAGCAGGGCTCCGCTGATGTCCTTAGGAAGGCCTTGGCCTCCCTGCCCTGTGGCTGGCCCTCCAGAGGAACTGGCTGGCCCCTGGGTGAGACGGGAGGCTGGACTGGATGGGCCCTCCCTGGTCTGACCCAGCAGGGCTCCCCTGATGTCCTTAGGAAGGCCTCGGCCTCCCTGCCCTGTGGCTGGCCCTCCAGGGGAACTGGCTGGCCCCTGGGTGAGACGGGAGGCTGGACTGGATGGGCCCTCCCTGGTCTGACCCAGCAGGGCTCCCCTGATGTCCTTAGGAAGGCCTTGGCCTCCCTGCCCTATGGCTGGCCCTCCAGAGGAACTGGCTGGCCCCTGGGTGAGACGGGAGGCTGGACTGGATGGGCCCTCCCTGGTCTGACCCAGCAGGGCTCCCCTGATGTCCTTAGGAAGGCCTCGGCCTCCCTGCCCTGTGGCTGGCCCTCCAGGGGAACTGGCTGGCCCCTGGGTGAGACGGGAGGCTGGACTGGATGGGCCCTCCCTGGTCTGACCCAGCAGGGCTCCCCTGATGTCCTTAGGAAGGCCTTGGCCTCCCTGCCCTATGGCTGGCCCTCCAGAGGAACTGGCTGGCCCCTGGGTGGGAGGCTGGACTGGATGGGCCCTCCCTGGTCTGACCCAGCAGGGCTCCCCTGATGTCCTTAGGAAGGCCTCGGCCTCCCTGCCCTGTGGCTGGCCCTCCAGGGGAACTGGCTGGCCCCTGGGTGAGACGGGAGGCTGGACTGGATGGGCCCTCCCTGGTCTGACCCAGCAGGGCTCCCCTGATGTCCTTAGGAAGGCCTCGGCCTCCCTGCCCTGTGGCTGGCCCTCCAGAGCAATTGATGGGCAGTCAATTCCAGGAGGACCAGCCAAGACCAGGTGGTCACTGGGTGCCTTACAGGGAGTGCTGAATCCGAAGAGCCATGCTGTGATCCAGTGGGATTCCTCTGGCAACAGCACAAAACCCAGATTGCTTGGAAGAGAGTTAATGAGATCCCAAGAACCCACGCTGTGGCTTGTCGGTTGCACCCATGCTCACGGATGGGGCGCCCTCAAAAGAACACAGACCATGTGGAAGAGAAGCCCCCCCCTCCCTCCATGAAATACAAAAGGCCCCATTCTTTTCCAGAAGTGGGGGAAACTTTGATATACCCCAAAGCCTCCCTTCGTGTGAGAGGGAATGCAGGGCCAGGCTCCGTTGGGCCCTCCCTAACCAGCTGTGGGCCAGGCTGGTTCTAACCATTCACCAGCGCTCTGTCTACACCGTGACTGAGGCCTATGCATTCCCGGTACCTTTTTCACCAGCTTGTTGAGCGTGAACTGCACCAAGGCTTGTTCAAGGAGGGCCCCTGGGCCTCTGAGGTAGTACGACCGGTAGCCCGAGATGTGGGACAGGCGCCTAAAAAACGCAGAAGAGGGGGGGGGGAATATTAAGATTGATCTGCTGGGGGGAAGAAGACTCAGTTTCCATACCCTGCTTTTCTGTACCAGAAGGAGTCTCAAAGCGGCTTCCAGTGGCCTTCCCTTTCCTCTCCCCACAACAGACACCCTGTGGGGTGGGTGAGGCTGAGAGAGCCCTGAGATTACTGAAGAAGAAGAAGAGTTGGCTCTTATATGCCGCTTTTCTCTACCCAAAGGAGTCTCAAAGCAGCTTCCAATAGCCTTCCCTTTCCTCTCCCCACAACAGACACCCTGTGAGGGAGGTGGGGCTGAGAGAGCTCTGACAGAACTGCTCTGACAATAGCTCTAACAGGACGATGACTAGCTCAAGGTCACCCAGCGGGTTGCATGTAGAGGAGGAGTGCGGAATCAAACCCAGCTCACCAGATTAGAAGCCACCGCTCTTAACCATGGCACAAAGTTGGCAGATACAGATACAGGAGCCTTTATTGGCATAATTGGCACAAAGTTGGTTCTCTGTAATCTGCAGCTCGTCTCATTCATATAGACAAGCCAGGAACACACAGACACCTGGAGAACTGGGTTTGATTCCCTGCTCCTCCTCCACGTACAGCCAGCTGGGCAATGTTGGACCAGTGACAGATCTCTCAGAGCTCTCTCAGCTCCACCTACCTCACAGGGTGTCTGTTGCAGGGAGAGGAAGGTGACTGTAAGCTGCTTTGAGGCCTCTTCAGTAGTAAAAAGTGGGGTACAAAAATCCCAGGTCGTTGTCTTTTTGTTCCTTTCAACTGTGAAAGCACTCAGAGCTTGAATCTGCCTTCTACTGAGTTACACCCACGGGTCCATCAAGGCAAGCTTTCCACAGACTTCAGAGAACTGAGCCTTTCAGCTGGAGATGAACCAGGGACCTTCTACATACCAAGCAGTGGCACTTCCACTGAGCTCCAGCCCCACTTGATAGCTCTCCAGGGTCTTCTGCACAGGTCTGTCCTATCTGCTCTTGCCTGGTCCTTTTATCTGGAGATATCGGGGATTGAACCTGGGACTGTCTGCATATTGAGCAGATGCTGCACCGCTGAGCCACAGCCCCCTTGAAGCAGCAGGGCTCTTCTAGCACCCTTGCGAAGGCCTCAGCCTCTATAAGTCCTATTGTTGGCCCTCCGGAGAAACTGGTTGGCCCCTGGGTGAGACGGGAGGCTGGACTAGACGGCTCTTCTTACGTTCTTCATTATCAGCTTGAGGGCCATTAAGCAGCATAGCGGGCGAAGGCCATGCTGGTATCCTTGGCCTGTCTGGAGAAACTCGGGAGGGATACTGGCACTTCCTGTTTCTGCGGATGGCAGAAGTACCAGCCTGTGCCCAGCCAGTGAGAACCAGACGGCCTTAGCTGGTAGGGTGCCTTCCAGGGAATCTGAGCCCACAGTCCCTTGACACAGGTTAGCAGGTGGTGAATGGCGCTTCTGGTAACGGCTGCTTTCTTCTGCTTTGTCCAAGGTTTGGTGAAACAAGGCAGGTAGCAGCCTGATGTTGGAAAAGCACCTCAGGGAAGGGCTTGAAAATCAAAAGCTGCCTATCAAATATTTATTTCGGCTTGTCAATGCTCCAGGAATTAAAGGTGTTCCCAATCGGCTAATGGCCCCCTATGGATGGTTCCAGGGCCTGTGGGCATCTGGAAAGGCCGGGGCCCTATCGGGTGGGGCTCTTTGTTCCTGCATCACTCGACAATGCCCAGCCGTCCCCCACGGGGGCCTCTGCAAGCCCTGGACCTCTCTCCTCCACCTGTCAGGCTCACGCAAGCTCCTGAAAGGCAGACATGTCCCCCAGCAGAGTCTCAGAGGGACCAGATCTGCCACAAGGGGAAGGGGAAGGTGCTTTGAGGCAGGGATCCCCAATACAAGTTCCCAAGACAAAAAGAGCCACAGTGCCTAGATAATGTTGAATCAAACAGCCCAGCAGGAACTGCATGCGGCAAAATTACACAAAGATAATTTTATTTTTTCCAAACGCCCTTGTTGTCAAGTAGTTCCAGGACAGGAACCAACAATGGCTAAACAATACAACAATTAAAGTGACAAGGAATTATAATGGGAAAAGCCACCCGTTAGAGCTTGTTTTTGGCCAAATGCCCTCTTCAAAGGTGGAAGGAAACAGTCATCGCAGCTTGAATTTGGTCACATTGTTATATCCGGGTGCCAGTTCTGAGCCTTTGCAGCCGCTGTGAGCTGTGAGCTGTTTTGGTTTCAGCAAATGATTCTTTGAAGAAGGCATCTCGCCAGAAAACAAGCTCTAACTCAGGGGTAGTCAAACTGCGGCCCTCCAGATGTCCGTGGACTACAATTCCCAGGAGCCCCTGCCAGCGAATGCTGGCAGGGGCTCCCGAGAATTGTAGTCCACAGACATCTGGAGGGCCGCAGTTTGACTACCCCTGCTCTAACTGGTGGCTTTTTCAATCATAATAATTTATAACTTTGTCATATTGTTTAGCCATTATTGGTGACTATTCAGAAACTATTTGACAACCACGTTGTTTGAAAAGTTTTATCTCTGTGATGCTTTTCTTGAAGTCATTTTGCTAGGAGTGGGCAAACTGTGGCCCCCCAGATGTCCATGTGGAGAGGAGGGGAAGAAGGGCGGGAGCAGGCTGCGTGTTCCCCATCTTTTAAATCAAAGAGGGCAGGTCAGGAAGATTTTGTTTGCATTTGTTTCCAAAGGTGCTTGTCCCAGGGCTCCCTACCACCACCACCACCACCACCACCACAATGGGAACTGATGTGGCCCACTGGTGAGAGAATGAGCCCTGCTCCAGAAAGTCCCTGGTTCAAATCTCACCCCTGTCACAACCTTCTTTTAACCTAGCCAGTCTTTTTCAGACTCGCTTGATATGGGAGAAAAATGCCATCCCATTTTATATATGTAATTCTGTTACTTCTAGTCCCCCTTTCTGGCTTGGACTCAAATACTGACTCCCATGTTTCACCCCTGCTATGGGCCAGCCTAGGCTATCCAGGTCAAGGCAAGAGATGGTTTGCCACTGCCTGCCTCTGCCTCTGCATCGCAACCTTGGACTTCTTGAGTGGTCTCCCATCCAAGGCCTAACCAGGACCAGGCTTCCCCAGCAACAAGACAGTTCAGGGCTGAATCTGATAAAGAAAAGGCTTAACCTCCTCCAAACCCCCTCCCCTCCTGCAGCCATCTGAAAGCCATCTCGGAATCTGGCCACTGATTCTCAGCAGGTATTTGATTCACATTGAGAGAGTGGCCTTTATCCCCAGCAGATATTTTTCTCTCTGCTACAAAAGGAGTGGGCCTCTGAGACCACCAAAGAGCCATAAAACAATCAGTCAGTAACACAGTCATGCAGAAAAAAGAAGATGGATGTTTGGTTCCCCCAACCCCTTCAATTGCAAGGGTGTTAGGAAAACAGCTCATTTCTCTTCCAGCAGGTGGAGCTCTTAACAGAATCCCTCCACTGGCTTCCAGAGTGGGCTCCCTGCAGAAAAGCAAGAACCACAAAGGGGCCCAAGGGCACCTTTAAGACCAACTAAGGCATGAAATTTCAAGTGCATGCACTATTTAATATTAAGCTCAGAAATGTTTAAGAACCATAAAAGAATATCTCTCTGACATGCAGAAAACAGTTTTTATTTGTTTGTTTGTTTATTTATTGCAGTTTTATGCTGTCCTCAGTGACTACACCAGGAGTTTTTAAGGGTGGGTGGGTGGGATTCTTTACTCTTTTCACTGAGAAGCACAGAGCAGGATTCTCCAGTACCCAGGGGAGGAATAAGAACTATTTGCTGGCTGAGGATTCTGCCAGTATGAATACATTGTAGGGCCAGAAAGGGCCATAACAGATCAAAGAGGTTTTTAATCCCCACTTGAAATTAAAAAAAAATGTTGTAGACCACGGTGTACATCTGTATATGGAACCCTGAGGAAGATCAGTACGATCGAAACACGTCAGATCTCAGCTTGTTGGCATTACTGGTGTACTCCCCGAGATGTATTGTCTCTGAGGAAGTGTGGATGCACATGAAAGCTCATGCCTTAAATAAGACTTCGTTGGTCTTAAAGTTGCCCCTGGACTCTAAATTTGTTCTGAAACATTTTGTGTGTGCCAAACGGATATTCTTTCATGGTTCTTAAACATTTCTGAGCTCTAATAAAAAACTGTTTGCATTTTCCTACCTTTGGTTTTATCCCTAACCTTTGCGGTTCTCGCCTGTTTTCCAGGCTGGGTTTTTGTTTCCCTTTCCGTTCCTTGTCTCCTACAGACAGCCCTGCCCCAAGTCAGGCTCCAGCCTACTGCACTAACCTTTGCCGTATGATATCCAGTTTTTCTCCGATTTCCAGGTGTCCTTTCACCTTGAAGTCAAAAGCTGTTTTTGAGACAAGAGAAGCAGGAGGCAAGACACGGTTCAAGACAGGCACAAAAAAGAAATCCAGCCGCTCAAAGGCAGAGGAACTTTGCCCAGGAAAGGAGTAAGTGATCCCACCTCTTGGGGACTGAGGAACCATCTCCCCAGCTTCTCACCTGGTTTCTCACCGACAACATCCAACACCCGGGCTTGGCTCTCATCTCCAACTGGCTGGTGGGAGGGAAGGTCAAAGGTTCAAGCACAGACAGCTTCAAGCTCATGCAGCCCTACACTGTTCTCAGCCATGGATGCCACAGGCCTCCCCCTCCAGCCTGCCTTTCAGCACCCTGCCAATTCTGTAGTGAATTTCCTGCATTCTGCAGGGGGTTGAACTAGATGACCGTGGAGGTCCCTTCCAACTCTTATGAATCTATGTGAAGGGGGAACCTTTGCAGGTGAGGACCCCTGCCCCTCCACCAGCACGCTAACAAGCCTCCTATGGGGTGCAGAGCTGCCTTCTCCAAGGGCCCACCCACCTCCTCTTAGCACATCCCAAACAGGTCCTGAGGCTGCTATCTTAGGAAAGCTGGTGCAATTGGAGCCTTCCTGGCAGCAGTTCTGAAGATTCTAGAATCTCCCACCCAGGTGGGCTTCCTGGGACCCCCCACCCCAGATCAATGCCCTTTCTCCAGGCCACGCCTTTTACCACATCAGGGTGAGTCCTGTTGGGCAACTTGAGGGCATTCAGGTAGTAGTCCTCCTCCAGCTCCAGCTCCTTCTGGCGCAAGCGATTGATCCGGAGCCGGATCTCTCTCCCACGCTCCCGCAGGGCCTTGTAAGCAGGAAGCTGGAGGGAAAGAAAGGAGAAGGATGGCAGATCCAAGGCAAATGAAGAAAAGAACACACTTCAGAGTAAAATTTAACTGGGGGACAAATCCCCAGGGGCCCTGGCTACCCCGGACAATTCATGGGACTTATTTTTATATGTTCATTCTGTCTTGGCTGGCCTGTAAGACCTGGCCTCAGGACCTCCTTAGGAAGTGTAAACTTAAAGGAAACATTGTTACTGGCAGTTCCCACAACAGAAGTGGCTCCTAATTCTTAAGAACTGTAATTTTTACACCAGCTGACCTTTTTGCTCCTTTCCACTGTGGTTTTTAGTTCATGAAACTGCTCCGAATATACAAGACTGGCTGTGTATTAACCGTGCATTTCAGCTCGGGAGGGGGGAATACTTACATCAATGGCTGAAATTTTAAAAAGTTAATGAAATACAGACTACTTTCTCAGAACAGCTCATGGGATAAGAACTTGTTTCTCACCTTCAGTCGTTAACTTTGACCCTAATTATCTTTGCATCACACCTGAGTGAGCAGTGCCAAATAAGACACTTTCAGGGAGAGCCACATTAAAAAAAAATCAGCCAGTCCCAATAATTAGCTGATTAACATTATTCACTGTAATAATATAGAGCACTGGATCACTAATTTTTTTGCCCAAAGCAGAACTGAAAAACTCTAGCTCAGGGGTAGTCAAACTGCGGTCCTCCAGATGTCCATGGACTACAATTCAACATTTGCTGGCAGGGGCTCATGGGAATTGTAGTCCATGGACATCTGGAGGGCCACAGTTTGACTACCCCTGCTCTAGCTTGAATAAGCCGTGGCTAGGACTGCACAGCCCCAGAGGTCAGAAGAGCACACTCCTGCTTTTGACAGCATTGTGAGTTACTGCAGAAATGCCACTTTGGCACACATGGTCACCATGATGCCCACCAATTTCGCTTAACTTTCAGAAAGTGGGAGGGCCTACTGTAATGCAGAACTTCTTATTGGCTGCCCTCATTCAAATTAAAGGGTTTTCCACTGAAATACTGGCCACAACCCTGATAGAACAAGCAGAACGTAGTCACTGAGTAGTTCCATTTTCCCTTTAGACCTTCCTTCTTTTTTTGAAGTCTCCCTTCTCCTTTTCCCTCCCCAACCCCCGGGTTTTAGCCATTACTTTTTATTCCCCTCCTGTGACTCTTTCGCAAAGTGAGGAGGGAGGTATTGTGTTTAGCACCGCCGCCTGCTGCTGCCATTTTGGATTGAGCTCCACTTTCTGCGGCAGCCACTCTGGGGTGGCACTCTGTCTCAAGGGCATCCACATGCTCAAAAAGTTTGAGAACTCCCTGGGTTACTGCAATCTACCCTTACTGAAATCAGTGGGCTTTGACTGGAATAAGCTGGGAAAGCAATGTCACAGTTAGTCAGCCAGGGAGCAAAAATAAGGAGGGGAAATTCTGTTCTTACCGACTGCAAAGTAGTATTCTCATGACTTTTCTGGAAGTGGGAAGAAAAAACAGAAAGGTAATGTGTTTTTTTCCGTAAATAAATCCAACAGCACAATGTAGCAAATACTCCCAGTTATGTGCTCCCAAATTCAACCAGCCTAAAAATGTGGCTTTGGGACATCTTCACTGCACCTCCTCCCAGAGTTGTGATAGGTAATTTGACAACAATCACAACTTTGCCACCTCTGCAAAATCAGCTATTAGGGGAAGGAGACTACCACAGTTCCAACTGTGCATATTTTCCAGGCTTGTTTGTTGCACTGGCTGTGAGCTGCCCAGTGGGATAACTCTACAAGGGCAAACTCACCACAAGACTGTGCACGCTTGCAGCCACTTCTGCTTTCTCCGCATCGAGTTTTGTGATCTCTTCTTGCACCTCAACGAAATTCCTCCAAGTAGCAAGCTGGCAAGTGTTCATTTAAAACAAAAAGGAGTTATGAGCTGGACATACATGAAGACACAGAGTATCAAATAAAAATAAATCTGAATAAATAAATGAAAACGAACCAACTAGGGCCAAGAACATATGGATTTTAATAAAATTTTAAACAAATATCCTGCCACAAAAATAGCTAACGCAGTTTTGGCTTCAAACATGAAGCTGTCCTGCACTGCATCAGACCATTGGTCCATGAAGGTCAGAACTGTCTACCCGGAGTGGTAGCAGCTCTCTTGGGTCTCAGGCATTCACATAATCTGCTGCCTGGTCATTTTAACTGGAAATGCTGATTGAACCTGAGATATTTTGCATGCGAAACAGAGGCTTTTCTATCAAGCTTCATCAACAGGACAGAATCTGAAGGACTGTTCAAAGAACCAAGCCAGAAGTGGTAGACAAACCAAAACAAAATTCAGAGGAGGATAGTAAAGATGGTTGGCAGGGCAGGGAGGTGGAGGTTTGAAACAAAAGTGCAATGAGAAAGGTTGAAGGAACTGGGTAAGTTTGGCCTAGAAAATAGAAGGCTGAAGGGGAGCAAGATAGGATTTTTTGGATGGCAACAGGCCGTCATACCAAAAAGGGTAAAGATTTGTTCTTGCTACTTTGGATTGCTGCAAGACCAATCTAATGCGGAGGGGGGAACTGGCCTTTTAACTCTCTGGGAAAGTTCCCAATAGGCCTTGGAGGGCTGCCAACAATTTGGAGCAAGCAGTGCCAATCCCTGCAGCCCTGGGTTGAGGAAGAGAGAAAGAAGAAGAGTTGACAAGGCAGGTGGGACTGAGAGAGCTCTGACAGGACTGCTAAGTAACAACAGCACAATCAGGACTGTGACTAACACAAGGTCAGCCTTGTGCATGTGGAGAAATGGGGAATCAAACTTGGCTCACCATATTAGAAGCTGCTATTCTTAATCACTACACCCTTTTAGTAGCAACAATTATCTCACTCATTGCCTTTTCCTACAGTGGTGAGATAGCTAATGTCTTCAGGTCAGCTCTGATCTGAGCTTGAACCGCCACAGGGGACTCTCAGCTTGGTTTCCTTGTGATTCATTTAACTTTCCCATTTGAACCTGATCCAATGTGCTTAAGCTCCAGGACTATAAATGTTAGTTGTACATTAAGAGAAATGTAACAGTTTCTTAACAGAGCAATTTGACAATGGAATCAATTAATAAATCATTCAAACCTGATGGGATGAGGTCAACTTGGTAGGTACAGTTATCAATCAGACCAATCTGCTTTACTTTGTAACCTTGGGCAATTGTTCCTCCTCTTAGCCTAATCCAGCCTTTCTCAACTCTTTTACTATTGAGAAACCACTGAAACATTCTTCAGGCTTCAGAACCCTCATAAGTGACACGATTCTGCAGAATGTAATTAGGAAGTATAGCTGTGTATATGCCCACCAGGGGCCCTTCCACTTCCCAGACCCATTGTGGGCCATTTTGAGAGGGGGAGCAGATCAACATGATCATTTACCTGAAAATTTTTACAAATATATCAAAAATTAATTAACTCCCACCCATTCAAGAAACCCTTCCAGGGCCATCAAGAAACCTCAGGGTTTCACAAAACTCTTGCCTAATCTACGTCACAAGTTTCTAGAAAGAATGGAGCACAAAACTACAAACACCAGCCACAGCTTTTGCAAGAAGGGTGGGATTAAAACAGGGGTAGTCGACCTGTGGTCCTCCAGATATCCATGGACTACAAAGGACTAAAAGATACCACGTAGATACACTTTACAAATTGCATTCAGAAGGTGCAAACAGAAGCTCTGGGTGTTCAATGTTTGACTGTCCTATGTTTCATTGCTACGCTACTGACTACGTGTCAAGTGACCCCTAAACCTTTTTACTGGAACACGGGATTTAAATACTTTAGATAAATTAACGGAAATTCGGGGGGGGGGGTGCAAATCCTGTTTGTGCCAACTGCTCTCTGAACACCCCCAAAACCTTCCCTGAACACCCACGAACTATCCCCGCAAGGCGCTTACGATCCGGCGCAGATCCCCGGGCGCCAGGGGCCCCTTGCGCTTCTCCAGCTCCTGCTCCGCCTCCTCCTGCCGCGTGCTCAGCGACTCCATGTCCAGGCACGGCCGCGCCGTCCACCCGTTTTGCACGTACTCGTACAGCCGGCTTTTTCTGGTGGCGGCGGCGGAGTCACTCTCCGTCCTCCCCGGCGGCCGCTGGAGTCCCCGCGGCAGGACTCTCCATTGCCGCCCCAGACCCCGGCAGAGCCTCATGGGCGCCGCCATGTTGGGAGGTCATGTGACACCGCTGCCCCCGGCCAATGACAGAACACCGCCTACCGGGCGGTCCACCGGCGGGCCAATCAAAGGCGTCGGCATCCCCGCGGCTCTCAAGCTTGATGGCTACGGCGAAGGAAGGATGGAGAGAAAAGGACTGGGCGTTTTCATATCAAATAACGTCGCAAAAAGTCGGCAAATAATATTATAACTGAGCTCCAGACCATAGAGATCAGCTCCCCTGGAGGAAATGGCTCCTGGGGCGGGCGGGCTCTCGTGGCCTTGTACCTGCTGCAGGCGCTCCCATCCCAACCCCTGTGCCCTCCCAGGCTCCAGCCCACCCACAAATCTCCAGGCGTTTTCCAACCCAGAGCTGGCAGTGCAATGTCTTAATCATGTTCAAATATCTCCCCCATCCTTTAGAAAATTAACTAGCTCAGCATTAGGAATTTATTTATTTATTTGTTTGTTTTTTGTTTATTTATATACCACCCTCCCCGAGGGCTGAGGGTGGCTTACAGAAAACAGGAAAGGATACAGATAACATATGGTAACAGGTGACAGCAGTAATAATATCATAGCAATAATAACAAGATCATAACAATAACAAAATAGAAATTGCAAGAGCCTCAGCTCAACTCTTACTGGGACCCAGTGGGTAAGGCTGATTAGTGTCAGTCGTCAGTCGTAGTGTGGGGGGCAGTTGGGGCCAATTGGAAGCGGTGGTTTGGGTCGACCTCAACCAAATGCCTAGCGGAGGAGCTCCCTTTTGCAGGCCCTGTGTTTAGGTTCCACCAGGGCACTGATCTCCTCTGGGAGCTCGTTCCACCAGGTGGGGGCCAGGATGGAGAAAGCTCTGGCCCTGGTTGAGGTCAAGCGGGCTTCCTTGTGGCTAGAGACCACCAGGAGATTGGAAGTAGTAGAGCGCAAGGCTCTACTGTGAGGAGTGTAGGTGGAGAGGCGGTCCCTCAGGTATACTGGGCCCAGGCCACGTATGGCCTTAAAGGCGATAACCAACACCTTAAGCCTGATTCGGAATTCAACTGGGAGCCAGCGCAGCTGCTGGAGGATGGGCCGTATATGGGACCTCCGAGGTGTTGCTGTGAGGACCCTGGCAGCCACGTTCTGGATCAGTTGCAGTTTCCGGGTCAAGGATAAGGGCAGGCCAGCGTAGAGCAAGTTACAGAAGTCCAGCCTACAGTGACCGTTGCATGGATCACTGTGGCAAGGTGTTCAGTGGCCAAGTAGGGCGCTAGTAATTTGGTTTGGCAGAGGTGGTAAAATGCCAGCCATGCTACCGTCATGATCTGAGCCTCCATTGAGAGGGAGGCATCAAGTATCACTCCCAGATTCCTGGCGGAGTGGGCCACTTTTAGCTGCACTCTATCCAAATTGGGTAGGCTCGCTTCCTCACTTGGACCTTTCCTGCCCAGCCACAGGACCTCCGTCTTTGAAGGGTTGAGCTTCAGACCACTCTGCTTGAGCTATCCCATCACCGCTTCCAGGCAGCTGGCTAATGTTTCTGGGGGAGAGTCAGGGAGGCCATTCATCAGGAGGAAGCGGTGGGTGTCATCAGCATATTGGTGACAACCCAGCCTAAACATCTGCACCAGCTGGGCAAGAGGGCGTATAAAGATGTTAAATAGGGTTGGAGAGAGAATTAAATCGGGTTGGAGAGAGAAATTAGGAAATTCCTGCAGATTTTGGAGTGGCGCTTGAAAAAAGCAGCTGCAGGGGCGAGTGAATTCAGAAGAGCTGGTTTTTATATCCCATGTTTCATTGCCAGAGTCTCAAAGCAGACTACAATTGCCTTCCCTTCCTTTCCCAACAGACAGGTGGGGCTGAGAGAACCCTGATATTACTGCTCTGTGAGAACAGTACTATCAGGGCTGTGATGAGCCCAAGGCTGCATGTGGAGAGGCGGGAATCAAACCAGGCTCTCCAGATTAGAACCTGCTGCTCCTAACAACTACAGCACGCTGGGATGTTATTCCACTCTCCAAAGCAGCTATTTTCCCCAGGGGAATTACTAATCTCTGTAGATCAATTGCAATTCCAGAATTCCAGGCACTGCCTTGAGGTTGGCATCCCTAAACCCCATGCAGAGTTCTACATGACCCGGAAATTTGCACGGTGCTTTCTGTTTTTTAGATGGCACATATAAAAATAATTCACACTATGTTTCTGGATTCTGTTTTGGAACAGTTCAACTATGTGCAGCCTCTTGTCTATTTGGTTTTTGTAGCACAAGAGGGAATCACCCACCTTCAGGGGGAAAGCAGCCTTTTGCACTGCAGTTTATTGGGGGTAGTAATTAAATAAAGACTGCGAGGCTAAACCTCCCTCACCCTTTCCTGGGGCAGACCAACAGGCCTGCGCAGAGCCCTTTCCCCCAGGCCTCTTCTTCCTCTGCTAGGTTTGTCAGCCTCTACATGGGGCCTGGAGTTCTCCCAGATTTACAGCCGATCTCCAGCTGAGAGAGAACAGCTCCCCTTCAGAAAATGGCTACTTTGGAATGGCTGCTATAGCATTATCCCCAAATCCCCCCAAAATTTCTCATCTTGGAGTTAACAATCCTAACTGTCACTGTTAGCATAACATAAACAGTTTCAAGAAGGTGAGGAGGTGTGATTTGATAACAGGGAAAGGGGGGCTGTGGGTCAGGGAAAAGTGGAGCAGTGCCAACAGGAAGCCAGATTTCCAAAACTGGAAAATCAACTAGATTGGTATTTTGCAGAGTGAGGCCTTTGCATTATACCACCGCCCTCAAGAACAAGACAAAGATGACAGAGACAGAATAAAACATAAAACTTTTATTTTTTTAAACTCCTGCAGAAGAGGCGCTCAAACATAGTTGACACACATAAGAAAAGGAAATGGTACAATCCTGCCTGACAGGAAAGGATTATACCACTTATACCTAACAGTGGGGAAGGAAGAAAAATCACAGCCAAATGTTTTTCTTTATAAAACACACTCGCTCCAAGGAGGGAAAAGCTCATAATGAGCTGCTTCCTCTCTTTACCCAAAATGCAAGAATTCCCCAGTTACAACATTCCTTCAACGGAAGAAATAACACGGAAAATGCACACAGTGGGTGTTTCACCGCATGCAGCTTTGAGGCAGTTCTCCATGTAGAGATCTGATCAACCCTAGAAGTTCTCTTTTCTACACCCTTCAATAAATATGAGGAATGTAAACCCGTTCTGCATTGGTACAAAACAAAGTAGCTGGGAGCAGAGGGAGGTGGCCAAAACCATGCAGAAGTCCTCTTATCCCCTTCACAGTCCAAACTGGCGGCTTCAAATTATATGTCTAAAAAAACAAAATGGCTTTGCCTTCAGGCACGGGTACATTTTAAAAGCCAGTGAACCGAAAGAGCTGCCGAAGCAGCACATGGCCATGAACAAGGACCCGGATCCAAAGAAGCTGTTCTGTTAGCATGTGAGGTTTCCCCTGACCAGGGATCCTTGGCTCAAGGCTTCTTTGGGGAGGATTACTGCTTGTAGATCTCAAGGCTAGGTCCAGAGCTTGGAGAAGCCCTTCTGGTGGCATCCCCCCCTCACCTAGAGACACCCCCCATTGTACCTCCTGTAGCACAGCTGCCATTCACTCACTGACTCCCACCTCAGTTGCCCTCCCCAGAAAGTGCCAGCTACTTCTCCGAGCAGGAACCCCCCCCCCACCCCCTTGTCAGTATGGCACTTTCCTAGAACAATGGTGAGTCATGCTGGGGGGGGGGGGGGTCTTAGCAAGAGGCTGGCAGACATCCCCCCTCCCAATCACCTGCAGTTAATTTCTGGCTTCAACCGATCAGGAACAGCCCCAATGGATCACAAACTCAAGGACGTATCACTAACTCTTCGGGAACAGACTGAACAGCTGCGATATGGCGTGTGAGGGATTTCCTTCCTCCTTAAATCATCAGGGACATGGGGGTAGACATGAAGAGCCCTTTCAGGAAAACAGAATCCCTCTCTTTCTTTGCTGCCCACTGAGAGATCTGTCTTGGCTTGTAAGCCAAAGGCCCAGTGGGATTCCTGGTTTGAAATACTAAAGAAGAGGAGGAGTTGGGTATAAACCCCGCTTTTCTCTACCAGAGGAGTCTCAAAGTGGTTTATAATAGTCTCCCCTTCCCACAACAGACAGCCTGCAAGGTAGGTGGGGCTAAGAGACCTCTGAGAGAACTGCTCTGTGAGAGCAGCAGTATCAGGACTGACAAGCCTAAGGTCACTCAGCTGGCTGCATGTGGAAGAGCGGGGAATCAGACCTGGCTCGCCTGATTAGGAGCCGCCACTCTTAACCAGGACACCGAGCTGGAGGCCGTGGATGTACCAAGCCACATTAGGCCTCTCCCTGCACTCTGCTCCTCTGGGGTCACATTTCAAAGTTTCTGGAAGGGCCACAGTTGTCTCAGTATCTGATGACTCTTGGAGGCTCAGATCCCGAAAATCTTATTAGTCTTTAAGGTAATCTTGGGTTCAAATGCAGCAGTTCCAAGTCTGAAGATCAAACACCTTCTCTAAAATAGGTATACTCTGTGGCCATTCCACGTGCCACTGGACGGAGGGTCAACCAAAGAGGATTTCCAGGTCGGGTGCAAGAGATCCCCTTACAGCCACAGGTATTCTGCCATAAAAGCTGCCAGGATCTTACAAAAGTTCTCCACTGTGGGTTGATGCAAGTGTGCCTCGGTGTCCTCCATGGTGTGCCAGAACTTGGGGAAAGGTGTGGCGATGAGGTGAAGGACCGGGACACCTGCCACAAAGAGAAGCAATGACACATGTTTTAACTCCCAAGGCTGCCCGCGTACACTGAGGCAAGAATAAAAAATCCCCAGTATGTCCAGCATTCAAAAACCCAAATGAAAGCCAAGTTTCTAGCCCTTATGAGGAGCTAGGAGAGGGGTCCAGGCTTCATTCCATCCTGTGAAGTCACATCCTGCCTTCTCTGAAGCCCTGCACAAGGTGACCTGAACATTAATGAAGCTGCCGTATACTGCTTTAGACTACTGGTCCATCCCGGGTAGTATTGCCTATTCAGACTGGTAGCAGCTCTCCAGTGGGGTTGGGCACTTTGGCATCCAAAGTGGCCATTTGTGCCCGAAGCAGGTGCAGGCGGCCACTTTGGACGCCGACGGGCTCAACTCAACTCTCCCGGGTCTTGGCTTGATCTCTTCTGCAGTGCCCACTAACCTGAGCCTTTTCACTGGAGATGCTGGGGACTGAACCCAGGGCTTCCTTTCCATGACATTTAAAGGGAATGGCACATATGCAGGGAAACATTAACTTACGCAGTTCAAAGACTAAAAGCCTGGAGTACTCGTATGAAGGATTACGAAGTCTCTACACTAATGCACAGAGTATGGGAAACAAGCAGGATGAACTAGAAGTCCTAATAAAGGACTATGATCTAATAGGCATTAGAGAAACCTGATGGGACAACACTCACTACTGGAATAATAGAAGAAGAAGAAGAAGAGTTGGTTCTTATATGCCGCTTTTCCCTACCCGAAGGAGGCTCAAAGCGGCTTACAGTCGCCTTCCCATTCCTCCCCCCACAACAGACACCCTGTGGGGTCGGTGAGGCTGAGAGAGCCCTGATATCACTGCCCGGTCAGAACAGTTTTATCAGTGCCGTGGCGAGCCCAAGGTCACCCAGCTGGCTGCATGTGGGGGAGCGCAGAATCGAACCTGGCATGCCAGATTACAAGTCCGCACTCCTAACCACTACACCAAACTGGCTCTGAGGGGTACACTCTTTCAAAGGGACAGACAAAGAAGAGGGGAAGAGTAGCTCTATAAGTTAAGAATGTGTATACTTGTGAGGAAATACATGAGTATGAGCAGGAGGGTTCAGCTGAGAGTCTTTGGTTAAAAATAAAAGGAGTAGGAAATAATAGTGGTATTATGGTGGGGGTCAGCTATAGACCGCCAGGCCAAGCAGAGGACTTGGATGAGATGCTCCTAGACCAGGGTTCAAAGTTCTCAGAGAGACAGGATCTAGTGGTCATGGGAGATTTCAATGACCCAGATATCTGTTGGGAGACCAGCTGTGCTAAAAATGAAAAGGCCAATAAACCCTTGACTTGTCTTGCTGACAACTTCATTTCCCAGAAAGTGGAAGGGGCAACCAGGGGGTCTGCTATTTTGGACTTGATTCTCACCAATAGGGAAGAACTGGTTGATGAGGTTAAAGTTCTGGGTGCGCTTGGTAGTTGTGACCATGTGATTTTGGACTTTATGATCTCGGGGAAGAGAAAAACTTAAAGTTATGTTGGGTAGAATCCTGTGTCTGAAAAACCTAAGGAGATGGAAGTCCAAGAAGGTTGGGAAATACTGAAGGCACAATCACAGACAATTCCCCTGAGAAGAAAAACTGGGAGGAACCTTAAAAAACCAGGATGGCTCCATAAATAACTTTCCAAACAACTGAGTAATAAAAAAGACTCAATTTAGGAAATTGAAAAGGGACCTTATAACCAAGTAGGAATATAAACTAATAACCAAAGCTTGCAGGGAGAGGGTTAGAAAAGCTAAAGCTCAATATGAGCTTAGGCTAGCAAGAAAGGCTAAAAATGCTAAAAACAACAAGAAAGGGTTCTTTAGTTATATTCAGAGAAAGAAAAAGAACAGGGACATGGCAGGACCATTGCAGGGATAATAAAGTGACATTGTAACAGGTGATGAAGAGAGGGCTGAACTGCTCAAGTCCAACTTCTCAGTCTTCTCTTGTGAGGGATTTGTGCTCTACCATGGCAAAATCATTTCATGTGATGAGGATGGGAGTTGTTGCCCAGGATCACTATAGGGGTAGTCCAGAAAAGCCTAGTTTCTTTAAATGAAACCAAAACCTCTGAGCCAGATGAATTGCATCCAAAGGTACTAAAAGAACTTGCAGATGTAATTTCTGAGCCTCTGTGCGTTATTTTTGACACTTCTTGGAGAACAGATGAAGTGCCAGTAGATTGGAGGCGGGCAAATGTTATCCCCATCTTCAAGAAGGGGGAAAAGGAGGATCCGGGTAACTACTGACCAATCAGCTTGACATCTATAGCTGGCAAAATTTGATAACAAAAATTGGATCCTTGAGCAGTTAGACTGGATGACTGTAATTACTAAGGGTCAGCATGGCTTTCTCAAGAGCAGGTGAGATCAGGACCCTCGCTCCTAATGGAAGAGCTCCTTGACTGCAAGCTGGGCAGGGGGTGGGGGTTGAACTCTAATGTCCTGCCATGTTTTTAATTTGTTAAGGGGATTTTTAGGGGATGTAATGTTTTTACTGTTTTATTGTGATTTTCCATGAGTCTCTTTGAGAGCAGCAGCATGCAAGTCCATAAACAAACAATCAAACAAACAAACAAACAAAGTCATGTCAAACTAACCTTATCTCTTTTTTCAAGAAACTTACTCCCTTGCAGGATCAGGGGAATGCTGTGGACATTGTTTACCTTGATTCCAGTAAGGCTTTTGATAAGGTGCCACCTAATATTCTTATTGACAAATTGGTAAAATGCGGCATGGACCCTATGACTGTTAGGTGGATGGGCAAGACTTGTCTTGGCAGGAGTACGTGTGAAAAGAATCTGGGGGTCTTAGTAGTCCAGACACTGAACATGAGTCAGCAGTGGGACTCGGTGGCTAAAAAGGCAAATGCAATTGGGGGCTGTATTAAAAGAAGTATAATGTCCAGACCATGCAAGGTTATGTTACCACTTTACTCTGTTCTTGTAAGACCTCACTTTGAGGACTGTGGTCAGTTTTGGGCACCACAACTGAAGAGTAGAGAAAGTGGAGCGTGTCTGAGGAGGGCTACAAAGATGGTGAGGGGTTTGCAGACCAAGACGTATGAGGAAAGGTTGGGGGAGCTTGGTCTGTCTAGCCTGGAGAAAAGGCAACTACAAGGTGATATGATAACCATCTTCAAATACTTGAATGGCTGTCACGGAGAAGACAGAGCAGAGTTGTTTTCTGTTGCCCCAGAGGGTCGGACCAGAACCAATGTATTGAAATTAATCCAACAAATTTTCGGCTAAACATCCGGAAGAAGTTCCTGACAGTCAGAGCGGTTCCTCAGTGGAACAGGCTTCCTTGGGAGATGGTGGGTCCTCCATCTTTGGACGTTTTAAAACAGAGGTTAGTCAGTCATCTGACAGAAATTCTGATTTTATGAACAGGCAGATTGCAAGTGGCTGGGCAGGAAGGGGTGGGCCAGTGTTTGTCTCTTGTGGCCCTTCCTTGCATACTCAGGGAATTGCTGGTCGCCACTGTGGGATGGAAGGTGAACTTTCTCCAGACCAGGCTGGATTCTGGAGATTTTTCTTTTTTGGAGGGGGGAGGAGGAGGGGTGAATCACTTGGGCATGAAATTGGGGTCACTGTGGGTGGGCAGGTAAACGTGAGTCCCTCCATTGTGCAGGGGACTAGAACTGGGACCTTCCGCAGGCCAAGCTGCCCTTCCACCTGCCCCTAAACCCTCACTGTGTCCCTAAGGAGCCCATATGACTACTAAAGATTGTACGGCATCAAATCCTTTTAACTGGGAATGCCAGGAACTGACCCTCAGAATCTTGCGCAAGCACAGCAGATGCTGTGTGACCAAGACCCTCCACAATTAACATTAGGAAGAGACAACCTAGGTACCATTACATTCGATTTTACAAGGGTCCCCAACATGGTGTCTCTCCTGGCACCCAGTGAGTATGTTGAGAAAGTGGGTGGGGCCACCTGGGACACTGCTCAGTACAGGTTTTGACTGCCCGTTTCAGAACTGACTCGCAGTGCAGACTGAAAAAACATTTCTGCAATGGCTGCCAGCTGGGGTTTTATTCTCTCGTTGACCCCTCTTTCAAAGTTACCACTCTGATCCCCTGCCCTCGGGCTCCCTCCGTGTGTGGGGTGGGCTCTGCCTCCCATGTAGCCGTTTTGTGGCTGGGGCTGTTGCCCCGGGTCCACATTCTAAAGCTGACCACAGGCTCAAAAGCATTGCAGACAGTCGCAGAGTTCACACAGACGGCTGGACACAACAGCAAGAGAACATTTGTACTGGGAAAGAAGAGTTACCTCTCCGGAGGAAGGGAATGTGGTCATCTTGGACGGGGCCATAGATAGGATGTCGGCTGAAATACAGCTGCTCCTGAGGGTGGGATGTCAGGAGACCCAAGCGGTGTAGCCGGCTTTCTGCAGAAGGAGAAGAAGGAGAAGGAGAGCTGGGGGTTTGGGAGGCTGCTTTATACTACCTGCAGGAGTCTCAAAGCTGCTGACAATAGTCTTCCCACAACAGACATCCTGAGAGGTAGATGGGGCTGAGAAGGCTCTGAGAGAACTGTATCTGGCCAACGTCACCCATCGAACATGGGTCTCCAGAGTAGAAGCCACTGCTCTTAGCCGCTACGCCAAGCTGGCTCCTGACAATGCAACAAACCCCCAGAATTCACATCACAGTACTTCCAGCTGCGATCCTCAACAGGACTGTTCTCCCACGTGGAAATGGATCTAGAAGTCACATGCTCAGCCCAGAACATCACAGCTAGCACCAGAAACCTTTGGGGCCTCCACATTGCTGCCCTAGGGAACGGGCCAGAGGGCCACCTCTGCCAGGCAGGAACTCACTGGGTTTCCCTTGTCAAAAGTACTTTCCTTGCCCTGTCTCACCCAGACCGGTCTTCAGCATGGCTTGCAGCAGGGGTCCCCAACACGGTGCCCATGGGGGCCATGGCACCCACCAGCACCTTTCCTGGTGCCAGCCAAATGTTTTTAGAAAGTGGGTGGCACCAGGTGGGGCTTTTGCCCAGCAAGGCTTCTGATTGGCTATGCGGATTTGGCAGCAGCTACCCCCACAGCACAAGGATCTTCACTGTGTGACTGGAGACAAACGGCAGCAGCCATTTTGTGGATGGCTCCACCTCTTGTGGCGGCCATTTTGTGGCTGTGCCCCTTATACTTTGTCAGAATTCCAAAGGTGCCCACAGGCTCAAAAAGGTTAGGGACCCCTGGCGTGCAGAAATCCTAACTTCAACTTGGACGCTTGATCAGTCAAAGTCAGTGCTGGGCAGCCAGTGAAAAGCCCAATTTGTGATGAAACATCGTCAAGAAATACCTTCAAAAGGCTTAGTGTGAGTCAATCCTACGGGCTCCTCTGGGCCTCCACAGACTATGCAAGACTGTCAGGTCCTGGTGAGATTTTGTCTGGCTTGTCAAAAAACGAAAAATACAAAATGGGATGTGTGACGAAATGCCTCCCTTGCTATTTGAGAAGAGCAGATTTTTCCTCTGGGCCGGGGGGGGGGGGGAGGGGGAGGGGGGGCAGCTAAGCCCCTGTTCACCTTCCCTTTCACATGTTAATTGACCTGGCCAGGAAGCAGGAACCTGGAGTGGGGGCGGGGAGGGCTTCTCTTTCCCAGAATCCCTCAGCAGAGGAAGGACTGAGTTTCATCCAGTTTCTTTTGGTCTCTTTTGCTTAACTCCATGCTGTGCTAAAGATTTGCTTTTTAAACCTGTTCTTTTAATAAATCATTATCCACTGTTGTTCCTCTTAATATTTGTGAAACAGCCTGGGGGGTGGAACGGTCCGGGGTGTCCAAGTTGGAATAGGGCCAATCAGGGTGCAGGGTGCAGCCAGCAAAGAGAGCCCTGCCAAACTGCAAACGAGCCAAACTACAAACGAGCCCTGATTACCTGCTATGGCTCCTGCTGTGAGGGAGAGAGGCAGACAGAGACAAACTGCAAACTAGCCCCAAATTGCAAACCAGCCTTGATTCCCTACTACCAACTACCCCTCGGCATGGCACTGCGCAGCGGCTGCTGGCGGAAAGTCAGGGGCACCGGTGGGAAAGCAAGTGGAGCAGGCGCTCAGGTGGAGTTGGCGATGTCCCTCAACAAAAGACTACCCCCCCCCCGGGCCTCAGTAAAATTGTCAAGCATTGACCGGTCCCCGGTGATAAAAAGGTTGGGGACCACTGTCTAGATAGATCCTAGTCCGACACCACACCAATGTCATTTCACACTTTGCTGCTGCCATACTTTGGTCTGGGAACTCACCAATGCCGACCAGTCTATCAAACCAACTGGCGGTGTTCAAAAAATGATTCTGGATGCTCAGCTGCTCTGCCCCTAGGAGGTCCAGCAGAACAAAGAGTGCCTGCAAAGAAGGAAAAAATCACTTTTTGAATCCACCACGTCCTTCTCTAGCCTCTCCTCCGTCGGGGCAGGATGGTGATGCTGGAAAATACTCAGGGGAAGCAAGATCCTGCAAAACAGACTACTTCCAAGGGTAAATCCAAGTGGGTGGCTGTGTTGTTTCTGAAGCAGCACAACAAAATTTGAGCCCAATGGCACCTTTAAGACCAACAAAGATGTATTCAAGGTGTGAGCTTTCGACACGAAAGCTTATGCCTTGAATAAATCTTTGCTGGAGTCATACCTTCCAAGGGTGCAAGGGAAGGTCTGAAATATGAAATGCTCCTCCACATTGGGGGAGGGCAATACTCTGCTCATAGAAAGGTCGCGTGTCAGGAGGAAAGGTGGCCCTACAACTTCCCTCACCACTAATTTTCTAAGTGTGGGAAGTTCAGGAGTTGGGTGGAGAAGCAGACAATTGGAACTGGTAGAGTGCAGATTGACTATTTCAAGATACTTCTGGTGGGAATGGCAGACAAGCATCTAAATGATTCATTGGAGAATTTCTTCAGATCAGAGAAAAGAGGTCTTTTTGGGTGCCCATGGGAATACTGACTCAGGGGGGTGGGCTGCAGAAGGAGGCAGAGATACGTGCATAAACAGCAAGTGGACGGGGTAAGAATACTCTGCCAAAGAGGCGTGTAAGAGAGAATAAATCCAATGCTGCGGGAGTAGCTGCCGCCATTACGATGTACTTTTAATCTGCACAGCCCCTCAAGCTCTCCAATGGCCACTCAAAAGCCCCACTGCACAGGAAGACCCACCATCTCCCACCCACTTTCTATAAATGCTTGGTGGGCGCCACGTTGGGGACCCCTGCTTCAGATCAATGGGGCAACTTGAAACTTGGCAGGATGTGGCCAAAAAGGATGAACAAGAGGAAGATGGGGGAGCAAACTAAACCACTGTTTTCAGCTTGTTATGCAGACCAGGCCAGATTTCACACACGGCAATTCCGGGAGAACATTTACCATCGCCTGTAGCTGAGTGACGCCTGGGCGGAGTGGAGTCTTGGCCATGCGTTCTGCCAAATGCCGTGCCCCGTACAAGGAGTCCGTGTCGGTCCACTCCTCAAAGGCCTCTTCCCCATCAAGAAACAGCAGCTGCAGAGTGACCTCGGAACCCTACAAAATTAAAGTTAAAATTATTTTTTAACTTGTAGCCCGCCCTTTCCCCGGGGGGGGGGGGGGCTCAGGTTGAGTTACAACAAGTAAAAATATACAATTTATTAATTCCACAAAATGGAAAAAAGCAGGATTATTCGTCTGTCTCAAGACTGCCAAAAGCCAGGAGTAGGTTGCAAAAAGAGTGATGAAACCCGGGGAACTCACTGCCTCGTGGCACAGGGAGAAACTGCACATTCATTTGGCTTTAAAAAGGGATTATGGGGATTCACTGGAGAGGGTGTCCAGCCAATGGCTGGCTAAGTAGACCAGGGGTCCCAGCCATTCTTCAGCCTTGGAATTCAGGCACAGCATGGGAGGTGCAGAAAGGGAGTCAGCCACAACGCAATTTCTGTCCCACAATAAAGATCCTTGTGCTGTGATGGCAGCTGCTCCCAAAGCAATGTTTGTGTGTTTTTTAATTATTACTGAACTTCTATGCCGCCACTCCTGGCCAGCTGGTTCGAGGCAGTTCACATAAGAGTAAACTAGTTTAAAAGCAGAAAACAAACCCACCCAGCCCACCCGTCCCTCTTCTGAAGTGCAAGGGCTGTCCAGGCCGCCTCCCTTCTTAGGATTGGGGAATTCAGAGAAGGGAACCAAATCCATGTTCCAGCACCCAGCTTCAACTCAAAGCCTGCCCAAAGAGCTGCGTTTTACAGGCCCTGCGGTACTTTGCCAGCTCTGTCAGGGCCCTCAGCTCACCCGGGAGCTCATTCCACCAGGTCGGGGTCAGGACTGAAAAGGCCCTCGCTCTGGTTAAGGCCAGGCAGACCTCTCTTAAACACCAGCCTGTTTAAACTCGCAGAGTGTAAAGCTCTTCTAGGGACAGACAGACGGTCCCTCAGATACTCCGGGCCCTGACTGCAAATGGCCTTAAAAGTCAAAACCAAGACCTTAACCTTGATCCACTGGCAACCAAAGCACATATTTAACATATTTTAAAGATATATTAAAAATTATTTAAGTCCCACCCATCTGGGAAACCCTTCCAGGGTCTTCATGAAACCCTGGTTGAGAAAGCCAGATAGCTAGATTCAATTCTGATTGGACCCGAGAGATCCACAGGATTTTCAAAGTATAAGATCTTAAGAGTCAAATCTCCCAGATGAAACCGGAGAAACCGGCTGCTTTGGTGGGTGAGCGGGTGGGTGCTATGGGCATCACACCCCACTGAGGCCCTTCCTATACACAGACCTCACTCTCGGCAGGCTCCCCCCCCCCCACAAAAAGGCATTCCCCAGCTCAGAGCTGGCAACTCATGGCAAGCAAACTCCTTGGTAATTGTTTGGGTGCCGCATCCAGCATCCCAGTCCAGCAACCACCTCCTCCCTGGAGAGTGAAGGAAAAACTCCTGTAGGTTGGATGGGATCCCACCTTCCAGCCAGGCCAAGAGGCTCGTGGCCTCCCTCGGAGTGTTCCCGTCTCCTCCCTCACCTGCTCTTTGGACTGTAGCAGCTCTCGGTCCAGGGCGGTCGCCAGCTCCAGCAGGATCGCGCAGGGCACGGCAGAGTCCGTGGCTCCCAGGAAACTCCGGCCACGCCCATCGTGTGGGAAATATTTGGAGTCATAGTGGCAGGCCAGCACCAGGCGCCGGGCGGCGGCAGGGTCCAGCGTGGCCACAATGTTGGCAAAGTGCACGGTGCCGCGTGGGGTGCGGTCCTCAAAGGAGTCCAGCTCAACATGCCAGGAAGCCCCCAGGCCTTTCAGGCGCTCCGTGATGAACTAGACAAGGGAGGCAGGGGGAGGAGCATAAGGAACCAGGGTGCCCACACAAGGCCTGAGTCCTCTCCAAATAGTCTCTCACGATTCTGTTCTCCAAGCCCTTCAGAATAGCACAGACGTGGCCAAACTGTGGCTCCGTAGATGTCCATGGACTACAATTCCCATGAGCCCCCTATATCATCAGCAAGATTAATAAGAACCCCGTTTATTCCTTCATCCAAATAATTTATAAATATGTTGACGAAGAAAGGGCTCAGGCCAGACCCCTGCGGAACTTGTCATTCCATTTACAAGCCGCCTTTGGGTGCGATCTGTCAACCAGGTCTTGATCCACCTAACAGTAATGGGATCCAGACTGCATTTTACCAACTTCTCAATAAGAATATTAGGTGGTACCTTATTAAATGCCTCACTAAAATCAAGGTAAACAATGTCCACAGCATTCCCCTGATCTAGCAAGAGAATAACTTTATTAAATAAAGAAATAAGGTTAGTCTGACAAGACTTGTTCTTCAGAAAGCCATGCTGATTCTTAGTAATTACAGCCATCTGCTCTAGCTGTTCAAGGACTGACTCTCTGATGATCTGTTTTAAAATTCTGCCAGCTACAGACATCGAGCTGATGGGTCGGTAGTTACCTAGAACCTCCTTTTTCCCCTTCTTCAAGATGGAGGCAACATTTGCCCACCTCCAATCTTCTGGCACTTCATCTATTCTCCAAGAATTGTAAAAAAAATAGTGGACAGAGGCTTAGGAATTACAAGTTCTTTTAGTACCCTTGGATGCAATTCATCTGGCCCAGAGAATCTGGTTTCATTTAAAGAAAATAGGCTTTTATGGGCTACCCCTACAGTGATCCTGGGCCACAACTCCCCTCCCGCATCACATGAGATGATTTTGCCACATTGAGCACGATTATCCTTGCAGGAGAAGACTGAGGAGAAATTGGAATTGAGCAGTTCAGCCCTCTCTTCATCACCTGTTACAATGTCACTTTATTATCCCTGCAATGGTCCTACCATGTCCCTGTTCTTTTTCTTATTTTGAATGTAACTAAAGAACCGTTTCTTGTTGTTTTTAGCATTTCTTGCTAGCCTAAGCTCACACTGAGCTTTAGCTTTTTTTTACTACTAGTATTAATTGGGTACACATATTATAATTAGCATAACCACGCCCCCTGACGTCACCGGAAGTGGCATCATCATGCCCCACCACGTGCCCCATGCCCCCAGAAGTGCCGCCATGTCACCAGGGCCCCTTGACATCACCGGAAGTGTCGTCATCATGCCACACCCCATGCCCCGGATGTGCCATTATGCCACATATGCCACATTATGTCACACCAGAAGCGGCGTCATCATGCCCTCTGGCCCTTGCCCCGGAAGTGCTGCCATTATGCCACATACACCCCCTCCCTGTAAGCGATGGTATCATGCTCCCACCTTCTGCTCCCTTTGCCCCCAGAAACTATTTCCACAGACCATGCTCCCACTGGAAACGCAGCCATCTTTTTACACCCCTTGTGACAGCGTTGGAAGTGACGTGCAGCATAGACCAACCCTCCCTACTGTGTCACAACCAATGGGAATGACCAGGTATGGCCATGTGTTCCCTCCAGCAACATGCTACTAACACTCTCCCTACATGCAACGGTTATTTGTTTATATTCCTCCTTGGTTATAATGTCCCCCTGACAATTCCTAAATGAGTTTTTTTTTAATTCAATTTTTTTGAAAGGTGTTTACGGAGCCACCCTGGTTTTCACTCTTGAGAAACTCCCAACCTTCTTGGACTTCCACCTCCTTTTTTCTGACCACAGGATTCTACCCAACTTAACTTTAAGTTTGTTAAAATTTCGCTCCTGAAGTCCAGCTTGTATGTGTGACTATGTGCAGTTTTTCTCTTCCCCAAGATCATACTGTGCAAAATCACATCCTTCCACTCTCTGGGAAATGAATTTGTCAGCAAGACATGTCAAGGGTTTATTGGACTTTTTGTTTTTAGCAGAACTGATCTTCCAAAAGATACCTGGATAATCTACCCTGATCACAGGCTCTCTGAGACGTCTCCCTGAGACCTCTGAGGAGAGAATAACATGCATAATGCGCCCGGGAGATACTGTACAGAAATTTGGATTTTGCTGGAACACATTTGGGCTAGTGGTCGGGTGGTCAGTTCCCCATGGGCAGAGATCTGTGAACTCACCTGCCGGACTCGTTGGCTCCCTCGGCTTCCGGGGTACCTCTCGATGAGTATGGGCTGCAAGTAGCTATGCCAAAGCCGCTGCAGGTCCACCCGGGAGGCCAGGCGTTTCAGCCGGCTGCTGGACAGGCTCTGGGGCTTGTGGGGCAGCTGCTGGAAAGGGGAAAGCGCTGCAGGACGCTGCTCCCCGCCACCCTGGCTCCGTCACACGAGCCCCACCCCACCCGCCACCCTGGCCACCACTCCCCAGAGCCCCTGGAGAGGCGAGGGCTGGAAAGGGGGTGGGTGGGGAGAACATCCAGGAAGGCAACCAGGTGAGAGCCGGGGGGGGGATTCTTTCCCTGCCCTGAAGGGGCTCCCGGTGGGGGGCGGCCTTTGCACCTCCCCTCCCCTCCCCTCCCCTCCCCTCCTACCGGGGGGCTCCCGAGGTGCGGCGGCGGCGGCGCTCCCTCGTTGCCGGCGGGCGGGCTCCAGAGCACGAAGAGTCCCACGAGGGCCACGAGCAGCAGCAGCAGGAGGAGGAGCCAGAGGCGCGGGGGGCGGCCGAGGAGACCCCGCCTGCGGCAGGCCGACAGCCCCCCCGGGCCCAGCCCCAGCCCCAGCCCCTCCCGGGCCGCCCCCAGACCCAGCCCCACTCCCGGCCGCAGCCGGCGCGGCGCTTTGCGCATGGCGGCGCCTCCGAGATCGGCCCGGGGCGCGGAGCCAGGAGGCCACGCCCACCCGCGGGCCCATGAATGGGAGGCCACGCCCACCCGCGGGGCGGGGCTTGGGAAGAGAGCACCCAACCAATCCCGCGGCGGCTCCGGAGCACCGCCTCCCCCCCCTATAAGGTAAGTTCCTTAAGGACACATCAGCGGAGACGGCGCGAAGGCGGGTCTCGAACTGGTGCCTCCCTCGCCCCCTCTCCGCCCTCGCTTGAGACGCGCGAGTTTTACTGTTTTGACCAGGGGGAGTCGAACTGTGGCCCTCCAGAAGTCCATGGACTACAATTCCCATGAGCCCCTGCTAGCGGGGCTGCCCTGGACTAACCAGTGGGAGAGGAGACCAAAGGGAGAGGAGACCAAGATGCAGCATCTAGTTCAGGGATAGTCAAACTGCGGCCCTCCAGATGTCCATGGACTACAATTCCCACGAGCCCCTGCCAGCGTTCGCTGGCAGGGGCTCGTGGGAATTGTAGTCCATGGACATCTGGAGGGCCGCAGTTTGACTACCCCTGATCTAGTTGAAAGTGGCAGACTGGTGGAAGGGTCCGACTTCCTATATTACTCTTCACTTTTGCACTAAGGGGATAGTAAGAAACAGGCCTGTTTGTTGATTCTAAGTGGCCTCCAACGCACCTTTATTTAGGCCACGCTGAGTTGCACGATGGAAAACTATGAAACTATGCATTTCTCTGGTGAGGAATGCACACCAGGGAGTTTTTAAATGTTGGAATCCACTTTGTGTTGGCCAGAAACGCAGATGATCAACAGAGTACAAATAGCCTAAGGCCTGTTAAGCCACAAAACAAGAGGGCAGATATAGTCAGTTTACCACAATTGCGTAGCCAAAAATGAACCCGAATGCTCAGTAATACAAGTATATCCTCTTGTTCCATAAAGAGGCAAGCTGCCCAAAACCTCCTGGGACGTCATTCCACAATCAAAGGCCACCCCAAAGGAGGCAACAGAAAACAACTTTGCTCCATCTTCAGTGATAGCCATTCAAGTATTTGATGGTTATCCTATCACCTCTTAGTCTCACTGCTGACTGATGTTCAGTGTCTGCCAAGACAAGTCTCATCCATCCTACAGAGATGCATATGATTTTTCCTACCTAAATGGAGAACTCTTAGTAATTACTGCCATCCACTCTAGCTGCTCAAGGATCGACTGTTTGATGATTTGTTTTAAAATTTTGCCAGCTACAGATGTCAAAGCTGAAGGGTCAGTAGTTTCCCAGATCCTCCTTTTTCCCCTTCTTGAAGATGGGGACAACATTTGCTCACCTCCATTCTTCTGACAAGTCACTTATTCTCCAAGAATTGTAAAAAATAATGGACAGAGGCTCAGAAATTGTTCTCTCTTTCCCCAGAGGGACAGACCAGAGCGAATGGGATGAAATTAATTCAAAAGAAATTCCGTCTCAACATCCAGAAGAAGTTCCTGACAGTTAGAGTGGTTAGTCAGTGGAAGAGGCTTCCTCGGGAGGTGGTGGGTTCTCCATCTTTGGAAATTTTTAAACAGAGGCTGGATAGCCATCTGATGGAGAGACTGATTCTGTGAAGGCAAAGGGGTGGCAGGTTACAGTAGATGAGTGATAGGGATGTGAGTGTCCTGCATGAGGATTTGGTCTCCTTTAAATAAACTAGGCATTTATGGACTACCCCACAATACCCATCCCCATCACATGAAATGATCTGATAATGGGCTGCAGATTCAGGGTTGTTATCCAACATTACGTATTGCCCTGCCCTTCCCCAAAAGGATTTCAGGGCCTAATAAGAACTGGCACTGGGGTGGGGTTTCATTTCTTTATTCTGCCTAAGCAACCTTGGCGATCCTCCACGATGGGGAAGGCAGACACTTCTAAACGAAGTGGACAGAGAAACGACAGCTAAATGAAATTAAGAATGCATTTCCCAGAGACAAGATTAGAGCCATCTGTCCCAGGATGACTTCTGTTGGGCCAGAATTCATATGGGTATTTTTAGCCCATCCCCAAGAGGCTGCAACTCCAGGTATGTTCTGTTCCCAGCGCCTCTTTGATGCATTCGTTGGGTTTCTGCCACAGCGAAAACGATCGTTGCAAAGGACCACTGCGGTTATATAAATTGCAGCACTGGTGCCTCAGTGGGAGCCAGGAGATGGACCAGGGAGTCGAGTTCGGATTGCTGGCAGGGAAGAGACTGCAACTGAGCCAGCTGCCCATCACAGCAGCAGGGTTTTTTCCGCATTAAAAAAAGAGAGCGCTCTCCGGGTTCTTCTGCCATGAAAAAGCAGAGAGATGCTGGGTTCACAATGCTGCCTGTATGGCAAGAAAGGTTTTGTTCAGGTGGTCCAATTAACTCTTCTTCCATTGCAGCCTGTTACACCCCAGCCTTGCCGGCTTGGACCCCCTCCCCTGCCTCTTAGGGCCAAACTGCACAAGACAGGTTGGATCTTTAACCAATGCATTTAGAGTCCTTCTGTAATGCCTCTTCAGAGGTAGCAGCAGTTGTGGGATTCATCTTGCTTCACTTGGATCTCCTCCCCAGCCAAAGTTTTCCTGATTTAAAATGTTCTTTCTGCCCCCCACCGTCACCAATATCTGCTGTTAAGTGATACACGCAACATCACTGTTCAACACGACTACGACCAGCCCCAGAGAGGAGTTGGGACTCAGAAAGCTGCTCTAGGGCAGGGAGTGGTCAACCCTTCCCCTCCGAACTGGGCATCCAACTACTGCCGCCCCCTTTCCCAGTGCTCAAGACAGCGCATCTCATACCTTTTACAGCATTTCCTCTGGCCAGGCCCTGGAACAAACACAAGTGAAGTTATACAATTGTCTCTGAGCACACGCAGTTATCCAGACTCTGGCAGCGCAGCTCCTTCACCCACAAGCAGAGGATGAGCCCCAGGAGGGGGCCCGAAAAACCTTTTAAAGCACTTAATGGCGTGGTTGCATCCCCTGAACTGGAAATTTCATTATTCAAGTGGGTCCATAACCACAGACGTGGCTACTTTTGTCTCCTTGACGCCACATGGATGCTGCTGTGAAGATGGCAGAGGATTATTTGGGGGCCCCTTCTCTGCCATGGCACTTGCTCAGAGACCTTGTGACAGTCACGCTCTTGGCCTAACCTGCCTCGCAGGGATGTTGTGACCAAAAAACCATAAAAGAAATTCTAAATCCGTTGTTGACAAGAGAACAATAAGTGAAAACCACCTCCAGAAATAAGGATCTGTTGTTTTTTTCCTGCAGTTTAATTTTTTTTTAAACTCCTCCACTCGACAGTCATTTGAAAATGTCACACAGGTAGAGAGACAAAGAACAGGCATATAAATACCAGCGTGATGAGAGGGACCAGAGAGAGGACAGGGAGACAGTGGAGGGCGGCTCTTTGCCAGCTTCAGTAATGTGTGGGGCGGCGCAGGGAACGTGGCCAGGGGAAACACTGCCCCTGCGATGTGCTGGGGAGGGGGGATGTTCAAGGAACTCCGGAGCTTGGGGCCGAAGTAGAGCTGCGTGCAGGTGTCTGAAATCACCCCCTGCACAGTGTCTGAAATCATTTGAAGGCAGACTGGTGGAGAGAGGAGCGGGGCCTGGGAGCAGGGGGATGCCCCGTCACCCGGCCCAGTTTGAGCCCTGGGCCCAAAAGAGCCCATAACCCAGAGCATAACGGTTGCCCAGAAGGGAAGTGCTCGAGTGGTGGCCATCTCTCCTGAGTTGCGCATCTGTGCGAATCCCAGAGGAGGAGGAGATGCCCTTGAATGAAGATCTGCGCAGGGAGGGGGGGGGTGGAGCTGCCCACCTGGCCAAGGCTTAGGAGTGAAGGCTGGGAAAGGGACATGGCAAATTTTTGCTTCTGGGGGAGGGGAGGGGACAGCGTTCAAATTGGAAGGGGGAGGAACTATGGCCCCCTGCAGAAAACGTTCTCCAATTCTGGGACACTCGCTGGAGCACAGAACAAAGGGAGAACGGGAGAGACGTTATCCCGGAGTATAAAACCCCCACATCGATTTCCCTGAAATGGCCCAGAGGATTTCCAGAAGCCCAACCTCTTTGTTCCAGCATGATTTTTAAAAAATTAGCACGAAAACAGCCCTGGGCAGGGAGTCAACCCCCATGCCCCATGCTCCCTGAACAATATTCTCGTATGCACGCACCCCGCTGAGATGGCAGCCAAGCAAAGAGATAAAGCAGTGTTCAGACAAGAAGTGGAAGAACAGCCCTTTTTTGGGGGGAGGAGAAGTTTCAATGGTCCCCCACCCCGCTCCCTGGATACGGAGCCCTTAAGACGGTTTCACAGCCCTAGGAGGAAGCAGGCAGCATCAAGTCAGCGGGGTAAGGCCAGGGTGGGACATTTGGGTTGGAGGGAGACAGACCCTTCCCTACTATGGAAAGCGGCCCTAGCAGGTCGAGGCCTGCCCCGCAGGGCTGTTTGATATGCAGCAGTTTCTGTGCGGGCTAGAACCCAGCAGCGTGGTGGCTGGGGCGGCTTCAGCAAAGCAGCCATGGCAGTATGGTAAAGCTGCCCAGTTTCACGGTGAGCTACCCGCCTCCCCCGCCCCCCCCCCAAAGTTTCTATGCCGGCAATCCCTGCATCGGAAGTTCCAGTTAAAGCCATGTGCGCTGTCGCCACCCGTAAACCGTTTGCAGCTCAAAAACAGGCGTCCAGGATTCAACGAGAAATGCAAATTGATCTTTACAAAAAATGGGTTTCATGTCTCCCTGGCTCCTGCCCTACAGCCAGAAGGGTGGACGATTCCCCTCTGGGGATGCGCCTCATAGAGGTGCCCCAGAGTGCTCTTCTGGAGAGGACTCTGCTGACAAAGGTTTGCTGTAGCAGAGCCAGCTCTTGCAAGAAAAGTGGGAACAGCCTTGGAGTGTGCAGCGAGGGGAGGGAAAAACGGAAACAGTAAAGGAGGGGGGGAGAAATGGGGGGGGGATGCTACTCCAAAATGGAGCTCAGCACCAAGCAGGATCGTGCCCAGGCCAAACCATACTTCACAGAGGCCTGTCTGGCCGAGTGTGATGAACAACTGCTGGCTGGCGGGACCATAAAGGAAACCACCCGATTTCCAGCGGTGTTCATGGACACAAGGAGATCAACTGAAGGATCGTTGCTGTCCTCTCCCAAAACCTGTCAGTGAGCTGCAAAGGCAGGCAAAAATACCATAAGATACCCTTCTTGCCCACTTCTACCGAAGTGCCTTAATCCGGGAACCCTGTGGCTTTTTCATATTCATATATATATATATATTTAAAATTTATACGTAGGGTTTTTTCCCCTTCTCCCACCTTAAAAGGAGAGGATCAAGCCCAAACTGGCAAAGGCAACCAAAGGATGGGAAGGGGTGGGGGGAGAAAAAGCAAAAACCAAACGCCAACACAACAAAATAAAGCACACTCACACCACCGCGCCCTCTGGCGCACAAGCAGACCCGAGGGGCAGCTGCCCTTGCCCCGCCCCTCACCTCCCGTCCTCCCTCCGGGCAGCCCGTTCCCGCAGCATCTCGGAGGGCTGCACCCAGTTGTTGTCGTGGAGTCCCACCCGGCACCCAGGGGTGTCCTTGTCCGTCTGTCGGCAGCACATCCAGTAGGATCGTCCGTAAGGCAGGTCGTGATGGTAGGGCTTGGGGTGCCAGCGGCAGAGGGAGACGTCCCCTTTCTCGTAGTGCTTCTTGCACTGCTTGCAGGGGTCGTCGCGGTACAGGGGGTCCCTGTTCCACCGGGAGTCCGTGGCTTGCACGCCGAACGTTTCGATGATGTACTTGAAATAGTGGCAGGAGCATTTTAAGGCGGCCAGCGACTGCGTGGGCAGGTAGCTGAAGATCTTCACCATGATGTGGTCGGGCAGCAGGAGCATGTACTGGCGGGGCTCCAGCAAGCGCTGGATCTTGAAGCGGATCTCCAGGAAGTCGTGGGAGACGTGGCGGTAGAGGCGGCACAGGGAGGTGTCGGAGGCCGTGGGCTCCAGGCCGGGCCCGTCCGGCCGCTCGGGCCCTCCCTCGCTGGCGCTGGCGGCATCTGAGCAGGGGCCGTCGCCCTCCCGGCCGTCCTCGGGCCGAGGGGGCTGGGTGTGGAGGAAGAAGAGCTGGCCTGGCGGAGGGTCGTCGCAAGAGGAGCACAGGACTTCTTGGGTCGGGGAGCCGACCGTCAGGCAGACCGTCTCCTCCTTCATGTTCTTGGTGCTGTCCTTGCCGAAAAAGACGCACTGGTCCACCACCCCCGTGACCACCACGTCGACGTGGAAGCCCGACATGCAGTCCCGCGCGATGGGGCCTGTGGGGGCGCTCAGCTTCTCCCCGCCCGAACGGCCCCCTTCCGGGATGGCGTCCAGTTTCCCGGAGCTGCCCTGGTTCTCCCCGCAAGTCATCTCGACGTCTGGGAGCTCGGGGCCGGACCCGTCCGCCGCTTTTGGGGAGGCACTGGCCAGCAGGAAGTCCACGTTGTTGGGGAGAGTGTCTCGGGAAGGGCTGATGAGTTGGTAGAGGTCGCAGGTGATCTTGTCCTTCGCACGGGCCGCATTGCCGGTGGGCGAGCCCCCGCAGGTCATGAACATGCAGTTGGGGCGAGCCCCGGAGCCCCCCTCGGTGGGTGAACGGGGCTCCCGGCTGCTGGAGATGCGGAAGGCGATGCGCACCTCGCCGGGGCTGTGCTGCGAGTTGGCCACGCACTCGGCTGACTCTCGGCACAGGCCGTTCTGCCGCAGGACACTCCGCTCCCGCTGCTGCGACTCGAAGTGGGCCACGGCCTCCGCCACCCGGCTGCAGTCCGGGCCGCCCCCCAGAGACGGCCCCTTCTTCTCCCCGCCGTCTGCTTGCTCTTGGTCCGTGGACACGAACACCACGGGGGACGGAGGCGTGGCCGTGGGGCTCGGCCTGGGGTAGTTCTGCAGCGCCAGCGCCGTCCTTTGCTCCACCAGTGCCACCATCTCGGCCACCGAGAGGAGGTCCGTGTCGCCGGCCGCGTCGGCGTGGGACTCCGGGCAAAGGCACACGTCCTCGGCCTCCTTGACGGCCGCCTTGGCTTTGGCGGGGCATGCTTTGCCCTTGCTGGGGTCGTGGGACCGCCGCCGCCGCTTGGCCTTGGAGCTGTCGCTCCCCCAATTCCCCTTGACCTTCATGGCGCTTGCCCGGCTCCCGCTGCTGCACTGGTGGGCCACGAAGAAGGCGATCTTCTCCTTCGTGTTGCCGGGCTTGATCACATACCACGTGTCCAAAAGCACCCGTCCCTCCTCCACCTGGCCGGGGGAGACCGCGGGGGGCGGCGGGGGCGGGGCCGGTGGGGTGTTCTCCGAACAGGCCTCCCCACTGCCCTCCTCTTCTTCCTTGGCTTTGCAGGTGAAGTCCCCAAAGGTCTTCCTCACCTGGCCTCCGCCGCAGGGCTTGTTCTGGGAGTAGGTGCCGAAGGGCCGTGGGCACCACAGCTGGATGTGGGAGAACGTGTTCTGCTCCATTGCTCTCTCATGGCCGAGCGGCGGGGGGGAAGGCGGCTGCCCCCTAGCCCCCGGCAGTCTGCTCTGGGGGAGTCTTCCGGGGGCCTGGCCTGGGAGCTCTCTGGGGAGAGAAGGAAACAGGATCAGGTCTGCAGAACTCACGGAAATCAAAGCTTTGCAAGCAATCACTACCTGGGAATGTAGCATCTGGAAAACACCAGCAGGTTTCTAGTGCTCATGGCCCGAGAGCAGGGCTGGGCAAACTGCGGCCCTCCAGATGTCCATGGACTACAATTCCCATGAGCCCGCTGGCAGGGGCTCATGGGAATTGTGGTCCATGGACATCTGGAGGGCCGCAGTTTGACTACCCCTGCTGTAAACGACTCGTCTCTCTTCCGCTTCCTCCGGGTAATAATGGTCTATTTCAAAAGCTTTAACACAGGGGTAGTCAAACTGTGGCCCTCCAGATGTCCATGGACTACAATTCCCAGGAGCCCCTGCCAGCATTCGCTGGCAGGGGCTCCTGGAAATTGTAGTCCATGGACATCTGGAGGGCCGCAGTTTGACTACCCCTGCTCTAAGGTTTTCCTGGCTTCAAACCCAGCAGTCACCATTCTTAATTTATTTGTAACTCCCCCCACAGCCTATCATTTATAGAATCCTATCATCGCACATTCCAGAAACAATTTCTAATCCGCTTCCTTCAAGTTTTTCTTTTCAAGCCGCTGGCCCTCATGAACCACCTGCCGGCATTGAGGGAGTCAGGGGCAGAGCAGGGTCCCGCAGGGATCACTCTACAGCCAAAGAACTCCCCCGGGGGTCTGCTGAATCACGTCTTCTTCCCGGCCTCCTTCTTTCCGACCCATGCGGATGCTGCTGGCCCGTGACTCAGCTCCCTGCGTACCCTTTGCAGGTTCCCGGCTCAAGTTCTACATAACCTCCTGCATAATTTACACCCAGAGACCAGCACTAAAGAAAGGGAAGCCAAACAGCAGCAAGGATCCAATTCCCGCTCTGTAAAGGGCAGAGACAGCAAATGGCCCAAGAGGCTTGTCAAGATGGGAACGACGCAGCACAGAAGTGGTGACTGGGGTGGGCGGGGAGGGGGGGGCTGGGGAGACAGCGGTACCCTGAAGACAGGGATTGCAACCACCAACTTGGTGCTCGACCACCAAGCAGCTGAAGAGGTCCAGGGTAGCCATTCATAAGAATAAAAGAAGCGCCTTGCTGGAGCAGACCAGAGAGTCCAGCCTCCCGTCTCACCCAGGGGCCAGCCAGTTCCTCTGCAGGGCCAGCCACAGGGCAAGAAGGCTAAGGCCTTCCTAAGGACATCAGGGGAGCCCTGCTGGGTCAGACCAGGGGTCCATCCAGTCCAGCCTCCTGTCTCACACAGGGGCCAGCCAGTTCCTCTGGAGGGCCAAAAACAGGGAAGAGAGGACGCCTTCATAAGAACATTAGGAGAGCTCTGCAGGATCATACCAGTGGTCCATAATCCATTTTCGTTCCACAAACAGTAACTCTGGAGGGTCAACCAAAGGGCACAGAGTCTGAGGCCTTCCCCTGATGTTGCCTCCTGGCAATGATATTCAGAGGCTGGCTGCTGCTGAACATGGAGGTTCCCTTCCATTGCCATGGCTAGCAGCCGCTGATGGACCTCTCCTCCATGAATCTATTTCCCCCTAAAAGCTGCTTATTCCTGCAGCCACTCCTAAGGAAGCACCCGACTCCCAAGCAGCTCCTGACATCCCCAGTGGGAGGGTCGCAGATGCCAAGAAAGCCCTCTCTGCAGTGGAGCCACTGATGTCCAGGTGCACACTATCTTTTAATCTTTACAGCACCCTGGAGGGCCAGAGGCTGTTCTCCCCAGACGGAGCACAGGGGACGGGAGAAAGACAGGGCTTAAGAACTTGTGCCAGGGGAGAGAGTCGGACTGCTTCGTTTGTGTGGCTGGAATACGGATTTCTTTAATAATCATTGAACAGCTAGCAATTCAATAGCGTTTCAGAGTGCCCAAGACACCGGACATAAATTATCCTAGTCATTTTAACCATGGCCTACCTTCCAGGGTTGCTTTTAAGGACTGCAGCCAGACAGCAGACATACAGTTGGAAACCCCCACCAAACGCTCAGCATGCAGGTGGCTTCCTCCCCAGGGTGAGGCTGAATTGGGCAGAGGCTGGCAAACCTTCCAGGAAATCTCGAAAATCCTTGCTGTCCCCAAGCGGTTGCAGGACTAAAGGGGGTGGAAACAAGCTTTGCCCTCCAGCTTCAGTTGGAGCTCTTGGATGGGATCACAGTGCCAGCTTTGCCCAGCTGGCCGGCCTCCTTGCATGGGTTGGGGGGGGGCTGCCTCTCTGGTGGCGCCAGAACAATAAGGGCTGTGTAGCAGGATTAAAGGTATCCACGCTCCCAGAGTCCCCCTGTTCAAACTCACAACCCGCCGGCCTCACCCAGAGAGTCTGAAGTCACGTATTTGTTTCTGGTGCAAAGGTGACTTCTCTAGGCTCCTGTTTGCTTGTTTTGTAACCTTTGTGCTAACAGCAGAGAGGCAGAATAAGAAGAGCTGGTTTTTAAACCCTATTTTTCACAACCTGAAGTAGTCTCAAAGCAACTTTCCCTTCCTCTCCCCACAACAGACACCCTGTGGGGCAGGCGAGGCTGAGAGAGCTCTGACATGACTACTGTGTGGGAACACCTCTAACAGGACTGTGACAAGCCCAAGGTCACCCAGCTGGCTGCATGTGGAGGAGGAGCGGGGAATCAAACCCAGCTTGCCAGATTTGAAGTCGGCGCTCTTAACTGCCACCCCATGCTGGCGCAGAAGACTGCAGGCAACCAAAATCAGCTTGCCGACGGGGGGACTGGGCGGCTGGGGCACTCCTCTTGGCATGCTGCATGGTGGCTCCGGATCCTGTGCTCCTGGGCCTCATCCACGCGGCATTGAGCGCTAAGCAGGCAAATGGGTCTGAGAGGAGCAGAGGGAGCTACTATGGCAGCCCTGGAAGGAAGGGGAGGCTATTCTTTCCTCCCATGCAGCAACAGTGGGAAGAGACAGGGGCATCTCTGGGGGTTCTACCATGTGGAAAGCTGTTTTTTGTGTGGGGTGGGGAAGAGGCCTGTCACTGCTATTGGCCACAAGGTAGAGATGGCACACGCTGTCTGGAGTAGGGTTGGGCCCTTCGGTGTCCGAAGCGGCCGTTCATTCCCGAAGCAGCCAGCGCCGGACACCAAACTGCCCAGCCCCAGAGCAGTGATTGCCTGCATTGTTGCTGATGGGGAGGCAAGAGTGGGAGGGTTGCTGGAGTTCTGCCCCTGCTGGTGGACCTCCTGACAGCCCCTGGGTTTTGGCCATGGTGTGACACAGAGTGTGGGCCTGGAGGGGGCATTGTCCTGATCCAACACGGCTTCTCTTCTGTTCTATGGCTGGCCCTGCTTATCTTTTGAGATGGGGGTTGCCAGGTCAGGCCATAGGGCTAGAAGGTCCTACCAGGGAAACCAGCTGAGTGACCTTGGGCTGGTCACAGGCTGCTCAGCCTCACCTGCCTCTAAGGGTCATTGTGACAATAAACAGCAGGAGAGACTGTTGGAAGCCACTCCAGGCTTCCCCTTGGGGAGAAAAGCAGAAGAGAAATGAAGTAAAACCGAAGGTATGTTTGTGGACCTGTAGGCCCAGCTGCCAGGGCTGAGGGACCTGGTAACAGACTAGTGGGGGAAGTATATTTAAGAACTAATGTAGAACAAGGTGGTGAATATGGTTCTGGATTGTATGACTTACAAGGTGTGACCAAACATACTTCCACATGGGCCTGGCTGCGCAGAAAACATAAGCGAGTCAAAGTGGCGAGTTCTAATCCAGCCTCACCTTCATTCGGAGAAGCTAGCTTTCTAAGCAAAAGAATTCTGCCCCCCTGAGCTGCTTCAAAACAGAACCCCCAAGGGGCCTGTGAACCCCCGCAGGGAGCATCAGACCGAACCGAGAAGCACGGCCCTTGACGGAATGCCCATCTCCCGCTTGGCCCGGATTATCTCCAAACGCTTATCATCATCATGAGGGCATAAATAAAGCCTATCTGCTTCTATTTCTGACTCTCCCCCTCCTGCCCCCCACTGTTTCCTCGCCCCACGCCTGCCAAGCTGGCTTCGACTGGGAAGGCGGCCGTATCATGTTAATGATAACATTCTTGGGAAAGGAGATTACTGTGCAGGAGTCTCCGTCACATTCAACACACTGCGGGGAAAGGCACGTTCTGCCTCCCTTTTGACAACTATTAAGGTCGTTTTGCTGTTGTTGTTCTGAATCAGGGGTAGTCAAACTGCGGCCCTCCAGATGTCCATGGACTACAATTCCCAGGAGCCCCTGCCAGCATTCGCTGGCAGGGGCTCCTGGGAATTGTAGTCCATGGACATCTGGAGGGCCGCAGTTTGCCTACCCCTGTTCTTAATAATCAGTTGACAGTTTGAAAAATCCCCTGTTTATTTTTTCAAAGGCCACGTTGTGTGGGGTGGAGAGGCCAACCAAGGGGATCCCCCCCAAAATAAACCCCATCCGCTCAAGAGTCCAGCCAAGTTGCAAGGAGGGAGCAAGTGTCAGGTTGAAGTCCCTCGCACGCGGCTGCCTGTTGCCTTGCAGGAGCGCTGCACGGGCGGCGGGGGAGGGGGGGGCGTGCGATCCCCGCCGCCGCCGCCCACCTTCCCTCCCGGCCCGCTGCACCAGAGCCGCCTCCCGCGGAACAATAAACGCCCCCCTTCCCCCCCCGCTGGTGCAGCCTCCGGAGCCCAGCCCCCCCTCCCCTCCCCTCCCCCCCCCGCGCGGCCACCGTCCTTACCTGCGGAGCCGGGGGAGGGGACGTGGTCTGCAGAAGGCGGCCTCCCCCCCTTCGGGCGCAGCCTACATCCCTGCCCGGGGGGGGGGGCTGGGGCTGGAGAAGGAAATCTAAAATATGCTCAAAATTAAAATCCACAGGTTGCAAACAGTGTTTGCGGGCAGGAGCCAAGGGGAGGGGGCAGCACCTGGGGGGCACGCTAGGCTTCCTGGGCAGAGCCCCCCCGGCTCTCTTAAAGGGCCAGCATCCCCATTGCTCGGCCCTGCTCGGCCCCCCGTGCAATACAATGGGAGCCCTGGATTATCCACCGGGTTGCGCCCCCCCCTCCTTTTCCCACGCGCGCGCGCGAGAACCCGCCGAGCGCGCGCTCCCCCAGCCTGCCCCGGCCATTTGTTGACAGGCATATGCATGGCACCCGGCAGCCAATCGGGAAGCCCCGTTTGGGGCATGCCCATATATGGATGACAGCGGAGCCTCGGCCGACCCAGGATTGGATTTTTCCTCCTCCTCCCCCCCTCTCCAGTTAGGGACCGTCGCGCAATTCTCGCCCTCGACGAGCCGCGGAGGGAGCCAAGGGCCCGGGGGAAAGTCCGGGCGTTGCTCTTGCAAGGCCAGCTGCGTGCCCGGAAAGAGGAAGCGCCAGGGACCCACCCCAGGGCGCGTGCCAAGCCCCGGGGTCAGCCCCGGGTCATGCCTTCGGGATCGTCCAAAATGCACGCCAGAATCTGCTGCTCGCTCAGCGCTGGAGAAAAGCAGCCGTGCACTGATCTGATTGTTTTTCTATCCAGTAGGGCAGGGGTACTCAAACTGCGGCCCTCCAGATGTCCGTGGACTACAATTCCCATGAGCCCCTGCCAGCGAATGCCAGCAGTGACTACCCCCGCACTAGGGAGCCCGGGGCACTTTACTGGGCTTGCTCCTCCCTTTTGCCTTCAGCACAACAGCCCTGCCAGGTGGGCCAGGATGCAGCATGTTGCCATATTATAATTTCCCAGGGTTAAGACTACCAGCTGAGGAGGACCGATTAGGCCAGAGGTGGCCCGACTGTGGCTCTCCGGCTGTCCATGGACTACATGTGCTAGCAGGGGCTCATGGGCATTGTAGTCCATGGTAATCTGGAGTGCCAGTTTGGCCACCCCGGGATTAGGCTATGCCGACTCCCTGCCACTGGACTCGTCAGTCTCTTGAGAGAGAGAGCCTGTGTAGTGCACTGGTCCGAGTGCTGAACCCCGGTTCGAATCCTTACTCTGCTGGGAAAGCTCGTTGGGATTAACTCAGCCTCTCGGTGTGGTGAGGCTAAAGCAGAAGAGAAGAACGTTAAGCTGCCATGGGTCCTCCTTGGGTAGGAAGGGGTAATAAATGTAGCAAACAAATGCCAAATATTTGATCTTTCACTTGCATTTGGGGAATGAAAACCTTCCCACCCATAGCTCTTCTCCAAGACTTTCAACAGTCCCCCACCCATATTCTCCCCCACCTTTTACCCAAAGAAACTGTTTAAAAAACTTTTAAAAGCATAGAAGTCACTTTTTATCAACCAGTCATCAAATTATCTGAAGTCATCAAATTATGGAAAGTAGTTAGACAAATGGCAAAAACTTCTGTGTGACTTGAAAGCTTGCACACCCTCATGCAAAGTATGCAGCAGGTTTTGGAAGCTTTCCTGGGACTTGGCTGGACCCTAGGATTTTCTTGGCAACATTTTTTACAAGGTAGGTTGCCTTCCCTCCCCCCCCCCCCCATTTACCTGGGCTTTGGACTGGCATGCTCAGGCTTGGGTGTTGTGGGATCAAAGATCCTTGCTGTGCCATGGGATTGCCAAGAGTTGGACACAACTGAATGGCTGACAACAACAACAACACTACTGCAAGAATATTAAGCCTAGATTCATTAGGACTAAATACACAGAGGCTGTGACAGAGATAGACCCGATTTCTTAAAACTTTCATTGTATCACAATATGGATTATATAAGAACAAGGTTTGAATTTGGAATCTGAAAAAGTATGCATTCCAACAAAAGCTGATACCCAGAATCTAACTTTGTGGGTCTCCAAGGTGCCCCTGGACTCAGACTTCCTTCGGCTGCTTCAGACCACCCCAGCTGCCCGCGTGAGAATGGATTATTAGATTAATATTGAACAGTTAAAATCGAGAGGAAAAGAAATAATAGATTTTTAGGCTGCATATGCTAACTTTGAGGAAAATGCCATCTGTGGTGTGTGATATTAAGGCGGGCCTTCTCAACCAGGGTTTCGTGAAGGCCTGAGGTTTCTTGATGGCCCTGGGGAAGGGCTTCCCGAGTGGAAGGGAAATATATTTTTAATATATTTTTAAATTTGTTAAACATTTATCAGGTAATATGACCATATATGGTAATGTCAGTCTCTTCCCCCCCCCCATGGCCAATGATGGGGAGGGGAGGGGCCCCAGGTGGCCATGTCCACAGCTCTGCTTCTCAACCATGTTCTGCATGAATATTCTCAACCATATTTTGCACTTCTGGGGTTTCTCAACGTTCCAGGGCTTTTTCAAGGGTAAAACAGTTGAGGAAAGCTGTATTAAGGTGATGCCAAAGAACAAGATGTGTTTTGTCAAATGCCAGCTTTATGCTTATCCTTTTTTAAAATGGTTCTGTAATATGTAATATTTATCTTTTTTTCTTTAAATACATTTTTCAAATAAAAATATCTGATGTGTAAGTTCAAAGGCATGAGAGTTGTTTTGGCTCCTCATGATACACGGAGTAAAGGGGGGGGGGACCAGTGAAGGAGAGGGAAGCCCTGTTCCCGGTTCAACCCACAGGTGCTGCAGGGAAATCCTAGGACAGGGGCCCGCTCTTCCTCTTTGCTGGCCCCCTGCCTCTTTCTAAGTGGGCCTGTGTCCCTGGTCTGCAAAGCAAAGGCGGTAGGGAGATTTATTTCACTGGTAATAAGACGTTGCGCCAAGATATGCAAATAGTGAGCCACAACTAATAACTCTTTAATGTATTTTTATTTATTTGTTTTTGCAATTTAATCTTGTTGGTATCCTCAGCTGGGATTGACTATTGCTCTCCAGTGTTTTCAGCAGAAGAAAGTATACCTAGAGGTGCAGTGACAGGGCTTGGATCGGGACCTTTCAGCATGCAAAGTTTGCACTTTAGCAAAGAGCTATGGCCCACCTCCTAAAGACGCCCGGACTGTTTGCGTTTACACATCAGTATATTGGTTATGAAAGTCCAATTCAAGATTTCTTTTCACCTAATGTAGTTGGTTGGTTAACCATTCTACAGCATGTTCTTTTAAAGCTGGGCTTTGCACAGTTGGTGGTCTAACAGCATTTTACTGTTTCTGTTCCGACTTCTGCTGTAAAGGGAAACCGCAAAGTTCAGAAAGGATTGATGCGTTATGATGGGTGTTGACAAGCATAAACATTCGAATTACGTTGGAGGCCAGCAGCACCTTTTAAGACCAACCAAGTTTTATTCATGGTATAAGCTTTTGTGGCTGAAGAGGTGTGCATGCACACAAAAGCTTACATGTTCATAGAATCACAGAGTTGGAAGGAGCCCTGCAGGCCATCTTGTTCAGCCCCCTGCTCAATGAAGGATCAGCCTAAAACATCCAGGGTAAGGATCAGTCCAGCTGCAGCCCAAAGACAGCCAGCAAGGCATACCTTGAATACCTCTCGGTTGGTCTTGGACTCAGACTTGGTTCTGCTGCTTCAGGCCAATAATGCCACTCACCTGAATCTACAAATATTAGAATTGGTGGAGTGCTTTCCAAAGGGTCAATGTGCTTCACGCACATGATTGCAGCTAATCCTTACAATGGCCTGGACTCCAGGCTGTACAAAAGAAAGACAGACCCAAGAGAAATCCAGACAGAACATTTTCGCCCAAAGCTGCCTTACCCTTGTTCCATCAAGGTCAGCATTGTCTGCTCAGACCAGCAGTGGCTCTCCAAGGTCTCAAGCAGAAAAATGTCTTTCACATCACCTATGGCCAGATTCTTGAATGGGCGATTGCACTTGGGACCTTCTGCTTGCCAAGCAGAGGCTCTTCCCCTGAGCCACAGCCCCTCCAGCTTACAGCATGCTGATCACCCCTACCACTCCTGCTTACCTGAAAGCCAAATCTGGCGATGAGAAAGAAGCACCTCTCAAAAGCAAAAGCACGCCACCGCTGGCTACCTGCCCAATGTCACGCCTGAAATACAATCTTGCCATCAAATGCTTCGCCCCGGAACCATGTAATTAACCCATTTAACTCACCAATGCAGCACAAAGCAAAGAGCTCAGAGGCCGACTGGAGCGGAGCATGCTGAGCAACAAGCCGCACAGGCCAAGGAACTGAACGCTCCCAGGCATTGTTGAACAACCTGATGCATGGACACACCCCTCTCTAAGTATTTCCAAGGCCTTTGATTTCATAATCCTAATCACCTTTCGCAGCCTCACGGCAACAACAATTCTTCCCTTTCGAGGATCAGCCGGTGCCAAAAGCTAGAGAGGAAAACTGCCGGCGCTTAACACTCTTCCTACCAGCGTTTTATGCCCGGTATGGCAATGGGGATGGGGTCTCTGAGCACAAATGCTGCCCTGGACTTTCTGTTGGAACAGTGGCAGCCAAATTAATTGAAATACGTTTTATCCATATAATTCCACTTCCAGGAAGAGGCAGTGGGTACAGCGTTGTAACAGGAGGATCGCTGCGATTAAGTGATAAAGGGCAAGATATACAATATGAGCTGATACTCTGCTGGGTGCTGGCGTGGGGTCTGGGCATTTCAATAGCTGCTCCTTGGGTCACAGCCTCTCCCGGATTCTAGAGGAGAGCCAGCGTGATAAGACAGGTGGACTCCAATCTGGAGAATTCAATTTGCTCCCCTCTTCTTCCACATGCAGTCAGCTGGGTGCCCTTGGGCCAGTCACAGTCCTGTTAGAGCTGTTCTTGCAGAGCAGTTCTCTCAGAGCTCTCTCAGCCCCACCTACCTCACAGGGTGTCTGTTGTGGGGAGAGGAAAGAAAAGCTGTTTGTAAACCCTGTTGGGACTCCTTTGGGGGCGGAGGTGGGAGTGGCCGCGGTGGAGCATGACGCGATGGAGCCCCCCCCCCTGCCAAGCAGCCATTTCCTCCAGGGGAACTGATCTCTTTAGATTGGGGATCCCCCCCCACCCCGAGAGGCTGGCTTCTCTGGCGCCCACCCACCGGCTCCCAGCCCCGCCTCCCCTTTCCTTCCCCACCTTCTCGAAGCAGCTCTGCTCTTCCAAGCAGCCCCTGGCTGCCTATTTGCCCCCCTGCTGCTTTGCAGGGAAAACAAGGGGCGACCCCCCCAGCCCCGCCCCAATTGCCCCCCCCCCGCTTGGAGCCCCTCCCCTCACCCATCCCGCTCTTACCTCACCCATGTGGGCAGGTGGGCAACTTCAGGTGACCCCCGCCCCCCGACTGCAGGAGCAAACAGGAACTTTGGCTTCCGGGTTAATCACGGCGCATGCCCGAGACCGCTTGGGGAGGCCACTTCCGGACCCGACTCCCGCCCCGCACTGCAAAGGCGTCTGGGGATTGTAGTCCGCTGGTGCTGCGGGCTGCCTTCGTTGGGGGGCTGTGCGGCACGGAAGGTTCGCGGCGGCGGCGGCAATGCGCGGCCCAAAATGCTGAGTGCCTCTAGGCGTGCGAAGAGTGCCTTCCCCTCACCGAGCGGGAAAAGGCCGTTTCGAAATGGCTCAAGGGAAATGTGCTTTTGAGCGAGTCCAAAGTGGTCCCCGCGTGGGGTTGTGGTTAACAGCGGGGGAGAGCTGCTCTAGCAAGGTCGGTTTCATTCAGGGCTGCTCTACATGCAGCCAGCTAGGTGACTTTGGGCTAGTCACAGCCCTGACAGTGCTGTTCTTGCAGAGCTCTCTCAACCCCACCTCCCTGGCAGGAGAGGAAGGGAAGGCGATTGTCAGCCGCTTGGAGACTCCTTCAGGCAGTGAAAAGCAGGGGCAGGGTAAAAGCAGGAGTACAGCAGAAAACCCTTGAGAACAATAGCTTAGAAAAGAAGAAGTGGAACTCTCACTCCTTATTAACCCCTTCCTGGCCAACAGGCCTCTGGGACACCCTGGTGCCCACATGCCTGTTCCGGAGATTCTTTGGCCTGAGGAGGGTTAATGAAGGCATGGGATTTCCACCTTTTCATTTCTAAAATGCTGTCATTAAATTTCTGTAATGCATCCTGTGTTTGTTTAATGCCCATTCTGGTTTTTACCCTGTCCCTGAAAAGTGGGGTATAAAAAATAACTCTGTTTTGTCTTTTTAAAAATTTGATGGAAAGAATGCATTGAGCATGGACAGAGTGTCCTTTTCTGAGTGCTCCTTTTAAAAAGAAAGAATATTAGGGTTTCAAACTTCCAGGTCTCCCAGAAGTGGGGGATTCCACTCCGCCCCCCCCCCAATAATCCTAACTGATTCAGCCCCCCTGTTCAGCCCCCCTGAACAAATGGCTGATACGCTCTCTGTACTACGAGCAGAACACTCTCAGAGTCAGAGGCAGTAGGAAAGGTCACCTAACAGAGCAGATTAAAACTCATAAAGGGGTCAGACAAGGCTGTTTATTGGCCCCTTTACTCTTTATTTTTTTACATCAATGACTTGGAGAGCCACCTTGAGTCCATAGATTGTCACCCACCTAAATTAGCAGGGCAGCACATTCCTGCTCTCCTTTATGCTGGTGATGTGGTCTTACTGTCCAGAACCCCTGTCGGTCTGAACAGAGCCCTGGCAGGGCTGGAGAAGTACAGCGAGAAAGAAGCCCTGGTAATAAATGAATTAAAAACTAAGGTAATGGCCTTCGGCAATCGCCCCAGAGTTAGGACCTGGCGCTTAGCCGGAAAGAGGTCAGAACAGGTGAAGTCCTTCAAATACCTGGGAGTTACTTTTCAGGCTTCAGGATCAAGGCACGAACACTGTAGACAGCTTGCGAACATAGGGGAGAGGAGTGCCCTGAATATACTCAAATTCCATCGCTCCAATGGAGCCTATTTTGTTCCAGTGGCACTCAAACTCTTCCAATCCAAGACAATTGCTCAAATGGTTTACGGCAGTGGTCCGAAACCTTTTTTAGGCTGTGGGGGGAGGGCAATCCACACATGCACGGCACTCCCACGCATGCGCGTTTGCGGCTGCGCATGTTGCAAACGCGCATGCACGGACCTGCCGTACATGCACGTTTGCACCGGTGGTCGCGCTTTCCCTCCCCCCCCCCCCCCGTAAAAAGAAGCTTGCTGGGCCACAAGCTAATTGGCTGCTTTGGCGGCCAATTTGCTTGCAGCCTGGGAAGTTTCTCACTGCGGGGGGGGGGGGGCAGGGAGAGGGAGCCGCGGCCTGGTGGTTAGGGACCACTGTTTTATGGGACCTTTTTAGGGTCACCAACCTCTGGCTTTGCCCCACTTGAGCGGGTTCAAACAAAAATTCTTACAGCATTACTTCAGGTTCCAAACTCATGTGTTTCGAACTCATGGATACGTTTCCAAAATTCAAAGCTAAAGCAGTAACTTCATCCATCTCCCTATGGTGAAAGGCGCACTGGGCCACAGCTGGTTTACTTCCTTCAATCCTCTGTGACAATTTAAAATCCCAGTGGCTGTTGGCCACCGAGAGGTAAATGATAAAATTAGGCTTTTCCTCATTTTCACTACTTGGGTTAGGTTACGATCAGGCAAAAATTGTAGTGAAACAAAGGATTGAGGACAGAGAGCATTAAACTGACCTTTCTCGCTCCCCTCGGTATGGGGCACCACAGAGTTCCAGGTATATCCAAGCCTCAGCAGACTATCTCTCCTGTTTGGAAACAAGATACTATAGGAGAGCGTTCACACTAGCTAGATGCTCTGCGTTACCTTCTGCCATGCTGGTGGGCTGCTGCAAGAAAACCCCAGTAGCTGAAAGACTCTGCCCCTGTAATTCCGGGGAGATAGAGTCAATCGAACACGTCCTCTTAAGGTGCCCTACCTTCAACTCTGCAGGAAATAAATTCATCCTCCCATTGCTCAGGGATTCCTCCATCAGCTCAAACAAAGAAAAAGTTAAATTCCTCCTGTGGAATAGTAGGGGCCATATTATTAAGCAGGTTGCCAAATTTTGTGCGCATGTGCTTAGCACACGGGAAAGAAAATTTAAGCTTAAGAGAAGATTTTTAGAGGAATTTTACTATGCATTTTTTATAATGTACCCATCAATTATACAATTTTATATATTTTAAATTTTGTACTGGCTCCTTGATTATGCAGTTTTCTGCTCTGAAATGTTTTTTCTTGCTCTGTTTTATCTGGCCACAGTGCTGTATTAAAATACATTTGAAATTTGAAAATGGCTGTGTGTTCCCCTAGTGTCATTTCTCCCTCCCCTAACCCTCCTGTCCTTGGTTCCCTGCCCAGGCATCCAGGAACTGCCCCACCCGAAACAGGCCACCCTCCGGTCTGGCAGACAAGAAGGGCTCCGGGGTGAGGGAAGGGACGCTTGGCCAGGGCCAGCAGCATCCACGCGGGAGGAAGGGGGCGGATTTGAAATTGCCTTGAGAAGCATCATGCTTCTGAAGCATCCGCACAACTGTTCTGTTCACTGGCACAAAACTCCTCTGCCTGCCCAAACTGTGCAAAGCATTTTTGAGTTCTCCAGAACTCTTCAGCAAGCTTGGCCTTGGCAGAAAGAGAGAGAGAGAGAGAGAAAAGACAAAGATTGTGGGGAGGCATTTGGGGCCTCCGTCCCACCTGATCAAATGGGCTGGAGAATGCAGAAGTGCCTTTTGATTTTGAACCAATGCTGCTTCCTAGGTACAAATATCAGCCAGGCCTTCGCTGACCGGGGTCCCTGGGAAAAGACAGCCCCCCCCCACCCGCCCCCGTGAAAAAAAAATTCTTACCCAACTCAAATGTGAAATTGCGGGTCTTCTAGCTAATCTATGCAACATGTGGCTGTCTCTTGACAGGGAGAGTCAGGGTGTCTGTTGTGGGGAGAGGGAAGGGAAGGCCAATGAAAGCCGCTTTGAGACTCCTTCAGGTAGAGAAAAGAGGCATATAAGAACCAACTCTCCTTCTTCTTCTTCTCCTTCAGTAGTCTCAGGGCTCTCTCAGCCTCCCCTCCCTCACAGGGTGTCTGTTGTGGGGAGAGGAAGGGAAGGCGACTGTAAGCTCCTTTGAGACTCCTTTGGGTAGAGATAAGCAGCATATAAAAACCAACTCTTCTTCTCTCCACCAGAAAACCGGAGAGTAGCCAGTGTAACGGGATCAGGGAGGGGGGAGATAGGTGGAGAATCTCTGCTTCCCATATATGTTGATGGGAACTGAGCTGGCAGCCTAAGACCACGAAAAGGAGGCTTGTGTTGACAGTGGGCAGCTTGAGGGAAATGCTGTCCCTGCGGCCATTGGCTGAGCAAGAGGCATGAGAGTGTCTAGCTGCTGCCCTCTGCTGGGTAATGTCAGAATTCCCTCTCTAGGCTCTTTATTACAAGAGGTAGGGAGTGAGAGGGCGGCCTGCTGCTGCCTTCTCCTGGAATATCTCAGAATTGCCTCTGTGACCTCTGATTTTTTAATCAACAGAAAATTAGAATTGTTCTGGTGCTTACAGGGCTACCCACCTGAATTCTTCGCGGACATAATTCGAGTATGGCCTGTTGCTGCCCTCTGCAGGAAAGGGTTAAAATTGCTTCTCTGCGTTCCTTTTTAGCAGCGGGATTGAATGAGTGCTGCCCTCTCTTGGACTGGATCAGAATTGCCTCTCTGATAAAATTGCTCTGAATACAATTCACTGGTGGGTGAAAGTAAAACAATCTTCATGAGAATCCCTGGTGTCTGGAGAGCTTACTTCGTGCATTGTGCACAGTTAATAGCTTCTGGCTGATCCTGTGTCTCAAAACCCAGGAGTGAGCTTGAGGCAGGGAAGGTGGGAGCATTGCTACCGCCTCCCCCTTTGTGGTAAATCCTCAAATGGGCCGAATCTTTTCCAGGTAGGGCTCGGCCAGCCCCCGAACTGGGTCTGGAAGCAAACCCAAGAAGACTAGAAAATGACATTCGGCCACACAGGGTTTCCCCACTGCATGATCATTCTTGATGACGTTGTTAGAATTTCAGCCCTTGGGATTTTCCAAAGCCACTAGTCCTCAAGATGGCACAGACAATAATCATGTATTATCGAGGTGGGCTGTCCCCGCAGCTTAGAAGCTGAATAATGAAATGGGCACATTTTCAATCCTTTGTTTGAATGGACGTTGCCTGATGCTTTGGACAGTCAGCAGTAAATGGTTTCAGAAACAAGCCTCGAGGGCAGCCACCAACTGGTCAGCTTAAACCTGGACTTCAAAAGCAAACCCTTATAGAGGGGTCTCCTAACTGGACCCATCACCTCTCATCTCAGGCTCTGACAAATCCCTATGAAGAAGAAGAGTTGGTCTTTATATGCTGCTTTACTCTACCCGAAGGAGTCTCAAAGCGGCTTATATTCACCTTCCCTTCCTCTCCCCACAACAGACACCCTGTGAGGGAGGGGAGGCTGAGAGGGCCCTGATGTTACTGAAGGAGAAGAAGAGTGGGTCCTTATATGCTACATTCTTTACCCGAAGGAGTCTTACAATCGCCTTTTCTTCCTCTCCCCACAACAGGCATCCCATGAGTGAAGTGGAGCTAAGAGACCTCTGAAGGAAGTGCTCTTTGAGAACAGAACTATCAGGACTGTGATGAGCCTATCGTCATCCAGGTTGACCAGAAGTCCCACCACCAAGCAGGTTTCTCCCCACCAGGGAACATGGCGCTAACCTCAAGCTTTTGATTAGGTCCAATGATCCATAACACCTGTGCCCCCCCCCCCCACGGAGATATCGAACTTGCAAAAGACCTAACAGCTGTGACAAACTACCGATGCTGCTAATTGATGCGGTCGTTTTTTATTGGGTTTGAAAGGGGGCAGCGTTAGTAAAGATTTTTACTGATTTAACCACTGTAGTTATAAATTGTCCACGTACACCATCTTGAGCCAGTCTCGGAAGGGCAGTCTAGAAATTTAATTAACAACAACAGCCACTTTGTGTGGTTCAAATATTTTTTAAAGTTGCCGTCATGGCTATCCAGCTGTAGTATTTTGCATTCTCAAAGTGCCTCCTTGGGGTGTCCAGACAGCAATGCAGGAGTAGTCAAACTGCGGCCCTCCGGATGTCCACGGACTACGATTCCCATGAGCCCCTGGCAGCAAACCTGGCAGGGGCTGGGTTAAAATCTCAGACAAGGATCTGGGAAATCCAGCTTCGAATCACCACTTGTCTGCTGAGTTACCGCAGGCCAGTCACACCCCCTCTGCCAAACCTACCTCACAGGGCTCTTGTGAAGATAAAACAGACCTTGAGGAGAACGGCAAACTGCTTTGGGTCCCTGTTGGAGCTACAGATGGGATATACATTCAGTTTAGAAAAAGGCTGGATCAACCCCAAATCAGGGCCTCCTAATGCTTGTAAAAACATCCAAGGAGCCCAAAGGAGCGAAGAAGTCCAGAAGAAATCCGTCGACCTGTGCTGTGTTCGTATTGTACGGATGGAGCCAGCAAACAGTATCCCTTTGGATGGCCATAGCAAGGGGTCAACCTGTGGTCCTCCAGATGTTCATGGACTACAACTCCCATGAGCCCCTGCCAGCGAATGCTGGCAGGGGCTTATGGGAATTGTAGTCCATGAACATCTGGAGGACCACAGGTTGACTACCCCTAGGTCACTCTGAACAGGAAGCCCACCAGAGAGCCTAGGAAACTGGTTTCCACATCCTTGTGAGTAAAGGCCAAATCATTATACCAGAGATGTAGGGCTGGCTTGCCCCACGCAGGGCTCACCTCTGTTCTCTCTGTGGGTGAAAGAATTTAGGTCGGAAAGCAGCGAGGATCTACGATGAAGCTTCAGACATGTGTGTTTCGACCCACATATTGTCAGTTGTGGTTCACCAGTCACCTAAATGCAAATAATGTTTTTGAAAACTTGTTTCCAGCATGCCAAGTCCGCCTGCTCCGCTGCCCAGAGAGGAATGTGACTCCCCCAGGGGAAGACAGGACTGTTTACTGATGTGGGGTCTGTGGGGGGGGGGGGTAACGTGCCTCAGGGGGACGCATTTCCTGTTGGCAAGTGGTGCGGCAAAAGCTTTGCAGTCAGTCTCCGAGGGCCGCCCCACACAGAGCAGTCACGTCCATCCCCCCCAAAATTTGCTCTGCCTTGGCTTTCTCATGGCCCCTCATGTTTTGCATTCTCTCGGCCGCCAGCAGGGAGCGGCAGGTCAGCAGCTGTTTGGGGGGCTCGGAGGTGCCCGTTTGGCCTCAGGGGAGCCCCCTGCCCTGTCTCCGGCCTTCGTCCTGATGGGGGTGTACCAACAGGATTTGCCTCCCAGGGGAGCTGGCTGTAAGCCTGTTGCCTTGGGGGGAGCTCCTCCTTCTGGGCCTCCTGGGAGCTGGGGGCTGCTCTCCTTTTGGCAGCAGTGGCTTCTCCGGCTGCGCCAGGACATCCAGGCCCTGCGGCTTCGGCCCGGCTTCTCCAGCAGGCTGGCGGCCAGCTGGCACTGTTGCCACTTCCTCCAGATCTCGGCCTGGACCTGGAGAAAGAGGGAGAGAGGGAAAAGCAAGCAGAAAGACATAACATTTATATCCGTTCCCTTCTCTCACCGTTCTAGGAGTCACATGCTCCTAGTGAAGTTTGTGGGTAGCAGATATAGGGAGCCTCCACACTCAGAGGCAGTCAGCCTCTGTATCTCAGAGTCAGGGAAGGCCTTGGCCCCTGCTCGACCCTCCAGAGGAGCAGCCATCAACCTGTGAAACTCCTCACCACAAGTTATATTAATGGTCAGAAGCTCAGATGGCTTGAAGATGTGATGCAAATTCCTGGAAGGTTGCCACTGATGAATCTAACTGGACCCTCCCTGTCCAGGAGCAGTCTACCTCTGCGTACCAGTTGCTGGGGGTGACATCAGGGGACAACTGTAGCCTCTGAGCCCCATTGATGGGCTACCTGTAGCAGCCAGATCTTGGAAGCAAAGCAAGTTTGCTCTGGCTAGTACTTGGAGGGGAGACCCCCAATTAAATTCGGGGTTGCCGTTGAGACCCAGGCAACGGCCAACCCCCCCTGAACATCTCCTGCAGGGAAACCCCTGGGAGGGGCTCACCATCAGGGACGCCAGCTCCCCCCTGTGGTGGGATGGGGGGATAGGGTGGGGGACAGGGAGCTGAAGGGAGGCCTCCCTCCAAAGCATCTGTTTCCTCCGGGGGAACTGGTCTCTGTACTTTGGAGCTGAGCTGTAATCCCAGGCGCTGCCCAGGCTGGCACCCTTAGCCCCGCCATAACTGGGTTGGGACTTGACAGGGCTCTATTGTTGTTGTTGGCTTGCAGCTGTGGAGGGAGAGCATTCGGGATCTTTGCGTGGACTTGCAGGACCTTCTCTTGTTCCGGCAGAGCCCCCCTTGAGCCCCCTCCCGCACGGCAGGGGCTTCCCTTTTCCAAGTGGGGGGATGGGGGACAGGAGAGGAGAGCCCCCCCCCCCCAAGACTTACCTCCTTGTTGAAGAAACAATAGAGGATGCTCACCAGCAGGCCCTGCAAGATCAAACAGCAGTGGCGACTCAGGAAGGGCATCTACACCGCAGGCGTGAATTGGTTTCAGCGTTACTCTGTCCTCCAGGAAGTTCGAGGCATTGCTGTTTGGGCAGTGGTAATTCTGGAGGGGATTCCCCTCCTGCAGGAGCGGTATAAATAAAAGGCTAAGGGGTGCAGGGGTGGGCTCAGTCTGGGATGGGGGGGCCAATGATTGGCCCCTTGGCCCTGGACTGAGAAGCGGAGGGGCTAATCGGGAGGTGCTTTGCGCCTCCCGATTGGCCCCTCCACTTGTCAGTCCGGGGCCAATTGGGAGGTGTACACAGCGCACCTCCCGATTGGCCCTCAGAGCCCCGGACTATCATTCCCACCAGCCCACCAACTCCCACGCCTGGCTGCGGCTGCCTGCCACCATTATTCTGCTCGCCAGCCACGCTACAGGTAGGCGGCCGGAAACACGCATGCCACGGACCCTTCCACCCCATCCTGCCCCCCTCCCAAATGCCTTCCCTCTCCCTGACAACCGTGCCCGGGCTCCGGCCACTGCCCCGATGCACTGCCGGCCCCTGGAGCCCTGCCCCCTTGCCTTTTGCTCTCTGCTCTGCCGCTGGACCGCCTCCGTCGACACTCGCCGGGGGGTGGGGGGGAGCTGCACATCCCCCGCCCCTTCCAGCCCCGTCCTAGCACCCATTTCACTACTGCATGCAATGGGCTCTATTTCTCGTTCCCGTATAAACCGAACATGCGGGTGAATTCACCATCAGCCAACATACTTCCATGGTATTATTAGACGATCGTCGTGTGTGTGAAATATTGAATACAAAAGATCTATTAAGGCAGGGGTAGTCAAACTGCGACCCTCCAGATGTCCATGGACTACAATTCCCATGAGCCCCTGCCAGCATTCGCTGGCAGGGGCTCCTGGGAACTGTAGTCCATGGACATCTGGAGGGCCGCAGTTTGACTACCCCTGTATTAAGGCATATACATTGTTTCAGATCAACTTCTGATAATCTCGACAGAGGCCTGCGAGACTTGCACGGATGTATGTTGGGTCATTATGAATTAGCCCCCATGTTCGGTTTATACGGGAATGTTTGTTGCATGGGGAGAAACCATTCAACGGATAAATCAATGTGGGCGTTTTCCATATAGACTTTCCTATTCAGCCTTTTACGATTCTTATTTTTGAGCTTCAGTCTTGAGGAATCAAAGATTCTATCCTCGACGACCTGGAGGGTGGCAACCCCACTCCCTACCAGGAGACCAGGGGTAGCCAACTGGTGGCTCTCTGGATGTCCATGGACTACAATTCCCATGAGCCCTGGCCAGAGAGCCACCATTTGGTCCCCACCCCTGCAGTCGACTATCCCAAGAGGCTGAGATGACTGTTAAACCCCAGGTGGAGATTCCGGCAAGCAGTCCTGGGTATAGTCTGCTCAGAGCTTTTATTCCAGTCCCAGGTCGATTCAGCCCCTGCCATCTCCACTGAATGCGATGTCCATTTTGATTTTGTCAGATTTAAATTTTCCCACTGCAAACAAACATGATTGATCCGGAGTGACCCTACCTTTATCCTGCAATATCCTAGAGTGGTTTTAACCCTCAATATTTGAAGAATTGGATTGAGAAAGCATGCAGAGCTCTGCCTCCTTCGAATTTGTTCCTGAACTCCATGGTAGAGAAGCCCTGATTGGCCAGGGTATCAGTTCCTGGTTTCCTTAAAGGGGAAGCCCTAACTTTTCTCAGCAGCGTAAACTTCTCTCAGTAGAGATTTGCCTCTTCTTTTTTTCTCCCTCCTCTGCTGTCTCCAATCCTCTCTCCCCCCCCCCATTCAAGAAAAGAAAGAAAGAAGCTCCTGCTGCTCTTGGTTCCCCCTCCCCTTCTGAGCTTCCCTAACCATGTGCAGAACACGTTTCTCTTTCAATGGGGGGGGGGGGAGCTGGATCCACAACGGAATAAACAAAGTAAGGGCAGATTCAGCCCTGGCCTGTCACCTGGAAGGAGTTGAGGAAGAGCTCAAAGAAGTATTTGATGTAGTGCAGGATCCCCCCAGCTTGCTCCTCGGTGACCAGCGCAAAGACCACCTCGTGGATCCCCAGTAGGGGGATAAGAGTCAGCGTCGACTTGGCCAACCTGAGAAAGTACAGAGGCAAACACAACGGTGCGGATTGTGTGTCTACTCGGGGGTGACCCAACAGAACCACTGTCCCCCCGATGAGCCACTTCTGAAACCAAATGGAAAGCTCTAATCCCCAGAGGCTGGGATATGCAGTTGGACCCCAAGTCAGGGAGGATGGACCAGTAGAGCCTCCATGTTCAGAGGTAGTGTACCTTTAAAAGCCAGTTCTGAAGAAGAAGAAGAAGAAGAAGAAGAAGAAGAAGAAGAAGAAGAAGAAGAAGAAGAAGAAGAGCTGTTTTTTTATACCCCACTTTTCACTCGGAGGAATCTCCAAGTGGCTTAGAGACTCCTTTCCCTTCCTCTCTCCCTAACGGGCATCCTGCAAGGTAGGTGATGCTGAAAGAGCTCTGTGAGAACAGCCCTAAGAGAACTGGGACTAAAATCACCCAGCTGGCTGAATGTGAAGAATCGAACTCAGTTCTCCAGGTTAGAGGTCGCCACCCTTAACCATGATACTGGGAGCTGTAAGCGGAGGAAACCTTTGTTTCTCACTTTTGGAGGGATCTCACTGGGAAAACTGGGATGCCGGACTCCATGGACCTCTGGTCTGATCCAGTAAAGGTGCTCAAAAGCACACAATCATGTGCAAGTATGAAGGGCCATATTTACCACCAAGGACCTCTGATTGGCTGGCTGTACAGCTTGTGTTCCCTTTGGACAGGAATGCCTATATTACCTGCCTCCCCGCCATCTCCGCATCCAAGACCCAGTGCCTTCCTGCTCTGCCTTATTCATTCCCAGGCCTACTTTCCTTTGGTGTCCAGCCAGATCATGTCCCATCAGAACGACCAAGCCCCTCTCCCCCCCCCGCCCCCGGCAGTCCCTTCCTTACCGAAATCTGTAATCTGCTTGGTGCATCTGTTGTGCTTGGAGTTTGGAGACCAGGATCTTGATGATGCGGATGAAGATCACAAAATTGACCTGGGAAAGGTGAGGGAGGACACTGAAGGGCGGGATTCTCCCTGGCTGGGACTCCCTGCCCCCCCTTCTAGTACCCGCCCCCAAGGATGGCAGCTCCCCCTTCCAGAACTGGACTGCCCAGACTGATCTGGACAAACTGGGGCCAGGAATTCTTGCTCTCTGTTTTAAAGGCTGGCTTGCTGGGAGGGGAGGGGGGCTAAAACTAAAACAAGCAAGCAAATGAAATCAGGCAGAAGTTTAGAGCTGGGAGGTAATCCCAAAGGTCATCTAGTCCAAGGCCCTCTGCAATGCAGGAACTGGAGCGTGTCCAGGGGAGGGCTACAAAGATGGTGAGGGGTTTGGAGACCAAGACATATGAGGAAAGGTTGGGGGAGCCTTATCTGTTTAGCCTGGAGAGAAGGCGACTGAGAGGGGATATGATAACCATCTTCAAATACTTGAAGGGCTGTCATAGAGAAGATGGGGCACAGCTGTTATCTGTTGCCCCAGAAGATCAGACCAGAAGCAATGGGTTGAAATTAATTCAAAGAATGTTCGGCTAAACATCTGGAAGAAGTTCCTGACAGTCAGAGCGGTTCCTCAGTGGAACAGGCTTCCTCAGGAGATGGTGGGTTCTCCATCTCTGGAAGTTTTTAAGCAGAGGCTAGAGAGTCATCTGACATAAATGTTGATTTTATGAACTTGGACAGGTGGTGAGTGGCTGGGCAGGAAGGGGTGGGCCAGTGTTTGTCTCTTGTGGCCTTTCCTTGCCTCCCCAGGGAATTGCTGATCACCACTGTGGGATGGTAGGTGAATTCCCTCCAGGCCAGGCTGGATTCTGGAGACTTTTGGTGATGGTCGGGGATCGCTTGGGCATGGAATTGGGGTCACTATAGGTGGGCAGGTACTTATAAGTTCCTGCATTGTGCAGAGGGTTGGACTAGATGACTCTGGAGGTCCCTTCCAACTCTATGATTTTATGATTCTATGATTCCGAGTTCACCACTACCTCCCCACATCCACCCCTGTAATGAACCCAGAGCTCTGTCCAGAGGAAGGCAAAAAGGCTCCAGGATCCTTGGCCCATCTGGCCTGTAGGAAAATTCCTTCCTGGTCCCAAAGTGGGAGCTGGCATTCCCCTGGGGCATGCAAGAAAGGCCCAAGAGAGCAGAACACTGGCTCACCCCTTCCTCTCGCCACCTGCCTCAGTTCACAAAATCTGTCTAGCAGGCAGGTGGCCAGCTAGCCCCTGCTTAAAAACTTCCAAGGAAGGAGAGCCTGCCCCTGCCCGAGGAAGCCTTTCCCACTGAGGAAACCCCCCCCCCCCAACTCTCAGGAAATTCTTCCCGATGTTTCAGCCCAAACTCTTGGCATAATTTGGTTCTGGTCTGCTGCAATAGAAAACACCCCCTCTCCTTCCTCGAATGCTTGACAGAAGATGGTGCGCATGGAATTCAGGGATGGTTCGCTTTCCGCCTGCATCATGCCTCTCCGATGCCAAAAGCACGTGGCCCTTCCAGAGCTGCTGTTGTCCCCCAGAAGAAGAGAGCAAGGAGCAGCTGGTGCAGGGAGCCACTGACTTCAGATTAAACCAGGGATGGAGTTTGGCCCACGACCGCCGGTCTGAGGGGTCCCTGCTCTGCGCACTGCGACTTACGAAGATGGCCAGCAGAATGGGGCAGCGGATGATCCACCAGTAGCCCATGTGCTCATTTCTCTCCCAGCACCTGGAATGGGGATGCCAAGGTGTAGGCAGGTGAGACCAGAAAAGAAGAGAAAGAGAAAGAAACTGAAGTCCAAGATGCAGGTCGATCTCGGTGGCAGAGTTCAAATTTCGAAAGGGGCGGGACCCCAGTTGCTTAAAGCAGGGGTAGTCAAACTGCGGCCCCCCAGATGTCCATGGACTACAATTCCCATGAGCCCCTGCCAGCGCTCGCTTTTCTCTACCCGAAGGAGCCTCAAAGCAGCTTCCAATGAGGGTTGTGCGCTTCGGCACAGTTCGGCCGGCTTGCCGATCACCGAAGCCTGAGGTGGCCAGTGCCCCTCCTCTTCACGCCACAGCGCTGGCCTCCTATGCGCAGCTTCGGGCTTCGGTGATCGCTGAGGCAGCTGAACTGCACCGAACCGCACAACCCTGGCCTTCCTTTCTCCTCCCCACAACAGACAGCCTGTGAGGGAGGTGTGGCTGAGAGAGCTCTGAGAGGACTGCCCAGTCAGAACAGCAATATCAGGACTGTGACTAGCCCAAGGTCACCCAGCTGGTTGCACGTGGAGGAGGAGCAGGGTATCAAACCCAGCTGGAGGAGTGGGGAATCAAGCTTGGCTCACCAGACTGGAAGCCGCCATACTTAACCATGACACCCCGCTGGCTTAGCTCAACTTCTCCCTCTCTAAAGAGAGGATTTGGGATTGTGCAGGGCTGAGTTCCCCTTTTGTGTGGGGATCATCTGAGGGGGATTCTGATCAATCCCTCTTTTCTTAAGTTTAAGCGGGTCAGTACCTTGGGTAGCATCCCGAATCTTCACTCAGCAACTCAGAAGCAGCTGGATATTTCAGTATGATGATAATATTATAGCAATAACAGTGACCCAAATATGGGTAGAAGTTTTTTTGGGTTTTGGGGCCAGATCGACTTACTCCTTGTTTTCATAGAGGTATCGCATGATCACCCAGGGGACGACGAACAGGACTGGTGCCCCTGCACAGAGACACAGAGAGGGATGGAGTTACTGCCATGCCATCCCTGGGAAGGGGACCTAACAGTAACCTCCTTTCATTTGCCCCCCCCCCCCCGGAGAGCTTAGCACCCTGACGTTCTCTGCGGGCTCCCTGCAGGGCAGGCCACACCAGGAGGCCAAAAGGGTATTGTCCAAAGCTGGTGGCAAACGAGTTAACGATAACAGAGTAAGCAATAAAATATAGATTTAACCTGAAGTGTGTGTGTTTTATTTAAGCAAAGTGGCCATAACGACAGCTAAGTAAATCGCTGGCTTTATCTGTCCTCGGGCAAGTGCTCAGATTCTAAACGGACTCAAAGGACGATCGATAAATGCCTGCCTCTTAGCGAGTCATCTCATCGATCCGGCCAGGTCTGCATTGTCTCCTCTGGCTGGATCGGCTGTGTCCCCCCCCCCCCCCCCCGCAGGCCTTTAACTGGAGGTCTGCAGGGCCACCCTGAGGGCGGAATTAGCCCCTTCTGAATCAAGGGAGCCGGGAGGGAAAGAAGGGCAGAACATTTAGGATCCTGGGTCTAAAGCAGAGGATGGAGGCCGATCTTGTGACCCAACTGCAAGAGATTGGCAAACATCTTTTGGGCAATGAAAAATAAGAGGAAAAGCTGTTTTCTTATACCCTGCTTTTCACTACCCAAAGGAGTCTCAAAGGGGCTTACCAACACCTTCCCTTTCCTCTCCCCACAACAGACACCCTGTGAGGTAGGTAGGCTTTAGAGATCCATGTGAGAACTGGCCTGCGAGAACAGCTCTACCAGAATGGTGATTAGCTCAAGACACTCTGTGAGGTAAGTAAGGCTGATAGAGTTCTGCGAGAACTGCTCTGCAAGAACAGCTTTAAGATAACAGTGACAAGCTCACGGCACACTATAAGGGAGGTAGGGCTGAGAGAGCCCTACAAGAACTGTTTTGTAAGAACAGCTTTAACTGAATGGTGACCAGCCCAAGACACCCCGTGAGATAGGTAGGGCTGAGAGAGCTCTGCGAGAACTGTTATGCAATAATAGCTCTAAGAGAATGGTGACAAGCCCATGGCACCCTATGAGGGAGGTGAGGCTGAGAGAGCTCTGAGAGAACTGGGACTCGCCCAAACTGGCTCTATGAGGAGTAGGAGCAGGAAATCAAACCCAGTTCTCCAGATTGGAGTCCACCACTCAACCACAACACCTTGCAGGCACTCAGAGCTGGGAGAACCCCTAGCCCAGGGGTAGTCAAACTGCTGCCCTCCAGATGTCCATGGACTACAATTCCCACGAGCCCCTGCCAGCATTCGCTGGCAGGGGCTCCTGGGAATTGTAGTCCATGGACATCTGGAGGGCCGCAGTTTGACTACCCCTGCCCTAGCCCATAGTGCCCTGTGTGCTACAGCCGTCCCGCAACAGGCACAGACTCACCCCATCCGAGCAGCAGGTATCCTGGGAAGCAGCTCTCCTCAGAGAAGGCCTTGAGCCCCAGCAGGTTGTGGAGATAAAGGCCCTCCACAAGGAGCCAGCCGTAGTTTGTGCCGACACAGTACTGGCTCAGGGTCTGGGCCATCCGGCAGCCGACAGGAGCCTGAATGTGCGGAGGACGGAGAAAGAGGGAGAGAAGCAGCAGAGTCCAGGCCCTCCCCTATCCCATCTCTCCCTCCCAGACCACAATGGGCACCGTTTCCCTTTCTCCCCTGCTTGTTACCTGTCCCATTGGAAAGCGGGAGAGAGCGTTCCTGGAGAAATGCAGCCAGAGGAGGCCGTCCCGGGAAAGGATGGAGGCAGCTCGTAGCATGAAGGAAAAGAAAAGGTTCATGTGGATGAAATTGCGGACACAGCGCAGCTTTCTGTGGGGGAACGAGAGAGGAAGGAGTCGTCTCTATACCCCGTCGGGGGATCTGTCTCTCCACAATCCCAGACAGCTGATGGACTGCTGAATTAGAGGTGCACTAGCGGTGGTTGAGCAACAGCCCACTGTACTGAAATGCATGGTGCAGTTAATGCTTTAGCCCCGTGGCCCTCAGATTTTCTAAATGTACTATGCTTTTCAGGGCTCACTTGCCCGATTCTGCCTCACTCGTAGTTCAAGGTGGATTAATTTTACATCTCATATCAAATTGTGCCTCATAGCTAATAATCTGATCTGAGGCCAGGGGTCCCTGAGATGGGGCCCATGTAAGGTTGCCAACTCCAGGTAAAGAAATGCCTGGAAATTTGGGGGGAGGAGCCTGAGAAGGGCGGAGTTCAGGAAGGGGAGGGACTTAAGTGGAGAAGAATGCCCGCCTTTCAAAGCAGCCATTTTTTCCAGCGGGATGTCGGGAGATTGGTTGCAATAGCAGAAGACCTCCAGCCATCCTCTGGAGGTTGGCACCTCTACTCACAAGCCAAAACTCAGGACTGGATAAGTTTATAGCTGACTATTTAAAATGCATCTCACTGCCATTTTGCATGCCACGCAAAATAAAAAGCAAAACTTTAGTTCCAAGCAGGCCACGGTTTGAGAACCACTGTTTTCAGCAGCAGCAGGGGAACTCTTGCTTTACTATACACTGCATGGACAAGAAGGGCTGGGAGTGTTTCTTGGCAGAAATTTGCTGCTCTACATCTCCAGGCTGGTTGACAAGTTCCTGTTTCTTTGAGGGTTCCCCCCCCCCCCGTTCTACATATATTTTGCCTGCTTGGTGTTGTGGTTAAAAGTGGTGGCTTCTAATCTGGTGAGCCAGGTTTGAGTCCCTACTCCTTCGAATGTGGTCAGCTGGGTGATCTTGGGCTCATCACAGTCCTGTTAGAAGCCGCTCTCACAGAGCAGTTCTCCCAGAGCTCTCTCAGCCCACCTACCTGACAGGGTGTCTGTTGTGGGGCGAGGAAAGGGAAGGTGATTGGAAGCTGCTTGTAGATTCCTTTGGGTAGAGAAAAAGCAGCATATAAGAACCAATTCTTCTTCTTCTTGCGCCCTCTAGTGGCCAATACGATATGACAGTGGTTTATGTCAAGAATGGAAACCTGCTGTTTAAATCTGCACAGAGATATGATGGATGTAAACCACTGTAATATTGAATCGACCCCTAGAGGAGTGAAATACAGAAGGTACTGACCCCCCATCCCCCAAAGGCACAGGAACTTACAAGATAGGAACCTGAAAATGCAGGAAGGCCCTCTGTTTTCCCTTTCTTTCATTGTAGCTAGTTCCCCCCCGCCCCATTTTGATAACTGCTGCCAGGGAAGCTTAGCTTTTCCCATCACCTAAAAGATGCCAGCAGGAAGAGGGCTCCCAGCAGAGCCACCAGCGAGACAGAGTAGCCCACTGTGTACATCAGTCGGATTTGATCCAGAATCCACAGGTGCCTCTGGAAGAAAAGAGAAACAGAAACCAGCACTCTAGAGAAATTTCTGTTTCAGTTAATAGCACATCTGGGGGTAATCTGCATTATGGGAAAGTTGCAAAAGCACCGCTAAAAACGACGTGGTATATCTTAGCTCTGCACACAAGAGTGGAATTGGTCCACGAAACCCAGTGAATTATTTTCCTCTCTGCACGGTTTTAAAATTTTCCTTCTGGCTGAATAAGAAGGCCTGTAACTGTCACTATAAAGCAGGGGTAGCCAAACTGCGGCCCTCCAGATGTCCATGGACTACAATTCCCAGGAGCCCCTGCCAGCGAATGCTGGCAGGGGCTCCTGGGAATTGTAGTCCATGGACATCTGGAGAGCCGCAGTTTGACTACCCCTGCTATAAAGTAAAAAAAGGAAATGCAAGACAATGTAATGTTTAAAAGCCGCCATCCAGTGTGTCTGTGAATATTTTCTTGTTTAAATCTATCTTGGTGATATACCGGAAGCAGAACAGGCCTTCCCCAATTGTCCTTATTGCGTTCCCCCTGCCCTAATTAAACAGATTTGCTCTTCTCAATTAGAAACACGTTTTGTTGGTGAATCAATTGCCAGGTGAGTAATCCACTCATGAAACCGATTTTTTTTCAAAAGCAACTCTGCAGCTCTTGTTGACAACTTGAGTTGCCAACCTCCAGGTAAAGCCTGAAGATCTCCCAGAATTCCATCTGATCTTGAGGCTATAGAGATCAGTTCCCACAGAAGAAATGGCTCTTTTGGAGGGAGAACTGCATGGCACCCCTTGAGGGCCCTCCCCACCCAGGTTCCATCTCTACAATCTTTCTGAATTTCCCAACCCATAATTGGAAACCTTTTCTGATCTCTGAATGCGTCAGGCATATGTCCCCATGGTTTTCTGAGTGTGGGTTAGAAAATCAGATGGAAAATAGGATCCTAGCCAGAAATTTCAGGCAGAGGCAGACTTGGATATTAACCAAAAAGGATTTTATTGACAAACAGCTTAAAAGTCCCTAACACAAAGTCCTACTATTTCAACTAAACAAGCATACAAGAGAAAAGAGAAACGTTGAGATGGTACGAAAGGGGATTAAGCTTTGGGCCAAAAAAGGTTTTAATATCTACCTTCTACAACATGGATAAGTCCAAGAACAATGAAAGAAGCAACAAGACAAGCCAATGTACCATGCCAGGTGTGGAACAGGACACGTGGACTGGGTTGTGCCTTTTTAAATAGCCAAAAATGTGTCTTGAGGCCAGGATTGGGAAGTCAGTCCCCAAAACACTGTGTTTGAACTAATTACTGGTGTGAAATGGAGGCTTTAGCAAGTCTGTGGCAAAAAAAACATTGAGTGAAAGGGAAACCTCCGGAATGAGGGACTTCAGGAACGGTGTTATCAGCCAGCTGCCACATCACCTTCATGCCTGAATAAGTATTTGGGTGCAACCAAGTCCCTTTGCTAATAAATTAGTGACAGTCTGACTCTCACAGGGTATGTGGAACACATAGCTGCTGTGGGGCTCCTTGGTCTCTCACACAGACACACACGGACTCCTTCCTCTCCCCACTTCCCCTCCCCTCTCCCTGCTTCCCTCTTGCTTCCTCAACCTCCTCCTTGGTCCCTCCCCCTCCCTCTCTCTCAGACATACTCACATGCACACAACCTCCCCCCTCCCCCCTCCCTCCTTACCTCTTGTGGCAGGAGGGCTGCCATGTTCTGTGGCCCTCTGCCACCTCCACCGCCACTGTCGCTGCCCTGGCCTCAGCCACTTTGGCCGCTGCCTTGGCCTCGGCCTCCTCCACCTCCTCTGCTTGTTGCCTCCCTACCTCCTCTGGCACACTCCCTGGGGCAGGACAATGGACTTCATGCCTGTACTGATTTCTGTCCCATGGGGCACGCCAGAAGATTTGTTCCACATAAAAAATGGGTGCCATCCATTACGTTACTTCGTGATGGCCAGAAACCAGAATCCTGTTGCAGGAGGTTGACATGTCACTTAGAGCAAGAATGGCCTTCCTCTGGCACACAAACCTGCCTGCGCGAGCTCCCTAGCTCGGCCATATCATAGAATCATAGAGTTGGAAGAGACCTAATGGGTCATTTAGACCAGGGGTAGTCAACCTGTGGTCCTCCAGGTGTCCATGGCAGGGGCTCATGGGAATTGTAGTCCATGGACATCTGGAGGACCACAGGTTGACTACCCCTGATCTAGTCCAACCCCCTGCACTACGCAGGACACTCACATCCCAATCGCTCATCCACTTAACCTGCCACCCCCTTGAGCCTTCACAGAATCAGCCTCTCTGTCAGATGGCTTTCCAGCCTCTATTTAAAAATCTCCTAAGAGGGAGAACCCTCCACCTCCCGAGGAAGCTTGTTCCACTGAGAAACCGCTCTAACTGTCAGGAACTTCTTCCGGAGGTTTAGATGGAATTTCTTTTGAATTAATTTCATCCCATTCGTTCTGGTCTGTCCGTCTGGGGCAAGAGAGAACAATTCTGCTCCATCCTCCATATGGCAGCCTTTTAAATACTTGAAGATGGTTATCAGATCCCCTCTCAGTCGTCTCCTCTCCAGGCTACACAGACCAAGCTCCCCCAACCTTTCCTCCTACGTCTTGGTCTCCAAACCCCTCACCCTCTTTGTTGCCCTCCTCTGGACATGCTCCAGTTTGTCTGCTTATTTGGCTAAGGTGTACCAGAAATATCATTACGAAGGAGGGTTTGTGGACAAAGCCCCCCTTGTGCACAGGGAGGGGGCCTGGGGTGCCAGCACAGGAGCAGCTGACTGCTAAGCAATTTTCCAAACTCTCTAGGCAGAGTTGAGGTCCCTTGCCCCTTGGACCTACCTGGGAGGGGAGCTCCTCTTTGCGGACCTCGCACTGGGAATGATTTCGCCAAGGGGCACCTGATCCATCCAGCACCCACTGTCCGTCTGGGCCGCACTTCTGGAACACGAAGCCTCCTTGCACTGCAGGGGGAGCAGAGAAAGGGACGACACGGAGCTGAGGCACCCCAGATCGGACGAGTGGTCCATCTATGCAGCATGCACTTTCCCACAGCGGCTAGGAAGCAAGCCACAAAGAGGGGCACCCCCCACAGGGCTATGGCAAGAAGTACAGGCACTGGCCGCTGAGATCCCAGGTGTAGGGCAGGCAGAGGGGCAACCTGGCCGGATGTGAGGCTAGTTTGGAGTCCTGGGATGAAGAACGAAGAAGAATCATAAGTATCTTTCCAGCCGCTGCCTGAAGACTCACTGGTGGGTTTTAAGCAAATACTTATCATGGATGCTTTCGGCCAGGGGTGTCCAAACTGTGGCTCTCTGGGTGTTCATGGACTACAATTCCCATGAGCCCCTGACAGCACGTGTTTCCGGGATCTGCCAGCCACAATTACCTTGCTGGTGCCAAGGCAGGTACCAAGGGCAGGGCACCCTGGCAGAGGTGTTGGGTTGGGCATCGCTCCAGCAGGCATACATATCAAACGTCCGGTTGCACACCAAGCCTAGAAGCAAGAGAGAGCCAGAGGGATGGTGACCCTCTTCTTCGGCCAAGCGGAAGGGGGTCCTTGGGGCAGCCAGACTTGGACTCTTTGAGAGAACCAGGCCCGGTAGACTTCGCATGGGAGATTTTACCTCCTTTCTCCAGATCAAGGATGCATGGGAGGGGTGGGGTCTGGGCTGGGGCCTGGGAAGGGCAGGGTTGGGGGAGGGACTTTAGCCAAGATATCATGTAGCCCACCCTCCAAAACTGCCATTCTTCCCCCTCTCCCAGGGAACTGGTCTTCAGTCTGAAGATTTCCAGTCCCCACCTGGAGACAGGCAGCCTTACAGTGCTCCCCGCCCCATGGGGCCACCAGCAGAAGAGACCCTGCCTCACTTGTGGGAGGGGGGTCTTCCAACATCTTGCGATGGCAGGCTTCCTGGTACCACCGCCAGGCCTCGACCACCTCTTTCGCCGAAGATCCGAGCGCGTGCGTCTGTAACGGAGAATTGGGCTTGCATCAGCTCCGCACCGAAGCTGCCAATGACTTGCAGGTGAACATCACCCTGTGCAAGCACTCGAAAGCTCACGCTTTGAATCAATCTTTGTTGGTCTTAAAGGAGCCACGGGACTCTGGTTTTGTTTGGTTGTGCTGCTTCAGACCAGCACGGCGACCCACTTGAACCCTGTGAGTGTGTGACTGGCCCCAGGGTCAACAGCAGGGGTAGTCAAACTGCGGCCCTCCAGATGTCCATGGACTACAATTCCCAGGAGCCCCTGCCAGCGAATGCTGGCAGGGGCTCCTGGGAATTGTAGTCCATGGACATCTGGAGGGCCGCAGTTTGACTACCCCTGGTCAACAGCAAGCTCCCGTGCCCAAGGCCCCCGGGGCTCCTGGATCCTAGTCCGGTACTTCAAGCACTACGCCCCGCTGCCTCGCCCATATCCATGTCTGGAAAAGCTTTGGTTGTGGGAGCACAGCCTAAAATAGCGCCCAGCTCGCCCTAAATTAAACAAGTTTGATTTTTGAGTTCCACGACAGTCCCTGGTCCTGCAGGTCTCGCAGGTTTTTGAAACGTTACCGGAAAAACAAACCACAAACAAACAAACAGACCCTGCTTGATTAAAGAGCAGCGGCCTGTGGGGCCTCGTCTAGTTTCGTATCCCACAACGGGAGTCAGTGTGGTAGAACCACTGATCCGGTTGACCCAAGTTCATATCCGGACTCTGCCGTGGGAGTTTGCTGGGTGAGTCTGGGCCAGGCACCTCTGCTCAGCCTTTCCTATCTTATCGATTTGTGAGGGGTGAAGGAAGCAGGTCCTTTTGAGCTAAAGAGAGAGGGCGCTGATAAATGAAATAATAATAAGCAAACAAATTATGAGCAAAATCCCTCTTAGGGAATGAAGGGAACACTTGTGCCCAGACTCTGATGTTCAGGGGTATACTGCCTCTGAAGCTGGAGGTTCCAGTTGACCATCCTGTCTCTCCCTCGGTGGATTTGTCAAGGGTTGCTATTAACTGAATGATGGGCCCACTTTCCATCTTGTAACCGGCCTCTCCTGATTTAAACCCAGGGATGCAGTGAGTGACCCAGCTTCCTAGAGGCCTCCTGTGGCTTTAAGAGTCGCCTGGCAACCACAAGCCGGCAGTGATTGGTCAGTGGCCGGGGAGGGTGCTGAGAAAGGATCACTGCTTGCAGAAGGAGCATCATCTCCTGGCCAGCTGGGCCTGCTCATGTGCAGAGGGGCTTCTGACTGTACCTGGGCCACATTTGCTCATCTGATGGGAACAACAGATATGGGGCAGAGGTTGTTAGCTTAGCAGAATCCCCAGAAATTAAACAGAACTTGCCAATAGCTGCATTGGTGGGGAGGGGAAGCAGTGCCAAGTCACAGCCAACCAACCTCATGGCATCCCCGTAGGGTTTCCAAGGCAAGAGCGCTCAGGGGTGGTTGGCCACTGCCTGCCTCTGTGCAGCAACCCTGGACTTCCTTGGTGGCCTCCAAGAACCAACCAGGGCCGACCCTGCTTAGCTTCTCAGGTCTGATGAAACTGAGCTAGACTGAGCCACCCAGGACAGGCCATTGCTCCAAAGCCACAGCTCCGGATTAAAGCTCCTTTTATTACGACTTGCCAAAATCATAGGATGTGTCCGATGAAGCTGATGGGCAGTAGGTTCAGGATGGGCCAAAGGAAATGCTACTTTACATAGAGAGGGATTCAAAGGTGGAATTTCCTGCCAGAAGATGTAAGGATGGCTTTAAAAGGGGATTAGACGGTTTCATGGAGGAGACTATGAACTAACCATGGTGGTTGAGGGGAACCTCCACTTCCAGAGGCACTAAACCTCTGAATTCCTGCGCCAGGAGGCAACCCCAGGGGAAGGCCTTGGCCTCTCGGGCCTTTGTTGGCTGTGCTGAGGAATCATTTGGCTGCTGTGTGAGCCAGGAGGACACTGGACTGATCCATCAGGGTTCTTCTGATGTTCTTATACTAAATACTAAAATATACAGATACTGAAATATCAAAGCTCTTGGTCACCCCCCCCCCCCCGACCGGAACGGTAGAGAGCGGCAGAGAAGAGGTCAGAAAAAATTGCATATAAGCGACCCTCCCCGAAGAGGTCCTTGAACAGCCTGGTGGCCCCCTTCTTACCTCTCCTATCCTCTGGAGTAACATAAACAGCAAGAGAAGACCCAGGGGCTCCCACATGCTGTGACGGTGGGTCAGGCATCACTTCAGTGAAAAGTGTCCTTCAAGGTGTCCCCCAGTTCTGTGGGTCTCCGTCCTCCTCCATCTGTGGCAGACCAGAGTTGGGGGGAGGCACCCTAAGGCAGAAAAAGACAAAGCAGCAAAGGATCGTTTTTAGGGTTTGGGTGTCATGGTGAAGAGTGGCGGCTTCTAATCGGGCCAGCCGGGTTTGACTCCCCGCTCCTCCACCATGCAGCCAGCTGGGTGATCTTGGGCTGATCACAGCCCTGATTGTGCTATTCTGACCAAGCAGTCCTGGGGGAGCTCTTCTCAGCCCCACCGATCTCACAGGGAGCCTGTTGTGTGGAGAGGAAGGGAAGCCACGTTGAGACTCCTGTGAGTAGTGAAAAGCTGGCATAAAACCAAACTATTCTTCTTTTAAGCCAACTGACCTTCAGCGTGACACATGTGGGGGAAAAGAGGTTTCCATGGCCCCTGAGGCAGGAAGGATAAGGGGGCAAAATTTTGGGGGGGTCCCACTTACTGAGGGGGCAGGGAATCCCTATGAGAGAAGGAGTTGTGCCAACAATAAACCCATACTTTAAAAAAATATGCTTCGTGGGCATGCCCTCCTTTCCCTCAATAGCACCCTGGCAGGAATCCCAGCTGGCTGAGCCCTGGGTACCCACTCCTGTCCAGTGCGTCTCTTACTCTCCAGCCTTTTACCTCTCTGGTCCCAGGCTAGGAAGGAGGCTAAATTTGGGGCCCCTAAAAACAGGCCCTTCCCCAAGTCTGCTGCTGGTTGTGAGAACACCAAAGGGGGGGATGGGTCAGTTTGGAAATTCCTGAAGAGGTTCAGCAGGGCTGTGATGCCATGGAGGGCCACCTTCTGCAGCTGTGGTTTCCTCCAGGGTAGCTGATCTCTGTCGTCCAGAGAACAGTTGGAATTCTGGGAGAACTCCAGGCCCTACCTAGAGGTTGGCAACCCTGGCCCTGATCTCCGACCTCTCCAAGCCAGGGCCCGATCAAGGTAGACAATGCTCCGGCCATGTGGACCTCCTGAAGGCCCCCTGGGTGTTGGCCACTGCATGACCCAGGGTGTTGGTCTGGAGGAGCCATTGGCTTGGTCCAGCATAGCATCTCTTTAGGTTCTTATGGATAAACATCTGGAACAGAGGGCCATCAGTAGCTGAGCCACAAGGTATCCAGGGGTAGTCAAACTGTGGCCCTCCAGATGTCCATGGACTACTATTCCCATGAGCCCCAGGGGCTCATGGGAATTGTAGTCCATGGACATCTGGAGGGCCACAGTTTGACTACCCCTGGAGAGGGAACCTTCTGTCCCAGGAAGGGATTCTCCTGGTGCTTGGGGGGCAACAGTGGGGAGGCTTCTGGAGTTCTGGCCCTTGGGAAGTGGTGGTTCAGGTCAACCTCAATCAAATGCCTGGTCGAGGAGCTCCCTTTTGCAGGCCCTGCAGAACGGTTCAAGTTCCACCAGGGCCCTGATCTCCTCTGGGTGGGGGCCAGGATGGAGAAAGCTCTGGCCCTGGTTGAGGTCAAGCGGGCTTCACTCCACTAGGTGGGGGCCAGGATGGAGAAAGCTCTGGCCCTGGTTGAGGTCAAGCGGGCTTCCCTGAGGCCAGGGGATCACCAGGAAGTTGGAAGTGCTGGATCGTAGGCTCTTTGGGGGTTGTAAGCAGAGATGTGATCCCCCAGGTACACTGGGCCCAGACCACATATGGCCTTAATGGTGATAACCAGAACCTTAAGTCTGATCCGGAATTCAACTGGAAGCCAGCGCAGGGGCTGAATGTGGGACCTTGGAGTTGTTGCTGGCAGCTTCATTCTGGACCAGTTGCAGTCTCTGGATCAAAGTCAAGGGCAGATTTACATAGAGCAAGTTGTAGAAGTTTAGCCTAGAGGTGACCGTCGCGTGGATCCCTGTGGCTGGGTGTTCCAGGGCCAAGGAGGGCGCTAGAAGCTTGGCTTGGCAAAGGTGGTAGAATGCCAGCCATGCTACTGACGTGATCTGAGCCTCCATTGAGTGGGAGGCATCGAGGATCACCCTCAGGTTCCTGGCGGAGTGGGCCACTGATAGCTGCACTCTGTCCAGATGGGGAGGTGTGCTTCCTCACATGGACCCTTCCTGCCCAAGCTCAGTCTTTGAAGGGTTGAGCTTCAGACGACTCTGCTTGAGCCACCTCGTCACTGCTTCCAGGCATCTGGCTAATGCTTCTGGGGGAGAGTCAGGGCGGCCATCCATCAGGAGGAAGAGCTGGGTGTCATCAGCATATTGGTGGCAACCCAGCCCAAACCTCCGCACCAGTTGAACAAGAGGGCGAATAAAGATATTGAACTGGAGAAAGAACTGCCCCATGCCAGCTGGGGATGGCTTGATGTGCTCTCGCCTAGTGCTACCCTCTGTCTGTGATTCCGGAAAAAGGAGATCAGCCACTGAAGAGCAGTTCCCCTGATCCCGGCATCGGCAAGGCAGTAAGCTAGAAGCTCATGTTGGACCGTGTCGAACGCTGCTGGGAGGTCTAGTATACAAGCAGTGCTGATCCACCCCAGTCAAACTGGCAATGGAGGTTTTCCATCAGTGTAACTAACGCAGTCTCTACCCCATGGCCAGGCCAGAAACCTGACTGGGTCAAGGACTGAAGCTCCTCCCAGGTATGCTGAAGCAGCCACGGCACTGGCTGCTTCAGGCACAAGTGCCCAGTCCTACTCCCATTTGCTGACCCCACAGATGGCCTGTATGGCCCCTTCCAACTCTATGATTCTATGGTCTAGCTAGCGAGTCCTCAGTTCAAATCTTGCCTCGTATACCCCTCCCCAAATACAACAAGCCCAGCCTGTTTTATAGGCTGTTGCAAAGTTTTTATTTTTAAAAAGCTACATAATATAGCAAGTGATGATTGAAGAGTGAAAATGTTCCGCAAATGCTAAGTGTTATTCTGTAGTATTGGCCTGCCTGTTTGTTTTTCCATGTTAGTGTTTCCTTCTTAAAGTGGAAATGAATTTCCCCTCCCTGAAAATGTCACTCTACCATTTGGTATGATAAATATTCTGCAAATAAATGCTCACATGTTTGCCGAACAAATGTGTAATGTCTGTGTTTGATTTAAGTATTTTTTATTTGACAGAATACTTCCTAACTGGTGTGTAACAACACTTAGCATCTGACCGTGAAATTCACAAGCAAGTGTTGGTGGTTGGTTCTCAGATTTTGGCATTCAAAGATAGACTGCCATTAATCATGGAGGTTCTAACAGGCTCTAATAGCTAGAGATTAAAGCAGCCTTTCTCAACTTGAGAAACCCCAGAAGCGGCACAATCGTGCAGAATATGGTTGGGAAGCAGAGCAGTGGACATGCCCATCTGGGACCACTCCCCTTCTCACCCCCTCCAGGCCCATCATTGGCCATTTTGGGAGGGGGGAAACAGGTCAACATGACCATATAAGGTCATATCACCTGATAAATAATATATTTATAAAATATATACAAATTAATTCACTTCTACCCATTCGAGAAACCCCTAAGGAGGCATCAACCCCAGGATTTCATGAAACCCTGATTGAGAAGGCCGGGATTCAGGTTAAGAGCGTAATTCCCCACAGGTCTGATGTAGACCTATGCCCCAATATTTTGTGCTGACAAGAATTATGCATTTTACCTAGGCTTGCCAACTTCCAGGCAGTGGCTGGAGATTTGCTATTGCAATTTGGGATTATTAAAGAGGGGATTGAAAACAAATCAGCCAGTATAAATCTACAGTGGGGCCTCCTTTGGAATACTGTGTATACTTCTGTGTATACTTCTGATCACTGCGCCTCAAAGAAGATATTATAGCACGGGAAAAGCTGCAGAAACGAGCAACTAGAATGCCTGAGGGGATGGAAAACCTTCCTTACAAAGAAAGGTTCAAGCACTTTTTAGCTTGGAGAATTGACAACTGAGGGGTGACAAAATTTACAAAATTATGCATAGGATACAGAAGGTAGAGAAAGATGTACCGTTTCCCCTTTCTCATAACACAAGAAATCGTGGGGTCTCAGAGATCTTAAGGAGTAGACTTAGAACAGATCAAAGGAAGTGCTTCTTTGCTCAAAGAGTCATTAACATGCAGAACTCATCGCCATAGGAACTGGAGCTGGCTACAAGCCTAAACGGCTTCCAGAAGAAACATCTGGAGCAGAGGTCCATCCATGGCTCTTAGCCCCAAGGTTGATATGGGACTTTCTGTCTGGGGCAGGGATGCTCTCTCTTCTTTGTGCTTGGGAGCAACAGTGGGTGGGCTTCTGGAGTTCTGGCCCCACTGGTGGACCTCCTGATGGCCTCTGGGTTTTGGCCATGGTGGGACACAGAGGATTGGACTGGAGGGGCCACTGGCCTGATCCAACATGGCTTCTCTTATGTCATAATGTCTGGGGCCCTGTTCCCCAAGCCCTTCCTTCTTCAGGCTCCGACCCCCAAATCTCCAGGAATTTTCCAAGCTGGAGTTGGCATCCTGATTTTCCAGATTGTTCTGGCCTCTCGTGACTCTTCACAGACTCTTCACAGCTTGTTAGAGGTGAATGCTGCCCTTTGACCCCCATCAACCAATTCCCTTCTTCTAGGATTGTAAACCTCCAAAATCAATTGGCCACACGGTATGGGTAGCTAAGCATGAAGACCATGAGAAGCAAATATATAATAGAAGTTCCAAGTTTATTTTGCGGTAGTAAGAGCTTCAGTAAAGGTTTCCTTATTTTACTTTGCTTATCAAGAACTCCCTCATGAGTAGCTCATCAAGAATTAAACAGTTTCCAGGAAGACTGCTTTCAAATCCAAAAATCTCCATCAGAATTCCATTTATCTCATTTCTAGAGCTCCTAACAGGCACATTCTCCTTTCAAGCTGTCATCTTCTAGGGCTGCCAACTTCCAAGTGGTGGTTGGAGAGATTATAGAATCATAGAGCTGGAAGGGGCCACACAGGCCATCTAGTCCCACCCCCTGCTCAGTGCAGGATCAGCCTCAAGCATCCAGGAGAAGGATCTGTCCAGCCGCTGCTTGAAGACCACCAGTGAGGGGGAGCTCCCCACCTCCTTAGGCAGCCCCTTCCACGGCTGAACTAGACTCCTAGAATCCTAGAGTGGGAAGGGGCCATGCAGGCCATCTAGTCCACCCCCTGCTCAGTGCAGGATCAGCCTCAAGCATCCAGGAGAAGGATCTGTCCAGCCGCTGCTTGAAGACTGCCAGTGAGGGGGAGCTCCCCACCTCCTGAGGCAGCCCCTTCCACTGCTGAACTAGACTCCTAGAATCATAGTTGGAAGGGGCCATGCAGGCCATCTAGTCCCACCCCCTGCTCAGTGCAGGATCAGCCTCAAGCATCCAGGAGAAGGATCTGTCCAGCCCCTGCTTGATCTGCAGAGATTAACACGTCAACGGGTTTGTGGCATGAAGCTAATCCCTGCAGTTCAAGACTTAAGGCACCAGAGCAAGGGCTGGGAAACAGCTGGCAAAGGATCCCTGAAATAGGAACCTGCCCCGTTATTAAAATCAGAAATCCCACTTGTACTAGAAAAAGGATTGCATCAGAAGAGAAAGAACATGGGCCCAAACTGTCAGCCTGTTCCAGACCTGGGGAGGCGGTCCAGATCTCCAGTCTCAAGGCTCCCCCAACACAAAGTCTAGCTTTGAGTTCGAAATATGCATCACCATCGAAAGGGGGAGCTCCCCAAGATAAGCCAAAGTTTGAAATGACTTAAACGCCCGATTGCAAAGTATATTTTCAGAATTCAAAGATGAGGAGCTCTTACCTGGCAAGGTGAAGAAGGAGAAAGGTGGCTTCCTGGCTCTGGCATCCAGCTGCACCCCCAGCAGTGCCCTTGATGGTCTGGGGTTTAAAGGCATCGTGTCTCCCTCGCCTTGTCAAGAGAGGGTGACTTAAGTGGGGAGGGGCTTATGAAGAGGAGGAGGAGGAGGAGGAGTGGGGGGCGGGGGTGGGGGCGGGGGCGGGGGCGGAGAGACGGGATCCTGTCTGCTTCTCCTGGGAGACTGCTGTGTACAACCTCTCCCCAGGGTTTGCCATGCTGACGCTTTGGCATGCACCCAGACAAGGAGTCAGGTCCTTTCCCAAAGGGCACGGATAGGTAGGCGGGTGGGTGGCAGAAACACGACCAGGCGTGATCTGTCTGCTGTTACAGGAGAAGCAGGCCAGAGAGGTTTACCTTTGGGTGAGGAGAGGAATCTTATGAATATTAACACCATGAAAGGAGGGAGACGCTACAACTTCGTGTTCCTTCAGAAGCGAAACAGATATTAAATATTCAGCTGCAAGTAGGTTCTGCAAAGTTGGATTTTAAGTTATGAACACTCAGGAAGCTGCCTTATACTGAATCAGACTGGCCATCAGGGTCAGAATTGTCTATTCAGACTGGCAGCCAGTCTCAGGCCTTTCCCAACAGCCCTTTTAAACTGGAGATGCCAGGAATTGAACCTGGGGCCTTCTCTTGTCAAGCAGAGGCTCTGCTACAGTGGCTCTCCAGGGTCCTTTTAACTGGAGATGCCAGGGATTGAACCGAGGACCTTTGGCATACAAAGCAGAGGATTTTCCACTGAGCCATGACCCGTCTTCATGGCTCTCCAGGGTTTCACACAAAGATCTTTCCCATTGCCTCCTGCTGGTCCTTTCTGCATACCTGGGACTTTCTGCATGCCAAACAGAAGCCACAACCTCCACTATAATAATGTTCTGCACCTTTCAACCCAATGGGGAGCTAAGGCAGCTTACATCATTTCCCCCTCCTCTCTTTTGCCCTCACAACAACCCTGTGAGGTAGCTTAGACTGAGGGAATCCCGGATACTAGTCAGACACTTTTGCTTTGGGAACCGGGGGAGGGGGGGGGCTTCCAAAACGATATAATTTGGGGTGAAGAAATGGGGGGGGGGCCCTCAAATCCAGCAATAAAAAAAGGGGGGGAGTAGAAACAAAAGATAACAACTGTGATGGCAGACCTACACATGAGTGTCTGTAAAGGGTTCCAACTATCTAAAGCAGGGGTAGTCAAAGTGCGGCCCTCCAGATGTCCATGGACTACAATTCCCATGAGCCCCTGCCAGCATTCGCTAGCTGTTACACGAAAAATGGACGATTCCAAATTAGTGACAAAGAGAAAAAGAATCTATCCAGTGGCTTAAGTCTCTTATATTATTTATTCACTTCGACTCTGCCAGAACGGTCTCTAGATTGTTTTCCGTTTTCAGTCTTTCATCAGTGGCAGGGGGTGGGACTAGATTCGCTAGCTGGCAGAGCATTGCTGTCCCGGACAGTGTTCCTTTTATGCCTTATAGCAGGGATAGTCAAACTCTGTCCCTCCAGATGTCCATGGACTACAATTCCCATGAGCCCCCTGCCAGCAAATGCTGGCAGGGGGCTCCTGGGAATTGTAGTCCATGGACATCTGGAGGGACGCAGTTTGACTACCCCTGATCTAAAGAAAAGTCCACATGCAATGGTTGTCTATATCCCCTGCGTTCAAATATTGATAAACTTGGGTGATTGACTGACAGGAGATATGCATTTATCTCTCCAATACTGTAAAAGTCTTTCGGAAATCTTTTGACGAAGAACCCATCTAGGAATGCCAGTTTCCAGGCGGGACCTGGGGATCCCCCAGAATCACAGTTAACTCCTGACTACAGGAGAAAATAGCTACTTTGGAGGGTGCACTCTCTGGCATCGTACCCTGCGAAGTCCCACCCCTCCCCAAACCGTGCCCTCCTCAGGCTCGACCCCCGAAAACTCAGGTATTTCCCAACCCAGAGTTGGCATCCTGAAGGCAGCTCCTTCTTGGCTTGGCTTGGCACATAGCATTCAAAACAAGACTCATCTTCCTCAAAATGAAACTGCTAGATGAGACGTCCTTAACCATTCTGAGCATGGGAACACCTTTGGAATTCTGGTGGTGTGGCAGGCACAGCCACAACATGGCTGCCACTGGAACAGAGTCAGCCACAAAATGGCTGCCACAGGAGGTGGAGCCAGTGGCAAAATGGCTGTCTTTGTTAGATGTAGCCCTGTACACCTCACCCCGGGAGTGGTCCTGTCAGTTCAGAAGACTGTTTGGCAATTATTGCTATTAGGCTGGCAATGTTTGGAGAAAAAAATGTGGCATGGCTGCATGAGAAGCTCTACAAACAGGCTGGATCATGTGGGGGGTACCTTTGTAAGCGTACTTCAAACCCAGTTTGAATCAGAAATGGCCTGGTGTTGGTCCTAAAATGAAAAAAAGCTCGGTTGTAGTTAACCATTTACCCTTGAATATATAAGGACGATTCTTTGTACCAAGCTGGGTTCTTGGGCAGAGCATTTAAATGGATGCAGCGTTTACTTTCTTATCAAAGCTAAGCGTGAGCAAAGCACACACAATTTATAACTCTGTGTGGACGTGTGGGGGTGGGAAGTGCCGTCAAGTAGCTTCCAACTTATGATGATCTTCTGGATTAATGACCTCCAGACCGGCCTGTCATTAAAGCCTTGCTAGGTCTTGCAAACTGAGGGCCAGGCCTCCCTTGACGGAATTAATTCCTTCTGGGGCTCCATATTTTCCTGCTACCTTCAACTTCCCTTAGAATGGTGATCTTTTCCAGCAACTCTCGTCCACATCCTGAGACCAAAGTCTCAGTTTAGTCCTTTCCACTTCTACCAGAGATGGGAGCAAACTGAAAACCACAAACCAATTGCAACCAAACCAGAAACCCAAACCAGGAAACGAATTGAACCGGGAGGTTCGTTTGTGGTTCATGGCTCTGCAAACCCCATTACCATGTGGTCTGGGTCCTGCATGCCTAAGGGACTGCCTGTTGCCCTATGCCTGGTTGGTCATTCCTGACCCCAGGGAAGTCCAGCTGGCTTCAAACAGGGCCAGGGCCTTTTCGGTCCTGGCCCCTACCTGGTGGAATGAGCTCCCAGAAGAGCTGCAGGCCCTGCGGGAGCTTCCAGCGTTCCACAGGGCCTGTAAAATGGAGCTCTTCTGCCAGGTCTATGGTTGAGGCCAGTACGGCCAGGGAGATCTGGTAACTCCAGGTAACTCTGAGATGGTTGCAAGTGACCTCTGCAGGCTCCTCCCTCCCACTCCGTTGCATATTGTTGGGGCATTGAGAATAGTGATGGTTTTTCTGCCCTACCTTCTTCTCTCTTTCAGGTCTAATTATTGATTGTAATTTTTATCGGGGTTTTGTCAGGAATCAGGCAGAAGTCAGCGAGTAAAGTCTGTGATAAAGGAGCTTCCAAGATCTCAGGCAGAGCGAAGATCCAAAAGAAAGTCTTTATTAAACAGAACAATACAACTAATACGTGCCAAGACTCGGTGAGCAAACATCTTGGCAGAGACAAAGATACAATAGACATTAGGGTGTCCTTATAGGGGGGACCAAGCATGGGAGGGGGCATGAGGGATCAGGATGGCGGGAAAGGTTCATTTGCAAAAACTTATAAAGTTCCCAGCAGAGCCAAATGGCCCAGCTTTGATCTAAAACGATACTCCTGTTGAGTCTCCAGTGAGATTAGCAAGGTCACAAAAAAGCGAGGGAGATAAAGGGAACCCCGCTGAGGACAGCTTTGGTATGCAGATGTGGCCAGGAACCAGCACAGAGATTTATGGTTGCATTTATTGTATTTATATACCTCCCTCCCCGAAGGCTCAGGACGGTTTACATGAAACAACAAAATGGTACAGGTAACATAATTCTGGTTAGAGGAAGGTAGTAACAACAATTACATTAACATAATAACAATAACAACAATAACGATTAAAGGATAGTGAAACTGCAAAGAACTTTAGCTTAACTTGTACTGAGACCCAGGGATTGGGTGGATTTGTTAACAGTCATGGTAGCAGGAGAGGACTTGGGGGCCAATTGGAAGCGATGGATAGGTTGACCTCAACCAAATGCCTGGCAGAGGAGCTCCATTTTGCAGGCCCTGTGGAACTGCTTTAGTTCTATCAGGTCCCTGATCTCCTCTGGGAGCTCGTTCCACCAGGTGGGGACCAGAATGGAGAAAACTCTGGACCTGGTTGAGGTCAAGCGGGCTTCCCTGGGGCCAGGGATCACCAGGAGGTTGGAAGTAGCAGAGTGCAAGGCTCTCTGAGGAGTGTAGGCGGAGAGGTGGTCCCCCAGGTACACTGGACCCAAACCGTGTATGGTCTTAAAGGTGATAACCAGAACCTTAAGCCTGATCCGGAATTCAACCGGGATCCAGCACAGCTGCTGGAGGATGGGCTGGAAGTGGGACCTCCGAGGTGTTGCTGTGAGGATCCTGGCAGCTGCATTCTGGACTAATTGTAGTTTTCGGATTAGGGATAAGGGCAGGCCAGTGTTGAGCGAGTTACCGAAGTCCAGCCTAGAGGTGACCTTTGAATGGATCCCTGTGGCCAGGTGTTCCGGGGCCAAGTAGGGCGCTAGTAGTTTGGCTTGGCAGAGGTGGTAAAATGCCAGATGCACTACCGTCATGATCTGAGCCTCCATTGAGAGGGAGGCATCAAGTATCACTCCCAGGTTCCAGGCGGTGTGGGCCACTGTTAGCTGCACTCCATCTATTCTAGACTGGCTTCCTTGCTTGGACCTTTCCTGCCCAGCCACAGGACCTCAGTCTTTGAAGGCCTGACCTTTAGACGACTGTGCTTGAGCCACATCCTCACTGCTTCCAGGCAGCTGGCTCATGTTTCTGGGGGAGCGTCAGAGCGGCCATCCATCAGGAGGAAGAGCGGGGTGTCATCGGCATATTGGTGGGAATTGTAGTCCATGGACATCTGGAGGGCTGCAGTTTGACTACCCCTGCTGTATTGGCTTTGATCGTGTCGAGCCAGTGGATCCTTCGGCGACCACGTTGCCTTTTGCCGCTGACCATGCTGAGCACAGGACTAGCAGTCTATTGTTCAGCATTACAAGATTGATTTTTGGAACTGAAGTACCCAGCTGAAGAAGTCAAGAAACAAATGAACAAAGCCAGAAGGATGCCCTGAGGGAGTGGTTATGGGAACAGAGACGAGAGAGAGTCTGGAGGAAGACTCACAACGAGGTTTCGGGAACATCTTATAGGATGCAGGTGAGAGCTCAAAGGCAGTCTCAGTCTCAGAAAACCTTTACTGGCATACACAGTCACAATCCAAGGAAGCAAAATGGGTTAGACAAGACTACGTTCCCTCACTAACAAACATAATTTATTAATTTGGAAGATGCTTCCAAGGGCATCGGCTACCCTGGCAAGTTTAATGGATCCTTTTCGGAAAGCATTTCTTTGATGAGGAGGGATTTGGAATTGACTTTGGAATTTAAATCCATCAAATATGATGGGAGAGAAGCTTGTTGGGGAGAGAAGAGTCCAAAGCAATATGGGGTCGAGTGTCCGGGACTTTACAGCCACGTAGTCTTTTGAAGGCGGGAATCTGATGGAATCTCCCCCAGGAGTTGAGTTTGGCAAGAAGGAAGGCCCTCCTATCCAAACGAGAGTCCAACTCAGGGGTAGTCAAACTGCGGCCCTCCAGATGTCCATGGACTACAATTCCCAGGGGCCCCTGCCAGAGAATGCTGGCAGGGGCTCATGGGAATTGTAGTCCATGGACATCTGGAGGGCCGCAGTTTGACTACCCCTGGTCCAACTGATAAAGATCAGCAGAGAGAAGTTTACAGTTGGATAAAATGCCCCAGAATCGGGGGGAACAGGTATTACGTAGGATGGAGAATAAAATTTGCATTTCGATATCCTGAAGTCTACGCAAAATTACCTTGAAAATGTCTTTTTCACTCAAATACCCGCAGACATAACAATGACCTCCCTCCAACTTTAGAGACAGAAAGCGAACTAGAGGCCCCTTGGCCGTCTTTGGAGAGTACACCGAGTAACCTCAGACGACTCACGCTGACCGAAGTGGACAGGATCTTAACCGCAGCAAGGCCAGCCACATACCCTTTAGAACCCTGCCCATTGTGGCTGCTGAAGACAACTGATACAAGAATGGGTACCCCCTCCGGGTGATTGTCAACCTCTCCCTCTCAACGGGAGAATTCCCAGAAGGACTAAGAACATATCTGGACCCGCGAGAATTGAACACCTTCTGTCCAGTCTCACACTGAGTATTTCGGGGAAAGGTGCTTGAAAAGGCTGCGGAGCAATTGTCAGCATTCCTGGAAGAAGCTTCAGTCCTGGGGAAGGTTAGACACATCCCAGTCTGGTTTAGGGTAGAAACAGCACTAGTTGCCCTGACAGATAAACTCCATCGCCAGTTGAACCGGGGCGGGGCGGTGCTGCTTGTGCTTCTAGACCTCACAACGGCGTTCGACACAGTCAACATGAGCTTCTGGCTCACTGCCTCGCCAATACCGGAATATGGGGGAGAGGCCTTCCATGGCTGATCTCCTTTCTCTGGGATCGCGGACAGAAGGTAGTGATAGGAGAGAGATCATCGAGCCGCCACCAACTGGCTTGTGGAGTCCGTCAAGGAGCTGTTCTCTCTCCAGTCCTATTCAACACCTTCATGCACCCTCTTGTCCAACTGGCACGGAATTTCAGGCTGGGATGTCATCAATATGCTGATGACGCCCAGCTTTTCCTCCTGAAGTATGACCGCCCTGGCTCTCCCCCAGGAGCATGAGCCAGCTGCCTGGAAGCAGAGACGAGGTGGCTCAAGCAGAGTTATCTGAAGCTCAATCTTTCAATGATGGAGGTCCTGTGGCTGAGCAGGAAGGGTCCAAGTGAGGAAGTGTGCTGACCCAACCTGGATGGAGTGCAGCTATCAGTGGTGCCTCACACTCTATGGAGGTCCAGGTCACAAGAGTAGCACACCTGGCTTTCTGCCATCTTCGCCAAGCCAAACTACTTGGCCCCAGAACACCCAGCCACAGTGATCCATGCGATGGTCACCTCTAGACTGAACTTCTGCATCTTGCTCTATGCTGGCCTGCCCTTATCCTTGATCTGAAAACTGCAGCAGCCAGGCTCCTCACAGCAACACCACGGGGTCCCACATCTGGCCCATACTTCAACAACTGTGCTGGCTTCCAGTTGAATCCTGGATCAGACTTAAGATTCTGGTACTTACCTTTAAGGCCATACATGATCTGGGCCCAATGTACCTGAGAGACCACCTGTCTGCCCATATCCGTCAAAGAGATTTACGCTCCACTCCTTCCAACCGTCTGGTGATCCCTGGACCCAAGGAAGCTCACTTGACCTCAATCAGGGCTAGAGCTTTCCTGTCCTGGCCCCCACCTGGTTAAACGAACTCCCAGAGGAATTCGGGGCCCTGACAAAACTAGGGCAATTCTGCAGATTGAGGACTACCAGAACCAACCCCTTCCAATGGCCCCCCGAGCCTCCCTCCCATGAAAATCATCGCCTGAACTGTCCAACCACGGGGCCTCAGCAAAAGGGAAATTGCTGAAATGCAAGTTGTTACAACATTCAGAATGATGGAATCCCCAGGACTCAACAGGGACATTGGTTTCTTAACTCACTACATAGGCTAACCTGCATTCTTAACAAGCCCGCAGAAAGGCCTAATGTCCTCTGTATTTTAATTTATCTCTTATTTGGAGTAACTGATTTGAACAAGAAGATTATAATGTAACTATGACTAGTATAATGCAATGTAGTTGGGAATGGTATAATGATATGCTTTTCTCTGGTCTGCAAACAGAGACAGCCAAATGCACTACTTCAAAGACAGCCAAATGCCTCAAGATGCTTCCATGCAGGAGGCAGAAGGGCAAGATCTCAGCTAACTGCTGTCAGCAACTGATTATCTAGTTGCCCAGTATTCTCTATTTATTGAACCCAAGATATTTTTATGAAATTCCATCTCAAGTGTACGCGAAACATATCCAAATTGCTGTTTTTTCCTATTTATCTCTGGAGTCTGTTAACCGTTTTCATTATGCTGTATGTTAATTTACTCTCACACTCCCCCTGTAAGTCTGAACCGATTTCTTCCATTCCACAACTTTGTATCTGAGGAAGTGGGTGTGCCCACGAAAGCTCATCCCTTGAACCAAACTTGGTTGGCCTTAAAGGTGCCTGACTGGACTCTAAATCTGTTCTGCTGCTTCTTCAGAGCAACACGGCTGCCCATTTGAACCTAAGATGGAAAACATCCATCAAATTCCTCAATAGTGCTTTGGAAGAAAAAGCTGGCCAAGATTTCAAGCCAAGATTCGAAATCTGGATTTCAAGTATCCCTCTCTGCAACGTGTTCGGTGCCCTTGAAAGTTCTTTCCACAGACGTTCCTCACAAAATGCACAAACTGGCGTTCTTCTGGGCTCCTTTATTCATAAGCTTAGCTTGCTAATCAACTCCCCAAGCAGTTTCAGTTAAATGCTTCAACCGTCTCAGCTAAATGGTAGAAAAGGGAGCTTGAATGTTTTAACCGATAGCTGAAAACCTGGCAGGAGAAATAAATGCAAGCCTTGGAGGGGGAGGCGGGGAGGGTGAAGCGGATGACGCTTGGGGAAACGTACGTAAACACATTAAGAGAATGGGAACAATTGTGGAAGCCTGAGCATCTATTTACGGACACCAGTTTCGAAAATGTCAGGATTGTTATGAGGTTGCAAAAGGGGATCCCAAGGGAAGAAAAAATTGGTTAGAAGCATCTGGAACCACTTTGAAGCAAACGTCCCATCGCTGAGAAAGACCTAAATTGAAAAGTAATTTGTTTTCTTTGCCATGTTGCTCCTCGGAGAACAGATTTCAAATGCGCCTCCTCAAACCATCTTTGAGGAGGAAGTTTGACAGAACTGAAGGTTGTTTCCTCAAAGTCTGGCTGGGGATAAGTCGCTGTCTGACAACCCACATGCACGGACGGAGTGGGCTTCTTCAGATGCTGAGAGCCGCCTGCATGGTCAGCCAGCAAAGGTCGGCTTCCCTCCTGTTCTCTAGACCAGGGGTAGTTAACCTGTGGTCCTCCAGATGTCCATGGACTACAATTCCCATGAGCCCCTGCCAGCGTTCGCTGGCAGGGGCTCATGGGAATTGTAGTCCATGGACATCTGGAGGACCACAGGTTGACTATCCCTGCTCTAGACGCTGAGATGGCTTTCCAGTGCTGAGGGTTGGAGGGTGGGAGTAGGGTGACCAGATTCAGGTCGGGAAACCCCAAGAAATTTAGGGATGGGGTGCGAGGCCCTCGAGTCCCCACTCCAAAGCCACCATTTTCTCCTGGAGGACAGACCTCTGCAGTCTGGAGAGCACTTGAGCATGCCCCCTTTTGCAGCTCGGTGGTATAAAAAGCTTCTGTTCTCCGGACGAAGCTCAGCAAAAGCAAACTGATTAACGGGAAATGGTTTGAGAATTAAGGAGCCTCCGTTCCCTGATAATACTGTATTTTGTTTGTCTTCAAAAGAAGCTATAAAATTCCCTGCTTACACTCTTGCCTCGCTCAAACTCATTCTTGTTTTAACCCGTGTGGCCACAGTTTGCTTACTAATCTCCAAGTGGCAGCTAGAGAACCCCCCGAATTACAACTAGGGCCTAGTCTGCACACAGAGGATAATGCTCTTTCAATGTGGTTTGGCAGCTGGATTTTCCTGTGCAGAACAGGAAAATCTACTTCTAAAGTGCTTTGAAAGTGCATTATCTATTGTGTGCAGAATAGGCCTAGGTGTAAACTGCATGGAGCTTTTATTCCAATCCCAGATCGATTTAGTCCCTGCCCTCTACGCAGAATGCGATTTCCGTTTGGATTTGGGGTGATTTAAATTTTCCTTCTGCAACAAGAAGGATTGATCCGAAGTGACCCTACATTTATCGTGCGATATCTTGGAATGCTTTTAATGCTCAATATATTTTAAAATCCGAATTGGGAAACCAAGCTCCGTGGTAGAGAACCTCTGATAGACCACACCTGGTCATGTGACAAGCTTGCCTTAAAGGAGAAGCCCCTAATTTCTCTCAACTTCTGTCGTTCTTGGATTTTTCCTCCCTCCTCTGCCTTTTTCTATCTTCTCCCCCTCCCCTCCAAGAAAAGAAAGAGGCTCCCTGCTTGGCTCCTCTCCCCCCACCCTTCAAGAAAAGAAAGAAAGAGGCTTGGCTCCCCCCCCCTTCTGAACTACCCTAACCACATGCAGAACACTTTCCTGTTTCAATGGGGGGGGGGGGGAGAGGAAGACCTGAGTTCAAAGCGATCTGAATTCAACAGGATTGACAATGGAATAAAGAAAGTAAGTGCAGACTCTGCCCTAGTCTGCAGATGACAAGGCATTCCTCTGGAGAAAAAGGCTGCTTTAGAAGTGGGAGCATATGACATCCCTGTTGAAGTGAGCAACTCAGCATGTGATAGTGGGTAAGAGTGGTGGTCTCCTTCTCCTTCTCCTTCTCCTTCTCCTTCTCCTTCTCCTTCTCCTTCTCCTTCTCCTTCTCCTTCTCCTTCTCCTTCTCCTTCTCCTTCTCCTTCTCCTTCTCCTTCTCCTTCTCCTTCTCCTTCTCCTTCTCCTTCCAACAGGCAATGCTAGCCTGGGAATATGCAGATCCTTTTTAAAGATCCTACTCTTTGCTGCTCGGATGTTGGCTTGCACACCTGCACGTGCTTGGGGAAGGCTGCAAAATTGTATGTGCGTCTTTATTCTCAAACCACAGTTCACCCTGCAGCAAAGCAAGAAATATACAGTTAAAGTCTGTACCCTTGAGACAGGTCATAGAGTCACAGAATCCTTGAGCTGGAAGGGACCATAACAGCCTTCTAGTCCTATTCGCTGCTCAGTAAAGGATCAGCCTCAAGCATCCAGGATAAGGATCTGTCCAGCTGCTGATGGAAAACCCCCAATGAGGGGGAGCTCACCCACCTCCTTAGGCCACCGATTCCCTTGCTGAGTTGGACTCATAAAATCCTAGAGTGGGAAGGGGCTATCTAGGCCAACTAGTCTCACCCCCTGCTCAATGCAGGATCAGCTGCAAGCACCCAGGAGAAGAATTTGTTCAGCTGCTGATTGAAGACAGCCAGTATGTACTCTATGGCAGGGGTAGTCAACCTGTGGTCCTCCAGATGTCCATGGACTACAATTCCCATGAGCCCCTGCCAGCGTTTGCTGGCAGGGGCTCATGGGAATTGTAGTCCATGGACATCTGGAGGACCACAGGTTGACTACCCCTGCTCTATGGTATTAAAGGTAAAGGTAAAGGTATCCCCTGTGCAAGCACCGAGTCATGTCTGACCCTTGGGGTGACGCCCTCTAGCGTTTTCTTGGCAGACTCAATACGGGATGGTTTGCCAGTGCCTTCCCCAGTCATTACCGTTTACCTCCCAGCAGCAAGCTGGGTACTCATTTTACTGACCTTGGACAAGAGGCTCTTGTGGTGCAGAGTGGTAAGGCAGTAGACATGCAGTCTGAAAGCTCTGCCCATGCGGCTGGGAGTTCAATCCCAGCAGCCGGCTCAAGGTTGATTCAGCCTTCCATCCTACTGAGGTCGGTAAAATGAGTACCCAGCTTGCTGCTGGGGGGTAAACGGTAATGACTGGGGAAGGCACTGGCAAACCACCCCGTATTGAGTCTGCCATGAAAACGCTGGAGGGCGTCACCCCAAGGGTAAGACATGACCCAGTGCTTGCACAGGGGATACCTTTACCTTTACCTAAAAGAAGAAGAGAAGTATAGTAAAATTGTGTAGGACACATACACTGGTGCCCAGCTCAAAGCCCCCCAGTTTAGTCCCAGCAGAGGACAAATTTGGCACCCCTTGGTGACAGGCATAGGAGAGCTGCTGCTGGCGTGGGAGCTGCCCCCAGGCAAGGCAACCTACAAAGAGGAAGGCCAGCATGTCGGGGACGGCCAACCCGCAGTTACCATAGCAAGCAACCATTTGGGAAGAACTGATTGCATAGATTTTGTGCTGTTTTGTTTGACGTGTGAGCTAAATCCATAAAGAAGCAGGAAACTGAAAAGAATGAAAGAAATAACTTTCCATGTGGCAGAGGGTTCTGCAAGGCACAATCAATCCCTCTGGGATAATTGTGACTGAAAGGGGGAACCTGGGATGGTTCGGGCAAGGGAAAAGAGGGACTTGGGCCGTTCTGACAGAATCATCAGAAGCCATATTTGCCCCCCACCCCACCGTTTAATGCAGGGGTAGTCAAACTGCAGCCCTCCAGATGTCCATGGACTACAATTCCCAGGAGCCCCTGCCAGCGAACGCTGCAATATTAGCAGAACTTTATCAAAACACAGTGAAAACAATAAGGCAAAACCAATTAAAGTCACAGAGGAAAAGAGAGAGGGCCCTCCAGCCTCCTCCCTTCTCTTCTCCTTCTTCCCACGTGCCAGCTCCCCAACCTTTCTTCGTTCCCCTCCCATCAGCTTCCCCCCTCCTTTCCTACCCCTCAGGGTCTTCCCCAAAGTCTGGCTATGTTGCGTGGGGGCCGCCAGCTCAGGGCGGATCCTGGTCAGGCGCAGGCTGTTAGCCACTCAAGGTTACGGCTCCAGAGCCCCCCTGCCCAGTCCGGCTCTATTGTCCTGGCCGTGAGTCTCCAGAAGTTGCTACTGGGCGAGGCCTCCTCCATCGGGAATCGGGGCAGGGGCCTCTCTGGGCCCCTCAGACTCCTCCTGTCTGCCCACCCCAGTTTTGCTTCTCAGGGGTCCAGGCTCAGAATGTTTGGAGAAACTGCTGTGGTTGCCAGGAGACCCCCAACAGCCATGGAATCTGGAGGGCATCCTTCCAGGGAATCAGAGTTGGAAGGAACCTCCAGGGCCATCTAGTCTAACCCCCTGCTCAAGGTAGAAATTCACAACTACCAGCTCCCCCCCACACACACAGCGATTTCTCCTTAAGTATCTAGAAGAAGAAGAAGAAGAAGAAGAAGAAGAAGAAGAAGAAGAAGAAGAAGAAGAAGAAGAAGAAGAAGAAGAAGAAGAAGAAGAAGAAGAAGAAGAGTTGGTTCTTATATGCCGCTTTTCTCCACCCGAAGGAGGCTCAAAGCGGCTTACAGTCGCCTTCCCTTCTTCTCCCCACAACAGACACCCTGTGGGGTGGGTGAGGCCGAGAGAGCCCTGATATCGCTGCTCGGTCAGAAAAGTTTTATCAGTGCTGTGGGGAGCCCAAGGTCACCCAGCTGGTTGCATGTGGGGGAACGCAGAATCGAACCTGGCAAAGACCCAGAGATAACCATTTTAGTTGCCAGAGTTTTAACTAAGATGCTTTTATAATATGTTGCCTACCTTGTATTTTATCTTTTATAGTTTATTTAATCATTTTAAGATCTGTTTGGTTATGTAACCCCATTTTATTATTTTGTTCAAATTTTAAACCCTATTTTTATATGTCTTATACATTTTATGCCAATAAAAGGTTACTGACTGACTGACTGACTATTGGGAGATGGGCAATTCATGTTACATTTCCTTATTAATATATCATGAATTATGCTTAACTAGGAATAAAGCCCATTGCAGTAAGAATACAATGGGCACTAGCAGGCACTGGCCATTGTCGGGGGGCGCTGGCAGGGGTAAGTGAAAGCAGGCGTGTACGCTGCGGGCGTGGCAGGCCCGGCGAGAGGGTAGAAAGGGTGGGAGATGTGCCACATTGGCAGCAGCACATGGTCTGGGAGAGACCCCGGAGGCAGAGGGAGGAAGACGCGAGGGCAGCGTGAGGGCAGGCAGCTTACCGTAGCGAGCCGCCATTTTGGAGGGTGGGCGGCGGCTCGGCGTCGTCATTCTGGTGGCGGTGGGCATCCACAGGCGGTAAGAAGGGAGGCCGTGGGCTCGTGGGGCGGGTCGTCGCCGGGCTCCACATGTCGGCGGGGAAGGTGGAGGGCGGGCGGCGGCTCCCCGGTAGGTTGTCTGTGTTTGGCGGCTCCTCCGGCGGCGTGGGCGTGTTGGCAGGGATGTTGGAGCGCGACGGCCGGCTCGTCAGAGGGGTCTTCGGGCACGCATTGCTGTCAGCGGCGACGGTTGAGGGCGGGCGGTGGCTCGTGGTGGGGCTGTTCGTTTGTGCGGCCATTTTGGAGGGCGGGCCGCTACGTGGAGGCAGCAGGGCGGTGGGGGCATGTGTGCTCGAGGCGATGGTTCGCTGCCGGTAAAGGAGCAGGGCGGCTGTGTCTTCGACGCGGCCGCCCTGCTCCTTTGCCGGCAGCGAACCATATGGGGACGGAGCGTGGGCAGAGAGTCCGGGGCGGGCCAAGCGGCCAATTGGCAGGTGTGCTTCGCGGCTCCTGATTGGCCCTCTCCGAGTTTTTATCCCGGACGAGTCCCGCCCTAACTCCTCCCCACAGTGCCTTACTGTTTTATTTAGTTTTAAGAAGATAATTATAACCTAACTGAGTCAATATCAGAGTCCACCTTCTTTTGGATGGTCTTATGTTTTGGTACTATTATGTTTAGCAGGTATAGTCTGCTAAATAACTAAATATCCCTCAAATTCTGAAACACAGACATATTTAGGATGTATATAAGCCTACCGATGTTGCCTAATTGTCAGGCTGACAGACTAGCAGCAATACCTCTGGATTAATAGAAAGCCTTCATTGCAGAGCAGTTCAGAGACCTGGGTGTAAACTGCACGGAGCTTTTATTCCAACCCCAGATTGATTCAGTCCCTGCCCTCTACACAGAATGCGATTTCCGTTTAGATTTTGGCGATTTAAAATTTCCTTCTGCAGCAAGAAGGATTGATCCGGAGTGACCCTACCTTTATTGTGCGATATCTCAGACTGCTTTTAATGCTCAATATCCGGATTGGGAAAGTGGGAAAGAAAGCTCCATGGTAGAGAACCTCTGATAGGCTACACCTGGTCATGTGACACGCTTGCCTTAAAGGAGAAGCCCCTAATTTCTCTCAACTTCTGTCAGTCCTGGATTTTTCCTCCCTCCTCTGCCTTTTTCAATCCTCTCCCCCACCCCTCCAAAAAAAGAAAGAGGCTCCCTGCCTGGTTCCTCTCCCCCCCCTTCAAAAAAAGAAAGAAAGAGTCTTGGCTCCCCTCCCCTTCTGAACTACCCTAACCACGTGCAGAAGACTTTCCTGTTTCAATGGGGGGGGGGAGGAAGAATCGAGTTCAAAGCAATCTGAAGTCAACAGGATTGACAATGGAATAAACAAAGTAAGTGCAGACTCTGCCCTAGACTTGCAAAGTCGACTCTGATCAGTACTTGAAATACGTCCCCTTTTACAGGTTCAATCTCCCGCCCAAAACCAGACAGTTTCCCAGAGGCCAAGAGCCCCCTGCTGCAGGTGCCGTCCTGGGCCTCTGGCCAAAGATGATAAGAGGTCTTCAGCCTTGAGTGTTTCACAGCTACCATTCTCAGAGATCTGGCATAATTGTAACAGTTACTAAATCACAAGCATTTCAGGGTTACACGGCCAAGGAGACGTGAACACACAGGTACAAGATGGAACCACTCAGGTTAAACATTCAACCATAACTCATGGCAGCAATCATGGGATTCTGACACTAATGATTCTGACACTCCCCTTGCTCATTCATTGTGTACATTCCATACGGTTCTATATCAGAAGTAATTTCTCCTTAAGTACCTAATGCAAAAAGCAATACCTCTATTGGGAGTTGGAGAATTCATATTACATCTCCTTACTAATATATCATGAACCATGTTTAATAATTATAGCCTAACTGAGTTCACCTTCTTTTGGATGGTCTTATTGTAAGCTAATTTATTTTTCCATGTGGTTCCATGTGGTTTTTCCATGTGGTTCTATATCAGAAGTAATTTCTCCTTAAATATGTGGCGCACATAATACAAAATCGCAAGCTTTAGGCAGACCTTCTGGGTATGCAGTGGGTCATTGCCTCCAAGATGACTTAGAATCGCTGCAGGAATCAAGCCTGGCTTTCACAGGCCACCACCTTCAACCACAACATCACGTGCTCTTCATAGGCCAGACCCTCTGAGAGAGTGAATGGAGCGGAATGAATGGTGGGGGGGGAGGGGGAGGGGGTGCTCCCTTGGTTGAGGGATGAAGGGGAAGTGGTGCACACGTTGAAACCAATGGATGTGGGCCTGCAACCGCTGGTCAGTGTTGGCCAGCTGAAGGCAGCACAGGAGCCTGGAGGGTGCCGGTGGAGGGAACTGCAGTGTAGGATTCTGTGACCCAATGACCTGTCTCAAGGGTACAGACTTTAACTGTACATTTCTTGCTTTGCTGCAGGGTGAACTGTGGTTGGAGAATAAAGACGCGTGTACAGTTTTGCAGCCTTCCCCAAGCACGTGCAGGTGTGCAAGCCAACATTCGAGCAGCAAAGAGTAGGATCTTTAAAAAGGATCTGCATATTCCCAGGCTAGCATTACCTGTTGGATTTCCACCTGTTGATGTAGTTATTGAAAGTATTCCTTTGGCGGCCGAAGTGCACAATCTTACTCTGAAGGTCTCTTGCCTTGGAAACCCCCTGAAGGGTCACCCTAAGTTGGCTGGGACTTGTCAGCACCACGAACACTACTTATTTTAAACTCTGTTTTGAAATTGTTATAAAGATTTGTGCTGGGGGAGTCAATTTTAATGGAAGGTAGTGTGGAGTCATGGTTAAGAGCAGTGGCCACTAATCTGGAGAACTGGGTTTGATCCCCCTGCTCCTCCTCCACATGCAGCCAGTTCGGTGATCCCCGGCATCTTCAGTTCTCTTCGAGCTGTTCTAACAGAGCAGTTCTCTCAGGGCTCTCTCAGCCCCACTTACCTCACAGAGTGTCTGTTGTGGAGGGAGAGGAAAGGAAAAGGTTTTCAGATGCTGCTTTGGGACTCCATTGGGTAATGAAAAGCAGAGAACCAGGTTTGATCTCCCCACTCCTCCTCCAAATATGGCCAGCTGGGTGACCTTGGGCCAGGCACAGTTCTCTCAGAGCTCTCACAGGGTATCTGTTGTGGGGAGAGGAAGGGTAGGTGATTGTAAGCCACTTTGAGAGTACAAAAAGCAGGGTACAAAACCTCAGCTCTCTTCCTCCAAGGTGATTTTATCATGTATGTTTTAAACTCTTACCCAGTTTGGGATCCTAATAAGGGCAGTAAGGCAGTGTAAACAGATTAATCAAGACCTGTCCTCTGTGGCTGTATTGAATCCCTATCCATCTAAGGCCTGTCACGGTGTCATGTAGCTGTGAGTTTCATACGTCAATAATAGAACAAAACTTGTGTCCCATGGCACCCTTAAGCCTGACAAGATTTAATTCTGGGTATTAGCTTCTGTGTCCATGCTGATGTTTTAGAAACCTTACACCCAGAATTAAACTTTGCTGGTCTTAAGGGAGCCACAAGGACTTTGTTCTGTTGCGTCAAACCAACACAACGACCCACCTGAATCAGATAACATGGCTGAGAGAGATAAGAATCGTGTTCCTCTTCAGCTGTCTTTTCCCTGGACTGTCTGCAATGGGGTTGGGAGAAAAGGACCAGGCTCATTGGCTGTGGGGAAGCTGAAGGAACAGGGGCTCGGAAGGCAACCTTTCGTCTGCTGACGCAGGCAGAGTTCCTAGCTGGAAGGTGGCTGGAAAAGGTTGATGTTTCAGCACTCTGGACAGATCCTGCTGTCCAATTAGCAGGCGTCTGTTTGGGATTATGCAAACTTCAGGGCCCATTTCTGCACGGAGGGGTACAACGCAAGTAGCTTCCTGCTTGTGGCTTCCTGCTTGTAAACACGGGGTGGTAAATCTCGCATTTGCAGCCCTCCTCACGGGAGATCCCTCCTGCATTTTCCCTCTGCCCCTGACTAGGCTGCAAGGGAAAGCAAAACAAACTTCTCCCTCCGCACCTTGGCTTGTCAATCACAGCAAGCCACCAATCACAGCACAGCAGTTTTCTTATGGACTGAATCTTTCTCCCTCTTCCCCAAGCCCCAAAAGTATTTTTTCTTTAAAAAAGGCACTTCCCTGTTGCCATGCGGTAATGCTACGACTGTCTGCAAGGAAGAAGAAGAAGAAGAAGAAGAAGAAGAAGAAGAAGAAGAAGAAGAAGAAGAAGAAGAAGAAGAAGAAGAGTTGGTTCTTATATGCCGCTTTTCCCTACCCGAAGGAGTACCCAGCTTGCTGCTGGGGGGGTAAATGGTAATGACTGGGGAAGGCACTGGCAAACCACCCCATATTGAGTCTGCCATGAAAACACTAGAGGGTGTCACCCCAAGGGTCAGACATGGTGCTTGCACAGGGGATACCTTTACCTTTACCTTTTTATGGAGGGATGAGAGAGGGGTTCATAAAACTATGCAGGAGGTGGAGAGAGTTCACAAAGAACAGTTTTTCTCCCTCTCCGAAAAGACTGGAACACGAGGGCATCCAATGAAGTGGATGGGCAGGAGGTTCAAGACAGACAAAAGGAAACACTACTTTACACAGAGAGGGATGAAATTGTGGAATCAGCTGCCAGAGGATGAAGGCCACAGGAATAAACAGCTTTAAAGGGGCATTAGGTAGATTTGTGGAGGATATCATTTATGGTGGCAGAGCAGAACCTCCACATTCAGAGGCACTCCACAGAGAGCCAGTTTGGTGCAGTGGTTAGGAGTGCAGACTTCTAATCTGGCTAGCCAGGTTTGATTCCCCACATGCAACCAGCTGGGTGACCTTGGGCTCACCACAGCACTGATAAAGCTGTTCTGACCGAGCAGGAATATCTGGGCTCTCTCAGCCTCACCCTCCTCTCAGGGTGTCTTTTGTGGGGAGAGGAATGGGAAGGCGACTGTAAGCCGCTTTGAGCCTCCTTCGGGTAGAGAAAAGCGGCATGTAAGAACCAACTTCTTCTTCTTCTTCTTCTTTTTCTTCCTCTTCTTCTTCTTCTTCTTCAATTTGAACCTGAATATAATTGTTTAAATATTAGCACAAAAGGAAGATGGGCGATACATTATTCTTAAATTTATTTTGCCAGATGGCAAGCATTGGATATTAATAAACATTTATGCTCCTAATAATAGAAAAGACAAAATGTATAATGATATTTTAAACAATTTACAATTATTTGACCCATATTTAATTTTAATAGGTGACTTCAAAGCAGTTCGAAATACATTATTGGACAAATCGTACAAAAGACCATGTGGAAAGATTCCTAAAACTGCACTTCTCAGATATAAACAATTAATGTTGGTGGACAACAAATCCTAAAAAACACCAATATAATTCAGCATGAAGGCAGGCACCATCACTCTCTAATGGATTACCTTTAAAATATTCCTATAAAAAATCCACAAAATCTTGAATCAGAAAATGACAACTCAAAACGTGATTGATGGAATCCAAGCAATGAAAATTGGCAAAGCACTTCGGCCAGATGGTCTTTAGGCACAGAATTACAAAAAGATGATCCATATAATTACACACATCCCACAACACTTAATTAATGAAATTATGAAAAAACAGGCTTCTCCCACAAACATGGGAGCAAGCCTATTTAACACTGATTCATAAAAGAAGTTTTTGATCCACAGATGCCTCAATCTTATTTCTTTGTTGAACGTGAACTATAACATTTTTGTTAAAATCTTGGCAGAGAGACTTAAAAGATGCATAAGTGACATGATACATAAAGACCAGACAGGTTTTATGCCTAAAAGGCACATGAAAACAACATTAAGTTGATCTTAAATGCAATGGATTACTCCTGAAAAAAGGAATTACTGACAGCCTTCGTTTTTCTAGATGCTGAAAAAGCATTTGACAATATCACTCCAGATTATGGACTGTGGGGAACACTTTATGAAACTAATTCAACAAATATGCTTAAGATAAGAGCCTAAAATCTTAGTGAATGGAATGATCACGGATGGGGAAAAAAAATCCAAAAAGGAACATGACAAGCTGCCCCCCCTCCTTCATTACTTAATCTAGTGATGGAGACTATAGCCATTAAAGTACAGGCCTCAAAGAATGACCAGGAATACAGATTCCAGGAGGTGAATAAATTAAGATAAGACAGTATGGTGCAGACAGTATGGTGCTGATCTTGATGAGCCTGAAAATTACCTTCACCAAATTAATAAACTATTTGGAAGATTTTGAGCCAATATCAGAATTCAAAATCAACAGGACCAAAACAAAGATTTTTATGATAGCTGCTATAGAAGAAGAGATTTAAAAATTGAGACAAGGAAGTAAATGCAAGATAAATCCAGATAAAATCAGATATATTGACAGAGACTTACAAGGTCTTTTTGAGAATAATTATAAAAGAGTATCAAAAGAAATACGAGATTTACAAAGATAGTCTAAAATGAACTTTTCTTGGTCCACTAGGATGGTAATAACCAAAATGAATATATTAGCAAAATTTAATTTTATCTTCCAGGTTAAAGATAAAATCCTAAGAAGTTGGCAATCTCAAATAAGCAAATTCATCCAGAATAATAAAAGGCCAAGGATAGCTTTTAAATTACTACTTGACAATAAAATGAGAGAAAGTCAAGCAGTTCATTTAATTATTTAGAATGCTCTTATGTTCACATTTTGATTATTTGTGTATGTCGGGAAGGGAGGGAGGAGCTGAGAATCCAGTTACTTAATCGATGGTCTCCCCCTCACCGAGGGCAAAAAATTCCGTTCAGGGAAAGATGATACTATCGTTGTTGTCACAATAGCCCAAGTCTGCAGCTCGTCAATTATAAGCAACAATATCCAAATCAACAATGGCTTATATTATACATTAATAAAAACATTATCAGAATTATTAGCCTTTATATTTAAGCACAATTAATTATTACCAGTTCATTAACTGATCGATTGATTATAAAAGCTTTATCAAATTAGTTAAAATATTTTAAATGTTTAGCAATCAATTGGAAATATTAAGAATATTAAGAAAAAAACATTAAATAGTAAATAGTGACAAAAGAAATACGGATACAGACTTGTAAATACATTCTCATTAGTACAGCCTGATAATTTTGACAATCTCTTATGGGCTCCTAGCCTGGCAGTATAATCTCCTCCCCTTAAAGTGAGCTCTCCTGTTTGAGCAATGTGGGCAGACGGTCCCAGCAACTCACCTGGCGTGCCTGTGGCCTGATATCTGCAGCACAGACCAGCTGGTGGGAACAACAGGGCTTAATTAATTAAGTAACAGTCGGGATGCAGGTAGACAAGGAGCAGTTAGCTGGAGCGGAACCAGAGGCAGCCTGCTGGGCTTGTGTGCTTGCTTGATCAGGGAAGAAGTGCCTTAACTCACTTGCTGCTCATTTCCCAAGCCGTCTGAGTCTCTAGACTAGCCTTTCACAACTTTTCTATCGATGAGAAACCCCTGAAACATTCTTCAGGCTTCAAGGAACTCCCGAAGTGGCCTGATGGGGTAGAATTCAGTTGAGAAGCAAAGATGTCTCCATGACACCCTGGCTGAGAAAGCCTGCTCTAGACCAAAACAAGGCACATCTCAGATGTTTTTCATCCGCTTTCCCCCTTCCGTGCGTAATACCATGCTCACACGAAATTAGATGACCAAGTGTAGAGGTCCCCAATGTAGTGCCCCTGGGAACCACGATGCTCGCCAACAATTTTCCTGATGCCCATCCCATGTTTTCAGGGAGTGGGCAGGGCCAGCAAGGCTTCCACGGGGCCTCTGGTGAGTTGATTGGCTGGGCCAGTTTTTATTTTAAATAATAAAGGAGGAGGCACAAGAATCTTCACAGTACAGCTGAAGGCTCTGCCTCCTGTAGCAGCCATTGGGGGGGGGGTGCTCCACAGTGGCTCCTTATCCCAAAGTTAGGCACATTGCAGTTCAGGGAGATTCTTTTCTTCATTTTCACCTGGTGTTTACCTACTTAGCAACATGCTGGCAGCACTGGCCTGTCCCACCAGACTGCAGCACCTGGGGGGGGGGGGAGCTGATGGTCCCCTCCCAATTGTCCAACAGCTCTAGGACCACAAAGAAGAGAAGGGTGGAGCAGAGAGGGACAGCTAAGAGCCTGTGCTTGCTTTGGAGAGCTTCCCAATGGATGTTGTGTCCTCCTGCTCCCAGCACTGGGGGCCTTCCAACATGGCAGGGCTCATGGTGAGAAATCACCAAATCTCAGAAAGGACATGGTGGAGAAGTCCAGAGGGGGCAACTGAGACAAGGAGGGGGCTGGAGCCCCTGCCTTAGGAGGAAAGGCTGAAGAGAGGAGCTGGCTGGCCCCTGTGTGAGACAGGAGGCTGGACGAGATGCCTCAATGGTCTGACCCAGCAGGGCTCTTCTTAAGGCCCACCCCTTCCCTAAGCTTTTGAAAAACTGAAGATGTCTTCTTAAGAGGCAAGGCAGGCTAGAGGGTGCTGCCTTTGAGGGCTGATGGCAACCAGACCAGATGGCACGTTCCCAATGAGCAAACTTTGCCCTTCTGGCCATCCGTCTGCTCCATTTGTTGAAAACCCAATTTTAATAAGAACAGCCACCTTTCACAGGCCAGCCGTCAGAGCCCTCAATTTAGAGATGAAAAAACAAAACAAATTAATCTCAAGCATGCAGCAATATTAGCCCTCCCTCTCTGAGAAAATTGTGTGGCGCGTCTTCCTGGTAATTAACTTGCCTCTTTTTCCCACACACAAAGCAAGGGCCAGTTGCTCACAGGTACAATTTGCACCTGCCTGACCCAGGACGCACATCCCCACATTAATTGCTTTAGCTGAAATCTTCTTCTTTGCAGACCCACATTGCGGGTGCACATTGAATGCTGCTTGTTGAGCTGGCCCCGCTAGCATGACCGAAAGAGGGGAAAGCTTATTGCACAGGGAAGCATCTTAGGAGATGCAGATTTACAAACCAAGAAGAGTCCCGCTGGATGAAATGTAGGGCTACTAGTAGGAGCTCAGGAAAGCCTTTTTCCTGTTCTTTGTTCCTACCCATGTGGTATTCAGGCATGCTGCTTCTGTACAGGGAGGTTCCTTTGAATGAACACAGTAGCCACGCTTGATAACTTATCATAGAGGATTGACCTTTCCTAGCCTTTTATCTCCCCTAGCTGTCCAGTTGAAGAGGAGTTGGTTTTTATGCCCCGCTTTTCTCTACCCAAAAGAGTCCCAAAACAGCTTATAGTTGCCTTCCCTTCCTCTCCCCACAACAGACACCCTGTGAGGGAGGGGAGGCTGAGAGAGCTCTGTCAGGACTGCTCTGTGAGAATAGCACTATCAAGACTGTGATGAGCTCAAGGTCACCTTGCAGGCTGGCTGTGGAGGAGCAGGGAATCGAACCCGGCTGGCCGCCTCTCTTAACCACTAGAGGACACTGGCTCTCAACTCACTAGGGGCAAGAAGCCTGCCTCTTTTCCTCTTGTGTCTTATCAACAGCAAAATGCACAATTCCCCCCTCCCAAAGCACAGAGAAGATCAATACATTCTTTGCAGCAAGCTGTCATTAAAAGCACAGGCTTAGAGAACACAGTGGCAATGCTTGTAGGCATATATGTCCACATCTTGAGGCAGAGAATTCCACTTTTTTCAGTCTGTGCTGACCAATGCATGAAGGATGACAATTCTCCTAAATCAGGATTTGGACCTGGGTTACTGTTGTGCATCAGCCTCTTCCTTTGAGGAGATGGAGGAATTAGGAGCTGTATGAATGAAATGGCATCTGGATCTGTCAATTCCTGGCAAATAGATGGGGAAGAAATGGAGGTAGTGACAGATTTTATTTTCCTGGGCTCCAAGATCACTGCAGAAGGGGACTGCAGCAAAGAAATTAAAAGACGCTTGCTCCTGGGGAGGAAAGCTATGGCAAATCTAGACAGCATCCTAAAAAGCAGAGACATCACCCTGCCAACAAAAGTGCATCTAGTCAAGGCTATGGTCTTCCCAGTTGCAATGTATGGCTGCGAAAGTTGGACCATAAGTAAGGCCGAGCATCAAAGAATTGAGGCTTTTGAACTCTGGTGCTGGAGAAGACTCTTGCGAGTCCCTTGGACTGCAAGGCGAACAAACCGTTCAGTCCTAGAGGAGATCAGCCCTGACTGCTCCTTAGAAGGCCAGATCCTGAAGATGAAACTGAAATACTTTGGCCACCTCACGAGAAGGAAGGACTCCCTGGAGAAGAGCCTAATGCTGGGAGCGATCGAGGGCAAAAGAAGAAGGGGATGACAGAGAATGAGGTGGCTGGATGGAGTCCCTGAAGCAGTAGGTGCAAACTTAAATGGACTCCGGGGAATGGGAGAGGACAGGAAGGCCTGGAGGATCATTGTCCCTGGGGTCGCGATGGGTTGGACACAACATCGCAACTAGCAACAACAACAGCAACAACAACCAATGAAATGCCCATCAGAGCAGTTGGATTAAGAGGCAGAACCAACTCAAGAAGCTGCTCTTTCTGGCAGGGGACAAGGGGACAGAAATCAGTTTGCCTCTCACCTCCAGAGTGTCTGGAGCCAACAGAGCACCACAGATGCATGGTAATGTTTACAGTTCAGGAGAGACTCAGGAGTGCCAGGCTATTAGCACAGCGCTGCTCAGCCTTGGCTTCCGACACTGAGTTGATGCAGGACCAAGTACTCAATGAATGGAGAAGACCTGGATTTCAGTAATTAAGGCGATAAAACAAAGCCATGGGCAGAGCCAATCTGTGGGAGCAACATTTGCCACCACTGCACTGTCCTCCAAGTCTTTTGGTAAACAGAACTTTCTACTTTGCATGCTAACCTTTTGCTTGCTTTTCACAAAGAGCGATAAAGACGGAGAGACCCTGCATTGCTTGTGAACCTTGAACCCTGGTCCTTCCTGTCTACTTGACCGTGGGCAAAACACCCGACTCCCAGACTTGCTGTGGACCGGTTTGCTCATCCTGCTTTGCTTATTGCCTTGCAATTGCCTCTGGACCTCTCAGAATCTCTGGGGCAGAATAAAAGCATCAGGCAGTGACCTGGATGCAACAGTTGATTTATGATCATTGCCTGCATGCAGTCCAAAGATTGTGTGGGTAAACATCAGGCGCAGTTGCCTTGAACGTGACACTCTCCCAGATCCTAGCCCATCATCTCCCTACTCCACAACCCTGCAAGGAATCCCTAAAAAACTGCAGTCGGGTCACACTCTGAAATGGGCTCTGTGCAGGGCAGGGAACACCCTCCCTGGAGCTTCACTTGCGCTTCTGCCCCCGGCCACAAACATTGCTTCTCTGGACACCAAATTGCCACTCCTGCTGCTCTATCAGCCCTGATTCCTCAGGGAGCGTTAATTACGGCACTTTGGTGTCTTTCTGTCTCCCCCCCCCCTCCAAGCTTGAAAGCTCTTCCAGTCTCCCACTGCCAGCCCCATTCTCTCCCACACCACAGGGGGCAAAGGAATGGGGGGAAACTGTTTCAGAGGAAATCACCCCCCAGACATCTCAGAAGCCACCCCAAGTTCTCCTCCCCTTGTCAGCGTTTCGCCCATGGCCCCCTTTTCTTTCTTCTCCTGACCCTCTGCCTCACCTCAAACTACGTTCCACAGAGAATCACTTGAAAGAGAAGGGGACTGCTGTGCATTAGGAGGGTTTCTAGATGGGAGGGGGGGAGAGACCCCCTTGGCCACCTTCCACTAGCACTGCCAGGTTTTCAACAGGTTCTTGCCCCTTGGACAGTTGGGGACTGGGATCCCCAAAGAGTAGGCCGGTGCCGTTCAAAGAGTTCCCTGGCCCATTTCCATAGATCAAGAGGGTTTTGTTTTGGTAATGCAGGGCACCAGTCGTCTCCCAGGCAGCTTCCCCTCTCTTGGGAAACACATAAATAAGAAGGTTACAAATGGCTTTCTACACCAGGGTTTCGTGAGATCTTGGGGTTTTTTGATGGCTCCGGAAGGGTTTCCTAAATGGGTGGGAGTTAATTAATTTTAAAACCATTTTAAAAATGTGTTACAACATTTATTGGGTGATATGACCATCTATGGTCATGTTGACTCTCCCCACCCAAAATGACCAATGATGGGCCTGGAGGGGGGGGGGGAAGGTGAGGGGCCACGGGTGGGCGTGTCCACAGATCTGCTTCCCAACCCTATTCTGCAGGATGGTGCCGCTTGCGGAGTTTCTCAAAACCTGAAGAATGCTTCAGGGGTTTCTCAATGGTAAGAAAGTTGAGAAAGAGAGAAAAAACTGGAGCCCAACGCTGCACCATGGGAGTTTCTTCCTGTCCTTTAATGCTTGCCAGCAGGCAGAAGACTTTCCAGAACATCCCCAGTTCTACAAATGCGCTCAGAAAACGGTTTCTTCAGCGGCCGGCCTTCCCTCTCTAGCAGCTCTCAGGAGGAACTGCAGTCCAGTGCAAATTATTCTTGAAACAAACATTTCAATAATAAACAAACACAAATGTGGAAGGCTGTGGTTGCCCTAAAACTCTCTGCCAGCTCCAGGTTGGGGAGCCTTGGAGACTGGGAGGTGGAGCCCAGGGAGGGAGGGGGATGATGCCATCGGGGTCCCCACCCTCCAAAGCAGCCCCTTTATGGATCTCTGTTGTCTGGAGATCAGTCACCATTTCAAGAGGCCTGCAGGCTTCCTGCTGAGGAGGCCAGCTTTGGCTCAGGAAACACCTGGAGGTTTTGGGGTTAGAACCTAGGGAGGGCGGGGCTTGGTGAGTTGAGGTACCACAGCCAAGTACTGCTCTGCCCCTGAGCTCCCTCCCTACTTCATGGCTCTCCAGGGTCTCAGACGGAGGTCTTTCCCATCCCCTCCTGCCTGGTCCTTTTAACTGGAGATACCAGGGATTGAACCGGGGACTTTCTGCAGGCCAAGCAGAGGCTCTTCCCCTGAATTCCATCCCCACTTTGTGGCTCTCTGGGGTCTCAGACGGAAGTCTTCCCCATCACCAACTGCTTGGTCCTTTTTAACTGGAGATGCTGGGGATTGCACCTGGGACCTCCTGCAGGCCAAGCAGAGTCTCTACCGCTGAGCTACAGCCCCTCCCTGTACTGGAGGGGTTGTCAAGAATGCACAGCGGTGAGTAGAGAGGTCACAGCGAGCGCGCTCCGAGAACAAGCAAAGATTGAATATAAGAGGGAGGGAGGGTGCCTTTTTCATTAGAAAAGCCATCAGCACAAATGAGGGGAAAATCACTTGAGTGGAGGAGGAAGATTTCCGCCAAGGAAGAAAGCCTAAGATGCTGTCCCGAAAATGCAAGCTGCTCTTGTTCTGTCCACCGGAGTAGCTATCAAGTGTATGTTTGTCGAATACAATATTTTGACTTGGAGGGGTGGCTACAGAGAAGGCTGGTGCTGGAGAAGGCTTCTGCGGGTTCCACGGACAGCAAAAGTCATCAGCAAGGAAATAAATACTACAGCGCATAAAGGTCAGTGGTCCCCAACCCCCGGTCCGGGGACCGGTCCCGGTCCGTACATTAGTCTGTACCGGGCCGCAGCTCCTTTTCGTCCTCCTCCCTGGCTGCTGCCTCAGGGGCTGCCCTGCCACTCTGCTGCTGACTCACCTTTGGTGCTTTTCCAGTGGCCACCATGGCTGGGGCTGCCCCTCGGCGTGGCACTGCGCAGCTCCTGCTGGCAGAGCTCTCCAACGGGTGGTGGGAAGGCAGGGGTGCCTGCGGGAAAACAAGCTGAGCAGGGGCTCAGGCGGCGACAAAGTCCCTTGGCAAAAACTACCCCCCTCCCCCCGGGCCTCAGTAAAGTTGTCAAGCATTGACTGGTCCCCGATGATAAAAAGGTTGGGGACCACTGGCATAAAGGCTCACGTATCACTGGAAGGCAATATCATGAAACTCCAGCTCACTTGCTTTGGCTGAATCACACAACTCAACTCAATGGAGAGAGGAATTATGCCAGGACTGGGCTTTAAAGCCCAACCATAAAGACAGGCTTTGGAGGGGCTGGGGCACCGCCTGGCCGCCCCCCTCCCCGTCAATTCCCTGGGCTCCCTGTGGACCTGCTCCAAGGCCCGAAGGGGAGCCTCTCACGGCGGCCCCCCTCCCCGGCGATTCCCTGGCTTCCCTGCGAGCCTCAGAGCAGGCCCGCCATGTCGGTGAGGCCCTCACGGAAGCTTCCCCCTGGGGCCCGCCTACCTTCCGACTCCGGCTGTGGCGACCGGCTGTGGCAACCTCCAGGCAGTGTGATAATGGGCCAATCAGAAGGCACTTTGCGCCTTTCGATTGGCTCCTCTGCACGTGCCTTCTGATTGGCCACTTGGGGTTCTGTATCCCGGACACCCCGCCCCCCGTTAACCAATTATTTATACTGCTCCCCGAGCGGTATACAGATTGGTCAGTGGAAAATGGAAACCAGGCTGACAAAGAGCTCAGGGGTGAGAGACGATCAAAATGGACACTGGCCAGAGCATCATGCAAGCCAAAGAAGCAGTGCAAGATAGGAAGACGTGGAGACAGGTGAGCCGCGGGATCGCCAAGAGTCAGACATCTGAACGGCCAACATCATCATCACCAGAGCCTGCATCCGCTGTTTCTGTTTGAAGCCATGGATCTGAGCCAGCACAGCTTTGTAGAATTCAGAAGTTCTGCCTGTGGGGATTTGGGGGACCTGGGGAGGGGTCATTTGGGGAGGGTTCTAAAGCCACAGAGCCCGCCCTGCATTGCCGCTGCTTTCCTCCAAGGGTGTTGATTTTGATTGTCCAGAGATCAACAGCAAGAGATCTCTAGGTGCAGCCTGGAGGTTGGCATCCAGAATGTGTCAAAACCCTAGGGGACTTGCCATGTTTAACGCGACCCTGTTTGATTGGATTCCTTGCCTCTACGATGGGCACCATGTTGCAATGTTTGTGGTATTGTTCCAACCTGTTTCGTTTGGAGTAAGCCGGCAGCCATCCTGGGATTCTCACACGTAGCTCCCCTCTCCTGGTCAGTTCCCTGGCCCTCTGGCCTGGCCCCTCGCTTTGCCCCCCTTTGGTAGTTCTCCTTCTCTTGGACAGCCCGGCACCCGGGCTGCTCCGACTACCTACTGAAGTCCTCTCCAAATGCTGTAGAGCAGGGGTAGTCAAACTGCGGCCCTCCAGATGTCCATGGACTACAATTCCCAGGAGCCCTTGCCAGCATTCGCCAGCGAATTCCAGATGTCCATGGACTACAATTCCCAGGAGCCCTTGCCAGCATTCGCTGGCGAATGCTGGCAAGGGCTCCTGGGAATTGTAGTCCATGGACATCTGGAGGGCCGCAGTTTGACTACCCCTGCTGTAGAGAGTCTGAAATAGGGTTGTGTGCCTCAGGCTCGGTGCCATCCACCCCTCCTCTCCACAGCGCTGGTCTCCTAGGCACCGATTCGGGCTCCGGTGATCACTGAGGCAGCCGGGCTGAAGTGCAAAATCCTGAGATTCCTTCCTCAGTTCAAGTAAAGAGTGTGTTTGCTCCTTGCTCCCTCTCTGCTACCCAATAAAGAAGTCTGATTTTATGCTGAGGAGTCTTGTTGATGTCTGAGGGGAGCAAACCTCACAGAATGGGCACCTAAAGAGGGACACCGCACATGGCGGGATGAACCCACACGCAAGCACTGTGAGTGCGATAAAGCCGCCACTACGAAAAATTAGAAAGTGAGATCGAAAAAGCATTGCAAAATTATATCAACATAATGTATGAGAAATACCCAGTGACAAACAATGAAAGCACAATATAGGGGGATAAACACAAGAATGCAACAAATCAATGATATACACAGCAGTGTTGTCTTTTGTACACAGAGTTTTATTGTAATGCTAATTGGCAAGCAGGTGGCAGAAGGATTCACCAGCTCCTTGAGGGCTCTCTTGCTAAGGCCACTTCTGATTCCGTGGTTGTTCTCACTTTGCCTGGCGCTTTCTGGCTTCCAGTCCTTCTATGCCTTGCTTTAATTTTACTGAGGAATTAGTCTATATAAAATATTAGTAAAGAAATATCCATAATATCACATGTGCCTTATTTTTCAATAAATCTCAAATCGTCGTAGCATTTTTTGGTATTATTAAATGTGTTTTATCAATTCTGCACGAGAGAGGATTTATTTAAAAATAAGGTACCTATGAGATGTATATCTCTTTAGACTAATTGTAGACTAATTCATTATTATATTGTTTTCATTTAAGGAAAGAGCTACTGAGATAAGTCATAGCTGAAAATGAGAGTGACTCCAGACTTTGTTCAAGCTTTGTTCATGGATTTAATAAAAGAAAATTTTCATTACAATCATAGCTGCCCTTGTCAGCTTTGGGGGGGTTTTATGGGGGGGGGGCGTTGGTGATTCTCATGGCTGACGGGGGTCTTCAGTTTTTGCTTAAGCAGGATGTGGGCAGGATATACAAACATTCTCTGCAGGACAGGGCATCAGGGTTTGCCAGTTCATGGGTGATAAACCCCTGGAGATACTCAGGGTGCAGAGACCTCATCCAGATATAACAGCATAGGATCCCCGCACTGAAGTGGTCGTTTTCTCCAGCAGAACTGAGTTCTGCCACCTGGAGACCAGTGGTCATTCTGGCTGATCTCCAGGCCATACCTGTAGGTTGGCAAGCCAAAACATCATACTCACAGTGTCACATTTAAACGAGGCTACTCTCCGGGCAAACCAGTGACATGTGTCCAGTTTAAACGAGAAGCGGGACCCCACAACTGAGTCCGATCACACGGCAGTTGTGCTATGGGCGTGGGCGTTGCGGGGGTCTCCGCGCCCTGACTCAGCCCGCCCGCCCTTCCCGTGGCACAGGTAGCCGCGCAGGTGGGCCCTGAACTTGTGGTGGAGGGAGGCGTAGATGAAGGGGTTGTAGCAGGTGGAAGTCATGGCGACCAGGTGGCAGGAGAGTTGGGCCACGTTGATGTACCTCTTGCTCAGAACGGAGAAGTGGGGGTCCAGGTCCCGGACCAGGTTGAGGACTTGGAGGGGCAGCCAGCAGAAGGCAAAGGTCAGGACGGAGACCACCAACAAGAGGAAGGTCTTGCGCTTCTGCCGGTTCCACCGGCTCTGGTGGGAGAGGGCCAAGCCGGGGACCCTCCGGTGGCGCAGGTGGGCTGAGATGGAGCAGTAGGAGACGATGACGGCCAAGAGCGGGACCATGTAGCTGACGAAGAGCATGGCGCATGAGTAGACCAGCCGCTGCGTCTCCCTCCGGTCCCAGAGTTCCTCGCAGATGTACAGCTCGTGGCCGGTGCTGCTGAGGTCCAGGTAGGTGGAGTGCAGGGCGGGAGGCACCGCCAGGCCCAGGGAGGCCACCCAGATAGCCGCCACCACCAGCCCGCAGTAGCGCAGGGCCATGCGCTGCCGCACCGGGTAGGCCACCACCACGTAGCGGTCCACGGCAATGGCGGTGAGCGACAGGACCGAGACGGAGACGGTAGCCGCCTGCAGGAGGACCACAGCGTGGCACATGACGGGCCCGAAGAGCCACCCCCGGGGCTCGAAAGCGTAGGAGACGGTGAGGGGGACGCAGGCCAGGCACATGAGGAGGTCGCCTACCGAGAGGTTCCCCAAGAAGAAGTTGGTGGCATTGTGGAGCTTGCGGTCGGCCACGATGCAGAGCACCAGGGAGGTGTTGCCCAGGCAGGCCACCGCCACCAGGAGGCAGTAGAGAGGCACAAAGAGCGGCTTGAACTGGAGCAGGAGCTGCAGGCCCACGAAGGGATCTTCCGGAAGGCTCCAGTTCCTTGCCAGGGTGCGGTTGGACTCCATCAGATCGGCCTGCAGGGGGGGGAGGGGCAAAAGCATGAGGCACGGCACTGAGGACCCCCAAGCAAGCCTTCCCCTTTAGAGGCAGCCTTCCCCGAGCACCAGATGCAACAGGCCGATCAAGCAGGGGAGAGCTCTTGGCATCGGGGCCTGCCTGGGGTTGCCAACTTTGGGCTGGGAAATTCCTGGCAATTTGGAGGTGGAGCCTAGGGAGGGTGGGGGTTGAGGGAGAGAGGGATAGTGGGGTGGAATGCCAGAGACTCCAGCCTCGAAAGCAGCCATTTCCCCCTGGGGAACTCATCTCTGTAGTCTGATGTTCATCACTTGTAATTCCAGGAGATCACCAGGTCTTGTTTGGGAAGGGTGGGGAATCAGATGTGGGGCATTTGGAGCACTGAAACTGCTAAAGAGCAGGGGCTAATCCTGGTTTCCTCTTCCTCTTCTGTCAAATCACATATTTTCAATGTCACACCCCAGAAGGTTCTTAAGTGGGTCCAATCAGCCCTCTAGGAGCAATGGTGCACCCACGGGCCCTCCCTCAGTTTTGGCCTCGTTGGGTGCCAACTGAACAAATTCTCTGCTTCTCCCGTCCTTATTCATGCCAAATATATTGCACTTGCTTGTAGGGTTGCGATCCCTTTGTGAAATTATTCTTCTGGCAATAAGTTGATTCGGCTGCCTCCAATTCCTGCCCCCTCCCCCATGATCTAATAACCCACAGCCTGCCCCAAAATAATGTAGTCCAATAACAAAGACCACGACCACCCACCTCAGTTTGCATCAAGTCTCCCATCCCCAAGAAGGGCATCCAAACAATATTATTCAAAATTGCCTGCCTGTGACTCTCCACCTTCTCTCTCTAAATTCTCTTACCATTTCTCCAAGCGTGACCCTTGGAAAACCTGCTTTTCCCTCCTTGCAATATTGAGGACCTCCCCCCCCCCAAAAAAAGCAGTCCACATTCTGATGAACGTAGCATCCTGGTGAGATTTGGAGCGACAGGTGTCGGGAAGATGTTCCCAAGCGGAAGGTGCAGGAGGTTTCTCGAGCAAAGCCCTTACCTGCGGTGGGAGGCTTCCAACAAAGCGGGGGGCGTCACATCCACACGGGCCATCCTTGCGGGTCCACTGGCCAGCTCAGCCACCAAGAGTTCTGTGGGAATTGGCTGCGTCGTGGTTCATCACAGCGCTTCAGGTTGAGGCTCGGAGAGTGGCGTTTTGTGCGTCTCATTCTCCTCCCCTCTGCTGGGGAATTGTTGTAACGGTCACTTTGCCAGGGATTTCTGCAGCGTCGTGACAATAGAAAAAGGAAGATGAAGGCAGAGCTCCCTAGGAGAGATGAAGCCAGTCCTGGAGCTTATTTCTCAAGGCTGGGGCTTGAGCCGAGGAGATGCAGGCAGTGAAGGAGCCCCTAAGCATGAACAGAGCGCGGTGCCCGGCTCCGGTAATGTATCTGCAGCTTGCACAGTCACAGCTGGTGGGAAAGGATGTTCTGGGGGCTTCATTTTCCATGCAAGCTTGAAAACCCTGGTAACCCTCTCCTCTTCCAGCCTCTCCCATCAGAACTTCCGAGTGGAAGCAATTTTCCATCGTCCTTCCCTCTTTGTGTTGCAAAGTCACATTGCAATGAAACCACCATGTACTCCAAGCCCTACCTCTATTATAGTGATGTCTACAACAGGCCTGTAAGGTAGGCCAAAGTAATCCTGCCATTGTGAATGGGAGGGTGGGTAGGGATTGAAAGAGGTGGATGGCAGAAGTGAGATTCGAACACCAGCTCTCACCGTTCCTGTTTTGCAGGGGCATTTCCCCCCCGTTGTTTTTTAATCTGTTATCCTTCAAGGCGATGGCTGCACTGGGATATGAACGCCACCAACAGCCTTTTAACATTTCATTTTTAAAATTCATTTACCATATCTGGAACAGCTTTGCTGTATAATATAAAAGGCTAAGGCCTAGGTGGGCAGAGCGTGGGAAAGGAAAGCACGGGTTCCCCCCCAGACTCCTCTGCGTTGCTCTTGGAAACGCCTCCCTCACCTCAGGCAGGGGCTGTCAGAGGCTCCTTCCCAGCAGGCCTGAAGGGAGGGGGGGAGGAGGGAGCGCACCCAGCAGGCCTGAAGGGAGGGGGGAGGAGGGAGCGCACTCGTCAGCCAGTGGTCCGAGGTAAAGTGAGGGAAGTTGTTGGACGTGACAAGTTAGGCCTCAACTGCTTCAACTCAACAACAACCTGCGTGGGAGGCCTTAAAAGTTTCTTCTCCACAACTACCCTCTCCAAACTCAAAGCAGCCCTTTCTGCCTGAGGAGCTGATCTCTATAGTCTTCAGATGAGCTGTAATTCCAGGAGCTCACCAGGCCCCATCTGGAGGTTGGCCACCCTTGGGTTGGAAATATTCCTGGAGGTTTGGGGGAGGGCCTTAAAATGGTCTGAGTCCAGCCTCCAAAGTAGCCATTCTGGCCTGCAGAGCTGATCATTATAATGTAGAGATGAACAGTGATCTGGAGACGGTGGCAGAGGCCCGCAGACTGTGATTGGGGTGGAGAGGTACAAGTGTGTCCCTCCTGGGCTATGGCCAGCCCTTACCAACAACCGTTTGTATTTTGGGGCACAGACAGACAGACCAGTATCAGTTCTGCAAGTCTGGAAAGTGCAGGAAGATCTAAATAAGAAATATTTACAGCCTGAAACTGTAAATAGTGAACAAGTAAATGGCTGGAGAGACATGGGAACTTAACTGACTCTTTTCAAGCTTGGCTTGGTAAATAAAAAACAGTATTTGCCAGGAAGGTCCTATGAACTCAAAGACATAAGTGGCCCAGAATTTCATGTGGAGTTAGCTTTACAGGAAAGTAGACAGTGGGACTTTGGGCGAAACTAGGGGTGTTTCCGCACAAGGACCAATGTTGCCAATTGGTCCCACAAAGTGGAAACGCTATTTTTAAAAGTGCAATCTCGGCGTTACGCATACCTGCTTTTTAGTGGAATCCAGTAGCGTTTCAATTGTTTCTCACAGGTTTCCGGTCTGGCAAAAATCATTAGAAAGGAAGCGATTTTTTCTGTACTTGGTCCCGCCCCTGGCCGTCAATCAAACGAACAGCCAATGGGCGGTTGTTATCATGCTCCTGAAAAGCCCCTTTCCCTTTAAGCAAAGTTTTAAAAAAAACACACGTTGCAACGAATATGCCTTGATTTGTTGCAATGGAGAGACCCATCTAGCTGACAGCTGGTGTGTGAGCTGGCAAGTCATCGTTATCACGCTCCCCCAAGTGGAAAAAAAAATCCCCCCCCTGCATGGGTGCGATTTTCCGCTGAAAATAAAGGGAACTTGCAAATGGGGCTGTGTTGTGCTTGGTGACTTAAAGCAGCTCTGTGGAGGGACTGCAGCCGGAGAAGCCTCGCTGGGTGAATGAAGCCTCGCTGGTTCGTTGCTTTCTGCTCGCTCCGAGAAAAAAAAATGGCGATCGCTTCGCCGGAAGTTCAGAGGAGAGAGCCAGTGGGAGGGCCTTTGTTGGAACCGCAACAATGGGAATGCACAGGTCTTTTCCGCTAGTGTTGCAGATTGTTTGGAAGAGTGTAGCGCTTTTCCCGATTTTTTCCTGATTTTCTTTAAGCGCTACAACGAAGCGCTTTTCGTGGAACTGTTTCAGGAGTGTGGCAGATTGTGTGCGACGTCTCCCTCCCTTCAGGCCTGCTGCGAAGGAGTCTCTGACAGGCCCTGACGTCTAGTAGCGTTTACAATTTGCAAGCCTTCTGCTACATTAAAGTTGTGCAGAATGGCCTCCACTTTTATTAGGCAATGAATTGGCTTTGTGGACAACAACAGGCCACATGCATTCCTTTTGAAGGGATGCACGTCAAGGGAGAGAGCTTTCCCTTCAATCTAACTTCCTGGAGATGAGCTGTACTTCTGGGGAATTCTCAGACCCCACCTAAAGACTGCCATCCCTAAATCTAAGTAGGATACAACCCTACACAGTCACCCCTCCAAAGCAGCAATTTTGCCTGGGGACCTGATCTTTATAGTCTGGAGATTAGCAGCAATTCCAGGAGATCTCCAGGCCCCACCTGGAAGTTGGCTGACCTTGATCAGAAAATTTTATCAACCATAAAAAAATGGAGACAGAAGGAGCAGGGCAGATACCTGTGTACTGTTACTACCCCATGTGTATTAGGACAGGGGGAAATGATGCAGAACTGGGAGGAATTGGTTGCCATGTAATCTCCCCCAAAGAAGAGTCTCCAGTCTGATTTTCCCTTCAGATGTGGCTCTTGCTATGCCACAATTCCCAAAGGTCAGTCCTCTCCCACTCAACAAACATTCCAAACGACAGGTTCTTGACACCCACCTTTCCACACCCACGTCCTTATTTGTCACCACAAACCTCTCCCACACACACACATTCAACCCCATGCCCTTACAGACTGCACAACTCCTCCCACCACTAAGCTCTAGCGCCCATTGTATTCCTGGATACAACAGGCTTTGCCCCTAGTTTTACTTCTATTTTGACTTTTAGCCTGCCACTCCCGAAAAGCAGCTCGTGGCAGATTACAAGCAATCCTTTCTCACTAAAGCCCCATCCAAACCCTCCATGTTGGCCCTTGTGGGCCAGTCCAATCATTTCGGCATTTTCCCTTCCTCCCAGCATGCAGTTCCACATCGTAATGGCTGCCCCAGGGTAGCATGCTGTTCTGCCACATCGTCCCCTTGTACGTTTCAACTGGACTTCATTTCAGTCTGTTGATTATGTTTGACCATCTCAGACCAGCAGCATAAAACACACATTTGATGCCAATTTCAAGATCGTGGTGGTTGGTTGGTGACCCAGCGGGAAGGAAACAAAACGCTAAACACCTCTCTGTCTGCTTGGCAGGCCTCAGGTGCAGCAAGGCAGAACGCATGAAGGCGCCTTTTACTAAGCGTGACCACTGGTCCAGCCAAGCTGGGATTGTCTGCTCAGGCAAGCAAGAAGCTCCCCAGGGTCTTTCCCATCACTGACCAACTGGCCCTTTAACTGGTGCTGGCGGGGATTGCATTTGGGACCTTCTGCATGCCAAGCGGAGGCTCTGCTGCTGAGGAACGGCCCCTTCCCGAGTTCTTGAGAGCGCACACCAAAAAATTAGGCTCGCCGTCTTACTCTCGGGCTAGCCCAAGGATATCATGTCCCAAGAATCCTTGAAGCCCCTGACAAAGCGCAACTGCAGATCTTCCACCTTCAGGGGGGACTCTCCTCCATCACCTGGACCCTTCTGGGAACAACACCCCCCCCCCCCCCAGGGCCCTGCGTGCTCTTCAGAGCACGGAACATTTTGCTTTTGGAGGGTGAAGGCTGTTGAGCGGTCTGTACGTTGACAGGCGCTGCGAGTGGAATCATGACACAATTGGATCTCTAATAAGTTCTATCCCCTCGAGTGCCTGCCACGAGGACAGAATGCAAATGCAACTGACTGACGGGTTGATTAGAAGTTCAGGAATTTTTTAAAAACATTGACTAGATGGTGGTGCTTATCCGCAGATATTAAAAAACTGTGCGAGAACAAATTACAAAGCTCAAAGCTCCTATCTCTGCAAGGGCTTATGGCGTATTGCAGGGGTAGTCGAACTGCGGCCCTGCCAGGGCTCATGGGAATTGTAGTCTATGGACATCTGGAGGGCCGCAGTTTGACTACCCCTGGCATATTGCTTGATCCATTCGGCAGGAAGAAAGGATTCATTTTTTTTGCCTATTTGTGATTTAAACTTTTTTTGTGTTCCTATATGGTAGAAAGATAATTAATACATGTTTCAAAGAAGAAGAAGAGCTGGCTTTTTATATCTGCTTTTCACAATCCAAAAAAGTCTCAAAGAGGCTTAGAAAAGCCTTTCCCTCCCTCTCCCCACATCAGAATCCCTGTGAGATGGGAGGGCCATGCATGTGGAAGAGGAGAGGGGAATCAAATCCGGTTCTCCAGATTCTCTGCTGCTCTTTAACCACTCTACACCACATAGGCTCTCAAAAAGAAACCTTTATCCACAATTGTGTAGACCAGCCTTTCTCCACTTTTTTACCCCTGAAACATTCTTCAAACTTTGAGAACCTCCAGAAATAGTGCGATGGTGCAGAATAGGGTTGGGAGGCGGAGCTGTGGACACCCAGGGCCCCTCCCCTTCCCACCCCCTCCTGGCCCATTATTGGCCACTTTGGGAGGTGGGTGGAACAGTTTGAGATGACCATATTCCTTATCACCCAATAAATGTTTACCACATTTTAAAAATGTAGAAAAAATGAACTCCCACCCATTGAGGAAGCCCTTCCAGGGCCATCAAGAAGCCCCAGGGTTTAACAAAAACCTGGTATAGACCCCCTGTCCCCCACCCCCACCATGAGTTCACTGCCCTTTCAACCCACCCCACCCCTTTCCCAGATTTCCTTCCCCCAATCTTCTCCCTGCCTGTTTCTCCACCAAACCCTCTTTTGCGCTTCCTCTTCCAGCCTGACACAGGACGGGGGGGGGGGAATCATTTGGCCCCTGGAAAGACTGCAGCAGGGATGGTTCCTGGGACAGACAAGAGACTGTGAAGGAAAAGGAAAAGTTTATTCACAACAGGGATCGCAGCACAGGACTCTGGCCAGCTCCCACCCCCAACCTTTTGTGGAGCGAGAAGCTGGGGAAGAGCTTCCCGGGATGTTTCAGAAGATGGCGGAGCATTACAGGCCAACCCTGCTTCGAGGAGAGACCCCACAACAAGCACTGGGGGGGGTCACTGCTGCTCAGCCCAGCAGCTGAGACTTGCCAGGCTCGGTTAAGCCGGGAAACAGTCTGTCTGGGGGTGGCGGAGCGAACTGGGCAGCCTTTGGAGAGAGGAGGTCAGAAGCAGCCAGGCCATTCCGTTACAAACTCATTCTTCGCCGGCTCAGCTCATTTGGGGCACCTGCCCCGGCAGAGGAGCAAAAATGCACGGAAAAAACAAAATTGCCTCTTCGGTCCCTGAAGGGCGGCACGCAGGTCTCGCCTGACTCCGCTGAAACGGCTGTGGGCCAAGGATTCCGAGCCAGGTACCCAGAGGCCGACCGTCCCCCTCCAAGGAGAGTCCAATCCGCATCCCCAAAGCACCTGAAGAGTTTGGGAAAGGGAACAATTCGGAACAAACAAGTCTTCTTGCAGCTCATCCGGGAGTGAAGGGAAGGCCGCTTGGGTGAAAAGGCACGGCTTCACTCTCAAAGTGTGTCCTGTTTTGTCAGGACCAGAGCAGACAGGGAGGCAGGATTGGGATAATGAAGGGGTGCTCTGATGCCCGACAAATCCTCCCTGAAGGCAAAGTGGCATCTAATGCAGGGCGACCTCAGAAGGGCTGCGTGCTCCCTCTTGGGCCTGGTGCACTGTAGGCCCTGCACTTGGGGATCCTGAGCCATGCCACAGAAGGCAGGAAAACCCTCCACTTCAATAGGATACGCCTTGCACGAGAGCACAGAGGAAACGTAACAAAACCCCACGATTTTTGTATTCCTGGCCCACAACCGAGTATAGAAAAAGTTAGGTAGGGTGCTAATGCTACTCAGAGGGGAGGGACCCCTTTGTGGCTTCGGCCCCGGTCTCGGCGGCTGCAGGCGGGCTGCTGAGCTCCGTCAGAGGGCCTGGCTGAGCCGGTCTTCCCGCCGCCTTCTGCCGCCTCCGTGAGGACTACGTTCTCGTCTCGAGCTTATTCATGTACTCCTGCAAGGCCTGGAGCCGAGCGTCGATCTCGGAGAGGTCAGCCGATGGCTCGTCGTACAGATTTTCTGTGGGGCAGAACAGTCATGTTACCATCCTCCAGATGGGCCTGGAGAACACCCCGGGAGAGGCAACCAGGGAGACCCCACCTGAAGAGTTAAACTAGAAAAAACGCTTCTCCTCCCTCTAGGAGCTTTATTGATAGTAATTCAAGCCGAAAGTATTTGAAGCATGTCTGTGAAGGCTTCGGGGTCAGAATAAACAGCATAATTTATATTCCTCCTTGTTGGTTGCCTCTCATGGGATTTTCTCAAGCCTTATTACCATGTGGTCAGTCTATTTTCCCTCGTACCCTCCAGGTGGGGCCTGGAGAACTCATGGAACGGCAGCTGATCTCCAGATGGCCCAGACCAGTTCTCCTGGAGAAAACAGTGGCTTCCGAGGATGGAGTCCATGGCATTAAAACCTGCTGAACTCCCTTCCCTTCTAAAACTCCACCCTCCTCAGGCTCTGCCTCCACCATCTCCAAGAATTTCCCAACCTGGAGCTGGCAACTCTACAGGAAGAAGCTCCCACCCCTCACCCTGCAGAATGCCCTGTAGCAATCGGCCAAGGAGTCTTGGCTGTGGGTATGCCATGGCCCACCCTGCAACAAAGATGGGAGGTGAACACATAAAAGAAGCTGTCTTGGACCAGGCCAGTGGCTCATCCAGTCCAGCATTCTGTGTCAAACAGTAGCCAAAACCCAGAGGCCATCAGGAACCCACCAGTGGGCCAGAACTCCCCACAAGCACCAAGAACGCAGAGCATCACTGCCGCAGACATGGTGTTCCCCTTATACTTTGTGGCTAAAATGCCCTGATCGATCTCTGCTCCAGATGATGATCCAATCCCCTCTTGAAGTTGTCAGTGCTTGTGGCACCAGTACCGAGGACCAACCACCAGGGGGCTCTCGCCCCAGGGAATCCACCAATCACTGTCTCGCTCTGTCTGGGAAGCCAAACCTCCTGGGGCTGGGAACCCCCTCTCTGCTTGCAAGGGAGATTTCACCAGAGCCAAACACAAACACAAACAAACGAATCTGCTACCGGGCCCAGCGTGGAAAACAAAAAGTGCTTCCCCATTTTAGCCCCACAACAGCCTTGCAAGGTAGATGAGGCTGACAGAACGATGGGCCCAAGCTCACCCTGCAAGCTTCACTGCAAAGTGAGGATTTGAAAACGGGTCTCCAAGCTCCTAGTCTGACCCTCTAGTTCAGGGGTAGTCAAACTGCGGCCCTCCAGATGTCCATGGACTACAACTCCCATGAGCCCCTGCCAGCGAATGCTGGCAGGGGCTCATGGGAGTTGTAGTCCATGGACATCTGGAGGGCCGCAGTTTGACCACCCCTGCTCTAGCTCAAGGGTGGACAAATTGCTGCTCTCTAGATGTCCACAGACTACAATCTCCAGCATCACTGCCGTCCATGGAGCTCTGCAGGCCATGCCCCTCCTCAGCTCAAGGCCCCATCCAGGGGCTGAAGGGTTACCTTTGTCCACTTGCTTGCCTCCGGTCGGGGTGCTCACCAAGGGCTTCCTGTGACCACCGTCCACGCGAGGAGCCTGCCCAGAGAACGAGAGTCATCCCTCGCTTATTTTTTATTTCATTATCACCTGCTCTCATCAATGAATAAGGAAGTTCCACGGGGGGTTGGACGAGAGGTCAGAAACAAGCCACGGGGGGAAATCCGCATGCAGCTATTGAGACTGGGGCCATATTATTAAACAGGTTGCCAAATTTTGTGCGTATGTGCTTAGCACATGGGAAAGACAACTTAAGCTTAAGTGAAGATTTTTAGAGGAATTTTACTATGCATTTTTTATAATGTACCCATCAATTATACAATTTTATATATTTTAAAATTTGTACTGGCTCCCTGATTTTGCAATTTTCTGCTCTGAAACGTTTTTTCTTGCTATCTGTTTTATCTGGCCGCAGTGCTGTATTAAAATAAATTTGATTTGATAACAGAGTTTAATTTGGGCATGAGCTTTCGTGCACACTGCATTCTGTCGCTTCAGACCAACACAGCAGCCCTGCGTCTAGCCCAGGCTTTCTCCGCCAGGGTTTTGTGAAGCCCCGTGAAGCCCTTGATGTCTCTGGTAGGGTTCCCTGAATGAGTGAGTTCATTTTTCATATATTTTTAAAATTTGTTAAACATTTATTGAGTGACATGCCCACATCCTACCCCCTCCCAAAATGGCCAATGAGGGGCCTGGAGGGGGTGGGAAGGGGAGGGGCCCTGGGCAGGTGTGTCCTTAGCTCTGCTCCCCAACCATATTCTGCACGATCTGCCACTTCTGGGGTTTCTCAAAGCCTGAAGAACATTTCAATGGTAAAAAAAGTTGAGAAAACCATCAACTAAAACCACAGGGTAAAGACATCAGACAAAAGCTAGAAGGCGAAAAAGCTACGGTTTTCAAAAGAGTTATGAGGAACCTGCAGGGCGACGTTAAAAGCCAAGCAGAAAAAGCAAGACATTTCTTTGTCCTGTGACTCTGCCGAGACTGGCGGACAGCCCCTGCGAGGCTCCCTTCATGCAGTGTCTCATTTACGCTGGGTCGATACCTGCCCCAAGGAGGGATGAAGCACGTGCAGGATGTTTGCCCAGTTTAAATGAGACCTTGTGTGTGGCCAGAGGCACACAGGGTGAGTTCCTTTCCCTCACCACAGTCACTTTTAACAAAGAGGCAAGAGATTCAGCCTAGTGGGTTCTATGGGAAAAAGGCTCATGAAAAAAGCCGCCACAGAAACTGCAGACAGCAGAGAGCATGCTGGGATGGCGAATGATGAACCAAAGGCCCCTCGAAGAATGTGATGAGCGCTGAAATACACTGAAATGCAGTTTGTGGCCAGATGCAGAATGCCTGTTTTCTATTCTTATGTTAAATTATTTAAAAACTATTAACTGATAAATGTTGCACACAGAAAAGAGCCCACTGTCATTAATCCGCACAAGAGAAGTGGGATTCCAGGATGCCATGGAGCTACGGAATCAGAGGAGCAGGAACTTCAAGCATGTCCTTTACATCGTGACAGAAGGGCTCAATTTAAAAAAAATTCTGGAGGGAAAAATAGCTGGGATTTTTAAAAAATGTTAGATTAAATTCTAAATAAAATATTTTTAAATGAAATTAAATGCATTAAGTTTATGTAATGTACAATTTGTCAACCTTTTCAATGTTTTTAATAACTATATAGCATAAAATTCTTCAAATACATAATATTTATTTCATTATGAAAAAATTAAAAACATAACATTTAAAACTATTAATATACTTTAACAAGACATCTTTTCCCTATTAGTAAGGGGTGTTGGGGTGGGCTCAGTCCGTGATGAGGAAGGGCAACAATTGGTCCCATGGCCCTGGACTGACAAGCGGAGGAGCCAATCGGAAGGCGCAAAGCGCCTTCCGATTGGCCCCTTACCAGGACAGACCAAAATTCCATTCACCCAGCCCAGTCTGGCTGCCAGTCTGCTCCTGACCACCGCAGGGAGAGGAGGTCAGCAGGGCTGCCAAGGGGGATGAGAACAGAGGCTTGGACAGTCTGTGCCAGCCCTTTTCACCCCAAGACTGTCCTAACTGTCATGTCCAACTGCAAATGGCCTCAGAACCCTGACAGAGCTGGCCGGAGGCTGCAGAGTGTGCTCCCTCCCCCTCCTCTGACAGGCCCTGATTGAGGGGAGGGAGGCCTTTTCCTTCAGAGAGCAACACAAGGGAGCCTCAGGGCCTTCCTTTTGAGGGTGGGGAACTTTCCCCATTGCCAGTTGGCTGACAGGGGAGGCCACAGAAAAGCCCCTTCTCACTTAAAATACTGCTCTGCCCGGGGGTTAGACACAGCCAAGCCATGGGTCTTTCTTCTTTGCAACCCTCTGCAGATTTGAGACCTACTGCACAGCATTATTCTGCAGAAGAAAATGGCTCTTTTGTCTCTTGTTTCATCTGCACAACAACCCTGTGTAATAGGCCTCAAGTCTTTCAATTCAACAACAACCTGGGTGGGATGCCTTAAATGTTTCTTCTCTACCACAACCCTGCCCAAAGTAGCCCTTTCTACCTGGGGAGCTGAGCTTTATACTCTGCAGGTGAGCTGTAATTCCAGGAGCTCTCCAGGCCCCACCTGGAGGTTGGCTACCCCTGAGTTGGAAATATTCCTGGAGGTTTGGAGGTGAGACTTCAAAATTGTACAACGCCTCAGAGTCCAGCCTTCAAAGGAGCCATTTTTGCCTGCAGTTGTTAGGCAGTGGTGCAGGTGTGTCCCTCCTGGGCTATGGGCTATGGTCAGCCCTTACCAGCAACTGTTTGTATTCTGGGGTGCAGACAGGCAGACCAGCATCAGTCCTGTGTGTCTGGAAAGTGCAGGAAGATTTAAATAAATATTTACAGCCTGAAACTGCAAATAGAGAACAAGTAAATGGCTGGAGACACATGGTAACTGAATGACTTTTTGGCCTGGCAAATAACCTTGGCCTGGCAAATAAAAAAAACAATTTAAAAAACCTTACTAAGGTCAAGACTGCTGTGCACAGAGAGTCTTCCTCTTAGGGTTGCCAGCTTCCCTGTGAGGCTTGCTACCCTACCTCCCTCATGGGGAGAGAAAGGGAAGACGATTGGAAAATGCTTTGAGACACCGGAGGCCTGCTGGGTCACTTTGGCCCATTCCCAGTTCTCTCAGACCTCTCACAACCCCACATTCCTCTCAGGTTGACTATTGTGGAGAGACAAATGGAAAAGGGTTTTGTAAACCGCTTTGAGACTCCTTTGGGTAGTAAGCAATAGGGTACAAAAATATGTTCTTCTAAGGAGCAACCATGAAAGAAGCATGTGGCCACATAACATTTTATCACCAGTGAAAAAATGGAGAAGAAGGAACAGGGTGGACATCTGTGTACTGTGACTACCCCATGTGTATTAGGGCAGCGGGGCATTTTGGTGTCTGTGGCCTAATTCACACAAGAAGGGAAATGACGCGGAACTGGGAGGAATTGGTTGCCATGTAATCTTCTCCTATGAAGAGTCTCCAGTCTGACATTCCCTTCACATATCTGACAACATGGCTCTGGAAAGCTCATCTGTAACCACTCTGCCACAATTCCCAAAGGTCAGTCCTCTCCCACACTCAACAAACATTCCAAACCACAGGTTCTTGACACCCATATCTCCACACCCACACCCTCATTTGCCACCACGCCACCACAACCTCCCGCACAACACACACATTCAACCCCATGCCCTTACAGACTGGACAACTCCTCCCCTTCCTCTTCCCACTGCCAAGTTCTAGCGCCCGTTGTATTCCTGGATACAACGGGCTTTGCCCCTAGTATTAACATACTTTAACAAGACAAAATAAGTTAATTTTGTAGCTTGGTTTTCCTTTGCTTGTATTTTAACAAACATATTGTGGTCCACCCAGTAACCACCAGAGAGGATCACCTGTCCTAAAAACAGTTATGTATTTAATAATCATTTTTTTTAGCCATAATGAGAGAGAAGCTGGTTTTTGTTTGGCCCAGTTTTTCCATGTGGGCATTTACAACAGAGGGTTTCTTTCTCCTGAGCACAATTTTCACGTGGGCTTTTCTTCATGTGTGTTTTGTCCTTGTTAGGATCTGGACGAGGCCATGTTCCAAAGGGCTGAGAGCAACCCCTGCCCGGTCGGCCACTTACCCCAGACGGCCTGTTCCACGAAGAGCTACTGAGGGGCTTCCGACTCCTTCCCACTCGCTTCCGACCCCTGAGAAGAAGAGAATCAGACCAAGAGTGCTGAAGCGGAAATGGATACAACCCCAGTGTCTTCTCTGATACTCAAGACCCAACCTGATATTTTTGACCACGCAAGGATCGCCCTTTACTTCTCCTCCTGTAAGGACTAGAAACTTAGCCCAGACAAATTAAGGTGGGGAATTTAAGATGCAGCAAAGGGAGGAGATGGGCTGTGGCCCATTGGAAGAGCATCTGCCTTGAATGCAAGAGATCCCCGGTTCAGTCCCCGGCATCTCCAGTCAAAAGGACCAGGCTGTAGGTGTGGCAGAAGACCTCTGCCTGAGACCCTGGAGGCTGATGGACGGAGGGTCAGATTCAGTATGCATGGGTGGGACCAGAGAAGCAGAAGGAGATACCTACCCAGTTCTCCCCTTCTTACCTGGGAGCGGCAGGTTCAGAGTAATCATCCATTTCGCTCCCAGAGCTCGCAGAGGAGCGCTGGCTGCGGAAGCTTTCCACTGCAGGGGGAGAGAACAAGTGGGGAGTGAGGCGGAGGGAGGACTCGCCCTGCCTGGGAGTCTTGGCGCACAAGGGCACAACTGCATGGGCTCTCAAGTGCACTAGGCTCTCAACACCTGGGTGTGACCCATCCCTCCAAAATGGCCACAGCAGGAGCAGGCAGAAATCAGAACAATATCCTCATCATAGATGCACTTAAGGGGGAAAGTGGCTGCCAAAGATATCCTCTTCCCAGAACTGGGTTCAAGAACGTGGGGCTGGGTGGCATAGACAGGGGAGGAGCTGTCATTGAGGGGTCTTGACAGGAATTGTCCCTCTTCCCTCTCCTTCCTGTGAACATGACCTGTGGGGGGAGGGGGATATTCCCTGGTTTGGAAAAGAGAGGGCTCGTTGCCAAACCTCCCCCCACCACAGCAGCTCTCTTCCTCCTGTGCTGAAGGGCCCCCTCCTCCTCAGCCAAGAACACAAAGCAAAAGAGCAGCAGAGGGAAACATTCTGGCCATCAGCCCCAATTTGTATATTAGAAAAGCCTCCTTGGCAAGCAGTTCTATCTTAGGAGAGGGAGAGGATTCCACAGAAGAGAACAGGGAGTGAACTCTCCCCAAACTGCAAGCGGCCGGCCAGGAGGCAACCCACCCCCTCACTGTTAGTTCAACGTCTTCTAGGTAATGGCTGCTTAGTATAAAAAGCATCAAAAGCACATTTTGTTTGGCCCAGAAATACGACAGAGGAGCCCATGGCTTGCAGGCAGCATTATAGCCCCCAAGCAAAGCAGGGCACTGGGGCCCTACCACAACCCCTCAGCAGAATAAAAACAAAAATTATGGCTAGAATTACACTGATATTTATCGGTACCTCCAACAAAATCAGTGTTCAAACATTTTAAAAGCCTGCTGTCCGGCAAAGATTAATTGATTCAAATGTTTGGACAACATAACGTGAGCTTTGAACTTGAAAAGCAACAATGTCATTGTATAAATGGTGCTCGATGGGTAAATCACACAGGTGGAGACGGCAGAGAAGGAAATCACTGCAAATTATTTATCTTTAACCGCTCCTGCGGAGCAGATTAAATAAAGCAGTAAGGGCCCCGAGGGCGGGCCCTGTCCGGGATGAGGAAGGGTGCCGATTGGCCCCTTCCCCCAGACTGACAACCGGAGGACCCTCCGATTGTCAGTCCTCCGGCAAGGGACCAATTGCGAGCCGCGCAGAGCTCCCCCCACAGGTCAGAGACTGGCCACAGCTGTCAGGAGTTCTAGGCTTGAAGGCAAACAAACTTCTGCTTTAGAACAGCAAACGCTGGCAGGGGCTCCTGGGAATTGTACTCCATGGACATCTGGAGGGCCGCAGTTTGACCACCCCTGTTTTAGAAAGCTTCTTTATTCTCAAGCAAAGACATCTATCAGGATACAGAGGCCGAACTAAAGATACACGCAGGGATTCCCACGTATAAAACCCAGGCACAGACCCTTCCCCTGCTTCCCATGGGAAGCTGATGACTCCAGTTTCAAAGGCAGACCAAACATTCCTACAAGCTGGGCGCAAAGTGCAGCTAGGCGAGGGAGGCTAAGGGAAGATGGAGATCACATTGCCTTGTTATGGGAAGCTCCGGCCATAAACCGCGGGCTAGAGAATTCGGCCTTGACGTGCCAACCAGGGCAGGGACTGGGAAACATCACAGGCTAGGCAGTTTCAGACATCAATCGCAAAACCAATAACAAACCAAATGGCAGAATAACTGGGATACTGACAACAGCAAGCTTCCAGGGCAGCCTTGCTCAGCTGCTGCATGCCTCGTGATCTCACTGGTGGCCTACCTGAAGAACTCCTGCCCCGGGACTTCCCGCTTGCACCAAAAGCCGAAGGCCCTCTGGAATGAGCGTGGCGCCACCCGCTAGGAGGGGCTCCTCCCACCCCTAGGTGGAGACGTTGCCTGCTGGAGTGAAGACAGAGCCGTTAGCAAGGACGTCCACATCCTGGACAGGGCGGCTTCAGGCAAAGGGAAAAAACTGCTCACTTATTCTGCTCGGCTTCCTTTTGCTTGCGCTCCTTGGCTTTCACAAAGGCCGTGGGGTCGAAGCGTGGCCCTCGGGAACCTATGGGAGAGAAGGGGAGGAGAGAAGCCAGCCTTCAGAGATGTTTTATGCAACTAGCAGGTAGAGCCAGGAGAGAGGGAGAAAAGCTGACCTTCAGAAATGTTTGGTGCCAGTCTCCTGGGAAACACAGGGCCCCCCAACATGATGCCCATGGGCACCTCGGGCACCTGTTTCTAAAGACCACTCAGTGTGTTTAGAAAATGGGTGGGGCCAGGTGGCACATTTGCCCAGCAAGGCTCTTGACAGGCTATGCAATTTTTTTAAAATGTTGCTTTGGCAGGAGTCGGATCTTCACTGTGAAACTGAAAGGGAAATGGGGCTGCCCTTTTGAGGCTGGCTTCACCCCTTTCAGCAGCACTTTGGTGGCTGTTTCCATCACATTAGGCCTGCGGGCTCAAGAAGGTTGGCGTAATGCCTAGCCACGCCTGGGAAGAGGTGGAGAAGATTTTTCTCTGCATAACTCTTTCCTGCTCCCCGCAGAGAACAGCAGCAACTTATACAAGATTATGGATAAATGTTGATCCCATCATAAAATTTGGCTCTTCCTGGCACAGAGTTTTGGACCGGACAGACTCCTCTGGTGCTCCGGCTAATGAAAGGGATGCCAACCAATCAGTGAGAGTCACCCGCGGGTCTCACCTGTAGGGGAAGGCGACTGCCTTGTGAGCCGGCCCTGGCTCCCGCTCCGGCCCTCCCTGGAGGAGGACCGCTGCCGGCTGGACCCCCAGGCCCCGCTGCGCTCCCGCGAGTTTGACCGTTCTCCCGAGGTGGAGCGCCGATCCTCCTTTCTCGTGGCCACAGTGCCAGCTCGGCTCAGGCTGGGGTGAACAAAACGGCTTGGGGGAGAGGGTGCGGTGGGCGTGAAGCGCCTGGAGAGGGAGACAGAAACAGGAGAGAGCTTGAGAGAGAACCGTCAGCACACTTTCCGCCTGTAGCAGACCACGGCAAGGGCCAGCGAATCACATGATGGGCCCTCCACTCACCCCTTCTTGTACAGGGCCAGCTCGTTGGTCAGGTTCCTCACGCGGATCCGGAGGCCCCGCTCCGTGGATTTCAGCTCAGCCAACTGGAGCGGAAAGGAAGTGGGAAAGATCTGGTGAACTCACAGAAAGCTTTCCGAGGGCAGTGAGATTCCATTGGGGAAGGATGCGGATTTTAAGGCCAATCGCAGATTTGATCTCCTGGCCATCTGCCAAACGTTTGCAGGATTCAGGTTTTCCTGACAAGAATTTGGATTTTTAGATTATAGGATTTCTCCCCACCCCAAGGCACGCACTTCCCAGGCCTTTCTAA